>NC_067476.1:50708882-51308882 GCF_947179515.1 Apodemus sylvaticus | reverse complement strand
TTTTTTCCAATGTTGATTTCTCGCAGGAAACTGTGACAGTTTTGTTAATTCTTTGCCCTCCATCTTTCATTTTTATTTCACCTTTTACTGTCTTGATTCAAATTTGCAATTGAGTTTTTACTCTGGTAACAATACTGATAATTTACTCTAGTATTTATAAAGAGTACAGCTACAGCTGAGGTTAGCATTGCTACCAGCAAGGGGTCATGATAAGGTTCGTTTTCTCTGCCAGTTAAAGTTAAAAGACTGGAAAAGTCTCAAGTGCAACAGGTAGCAGTAGAGAAATCTCAAAACCTGCAAACAGGATGGGTCAGAATCAGCAGATGAAGAAAGGCTTGTATTGAGGGTGAGGAAACACACTCATGTGGTGGACACAGAGGAAAGGACCCTCTGCCGCTCAGGAGAAGACCTCAGAGAGCTGAGATGTCTAGTTTCTTCTCAAGGACTGGGGTTTAAATCTCTGAAGGGTCTTCCTCCCCTGACTTAGAGTTGGTCAGTTTGAGAAAAGACAGGACGGCTGATTTGGCTTACAGCCATTGTGTAAACATGTCCTGATCTGCCAAGATCTCCCTGTCTGCCTGCTGGAGAATCTGTGTAGCTCCAGTCCCTTAACATTGCTGGTTGCCGACGGCTCGTCTTTTATCAGGTTAATAAAATTCTCTCTCATTTCATATTGGCTAAATGTTTTGTTTATCTGATCAGTTAGAATTTTATCAGTGCTCTCTGTGTGTATATGCTGCTGTGGTCTGTGGTTTTTTCCCCCCTCTATTTTGATAATGTGGTAAAGTTAGACTTAAATGAGTTCATTTAGATAAATATGGTGACATATTTTGTTGTTGTACCTTGTGGGCTTTGGGTTCCTGCTGGCTCCAATGCTCAATCAGCTCTGAAGTTTTGGTTTCTGAAAATTTCTTTCTGACTTGCTGGCTCAGTGATGTATGTTGTTAGCATAATATATATATATATTTTTGCTTGTTTACACAGCATTGGGGGGTGTTGCATAGCAGAAAGGCTTCTGAGGTATCAAGTTTACCAAATTTCCAGAACTAGATTCCATTTCTTCATATATATATATGTATATAATATATATATATATATTTTAACTCTTAAAGCTTTAGTCAGCAAAGAATTGACTCTAAATGACCCTCAGAGCCCCTTCAACACTGCACAAGAAATCCTACTTGAATGTCTGCAAAGGCTTGTGTAGTGGGAAGACCGTCAAAGCAGGATTGGAAGGCATGCTGTTATGACAGCAGCTCACTTCCTGAGACCTTGACCGGGTCACCTGCCAAGTGGATACTTTAGGACTGAAGTGAGATCACATATGCTCACAGATAGTAGCATCACCTAAGGGCAAAGGATGATATGCAGATATGATACCCAGTGCATTCCCTTAGAGAAAGTGGAGCAGGAACAGAGAGGGCTTAGTAATGTACACTGGGGACTGTTCCTTTTAGGGTGATAAACTATTTTTAGACATAACTGTAATGATGGTATATTTGCTGAAACTAGGATCCTCACATTCCAGAGAGAGGAGGGGAGGGAAAAAATAAAGAGTTGAGGAGGGGAGAGGAAGAGGGAGCATGCACCAGGATCAAACCCAGTCTCTTGTATATACTGCATATTCTGTCACTGAGCTGTGCCTTCAGCCCCTTGGGGAAGCTTAAGGTATACATGAGCTAGGGAGAGTGAGGACAGAATGCAGGCCACAAGGAAAGAATTTAACTATTTGTATACATATGCAGTGTGGACTGGGAATGTGTAGCTTAAGGACAGAAATCTAGCCTAGCATGTAAGGCCTTGAGCTCCATCCCTAGCACTACAACACCACCGCCCACACACAAAACAGCAGCAAAGTCCAGAAAGGCACAAGTGTACAGCGGGTCTCCTGCAAGGCGCCAGGAGAAAATCTCTGATGTGAGCAACTCCGTAAGACTGGAGGTATTGTCGTGGTTGCTGGGGAGACACAGATAGTACTGCCATAAATCTGCCATATCCCCTTCCCCTTCCGGACCTCTACTCAGACACAGCAGAATCCTACACTACACTGAGAGAGCCGCTGGAGTAAGGCAAAGTTCGAATTTTGTTAAGATAAGAGAATGGACGCTTTAGATTTAAGTATTGACATTAGAAAGATGCACACGTTTTGATGGCTGTATATGTGATTCTGTGGGTTTCTAAATTGTTCAATGGTTGCAATTTATAACAGTTTGAAGATTAGGCAAAGCTTAAAATTTAAGTAGAGTTTAAATAAGTAAAAATGGGCTAGGTGTTGTGAGGCAGAGGCTTGCCAACCAGGGCTACACACACACACACACACACACATACACTGTAAGTATATTTCTTATATTCTTAAAGAATTTCCTCTTATAAATGAAATTGTAAGATGTTTTAGGGATTTATGGCTGAGAGACAGGTACTAATACTGTTTTTTGGTGGTGGTAGTTTTCCTTTTTTGTTTTTTCAAGACAGGATTTTGTGTGTGTGTGTGTGTAGCCAGAGTTTCACTATGTAGCCCTGGCTTTCCTGGAACTTGCTCTGTTGACCAGGCTGATCTCAAACTCAGAGAGCCACCTGCCTTTGCCTCCCCAAGTGCTGGGATTAAAGGCATGTGATGCTACCACCCAGCAGTACTCATACTGCTAAAGTCAAGGTTATATTTTGCCCTAAGTAAGTATAGTTTGTTGATTTTAACATCCTTGTTTTTTGAAAAGGCAATGTTGAGTCCGTAGGTAACCTGATTCCCAATCAGTAGGAAAGGCAAGCTAACGTCAGGGTGAGGGGCTTCCTTCTGGTCTGGCATCCCCTTATTTTCCTGTTTTTCTAGATTGTCTGTGTGTGAGGTGACAACAGAAGCCGTCCTTCCATGGGAATCGAACTCTTGGTGATTAGGTGGTAGTGGTGAGAACGGGGTTTCTTACGATCAGAGTGGGAAGATCTAGGTGAGGAAGTAGGGAAGGTAGCTCTGTGCCTCTTGTCATTAGAGTCCGGGACACTGCTGCTGTCAGAAACAGGGAGAGAATGGTAGGCTTCAACACTGTTGCGTTAGAAGAGTGGCAGCTTCATAGAAGGGAGCTGGCCTGAGCTTACCCTTCAGAATGAGAGACAGCCGGGAACGCTTCACGAATTTGTGTGTCATCCTTGCGCAAGGGCCATGCTAATCTTCTCTGTATCAGTCCAATTTTAGTAAATGTGCTGCCGAAGCGAGCACAAGACCAGGCCTTGAATGGGGGAGCATTAGAAGAAGCCATGTGCGGCCTGATGGAAGAGACTGGCCCTTCAGTTCTGGACACAAGAGGGAGTTTCTGATGCTTGTAGGTTTTTTGGAGGGGGATGGGAAAGAGGGTAGTAAGTTCCATACCACAAGATGCAGCCTGGCCTAGCCTGTATGAGAGGAGTCACAAGACAGGAAGTCACAGATAAGAATGAAGCCATGAGCCGGGCGGCTGGTGGCACACGCCTGTAATCCCAGCACTCTGGGAGGCAGAGGCAGGTGGATGTCTGAGTTCGAGGCCAGCCTGGTCTACAGAGTGAGTTCCAAGACAGCCAGGGCTACACAGAGAAACCCTGTCTCGAAAAAACCAAATCAAAAAAAAAAAAAAGAATGAAGCCATGATTCAAAGTCTTGGGCAGCAAGGGGAGAAATTTGGCTTGATTTTTCCCAACTTGCAGCCAGTGCCTTTTCCTGAGAGGAGAGACTGAAGAGGCCTGGCCTGGCCTGTGAGGCAGCTGCTCTCCCTCTAGCAGGTTCAACTTTTAGTTTGATGGAGATGTGTATATGTCTAAACATTTATAACCACAGATGGGAATCTGGTTGGGTTGGTTGCTTCTATACATGTATTTGTTTGCTTTGCCAACCAAGGTGGCACAGAAACAAAGACAGCCTAGTAGCACAGAGCATACTCACCCAGCACCCAGACTCCTATGAAAGGAGCAAAGGCTCTCTGGAGAAATGGCTGGTTGTAGTGTTGGATCAAGAATAAATAAGATGAGCCTGTAGCATCCTGCAATATCAGGAAGTATAAAGTGCTAAAAACAGAAGCACAATGATGGAGGTATATCAAAGGGGTATGTGTGTGCATGTGTGCGTGTGCATGTGCATGTGCGTGTGTGTGCATGTGCGTGTGCGTGTGCGTGTGCGTGTGCGTGTGCGTGTGCGTGTGTGTGTGTGTGTGTGTATGTACATGCATGCGTACGCGCACTTGTGAAAGGCAAGATGTTGACTTTGGATATCCTTCTCTAATTTAGTTAGGGTTTCTATTGCTGTGATAAAACACTGTGACCAAGAGGAACTTGGAGAGGAAAGGGTTTGCTTATTTCAGCTTAAAACTTTCTGGTCACAATCTACTGCAGAAAGAAGTCAGGATATCTGAAGGAAGGAACCTAAAGCAAAGGCCATGGAGAAGCGCTGCTTACTGGCTTGCTCAGCCGCTTCCTCGTAGCACCCGGGACCACCAACCTAAGGATAGCGCCACCCACAGTGAACCGGGTCCTCAACCATCAATCTTCTATCCAAAAAGTGCACCACAGGCCAATCTGGTAGGGGCGTTTTCTCAGTTGAGGTTCCCTCTTCCCAAATGACTAGCTTGCGTTGTTGGTATAAAACTAGTCACACATCCTCTATCACACTCTATGTTTTAAAACAGGGTTTCTCTCGTGATGCTTTGGCTACGCTGGCTGACCAGCATGTCCCAGGATCCATCAGTCTCTGCCCCCTGAGCTCTGGGCCTACAGACAAGCTCTGACGCACCCACATTTCACATAGGGGCTAGAGACCGAAGCCCAGGTCCTCGTACATACATAGCAAGTGTTTCACCCCTGACACATCTTCTCAGCCGCAGCTCCCACTTCCCTTTGGTTTTTTAAATGTCTATGTTTTATTTGAAGGGTATAGCCCAGTATCCTAGTGTGGCCTTTCCCCTATCCCTTTTCTGGTCTCTCTTTTTAAAATGTTTTTAGGAGCTGGGCGGTGGTAGTGCACGCCTGTAATCCCAGCTCTCTGGGAGGCAGAGGCAGGCGGATGTCTGAGTTCGAGGCCAGCCTGGTCTACAGAGTGAGTTCCAGGACAGCCAGGGCTATACAGAAATACCCTGTCTCAAAAAGAAACAAAAAACAAACAAACAAACAAAAAAAAGTTTTTAGGTAACATGATTGTTAGACATAATAATGAGTTTCATTGAGCCATTTTCATACACATACATGATTTTCTTTAACCATATTCAGCCTCATTACTCCCTCCAACCGCTGCTAATCCTTTTTCTCTTCCCAATCACAAACTCAACCGCCTACCCCCCCCAACTTCAGAGGTTTTTGTTTTAACCCAGTAAGTTTTATTAGTGGTGTTACAAGAGTGTCAGTGCTTCACCACTGAAGAAAATGTCATTCTCCCCACTAATCCTGAGCTGTGTATAAATACTCAAGGAGGAGTGTGGGGTCCTGTGAGCCCCTCCCCCTCCCATGCCCCAGCAGCGACCAGGCTGACATTGTGCAGATAATCCCAGCTACTGTGAGTTCAAAGCTGCAGTTGCCGTGTTGTGCCTAAACTCAGCATACCACACTGCTCCCAGTCACTTCCGGCTCTTACAATCTATCCATCCCTTATTCTGCAGTTTTCCTGAGCCTTAATGGTGGTGGTGGAGTGTGATCCAACGCTCCCATTTAAAAAATATATTGATTATTAAAGTAGAAATGACGTGGGGGTTGGAAAACAGCGTGGTAGAGTTGGGTCTCCTTTTTCACCTTTGTGTGCAGTCCAGGGATCACACCGAGGTAACCAGGCATTCGCAGCAAGAGCCTGTCCCTGCTGAGCCGCGTCGCCAGCCCTGGATGTCCCTGTATGACTGGATATTCAGCAGTCATTTATTCTTAGCGCGTTGACCTGTTAAGGGCCTGCACTGTCCTCTGACTGCAAAAAGAAGCTTCTCTGACCGAAGCTGACACCAGCATGAATCTGAGTGCAGACCGTAGTGGTTTCTTTTAAAGAGCAGTGCAAAGGGGGAGGGGTGGGACAGTGACACCACAGTAAAGGAACTCAGCAAGTGCTGACTGCTTCTGCCGCAATTAGGGTTAACAGGTGACAGTCACACTGGGCAGTGCTCCTTATGGCATGTGCTAAGGCCTGGCATTACTCACCAGTCCCAAAGCAAACCCAAACAAACCTCATACCTTTACTATAGTCCTAAGAAAAATATGATAAATAGCCACCAAAGACATCTACAAAATACCCACTCCTCAAAACACAGGGTCCTTGAAATACAAAGTATCACTTTTAGAAACAGACCCAGAAGACATGGCAGCCGGTTGTAATGTGGATATCCCAGCTGGAATTCTGGGAGAGAAAAAGGACATTGGGGGGAAAGGAAGGCAACAGGGATGAAGTATGAAGAAGTTTGTGATAATGTATTCTGCTGTTGTCAACGGTAACAAGTGCGCCGGACTAATTCAAGAGTTGAACGGGGAAGCTATGGCACACGGGCAGGAGCTCCGTATGTCTTTAGAACAGTTCTAGACGGTTACTTAAGCTTCTGCAGAGCAATTATTTGAACTATTAAGGCAATGTTTAAATAAATTTTGTAGAGGTCTGACTGAGATGATACCACAGTGAAAGGATTTAGCGCCGCGTATGGTAATATATACAGATTCTGTTTCCCATCGCCATCTTGTTCTTTAGCTTAGGGGATCTTTGTGGCTACAGCTGAGTCTCACCGCCTCGCTCCTCTCCTGCATATTGATTTTGGAGTCGGCATGTCAACAGAACTGTATCCTTATTGCTGCATTCTTAAAGCAGGAAAGAGCAAGATTGTAAAGATTCATGAAAAAGCAAGACCAGAACTTAAGAACCCCTTTCTTTCTTTTTTTAATGTATATGAGTGTTGTACTTGCATGTATGTCTGTGTACCATGTGCGTGCCTAGTGTTGTACTTGCATGTTTGTCTGTGTACCGTGTGCGTGCCTAGTGCCTAGGTTGGTGACAAGAAGGTCTGAGATCCCCTAGAACTGGAGTTGTGGGCAGTTACAAGCCACCATGTAGGTGCTGGGAACTGAGCTCATATCATCTGCAAGAACAAGTGCACCTTACCACTGAGCCATCTGTCCAGAGTGAGAACTCTAACTCTAGTTTCCTGCTTTGCAAGAGGCAGTGTGAGTGATGCCAAAGCCACGAGCCTGGCAGGAGCTTCTCTCTAAGTGCACAGATGCCTACAATAAGATTCTGAAGTTGACTTTTTGGGTCTTTAGCAGATTTCTGATTAAGAGCCTGCTTTTGTTGTTTGATTTTGACTTTACTGTTTTCTTGTTGAGACAGGATCTCTCTGTGTAGCCATGCCTGTCCTGGAACTCACTCCGTTGAGCAGGCTGGCCTCCACCTCAGAGATCTGCCTGCCTCAGCCTCCTCAGTGCTGGGATTAAAGATGTGTGCCACCATACCTGGCAAGATGTCCTTTTTTTTTTTTTTTTTTTTTTTTTTTTTTTTGGTTTTTGACTCGGTATCTCAGGTATGTAGTGCTGGCTAGTGTGCAACGCACCCTTGTAGTCCATGCTGGCTGTGAAGCTGCAGCAGACATCCTGCCTTTACCACCAAAGTGCAGGTGTGAGCTGGAACTCGGTGCCAGGCACGTGAGGCAAGCCCCTTTACCTGCTGAACCATCTTGTCAGCCCTTTTTTCTTTTTTTAATTTTTGAGGCAGAGGCTCGGCTCTGTAGCCCTGGCTGTCCTGGAGTTCAGGATACTTCTTCCCCAGCTGCTGGAATCCTGTGGTTATTAGTGTGGTACACCATGCTTGATTTTTCTATGATGCATTCTTATTACAACTTTAAGTTAGTACACCAAATCCCACAATGTCTTTGATGAAATATATTCACGGAGCAGTTTCAGTTTGATGTTTCTATTTGGTATGGAGAAAGAAAGCAATGTTTTAGTCAGGAATTGACTTTTTCAGCAATCAATTCCAAGAACCAATTCCCAAATTCCTCACTGAAAACCAAAAGGCAAATAAAATGCCTGCAGTTGGGAAGTTGTCTCTCTGGAGATGCCCAGCAGAGGGCGGTAGAGCTTTCCCAGGGCTGGCTTCTGCTTCCTTGCAAGGCTGGGCAGACCTGACTAGGGCCATCTGTGTTTTCAGTCTGATGATTAACACGTACTATAAATGAACCGATCGTGGTGCATCAGAACCACAGTTGCTAAATGAGGAGAGAAAACGCTATAATGCCAAATGGCCGTGTAGAGCTGTGGTCAGTAGTGCACAGGAGGGGAGGGGACTCATGCCTGATACCAACCCAAGAAGAACAGTGGCTGTAGCTACAGTGACATGGGAAGCGTTTAATGATATAAAATGTTAACTATCCCTATTTTATTGTTACATATATGTGTATAATTTTGAGGGGAAAACAAATATGCAAGGTGGTAGATGCCTGCAATGGACGGTGAATAGGAAATTTCTAGATCACTGGAATTTGAGGTCCAATGGGGCTTCCTAAACCTTTCTAAAGAGAGCGCCACCTAGTGCCCAGGCCAGCCGCCTCCGCCCCCCCGCCCCCCCCCCCCACCTTATATCCATTCATGGAAATTATATAGAACTTGTATACTCTGTAATTTTAAAAATAACTCTTCTGTAATTACAAAGGTGCTTTGAGAATATTGTTGTTGTTGTTCTTTGAGGAATGAGTTCAAAACCAGCCTTTGCTGTATTCCAATTTTGAGGCCAGCCTGGGTTACCTAAGACCCTGCCTCAAAACAAACAGACCAACAAACCAACCAACCCAGGAAGGGACAGTTTAAGGTGTATTGAGACCACCTATGAGGCTGAGTTAGGACCCCTCTTCCTAGACAGTGCCTGTGCAGGTGCACATATGTGTATGCCAGTTTCAGAAGAGGAGACCATTCAGAAGGTTTCATTCCTTCTTCTCTCTCCTACCTACTCAGAGACCATTTTTCTATATTAATTTATTTGAGGTTTTGGCAACGTTTTGCATGGATTTTGGTTTTCCTCTCTATGGGTATAGATTTAGTCATTTTAACCAGCACTGTAAAAATAACTATTTATACTTTTCCAGCATATGTACAAACAGTGCTGTGACAAAATAACATATTCTGATTATTTTACAGAATATCTTTCTAAAAATAAAATTTTCTATTATGTGTTGGTACATACATTCAGTCCCCGCCCTGTGGAGCCAGAGGCAGAGGCCTACGCAGTGTTCTGAGGGTTCAGCACCAGCCTGGGCTACATAGAGAGTTCCAGGCCAACCTGGGCTACCTAGAGGCACATCTTCCCCCCAAATCTGGAAATAATCTGACAGTTATTGTTTTGTTTTGTAGGTGGATTGAAACTTTTTTCACCCTGTGTGTGGTTTTGTAACATGTCTTGGTATTATGGAAAATATTAGATTATCAATCATAGTGGGTGTAGGTACCGAGGCCTGCAAGGCTTGTGACGCCATACAAGCGACAACTAAGTCAATGTATAGGTCTGTTGCCAAGGCAACAGCTACCGTTTACCCAGAATTCCATAGCCAACTTTACCTGTAATTACGTCACCATCGGTATATAACCGGGCAGCGCCTCTTCCCCGTTCTCTTTTTTCTTCTCTCTTTCTCTCCTTCCTTCCCGCCCACTACCCCTTCCCCATCTTAAATAAAGTCCCATGTGGAACTGTTTGGCCTGGTGTATCCCATTGCGGCCCACGTCTCCCCGCGGCCCGTGCAGTGCGCGTGAGAGCAAGCGTGGCGAGCAGACAGGACATTTCAGGCAGAAACCAACAGTGGGCCCTCCAGATGTTGACACATTTTGTTGTACAGTAATAAACCCTTAGCATGGCAGTGCACAAGTATTAGAAAGCTGCTACCTCCCAGTGGTTGACACTCGTTTACTAGAATTTTATCTTATTTATTTATTTTTGCCTAAAAGCTTGAATTCTATCAAAGACAATGCACGGTGTGTTATTTTCCTGACAGGCATACTTTGTTTATTTTTTGGAAAATGACAAAGTAAAAATTGTGCTCTAAGAAGACATGTTTTATGACTTCATTAAAGAGATGTGTGAGGATCTGGCTCCCCTGAGAATATAGTTAGTGAGGAGGCAGTGATTCTCGGTGTGATTTGTTGCCTCTGCTTTGGTTCAGGCCAACCTGCTGTCACTGTGGCCATATTGTCTATACACCATCAATGGACTATGGCTACTAGCAAAAGGTAAACAACATATTAATATTATTATGGTAAAACCCCTGACCTCTGAAGATCCTTGCTGGGTCTTGGAGGCCTTTGGGGCCCACACTCTGAGAACCTGAGTTCTTAGTGGCCCACAGAACCTGTCCTCTCACCTGAGAGCGGCTTGAGGATAACGTGTGACTCAGTTCCTGTCACACCAGAGAGAGTGGGTCTTCTGGGGAGTGTGTGAGAAAGTTCCTCATTCCTAAAAAGAGACAAGAAAGAAGAGGCTGTGAGAGCTGGAACTGCAGCAGCCACTTCGTAACCAGTAAGGGCTCTCAGTCTTAGGCTAAAGAAATCTCCAAAGGCATATGGCCAGTGCGGCGAACATTTCTCAGTGGCAGTCTGCACTTACACAGTGAATGGTTCTTCAGGACATTAGCATATTTTTACTGAGGTCATCATTTCTACTTGTTTTCTAAATATTCCTTATATTTGGTGATAAAACATCCTAATAGTTTCCAAATATCCCCACCATCTTTTTTTTTTTTTTAAAGATTTATTTATTATTATATCTAAGTACACTGTAGCTGTCTTGAGACAAACCAGAAGAGGGCATCAGATCTCTTTACGGATGGTTGTAAGCCACCATGTGGTTGCTGGGATTTGAACTCAGGACCTTCAGAAGAGCAGACAGTGTTCTTAACCTCTGAGCCATCTCTCCAGCCCCCCCACCATCTTTTTATAACATTTACAAAATCTTTTCTCATGCATTTTATGTGTGTACAATGCACACACATGAGTGTGCAGGTCCATGCACCATGTGTGCACATGTGCAGATATATCACTCTCTCCCTTTTTGTCTTGAGACAGGGTCTCTCACTGAACCTGGAGGCTGCTGTTTCCTCCAGGCTGACTGGCAGTAAGCTGCCTGCTGTCACCTGCCTGGGATTTCAGGGCACACAGCCGGGCCACCCATTCCCCTGGTGTTTCACTCCGTCTTCCTGCTGGCAGAGCGCGCACCCTTACCCGTTGAGTCGTCCGCTCAGCCCCATCATTGTATCTGTCTCTTCATGTTTTATAGTTTAGGATCATGTTTAAAAGATTGTATTCCTCCCCACTTTTTACAAATATTTGTAATTTCTCTAAGCCTATTAAGGTATATTAGGACCTGGAGAGATTGCTCAGTGGTTAAGAGCACTAACTGCTCTTCCACAGGTCCTGAGTTCAAGTCCCAGCAACCACATGGAAGCTCACAGCCATCTGTAATGATTGCCCTCTTCTGGCTTCCAGGCATACGTGCAAACAGAATACTCAAATACATAAATCGATAAATCTTTATTTATATATATATATATAAAATCTCTCTCTCTATATATATATATGTATATATACATATATATAACTATTTATTTGTTTGTTTGTTTGTTTTGGTGGAGGGGTGTGTCTGTGTGCCCTGGTATAGGTGTGTGCAGGTCAGAGAACAACTTGCAGGAACCAGTTCTTTCCTACCATGCAGGTCCCAGAGATGGAACTGGGACTGTTGACTAGCAGAGCCCTCCCTGCCTTAAGACATTATTGCTTTATGTTCAGAGTGTAATTTGTCCGCAGTTTTGATGCTCCATGTGGAGCAGAGAGAGACCCATTTTCTTAATGTACTTCTTTGAATAAGCCATTTCTGTCTAATCCACGGGCTCAAAATACTGGCTATTACAGGCAGACTTTATATGTATTTTGATCAGTTTCTGGACTTCCTAAATCTCTTGCTTTTGCCATGGAATTAGAGACATGGCCAGGACTGGTGGCTTTTATAGGATGCTATGAGGTCTGGCTGGGAAGTCCACTCCCACGGCCCCGCCCAGAAGCCCCGCTGGGTCTTGCCACATTGTCCCTATCCCCTCTAATGTTCTCTTGGCACTTGTGTGCTTGCTTTTTTCCAAATGAACCGAATCTACCTACATTACTTGTTCAAATTTCCCCCAAAAAACACTTTCAGAATTTTGACTTGGATTACTGTAATTTTATAGATCATTTTGGAGAAAATTTACTTATTTTTCCTCCTCTGCAACCATGAGTCTTTACTTCCAGAAGGTCACATACTTGCTTTTCATTAAGGTACTCATCCCTGTCATTCTGTGGAGTAAAATAGCTTTCTTTTACCAGTCCTGTATGCTGTTTCTTGGTTGGATTTGTAAAGATCTTGCCTTACTTGCTCTGTGTGTGTGTGTGTGTGTGTGTGTGTGCTCCTTTCTTTTTCTTTTCTTTTTTTTTTTTTAAAGAACATTTCTTCTTGTTTGGTTGGTTTGGTTTGGTATTTACTTTTCAAGACAGGACCATTTTAGAACTGACTTTGTGGCCCAGGCTGCCCTTGAAATCATACAAATCCACCTGCCTCTGCCTCCTGAGTGCTGGGATTAAAGGTGTGCACTGAAGAACATTTTTAAAAACACTCAGCTCAAAATGGCTTCTTCAAGCAGAGGTGCACGGTCCTCTGTGGTGTGACAGTATGTGCTGTGAGTTAGATTTATACACTATAACTGGTGAAGGCTGTTTAAGGAAGCAGAACATGCCAGAAACTGTTATCTTAATGAACCCGATCTCAGGAGCTGGTTACTTTGGGAATTTGTAGCAACAAGAGCAGCAACATCTCAGAAAACAAAGGATATGGTCCTGGTGCCAAGAGCTAGCCCAGGCTGGAACTGTGGAACAGGGGACTAAGCCTGCTAGGAACAGCTCCGGAGATGGGTTTTCAAAGCTCCCCCGTTATGATTGGGGAAAAGTGCAATGTCTCGATGTGACTTACTCAAAGGGACGCTCACTTTGGTCACAGATACAGTTTCCCTAAGCAGCATGCACTCCCACTGTCCTCACGAGGCAGGGAGATGGCTGACAGGTGTTAGGTTTTGTTGTTGTTATTGTTGTTTTTAAAGAAGCGTCATTTAATCAGATTGTTTTTGTGTTAAATAAGATTCAAGTTGCCCCAGGCAGTATGGATTGGCAGGGTTTCAGCTATCTGGGAAGATGAAATTTGCCAGCTTTCTAAGGCCACTTGAAATAAACAAACACATTTCTTTTCATCCACATTATGGATTTAAAAAGCATGTGTGAACTAGCCTGGTATCTTAATTACCACTTAAAATGTTCCTATGGAGAATGTGCTTCTTGGAGTGGAGATGTAGCTGTGTTGGTATAGGAGTCCTCCCCTAGCACACACGAGGCTCTGGGTTCGATCCCCATTCCCACTTGAAAGAGGGAATGGGGCTGTGGGAACTTGAAAGTGGCTCAATCCTGTAACCCCAGCACTCAGGAAGCAGAAGCAGGAAGATAAAGTGCTGGGTCATCCTTGGCTACATGCAGTTTTAGGCCAGACTCAGGTAGGAGACCCTGTCTCAAGGAGGAAAGAGAGAAACGTGCTTGTGAGCCTTTTGCTGTCTTACAAATGATTTTCGGAATAAGCCCATTCATAGGCTGGAGATTACTAAGACTTCTGTATATAAGATAAGAATGGAATTATCAATCTCATTATCTGTCATGACATTTTTATTCATGGAATTTTCTAAACATTTTTTGTCTGCAGTACTAGAGATTAAGCCAAGACCCCTCTGTGCTAGGCAGGTATCCCCCCAACCCGAGTTGCAGGGCTCCAGCCCCAAGCTATCCTCTCATGTACTGCCTGTTGGTTTAGCTTACATGGTTTCTTGGGCTAAAGTTTATGTGTCAATGGCTCTATTCTTCCCTGCCTTGGTGCATGGGCACCATCCCAAATGTGACCTCTCTGGGTGACCAGGAAAGTGTCTGTGACAACAACACCTCTTCCCTCAGATGCTGGCCCAGCCAGTGTGTTACAAGTGTTCTGGGAGACCAGAGCATGTTCCTCTGAACAGCTGTATTCCTGGCTCAGAGCCTCCTCAGGGGACTCCGGGGGTGGGGGGAGGGTGGGGGGGGGTGGGGGGGGTATCTGATAAGATGGCTTCCTCCTCTGGATTATTCAGTTCTGCCCCTCCCCTCCCACCAGCTTCAGCCATCTATAATAGGCTTTTATTTTTCCAGGCTCCTTAACTATTTTCTCATCTATGCGAGACACACCTGGTCTTCACCCCTTCTTTCCTCAGGGGAAATGAAACACAAGTAGCCATATCCTCTCTCAGTGTCTGCCCGCACTGTTGCAGCAAGAGAGTTGATAATACTGTTAGTTTGACTTGTCCCAACTGAGCCCTTCAACACCGAATTACTCACAGTGGTTGGTAGGGATTAATTTTATTGTGTTTCTTTCTCTTCTTCAAACATTAAGGGGCATCCTTTAAAAATGTTCTAGAGGACCGGTGGGGTGGCTCAAAGGTATTTGAACCAAGCCTAATGATCTTGGTTCAGTTTCTGGAACCCATATGGTAAGAGAGAACCAGCTTCTTCAAGTTTCCTTCTGAGCACCCCCCCCTCTCTCTCTGTGTGTGTGTGTGTGTGTGTGTGTGTGTGTGTGAGTGTGTGTGCACTCTAAACAAAATATTTTTAAAAAGAATGAATTCCAATTTACACATGAACCTATAGGCTTAAGCACAGTAAGTAGTTCTCCCAACACTCAGGGGCGTCAGGCCACCAAGCAGGGCAGATCCTGTTATCAGCTTTAGCATTCTTTCCCAGCCCAGTTTGTTGATGGCTTCATCTTTGGCGTCCTTGGGAAGCTGGAACTCAATAGAGCTCTTTGAGCTAAGAAGTCTCTTGGTGGAAAGCTTGATCCTATAGCCACAGAACCCTGTGGACATTCTAAGGAGAGCCAGACTGACGCTAATGCTAACAATGGTGACATCAGACCCAGCACTATGCCCATCTCCGATGCGCTCTGCCTATACCTCATGGAAGCCTCCTGTATTTTGAAATCACTATATTGGCCACATTTATTGAAGAAATTAAAATGATCAAAGTATCATGCTGGAAGTTGTGGAGCTGAGACAGTGACAGACCCCAGATGCAGCTCAATCCAAACTCTTCACCACATCTAATGTCACTTCCTGAGTGTCCCCTTGCTCCCGCCCAACTTCAGTTCTACGGCTAAGGAGAAGTAAGAGTAGATGCTTCTGGAATATGGTGTTGGGAGATTGTTGAGAATAAGGGACTGTTCCAAGAGGGAAAAAAATAACATTCTCAGATTCCTGGGTTGACATAAATGTGTTTGCTACATTGTCTATGAACACAAATCTAGGTATGTGCTCTTTGTGCATAGAGCACTTATTCAGCCATAAAATCTGAATATGCACAAACACTACAACAAAACCAATAAAACTCCAACTAACGGCATTATACTGTGACTGCTGTTTTTCCAGGGAAGCTAAATTGCAGCTCTCATTATAAACAAGGCAGTGGCCATCACCACACAGGTTCTTTTGACTTTGGCCCATCTGTGCTGTTGTGTGCTGTGTCTGCTCAATTCCCTCACTGCCTTTCTCTATTCAGAGCACTGCAGAATCTTTTTACGGTGCGCTGTATTCTCAGATGCATCATTTACATACTACATCTGTGCTGCTCGTTGCCAACCAGATCGTAAATGCAAACACAAGCGCTGAAACCAGGCAGCAGTGGTGGTTACACGTGTGCTCCTGTTGATTTGGCTTTTTAGATTATTATCATAATAAAAGCCCAGTGACATTATCATGGAACCCTTGTTTGACAAAACCTCCTTGAAAGGGCATGCCGATGATGGGGGAACTTTATCTGCTGGCTGCCTTGCAGAAGAGGGAAGTTAGGTGGTGAATGGGAGTCCAGCTTTGAGCTCTTCTCTGTGTCCAAGTGTTTCCTCTTTGTAGATGTTTGTGGCTTTGTGGTCTTAGCCTTGTTTAAGAATCTCTCACTCAAAACAGCATGTCCCTCTCTTGTTAGTGTTACTGCTTTGGTTACTAGGAGACACAGGGTAGTCAATTTAGAAGGCTTCATTACTAAACAGTTTCTCCTGCTGTCCATGCTCCTTATTTCTGTTAAACCTGGGCTGCCACCACTTCAAATCCATCAGCCACGAGCTCCTCTTTCCTGGGTTAGTTTATTGCTTGTTTACTTATTTTCAGGGCTGGGAAATGAGTTTGACCTTGTGCGTGCTGGATAAATGCCCCACCACCGAACTACATCCCCAGCTTTCAGAGATTTGAGACAGAGTACAGGGACTTCAGACCAGCCTGAGTTCATAGTGAGACCTTGTATCAAGTGGGGAATGCGAGGAGTAAGGGGAAGATCAAGCTAATTTAAATAACTATGGGAATTTGTTGGCTCAGTAGGGGTGAGAAGACAGAGGGGGGACTGGTTCCAGTGAAAATCCATCTATAGCGATCACATGACATAGCTTCTCAACACCTTTTAGATTTCTGTGCTCATAATTGCCTTTCAGTTTGAATTCATATCATGCTCTGCTAAGGCCAAGTCCATTCATATAAAACATGAGTGCTCTCTTGACATTCTAGTTCCTGACCCATCTGAAGCCTCATGAGCACATTCTTTTAAAAAAAAAAATTCTTCTCTCATATATTAATTACATCCTGACCACAGTTTCTCCCCCATCCTCTCTTCCAGCTCCCCTGTCACCTCCCCTCTCCCCCAGATCCACTCTTCTTTCATTTCCCTTCAGAAAAGAGCAGGTTTCCCAGGGATATCAACAAAAGGAGGCATAAGATGATATAGTAAGACTAGGTACCTCTCTCATATAAAACTGGAGAAGGCAACCCAATAGGAAGAAAAGGTTCTCAAAAGCAGGCTAAAAGAGTCAGAGACAGCCCCCACTCCCACTCTTAGGAGTCTCATAAGAACACCAAGCGACAACCATATATGCAGAGGACCCAAATCAGACCCTTACCGGCTCCCTGAATGTTGCTTTAGTGTATATGAGGGTTTGTGAGTCTTGGTTAGTTGATTCTGTGGGCCATTTTCTTGTGTCCTTGACATCTCTGTCTTCTACAATCCTTTCTTCTCCTCTTCTACAGGATTCCTGAGCTCTAATTAGTATTTGGCTGTGGGTCTCTGCATCTGCTCCTATTAGTAGCTGGGTGGAGCCTCTCTGATAATCGTGCTAGGCTCCTGTCTACAAGTATAGCAGAATATCATTAGGAATTGTTTCATTGACTCTTTTCTTCCTGTCTTCCTTCCTTCCTTCCTTTCTTCCTTCCTTTTTCCTTCCCTCCCTCTCATCTTCCTTCCTTCCTTTTCCCCTCCTTCCCTCCCTCCCTCCCTCCCTCCCTCCCTCCCTCCCTCCCTCCCTCCCTCCTTCCTTCCTTCCTTCCTTCCTTCCTGTTTTTTGCCAGTCATGCTTGGCTCTGCCCTAGGTCTCTGGACTGTTTAGCCTCTGGTTCCTCCCTCTCTAGGCAGTGTGGTGTGAGGTATAGGCTCCCTCCTGGTGTGGGTCTCAAGTTAGATCACTTGTTGGTTGGCCATTCCCACAAGTTCTGCATCACCTGTATCTTAGCACATTTTGAAAACTGGACAGATTGTAGGTCAAAGGTTTTGTGTTTGGATTGGTGTCCCAGTCCCTCCACTGTAAACTGTACCTGGTTACAGAAGATAGCTGGTTCAGGTTTCGTATCTCCCATTGCTAGGAGTCTTTGTAAGTTCCAGGGAGTTTCCATTACCGTAGTTTCTATCTCTCCCCTGATATGCCCCTCAATTCCAGTCACCTCTCCCAGTACTCCTTCCCTTCACCCCCATCCCCTGTGCACACTGGATCCCTCCTGTTTCCATCCCTACTTGTCCCAGGGAACCAGTCCACTCTCTAAATCTATTCTATTTCTCCTTCCCAGGGCGATCCATTCAACCTCTTTTGAACCCTCTTGTTATTTA
This sequence comes from Apodemus sylvaticus, assembly GCF_947179515.1. Classification (NCBI taxonomy): domain Eukaryota; kingdom Metazoa; phylum Chordata; class Mammalia; order Rodentia; family Muridae; genus Apodemus; species Apodemus sylvaticus. The sequence goes on along the minus strand of NC_067476.1, from coordinate 51,290,930 downwards.
AGCCTTTCTGGGCCTGTAGAGTGTAACATGATTATCCTTTAACTCACTGCTAATATCTGCTTATACCCTACCATGTTTGTCTTTCAGGCTCTGGGTTACCTCACTAAGGATGTTTTTTTTTTTTCTTGTTCCATTCATTTGCCTGCAAATTTCATGAAGTAATTTTTAATGTTTTTTTTTTAAACAACTGAGTAATACTCAATTGTGTAAATGTACATTTTCTTTACCCCTCTTCAGTTGAGCACCATCTAAGCTATTTCCAGTTTCTGGCTATTACAAATAGAGCAGCTATGAACATGGTTAAGCAAGTGTCTGTGCAATAGGATGAAGCATCCTTTGGGTGTATGCCCAGGAGGGGCATAGCTGTAAAAGTGTGTATGCTCACCAGCAGTGGAGGAGGGTTCTCCTTGTCATGAGCACATTCTTGTTTGTTTGTTTGTTTGTTTGTTTTTGTTTTTCAAGATAAGGTTTCTCTGTGTATCCTTGGCTGTCGTAGAACTCACTCTGTAGAACACTCTGGCCTCGAACTCACAGAGATCTGATTGCCTCTGCCTCCTGAATGCTGGGATTAAAGATATGCACCCCACAACCTGGACACAAGCACATTCTTTGTTGTTGGCATCCTGGTCTATAAACTCCCACCAGAATGGCCCATGAAGTTCTGCTTACAGGAGTCTAGGAGTTCTCTAGCCAGAAATTCCAGTCTCTTTCACATTCTTCCTTCAAACCAGTTCCCAAGGCCTGTAAACCACATGGTCAGATCCATCATGGTGACTATCCCACTTCTTCAGATGAGTGTTCTGTATTAGTTACCTATCCTTATTGCTATGCAAAATACCTGACTCAGGCAACGTAAGGACACGTGGTTTGAGCGGTCCAACCTGCTGTAGTGGGTGAAGCATGGTGATGGGAGCGTGAGTTAACGGATGACTCTGCACCTGTAGTGCAGAAGTGGAGGGGCCAATGCGACTGTTCCTCCAGCGGCCCTGCTCTTCTCCCTTTGTTCAGTCCACTCACATCCAGGGGGAGGAGCCTTCCCTCCTCAGTTAAGCGCCTTTGGAGACACACTTATTGACAACATACCCAGAGGTGTGTCTCAATGAAGACCAATGGCTACAGTGTATGCATGAGACATGCATATGCATACATTTGTACATGTTTTATTTGTATTTGCCTCTGTTTATATTAAACTAAATATGACTTCATGTTGCTGACCTCAGTTCTAACCCGGGACCGTTTGAACTAGGGCACCTTCTCCCTGTGTCTCTGACCTCCCACTCGAGTGCGAGAAACCCCGCTTCTGTGGTTCATCATCTGTCCATCTGCTGCACGAATTACAAAACTCATTTGTAACTCTCCAATCTGTATGCCTCCACACCTCCTTTCTTCTCTTCCTTTTTTTTTTTTCAAAAAAAAGTTTGTCAGTTTTTTAAATTGGGCCACTTTTTAGTATATGCTTTCAACTTGCCTTCTAGGCATTCGGCTAACACTATTTACATTACATTTTTTTTTTTTTAGTTATTGGGGGGTATACACATGCCAGGCCCCTGTGCGTGGAGGTCAGAGGACAACTTATAGGAGTTAGCTCTCTTTTTCCACCATGCAAGACCCAGGGATGGAACACAGGTCCTGAGGCTTTACCTACTGATCTATTTCACCAGCTGCCTTCTCTCTCTCTCTCTCTCTCTCTCTCTCTCTCTCTCTCTCTCTCTCTCTCTCTTTCTCTGTGTGTGTGTGTGTCTGTGTCTCTTTCTCTCCTTCCTTCTTTCCTTCCTTCCTTCCTTCCTTCCTTCCTTCCTTCCTTCCTTCCTTCCTTCCTTCCTTCTCTCCTTTTCTTCCTGCCCTCTGCATGCTGATTCCTACCTGAAATGCCCTACCTAGCCTAGCCTTTACCTTTATCTCCCTGGCTACCCCTTTTTTATTTTCAATTTTTGGTGTGTGTGTGTGTGTGTGAGTGAGATATACATGTGTGTATGTGCATTTGCATATGTGTGGTCACACATGTGTGGGTACATGTGCACGTAGAGGCACAAGGTCGATGTCAGAAATCACTCCCAATTAGGTTTCCAGCTTATTCAGTGAGGAAGGGTCTTTGAGTCAAACCAAGAGCTCACCAATATTGCAGGTCTCAGTAGCCAGCCCACTCTGGGAGTCTGGAAGACCAGAAGGCCAACAGAAATGTGGACAGTAAAGGCTGCTCGTGCTATTACAGAGGGGCCAGGGCTACTGGGAACCAGAGTTGTGTCATGCTCTCTATCAGCGTCCTTGGCCTGAGCAGAGCATAGGATAAATTCAAACTGAACGCAAACTGGCTAATACTTCTCCACCTGCTGAGGCTGGACTTACAGGGAAGCTGCCACATCCACTCAACATGTGTGTGGGTTCTGGGCATCTGAACTCCTGTCCTCATATGTGCACTGCAAGTACTTTCACTGAGCCATCTCTCAGGCTCCTGCTCATTTCTCTTTGCTCGACACAAATACTGCAGGTATCGTGCAGTCCTGAGACACAGGCAGTAACTCACAGCTCACAGCAACCCAGGCACAGCTCGCCCGCTCTCCTTTGCTTTAACACTGACCACACCTGCTTCTAGTCCGCTTTGCCCTTACCACATACATACATATATATATATATATATATATATATATATATATATATATATATATATATATATATGTATGTATATATATATATACCATATGCTATATATAATTCATAGCATCCTGTTTTGTTTTACTAGGTCTCACTACATACCCTAGGAACTTGCTGGTTTGTTCAGGCAGGCCTACAAACTTGAAATCCTCCTGCCTCAGCCTGCTAAGTGTTGAGAATATGAAGGCGAGCCCCATAGCCAGCACTTACAGTTCTTAATAAAATTATGCAGTGCTACAGCCTCTGACAATGTAAATCACATCTGATTTTGAATTTGTAGATATACATTCACTTGAATATGCTTATTCATTGATGATATGGCTCAAGTTTTTTGGATCTAACATGCATTTAGGATATAAAGTTTTTATAATACTCTCTTCTCAGCCAGGACAATTTTATTGATAAAGGGAAGTCTTAACATGACCAAGTAAATCTTGCATATGGGCCTAAGTGTCTCCAGAGAGAAAGACCTCTTTCCCGGCCCAGGGAAAGCAGGTAGAACGCCAGGACCTTAGCCACGGGAACTTTTAGCACACTTGTAATGGCTGCTAACAGAGCATGCATCTGCCTTAGGACTGAGTTAGAGCCAGGCAGACTCCATGACAAGCTGCATGCTGGCTAATTGGGAGACTAGGCCTAAGTTTCTGCTTCCTAGAAATGAGAGCCCAGAACTAGGAACCTGTGGTCAGCCAACCCCAGCTGCAGGCAGCCAATCCGAGGACACCTTGTCATCTGGCCTAAAGGAGAGTAGGTGGCTAGAATGAGTAAGTAACCCCCTGGGAAGTCTCCAGAGCCTGACCAGTTGTCAGTCAGACCCCTAGAGATAGAGCCAACCAATCAAGGTAACCGGGCACATCCCCCTCCCTGGAATTCTCCTACCTGACAATAAAAGCTGGGTCCCCCAGGGGTCTCCAGTCCCCAATGGGGAGAGCCCTGTATGCAGGAAATTCAGCTGAATAAAAGCTCTTTTTGCATATACTTGAGTTTTCAGCAAATCACGGACCCTAACATTACCTCCAAATGTTACTGTAGCATAGACATGTAAAATACCAATTGGATGAGTTTTAACCAGTTTTATTCTGATCTATCATAATGTATAGGATGACATTACCAGAGTGTCTAAAATAGTAATCCCTTCAGATATTTTGGATTGGTGGGAGTTCCTGAAATCCCTAACTTATTCTCTCATTCCTGAGTCCTAGAAGCCTCCCTCTGTGTGGGAAAAGACTAGTGCAGCCACCTCTCGGACGACCCTGGAGAGCAACCGCTAACCATGAGATTCCCATTTTGAAGCTGCAGGGTGACTGACGTCATAGCATGATCAAAGTACCCTGCAAGCACTTACTGTAATTATTGTTGTTGTTCTGTTCTTGCTAATAACCTTATTTATACCCTGAAATTATAATCATGCAAAGAAAGATTAAAACAAGATGTGCAAGTTGTGGAGCTGTTTGCCCTGCAGATGGTCACCCTCGGAGTTCTCTGAAATTGCCAGGGTTAATTGAAGCTTCAGCGCTCGCCTCAGTGTAGTTGATACTTAAGTGTTTCTTACCTGTCGACTTTTACTCTCCAAAATAGTGCAACAATAGCACTTTAATTCCCTCTCATTAATGCTAACCTCACGGGTAACGTTTAGCGCAGCTCTATCTAGATAGTGTTTGCACCTCTGACTAAAACCTTTGTACCAGCTTCCCAGCTGGGAAGAAAAGCTAAACAGTTCTGGAGGTAATTTGTTTATTTAAAAGAGGCTCAGAACCTAGGAAATTCTGAAGGGGAGTTAACTTTTAAGTGGTGGGCAAACATTTAGCATATGATTAGCACGCTTCTCTCCCCTGGGTTTCTAGAAGCCTAGACAACTGGGATCCATTCTTGGGGAGTCTTACAAAAAGGTTTTGCCTGGAGTCAGCACATTGCTCCAGGGGTAATCTTGAGGGTTTCTCAGGAACAGAATTTCTTGCTCTGTTTCCTTGGCATGCCTCTCAGCCCTGGAGCCCCCCTGTAAACTTAGGATCAAGCGTAAACAGCTGGGAAAGTGCTGCTTGCCCAGTGGAAGAGCCTGTGGTAAAATGTTACTTTCTTTCAGTGATGCAAGAGCCCTTTGCCTGTCTCTTGAGGTTTGAGCTGGGGAATTGGGGGAGGGGGGTGGGAAAAAAAAAGTACTTTCCCTGTCTGGGGCTGGGAACTCCCAGCTGCATTCGTTGTTGGCTGTTTGATGAAGGCCCAAGAGAAGATGCAACAATGAGAGAGGAGGATGGAAAGAAGGAACTCTGGGCTCCTTAAGTCAGTTGCAGAAAATTAGCAAACTGGGTGAAAACCCAAGAATCCGTACTGGGATACCTTTGGTAGATGTGACATTTAAAAGTAGTGTGCACATGAGTCTCTCTCTCCCCCCCCCTCTCTCTCTGTGTATATATACACATATATACACACATATTCTCTGAAAGGGGCTTAAAAAGAGAGAAAGGGGCTTTAGGGATTGTGGCACGGCGGTGTGGGGGAAGGGGGTGCTTAGGTGGGCCCGTGCCCAGGCACCTCATCCCCCTGAGGACCAGACCACACACACAGACATAGTATAGAATAGTTTATTCAGGGCAGAGGTTGGGAGTTAGAGAGGCAGAAAGAGAGAGAGGGAGAGAGTAGAGAAGTGGAGGAGTGGAGGCCAGCCATCACCACGTGGAGAAAGGGAGGAGGGGGTGAGAGCGCCAAGAGGCGAGAGGGATGAGAGATGAGAGAGAGCGAGCGAGGAGAGGGAGAGAGAGGAGGGACAAGTAGCCCCTTTTATAGTGGGCCAGGTCTATGGGGCGGGGCATACCTGGCTATTGCTAGGTAAGTGTGGGGTGGAGCTTAGACAGAATACCAACATTCTCTAATATATGTACATATATGTGTTTTATAAATAATAGATGTTTCATAAATAAAACATTAATTAATTATTTTTAAAGGGCTGTTCCAACACAAAAGGGTAGAGCGGAAGGAGGGAGGGAGGGAGGGAAGGAGGGAAGGAAGGAAGGGTAGAATGTGGCCTCTATGTTAGACTGCTTATATTGGAATCAAGATTTCATCCATTCTTATTGGGTGATAAATGAGTATATTTAATTTGTTAGTCCAGTTCAGAACACATGTTTCCTTTGTCGTTTATTGGTTTTTTTCCCCCTAAAATAATAATACCCTTTGGTGAAAATGGAGATTAGAACTATTTGTTCTAATCTCCATTTTCACCAGACTCACTAGTACTCAGCAATTAGAAACAATAAATTCACAAAATTTTTAGGCAAATGGTTGGATCTGGAAAATATCATCCTAAGTGAGGTAACCCAATCGCAAAACAATACACATGGAATGCAATCTCTGATAAGTGGATATTAATTAGCCCAGAAGCTCTGAATACCCAAGGTACAAATCGCATAACAAATGACTCCCATGAAGAAGTACAGAGAGGGCCCTGATCCTGAAAAAGATTGATCTAGCATTGGAGGGGAATATAAGGACAGAGAAAAAGGAGGGAGGTGATTGGAGAAGGGATGGAGAGAAGAAGGTTTATGGGACATATGGGGAGGGGGGATCTGGGAAAGGGGAAATCATTTGGAATGTAAACAAAGAATATAGAAAATAAAAATATTTATAAAAAAAAAAAAAGAACTATTTGTGATTACAAATGTTTGAAGGTTGGCCTTGCAGTCCAGGAGGCTCCTGGAAGATTAAGAATTCAAGGATTGCTTTAAGTCTAGCCTGAGTAACTAGTGAGGCCTCTCAGGAAGGTTTTTTTCCTAAAGGGTGGTGGGGATCATGGAAGGGGCTAAATTTCAGTGGTAGAGCACTTGCCTAGAGAGTGTGAGATATTGGTTCAATATCTAACACCAGACCAAAACACAAAACAAACAAATTTGGGGGAAAACTGTATGTGTACTCAGCACATACAGATTATTTACTTATCCCTGTTCCCTCAATATAGTGTAATAACTGTATAAGCAACACTTACTCTACAGTATAACTGTATATACAATACTTACATTGTATTCACTAGTGTAAGCAATGGAGGAAAATGCAGATAGAGGAAAGGCTTAGGGCTTGGCTTACCACCTTGTGGTTGGTGTCCTCAGCACAACAAGAATAAAGTATGCCGGGAAGCTGATCCTGTCACTAAAGTGCTTGCCATACAAGCAGGAAGACCTGACTTCAGACCCAGGCACCTATGTAAAAAACCTGGGCATGGTGGCTTGTGCTTGTAATCCCAGTGCGCAGAAGCACATACACACCACACACACACACACACACACACCACACACACACACACACACACACCACACACCACACACACACACACACACACACACACAACACACACACACACACACCACAAACACACACCACACACCACACACATATACCACACACATACACACACACCACACACACACACATACATACCACACATACACACACCACACCCCCCCCACACACACACCACACACACCACACACACACCACACACACACACCACACACCACACACACACACACACACACACCACACACCCCCCCACACACACCACACACACACCACACACACACACCACACACACCACACACACACCACACACACACCACACACCACACACACACACACACACACCACACACACACCACACACCACACACCACACATACACACACACACACACAATGTGAGAATCATTTTTATGTGTATTGTGTATACTTTACCTATCCCAGTAGACTGCTGCAGTTGGTGTGGGTCAGCAGTTAGGGAGCATGGCATTTGTCAAAAGTTGTGAGTCAGTGCAAGCTGTTTCCCACAAGCTTTCCTTCTGATCAGGGCAGCTGGTTCTGTAACTGAGTTTAACGTGACAGTAGTGGTAGTCATTGGCCCAGTGGTTGGCCACTGGTCAGTGGGTATCAAAACCATCTTGTCCTTGGCTTGCCATAGTCTGTGCCAGATTCATGCCATTTTACACATAGTTTTCCCCCCTCAAATTCTAAGGAAGAGAGACGCTGACTCAGTCTGTGTTCTATTGCTGTGAAGAGACACCATGACCATGGCAACTCTTATAAAGGAAAACATTTAATTGGGGGTAGCCTCCAGTTTCGGGGGTTAGTCCATTGTCATCATGGTGGGGGGCATGGAGGCACTCAGGTAGACATGGAGCTGGAGAAGGAGCTGAGAGTTCCAGTCTGGATCTGCAGGCAGCAGGGAGAGAGGCTCTCGGCTTGGCATGGGGTTTTCACCCCTCAAGGCCTACCCCCAGTGGCAAGTCACCCCCCAATCCTTTCAAATAGTGCCACTCCACGCCTACCACATCCACACATTCAAATATACCTATGGGGGCTGTTCTCATTCAAACCACCACACCTTACTACACCTAGAGCTGGCAGAAAGCTGGCTGGCTAATCACAGTACAGTCCTGCGACCTTGGTAGCATAACCACTGCTATGGGTGGTGGCAGTCCGAAGCTTGTGTGAGCATTCTCTCCCTCCTGGGTTTCTTTTCCTAATGACTCCATTAGCCAGTTGGCCATGAAGTCTTGGCTCTGAGCTCAAAAGGGCCTTTCTCTTGGTCACAGTCAGTTCACCTCGCCCCTTACAGGATTCACGAAGGATCGAGGCAAGGTGCTGAGCTGGAAACGAGATGAGAAGGAAAAAGAATGCCATGTGGTAACACGGGCTTGACGTGGCACATGCTTTGAGCTAAGTGAGGGGATGTAACCGCATTGCCAGCTGCCAAATTAAACAAAGCTCAGACTAGGCCGTGCAGAGAGTTTTGTTGCTGTATTTCTCTGCTCTGAAGTGGATGAAGTACCACAAACTAAATATCGTCACGTATCGATGGGGATACACATTCTGAGGATCATGTCAATAGATGAGTTGTTCTTATGTGCACATGATAGAGCGCACTACACCAGTGGTATAGCCTCTCTTTATACTGAAGCCATGTCATAGCCTGTACACCTCGATAATAATAAACCTATGAACAGGGTTCCTGCACTACTAACACAGGCTCCTATAACACAGCAGTCTGTCTATGTGCCTGTAGGAAAGGTGTGGTAAAAAACAAAACAAAACAACAACAACAACAAAAAAAACTAGGCGATAGGAATTTTCTTTTTCACATTATTATCTTTTTTCTCCCACTGTAATCTTAGGGAAACTACTATATGCAATTTGTCTCTAACCAGCATATTGCTATGCAGCTCATGACTATATCAGCCTCCGCAATTAAAGTATAATAAGAAATGCTGAGAAGACTCTTGCCTAGGCTTTCCTTCTTAGATATCCTCAAATTTTATCCCTTGCAAATTCTTTATAACCTGAGAACCTAATGGGAGGCACCATCAGTGGGAAAATTGCGCCGTAATGATGTGGCCACATTCAGTCCTTTTTTCATACAAACTCATTTTAATTCTCCCAGCGATGCTAGCCTCAAAAGAGGAGCTGAGGCCGTTCTCACATGCGGTGGGGCTGTGACCGTTGGGTTGTTTTCCCCTTGCACTGCCCCCCTGGATGTTTGCTGTTCGCTTGTGAGGCCATGTGGGCCTGCACCCTCTTTGTAGGAAAGCTGTTTGGCTGTTAGTATGGGAAAATATACCTAATAGAAGATACCGCCTTTTAATCCCTCCTAAGCGTGTGGTTTCCTGGCATTAAACATTCATGTTGCAGAAGTATTGCCAGCATCCGCCTCTAGGCCTTTCCTTTTTCCCAGTGGAAGCTTCACCTCAGTCCTTGGTCTAGCTTGTTTGATCTTGACTTTGTTTGTTTGTTTGTTTGTTTTGTATTGGCTGTATTGTTTGTATTTGTTTTGTATTTCATTTATTCTGTTTGTCTGTGGTAGGGGTAGGTTTTGCTTTGGTTTTTGAGATGTAGTCTCACTCTATAGACCAGGCTAGCCTTGAACCTTTGGTACTCTTCCATCAGCCCCTTAAGTGCTAGAGTTATAGGCATATAGGCACGTACAGTGGCATATAGGCACGTACTGTGGCATATAGGCACGTACAGTGGCATATAGGCACGTACAGTGGCATATAGGCACGTACAGTGGCATATAGGCACGTACTGTGGCATATAGGCACGTACAGTGGCATATAGGCACGTACAGTGGCATATAGGCACGTACAGTGGCATATAGGCACGTCAGTGGCATATAGGCACGTACTGTGGCATATAGGCACGTACAGTGGCATATAGGCACGTCAGTGGCATATAGGCACGTACAGTGGCATATAGGCACGTACAGTGGCATATAGGCACGTACAGTGGCATATAGGCACGTACAGTGGCATATAGGCACGTCAGTGGCATATAGGCACGTACTGTGGCATATAGGCACGTACAGTGGCATATAGGCACGTACAGTGGCATATAGGCATGTACAGTGGCATATAGGCACGTACAGTGGCATATAGGCACGTACAGTGGCATATAGGCACGTACAGTGGCATATAGGCATGTACAGTGGCATATAGGCCACCATATCTGGCTAGCTTTCTTTGAAAATTGTGTATCTGTAGGGTGTGCAGCAAGGTGTCTTTATATCATTGCATGTATGTAGTGAAGTCTTACTTGGTTAGCCTTTGTGTGTCTGGGTATGTAAACATGTGCTTTTTTAAGTTAGAATTTAGGTTAGCATATAAAGTATTGAATATCATCATGTCTTTTCATACATATGAAGAACATAAACTTTAAAATTCCGTGTTGTGCGTTAGCGCTCTAGATTGGCTCATCCAATGTACAGCTTGCTGTGTTCTCCCTGATAGCACTTTCCTGTCTATGTTCTGACCTGTGCCCATGTGACGTTCTAACCCCTAGTCTCCCCTCTGGAAGCACCGCTCTGCTTCCCATCACTGTGGATTTCATTGCTCTAGGAACCTTCTCTAAAAGGTACAGTGCAGTGTGTGTGTGTGTGTGTGTGTGTGTGTGTGTGCTTCTGTGGCTGTCCTGTTTCACTTTGCTTGAATGTCTTTAAAGCTCCTCCATATTGTAGCCTGTGTCCAGCTACTGTGCAGGGTGTTTCTTATTCCTCCTTCAGAGAACACGTCACTGTCTGTCTACTGTGCCACTGTGAATCTGAGCATAAAGACATCTTTTCAGGTCCCTCCCTGCTCTCATTCCTTCTGGATATATACCCCAAAATGGAATTGCTGGCTCTGGGTCTAATTTTTGGGAAGTTCACTGTACTGTTTCCATAGCAGCTGCATCATTTTACATCCTATCAGCAGGGTGTGAAGTTTCCAGTTTCCTCATATCCTTGCCAACACTTGCATTTTCTGATTTATTCTTTACATGTATGTGCATGTGTGTGTATATATACATACATATATGTAAGTATGAATAGTATATGTTAGTCATCATGATTTTTTTTAATTTAAATTATAGACTCATTACTAAGTTTAGGCCTGCTTAGGTTTTCTTTTCCTTGTGTTGTTTTAGAAAGTTATTATAGGTAAGTTGTTTTTCAGAGTTATGTATCCCATAAATAAATGAGTAAAAATTTTTCTGTAGTAGATTTTAGTTTTCCAGTGTTTATGAGATCTGTGATGGCATCTCAACTTTCATTCCTTTATGTCAGAGCAGTACCATTTTTATGCAATCAGTCAAACAATCCACAAATAGCAGTCCTGCTTCTAGAAGCCTGCAGTTTAATTTAAGAACTTTAAATACATTAAAATTATGTATTTAAAAGATTTTTCTATGTTTCTGCTAGATTTATTAGATATTTATCTAATTAAGGAGATTAAATAATAGTGTAGCACCAGCTGTGGCTATTAAATATGATAAAGAAATGAAAAAAATAGATTTCCATGTAGGTAATTAAAGAAGCAGCTGCCTAAACAAGGAAATTGCCACATGCGTGGGCCCGGGCCACACTGAGCTCTGCCCACCGTCCAGCGGCCTTCGAAGGCAGGCCTGGCATTCTGTTGATAGCCCGACTACTTGTGTCTTTTTGTCTGTGGTCATTTACAGTGAGAGAAACCTTGCTTTCCTTTCCTTTTTTGAACAGAGATTAATATCACCTGATCATTAATCAAGGGCTGCACTGTTGTTTGTATCATTTTTCATGTTTGAGCATGAATAGCATGAATTTCCCGTCTTAGAGGGTGCGATCAGCTTCTGCACTTGAGCATGCAGAGCATCTTATGAGTCTATTTAATGTGGGAAGGTCCAAAGATAGTTTTGTAGGTAGAGTTCTGCTGGTGTTATGTGGGTACTGACTGTAGAAAGAACAAAGACACACCAGGGTACAGGCAGGCAGAGCTGCATCCGGGAGCTGGGGCAGGCAGTGGCTATTGCTCGCTGGAGGAGCCTTTTTATACCCGAGTAAGCTCTTCTATTAAAACCCCAACAGGAAAAACCTTCCAATTTTTGGTGAAAGTGTAGTGACATTCTGAAGATCATTTTGAGTAGGATAATAAAGGGTGTCACCACATCATGTTTTTGTGTCTAATAGCAGCTCTGATGCCTGTTCCCTCCACGGTACCTAGAGCCAGTTTCTCTGACTGGTTACAGCGTAGGCTGAGTGGCGCGAGGAACAGCCGCGCCATTGACACCGAAAGCTCCTTCTGAACACATTTTCATAAAGACTTGAGAGTGTTTACCAGGACATACTTACATGCAATAACCTTTACATTGTAGATAATCAACACCTGCTTCAACTAACGATTCTTTTCTTGAGCTCGAATTGAAATACGCATGTTGTATGGGGAAGTACATTTACAACAGCACACTGACTATTTAAAGTCTGCACTATCAACTGCCAATCCAGGAGCACGGAGCGTTTCCCATTGTCTAGGATCTCTCTGAGTTCCTTTTTCAGAACTAGTCTGTAGAGGACTTTTTCTTTGATTAAGCATATTCCTAAATGCTTAATCTGGGGGAGGGGATGCCTTTTAAATCTTATTCCTAACTTCTCTGAGAATATATTTTTCTTACACATGGAATCTATGCTGCAACTCTATGTAGGTGTTTATTGGGTCTAGAGTTTTCTAGGAGACCCAGTAGTGTCCTTTAAGTAAAGAACCACGCTGTCTGCTAGCAGGATGGGCTGACCTCCTTCTTTCCTGTTTTTACCGTTTTAGGCCTTTGTCCTGAGCTAATTTCTATAGCTCAGACTTTGAGCACTCTATCAAACTGTCCCATGCCTGATTTTATAGGAAATGGTCTTAGCTTGTCCCTGTAATGGCAGATATAGATTTGTTGTGTATAGCTTTATTATTTTGAAGCATTTTTTTGAATATGACTTTTTTTTTATAATAGAATTATATTTTGCTTCTGTTCCTAAAGCCTCTAGAACTTTCCTCATAAACACATATTGGAATTTGTCAAATGCCTTTTCATCAACTGAAAGAATTATATGGTATATATGAGTATATTTATATACTGTATTACATTTATATATTTTCACACGTAGAACCAACTTTTCATTTCTGGGATGAAGCCCACTTGTTCATAGTGTTTAATCTTATTATGTCCCTAAATTTGGTTTACAGGTATTTTATTGAGAATTTTTACATATATATTCATCAAAGAAATTCATCTATAGCTTTCTTTTTTCTGTTGTGTCTTTGCCTGCTTTTGGCAAACTATTTTAATGCTCGTCAAGTAGTTAATTAGCTGTTTGTGACTTTCGCAGGTCCTGTTTAGGATGAATGTGATTTGGAGAAACTGCATTTGCCGTCTGAGGCACGGGAAGGTGCCACACAGACACCAGAGTGGCAGCCACCCAGTAGCCCCTCTGGGGTCAAGGATTTTAACTGACCCTGCCAAAGTTTTTGAACACAACATGTGGTAAGTTTCTCTCGCCCACCCAATATTCATGTATTTATTAATGTCCACAGAGCACAAATGGAGGCCAGAGGACAAGTTTCAGGAATCTTTTCTCCTCCTCTACTGTGTAGGCTCTAAAGACCCAACTCAGATCATCAGGCTGAGCAGCAAGATGTGGTAACCCACTGAACTTAACCACTGAACCATCCTACTGGCCCAAATTGTACCTTTAAATTTGACATTATATATACTCTTAATGGGGTATCTTTTCCCCATTATGACCAAGGAAGATTTTTTTTTTTTAAAGACAGACTCTTCTTTGTAGCTCTGGCATGTCCTACTCGCTATGTAGACCAGGCTGGCTTCTGACTCCTGAATGTCGGGATTAAAGGCTTGTACCACTGCACCCTGTGAGAAAGGAGTTGGGTTTGTTGTTGTTGTTTTTTTGGTTTTTTTTTTTGTTGTTGTTTTTTTAAGTGGATGATATTAAGTTAGGTTGTAGAAGTCCAAAAGCCTGTGTAACCAACATTGACTAAAATGTTCTGAACCTTTTTAAAAATGGAATTGAAAAGCAGAAGTTTCCTAGTCCACCCAGCAGCCTTTGTATCCTGGAAGGTCCCCGACCCTGACTGGCCACGCTGCCAGGGGCGAGGGCGAACAGGCTCTCCTCTAAGTAGGGCCCTCCTCTTTGAGGGAGGGCCTACTGAGAGGAAGGCCCCACTTGAACTTGTCATCTCCAGCCTCAGCCTCTTTAGTAGCATCACACACTGGGCCAGACCTCCCGGTGCTCCACAGGTTGTCATGTGCACATTCTGTCCCCTTTGCTTTTCAGAGGGACCCCATCTCATGCTTTGAAGAAATCCCTGTTATTTGGGAAGATAGATGTTTATGAAAGGCAAAAAAAAAAAAATGTCAACATGAAGCCTCAAGTTCAAAGGGCAGAGTGTCATAGACCATTTGCCATATAAAAAACAACTCGGTCATGAGAAACTGCTTCCGACGTGGGTATCAGAAAGGAACATTGTTGTTTGAAGACAGTTTCCTGTATCTCTGGCAGGCCTTGTGCTCACTCTGTGGCAGAGGAGGATGTGACCTTGACCCGTTGACCCTCTTGTTCCCTCCTCCCAAGAATTGGAGGGTGAGCCACCTATACAGCCCAGCTAGGAGGATTTTGTAAATTGGAAACATTTGAAACTAGGGTTGTTTATTTCTCATCAGTACATGGGATGGTGCCTAACACAGAAGTATTTGTTGAGAGCCGCGTGCAGTGGTACAAGTCTTTAACCCCAGCACTCAGGAGGTAGAGGCAGATGGATCTGTGAGGCAAGCCTGCTCTACATAGCAAGTACTAGGCTAGCTAGAGCTACAGAATGAGGCTCACCTCCATCCCCCCCCCCAAACTCCCACCCACCCCACCAAAAGTCTTTGTTGATACTTACAGCATAGCTGGAGTAAGAGCATCCTGACTGGGTACAAACGTAAAACAGCACAGATGAGGGAGAATATTTTTGTTTGCTTTTGTTTTGGGGTGTTCTTTGGATCTTCAGGAGATCTGTGAAGAATGATAAGGTTGGGATGGTAGAGGAGAGAGGTGGGGTGAGAACAAGTTTGTTTGTGGTGCCGGAGCCACAGCTGACATTCAGGACCTGAGAGTCACTAAGGAGGAATGACATTGCAGAGGCTGGATCTGCTGGCAGTCAGATGGCTTAGCTGCAGCAGAGGGCCGATGGGAAAGACTGTGAAGGAAGAGTACAGACGGCTTAGCTGCAGCAGAGGGCCGATGGGAAAGACTGTGAAGGAAGAGTACAGACGGCTTAGCTGCAGCAGAGGGCCGAGGACAAAGACTGTGAAGGAAGAGTAAAGAGAAGTTGGCAGGCTAAAGGAAATGGAGGAATTTGATTTTGAAGTTTTGAACCTAGGCCACTGTTTATTTTTTAGAAGAAGATTGTGTAGATATTTCAGATAAGCTTTGAGAGGACATTCAGCTTCCAGTGTCCAAATGCTATGCTTGACCATAGCCAAGATTCGAGAATCAACTAAAACGCCTAGCATGCAGATCCCACTGTTAGAAGAAGGTACTGTGTGGCGGGGCTGAAGATGCATCCAAGGCGGCTGCAGAGGGAGACTCCGCTCACTGGCACTGCCTGCTGTACGGCCTGAGCTCTCTTCAGAGATACCCGCCAAGGGGAGCTCATGGTCTTCACTCACGTCACAGGAAAGATTTCCAGGACCAGTTAGTATGAAACAAAGTCAATATTTATTAAGTAAAGTTAGGGACATCATCATCATATGTGCTAGGAGTGGGTGTAATAGCCCACACCTTTCATCCTGGAATTTGAGAAGCAGAGACAAGGTAGATCTCTGTGAATTTGAGGCCAGCCTGGTCTACATAGTGAGAGCCAGGACAGCCAGAGCTACATAGCAAGACTTGGTCTCAAAATAAATAATTTACTGATGATGATGATGATGATGATGATGATGATACATGCTGTATTTCAGGGGAAGAGAGCAGGAGAGGGTTAAAAAGAATGTTCCAGCCTTAAGGAAAAAGTGATTGGTTGTACACACCTGAAGAGAGTGCTGCCTTCTTGCTTAAGTGCTTTGACAAGATATACATACATACACAGACATATGTACAAACACATATACATATGTCTTTGATGGCTTTTAAAATTACATTGTTCAGGGGATTTAAAAGATTACATTGTTCAGGGAATTATACTTTTTTCTTTTGCTTCTTTTAAAGTTTTTTTTTGTTACATTTATTTTATCTGAAGAACCTTTTTAGTTAATAAAATTGTAAGGTGTGCTTTATGGGGTACATGAGAGGCTGGAGAGACAGCTTAGCAAAGGTGCTATGCCAATCCTGGTGACATGAGTTTAGTCCTGGGACCCACCTGGAGGAAAGAAAGAGCCACCATAGGTTGTCCTATGACCTCCTCAAGCGCACTGTGGCATACATGGAAGTACACAAACACAACTTAAAGATACCTTTCAAAATAGAGCAACATTTTTTAAAAGTTAAAAGCATTCTTATTATCTATAGTCCATGACAGATAAAGGCATATGCTTTTACTATAAATATGGCTTGTAATCTTGTTTATAAGATTTTCACTTTTTGTTTTTTGTTTAGAAAAGAGATTATAGTTCTTTGCAGGTGGTTTGGAAGTTCTAATCAAGAGACTTAAACAGGATCCCAGAGTGAGGGGCTCCTTGTCCTTCCTGGGAATCCTTCATTCTGGTCTTTCTGTTTGCCTGAGGACTAGTCTATGGAGCAGGGTCTGTAGAGGTGTTAATGTGATTTGGGGGCTTCTTAGGAATACAGTGGTTTATTAATTAGCCCTGCATTATGCAGTAACGAAGGTACTAACCGCTCGTGGTTACAGAACACTGGGGGTTCTAGGCTTGGAAGTGCTGGAAGGGCTGAGGCGAGGGCTTGGAGCCTGCCACACAGGCCTGGGAACCTGAGGTCTATCCCCAAGATACACCTGGAGAGGAAAACCAATGGATGTGGTGTCACATGCTCCTGATCCCAGAGCTGAGGAGGGGGAGACCGGCAGATTCCTGGCTGAGCCAGGAATTCAGCAAAGATGAATCAGTGAACCCCAGAGCTCACTGGGCACTGAGAGAGACTATCTCAAAAAGCAAGATGAATAACCCCTTAGGAATGACAGCTGAGTTTGTTCTTTGGCATCCACAAGTGCATGTCTAAGCACACGTGCATGCAGGTACGTATGCACAGATGTGCTGTAAGAGTTTGAAAGGTTAACACAGAATAAAAGGTAAATGATCTCAAGTTTTATATTGAATTTCATTTTAAACTGATTAGCATGTTGGATATTTTTTAGGTAAATCGGAAAACTTATTTAAAAAAATGTTTTTTAGCCTGTTTTGCTTGTTTTGTTTTGTTTTTCTGAGACCAGGTCTCCTTATTTAAATCAAGTTGGTCACAAACTCCAAATCCTCCTGCCTCAGTCTCCCCAGTGCTGGAATTACAAGCTTCTTTTTACTTACAGGGGTTTTTTGTTTTTGTTTTTTTTTCATTTAATTTTATTAAGGAGGGAAGACAGTTCTAGGAGCTGCCCTAGAACTGACTGTGTAGCCCATGCTGTCCTCAACCTCATGAGCAATCTTCCTGCCTCAGTCTTCTGAGTACCAAGGTTACAGGTGTGAGCCACACACATAACTTTTCTCACTTAAAAAAAATACAGTAAGTAGAAAACTTGAAATTACATGTTGCTTCATAATATTATATTTCTTTACAATTTTACAAAAGACAATTAAACCAACTTGGCTGGCATTTTCAATGTCTGGTACTGTAGGCTTAGTGGACACAGGTGCTTTGCTAGACCTGAAAGGTAACTTTCCAGAGGAATTCCTGGCTGGTGAGTTTTTCCTAAGTCCACAACCACTTGATAAACTGTCTGTCCTCCTTGCATCTGTGACTGCTGTCCAATTGCACAGGATTCTTGCTCACTGACTTACATTCTGCCTCATCAAGGACTCTTGGGAATCCATCATCATTTGGTCCTAGGAGACTCAGGGCTTTGAAGGACTGGAGAGTTCTGTTTCTCTCAGCTCCAGAAGTGGTCCAGGGTGTTCCATACGAAACATCTAGGAGCTCTGTCAGCAGCCAGGGGCAGCAGCCTTAAATCCAGTTCAGTGCCTGGACAGCTCACCCTCTGCTAGAAAACCCTATTCAAGTGATGCTTTAACATGAAATTTCAGTATTTAAAAGGTGAAGACACAGACACGGTGATGCATTTGCATCATCCCAGCACACAAGAGGCTGAGGTAGGTGGCTTGCTGTGAATTACAGGCCAGCCTGGGATACCTTATCTCATAAAAATAAAAAAGCCAAGGTGGATGGATGGCTAGACAAAGTAGACGAGATGCAGGGCATCAATGGCTCTCCCTCATCTTCTCCTCCACTTGGCACACGCTCTGGGAGTCAAAAAGCTTCTTGGGGATCAGATCTAGATAGGATAGCTTTCTTTGTCCATAATGTGCTTTGGTGGAGATCCAGGTTTGCTGGGTACCTGTGAGAGCAGTAAGAATGGCCTGCCCCAAGGAGCAGTGCAGGCCACCGCCGCCCTCATCCCTCTGCATGGCGCCCGCTGTCTGCTTCCTCCCTTCCTTTCCTTTTTTTATTTTTAAAGTGTAATAGTGGGCTGGTGAGACAGCTCAGTGGGGTAAGACACTTCCCACCACGCCTGGCAACCTGAATCCAGTTGCTGGGCAGACCCCACATGGTAGAAGGAGGGATCCACTGCTGCAGGCTGTCCTCTGGGTGCTCTCCACCACCCCTCTCACCCATTCACACCCGCAAACACAAACACACGTACACAGTCACACACATGCACCTCAAACACACTCCACATATACACACACCACATACATACAACACACATACACTCATATATAACACACACACATGCTCACACACACTCACAAGCACACATGCACACACATACACACACTCAAACCCCCAAATACACATATACAGACACTCACACACATACACTTCATGCACACAACACATACACATACCACACACACACTACCACACACATACATACACACTCACACCCACACACATACACTTCATGAATGCCACACGTATACATACACACATACACTTCATACATACCACATACACACACATATATTTCATACATAACACATACACACCAGTCAATAAGTGTGACTTTCAGCATTTATTATTGTTACTTCACTTTGGCCTTTTTGCGAGGGTC
Source organism: Apodemus sylvaticus (assembly GCF_947179515.1). Lineage (NCBI taxonomy): Eukaryota > Metazoa > Chordata > Mammalia > Rodentia > Muridae > Apodemus > Apodemus sylvaticus. Next base: position 51,271,751 of record NC_067476.1, on the reverse strand, counting down.
CCTGTGTAGCACAGACCAGCCTCACGTGCTGTCTCTGTTTCAGCATCCTGAGTGCTCCACCACAGACTGATTAGCACCACCACATGCAATTTGGGTTTGGATTTACAGATTTATAAGTTTTTTCTCTTTTTTCATGCAAGTCCACAGTTCTGTCTAAAATCACCCATTTTCCTCCTTCTTTCAGAATGTGTTTCTTGTTTTGACACATTTGAGTTTTTAAAAACGATGATTCTAGAAAAATACAATTTATGGCATGGATCAGCATGTGTAGATAGTATATGCACATATAAAACAGGACTGAGAGTAGAATAGTTAGCTTTTACCACGTGAGCTGTGTGTCCTCTCATGTTTTCTGGTTTATTTGTTGTTTCCTGTTCCTATTTCTAAATGTTGTTCAGACTAGCAATATTGACTTTATGACTCCCCAAAGGGTTGTGACCTTTAGTTAAGAAAACACACAGCCAAGTCATTCTCTGGAGACTCAAGGTAAGACCTGGATGTTGCAGCATGATCTGTTACATAAACCATGGGAAAATGGGCCATTTCCAGGATCAGAGGATGGCTCCAGTTCTTCTTCGTGATGTGATCTTCCTTATGTAATCATTGTATTTACTGAGTCCATACTGTGTTCTGTCCTTAGATCTTTAATACAGTTAATAATAAATACTTCCTCTAGCATGACTTACCACAGGAGACACTGTCTAGACATGGAGAACACAGACTCAATGATTTCCTAACTTAAGAAGCTGCTTAATCCGTCCCTTGCTTGGGATTTAACCTGTGAGCTAGGACAATAATGTCATAACTACCTATCAGGTACTATAAGCATTAAATGATTACATATAATATAAAATATTACTGTTTGTATAGTAAATAAGAAATATACCACCTAAGAATTAGCTCTCTTATTAGTATTATAATTTATGTAGACTTTATTTATACAGCTGTTTTCATGGTCATTATTAGACTATGATTTTGCAGAAAAGAACTTAGATCTGTTTCATAGTAATCTCTGTATAATGAATTCCCAATAACCATGTCCTAGTAATAAATGCATGTAGAAATTGGAAGATCCAGCTCCTGACTACCAGAAGTTTACTAGGCTGAAAACTAATGTAGTGGCTAAAGGTGGGCTTCAGAGTCCAAAAGGTCTAAATTCCTATCCCCAGTCCATCCCTGTCCTGAGGCTTCAGAGTCTAGGAGATCTGAATTCATTCCCCGTGTCTATCCCTGTCCAGTGGACTTCAGAATCCAAAAAATCTGAATTCATACCTGTGTCTATTCCTGTTCAGCTATGTGAGCAGGATCCATCATGGAGATCCTTTGTTTAAAGAAAACGATTCAAGTACAGCTCTTAGCAACTCTGACTAGAGCTCACTAAAGGCTTCTTATCACCACTGACGGGTGGAGAATTGAGATGCATAGTTAGGAGTAAATAGGACAAAGGAATGACCTTACTATCTGGTGATTAACCCTGTACAGAACCCACTTTATAGGATCAGGTGGACTTTGACCTGAACTCTGAAGGATGCGGCATGCTGAGTAGACTTTTTCTTTTTTTGTCTTGTCTTTTCCTTCTCCCTCCCCATCTTTGTTTGTTTGTTTGTTTGTTTGTTTGTTTGTTTGTTTGTTTCTTTCTTTCTTTCTTTCTTTCTTTCTTCTTTCTGGTTTATTTTTATTCTGTGTGTATGAGTGTTTGCCTGCCTGTATGTCTGTATACCACACGCCTGATGTCTGTGAAGGCTAGAAGAGAGTGTCAGATCTCCAAGAACTGGAGTTACAGACATTTGTGAGCCCCCATATGGGTGCTGGGAATGGAACTCAGATCCTCAGGAAGAGCAGCCAGTGCTTTTAACCCCTGTGACATATTTCTAGCCCCCCTAGCCCCTAGTCTGTTTTAAGCACTCAAATAGACATGATTAGTCACATGACATGTTTCATATCCTGGACAGAATGATGTAATGAAAGAAATATTGAGGGACTTGGTTGAATGCCTGCCTAGTACACATGAGGCCTGGGTTCAATTCCCAGTACCATAAGAAAGAGCAGGGGGAATGTCCTAGGCTTTTATTGCTGTGAATAGACACCATAGTCAAGGCAACTTCCTTAAAGAAAAACATTCAATTTGGACTGGGCTTACAGTTTCGGAGATTTAGTCCATTCCCATCATGGTGGGAAGTATGGTAGCATCCAGGCAGACATGGTGCTGGACAAGGAGCTAAGAGTTCTACATCTTGAACCACAGGCAGCAGTTGGGGGCACTCTGCCACACTGGGTGTAGCTTGAGCATGGGAGATCTCAAAGCCCATCCCCACAGTGACACACTTCCTCTAACAAGGCCACACCTCCTAACAGTGCCACTCCCTGTGGGTCACGTGTTCAAACACATGAATGCATAGGGACCATACCTACTCAAACTACCTCAGGGAGGAAACATTTAGGAAAATCGGTTTGGCTCTTCTTTGGGTGCCCAGCGTTTAACCGTTACAGCACATGGGCTACCCCTTACCCTCACCACAGTTTGTGTATTGATCTGTGCTCCACGCTGGGCTAGGATCTGTGGAGCGGCCTAGAGGACACGATCACTACACTTGTCTATTTCATGGATACACAAGGGCCTGTCAGGTAAAGAAGGTGAAGGGAACTGAAAACTAAAGTATTCCTTCTTCAACAAACTGGGTGAGAATTAGGAAAAACCGGCAGAACTATACCAATATCAATCCCCAAAGACCAGACAGACAGAAAACTAGTGGCTGAGGAAATTCCACATTAGTAGCTCTTACATGACGCAGTGGTATTTGAGCCAACTGTATCCCTGAGAAGCATCCTGGGTAGGACAGTTGACCGACAGACTACAAGACTTCTTCCTGGTACGCAGCAGGCATTGGCAGAGGATGAATCCTTGAAAAGAAACTTAACTCATTGCAGGAGTACTTTTGGCCACACCAGAGCCCATCATTTTTCTGGGCCCTGAGCTGAACTGAGCAATGCGAAGCTCAGAAGATGCTCTTAGAGATGGATTCTTAGAGAGTTAGGTGCGAGCCTAGCTAGGCAAGGAGGTAGAGCACAGGACTCACAGGAATCTTTGAAACCTTGAACAGAGGATGGCTGCTCTGATTTCGGCTTGGAGAAGACCAGGCTGCAGCTTTCCTCCTAGGCCGCACTTAGAGGGATCCGTCCTTACAGCTGCCTCTGCGGTGTCATCCAAGTCAACCCCAAAGAGGTCAAAGGGTGTGGGGGGAGTACACCAGCAGAAGGTAGCACCTCCTCCTCTCAGGTTCCTGGTGTTACTACCACCCCACCCCACCCCCAAAAAGTTGATGACAGCATCATCAGGACAGCTAGCAATTGGAAAGACGTAAGCTTTAGACTGGAGTTTGCTCTCAGGCCTGCGTTGAGGTGGCACCTTCTACCTCTGCCCTGACCACCAAAGCCCTCAAAAACCTACTCAGGCAGCAGAGACAGAGCAATGGTAGAGTGAGAAAGGCACTCTCAATGAGACTGTCAGCCTTGCACACCACCGGGTTTTATCTAGCGACTCCCTGGAACTATTAAAGACGGGGTTGCCAGTTCCCGGGCTGCAGTGCTGTGTGCTGCTGCCTTTTGACTCCATGGACTACACTGCCTCAGTGCAGTGCTCAGCTGCTTAAGAACTACAGAGGAGAAGCAGTCAGGAAATGATCACTTGGCGGGGGCCCTCAGAGAGACTGCCTGGCACTCAGTGAGCCCTGCCCCTCCTCTCGCCCACTCCTCCTCACTCCTCAGGCTACAGAGAAACCGAGAAGAGCCGCAGTGCCAGACTCTGAAATGGAGTTACACGGAGAGATGAAAAGTCCTTGAAATATAGGAAAGTTGACCTACAAAACAAGGAAAAGAAAAGAGAGAAAAGAAAGGCATGCAAAATGTCTTGTGAGTTCATTTGTACCTTCTAATATTCTCCTTCAGGAATCACACGTGCCTGCTTACTCAGCATAACTAGTCTCAAGTTTACCCATGCTGATGAATGTATCAGTATGTTCCTTTTTGTTGATGGTCATGGATTTGTGATCAGAATATTTTTTATAGTACTCAAAGTTCAGTAATAATTAAAGCAACAAAAATGAACAAAAATTTTATCATTTTGCCAAAGAAGATACACAGACAGGAAATAAGCATGTGGAAAGATGGTCAGTATAACTAGACATCAGAGATGTAGTAGAGAGATGTAAATACAATAATGTAAATACTCATTAGGCTAGCCAAAATTCAAAATGCCAGCCATACCAGTATGCTGGGAATGTGGGGAGACTAGAACTTTCTGCACTGCTGGTGGTGACATAAAGTGACACAGCCACTCTGGAATATAGTGTGGCAGTTTCTTGAAAAGTTACATGTGTACCTACTATTGATACACATGGCATGGGACTGGAGAAATGGCTCAACAGTTAAAAGCATCTGAGACTCTTCTAGGGGACCTGAGTTCAGTTCCTGGCACCCATGCTGATCAGCTCACATCATTTGTAACTCCAGCCCCAGAAGATATAATACCCTCTTCTGGCCTCCATCTGTGCTTACACGTGTGGCAAACACAAGCACACGAATAGAAAATTTAAAGAATAGGGACTGGAGAGATGGTTCAGCAGTAAAGAGCACTGGCTGCTCTTCCAGAGGTCCTGAGTTCAATTCCCAGCAACCACATGGTGGCTCACAGCCATCTCTAAGGGCATCTGATGCCCTCTTCTGGTGTGTTAGCAACAGTGTACTCATATACATAAAATAAGTAAACAAATCTTTTTAAAAATTAAAAAAAAAAAATAGGAGCCAGGCAATAATGGCTTTAATCCCAGCACTCGGGAGGCAGAGGCAGGCGGATTTCTGAGTTTGAGGCCAGCCTGGTCTACTGAGTGGGTTCCAGGACAGCCAGGGATACACAGAGAAACCCTGTCTCAAAAAGCCAAAAAAAAAAAAAAATAATAATAATAAATAAATAAATAAAAGGATATGTGCAACACAGGTGGACTTTAGATTGCTGTAATGAGTAAAAGGCTCGGTGGGTGGAGAATACAGTCGTCATCTCCTCCTCTTCCAGCTTCTGTTATGTGTGGTTGGTTGCAGTCCACACCTCTGTGTTTGGGTTCTGTCCCTGCAGTGCTATTACATATTATAGTGCAGTACTATTCCAGAAAACACACCTTAACTTTTAGAGATAGGCGGCAGATCAGTGAGTGCTGTCGAGGGGACCTGGTGAGAAGGGGAGGGAGGGGGATGGAGGAGTTTTGTTTGGTTTTTCAGGTTTTCTTGTCTTTATTTGAGCCATGATGATCTCATTATGTAGCCCACTCTGGCCTCAGACTCTCACTTCTCCTTCCTCGTTCCCCCCAGTTCTGGAGCTGGTAGCATGCACAAGCTACATTTTACATGCATGGCACTGATTGGACTTTAATTTTAAGGAAAGAATGCCCTTACCTATTGCCACCTTTGTATCTGCCTGGGGGTCATTGTATATTTTTTAGTACAGATTAGAACCCCTCAACGATTTTGGAGTTTGCCCCACCATCTTCATCAATGATTCACAGCTCAGCGCCTAATATATGGAATATAATTCCCAATAAATATTTAATTAAATCAAGACTGTGGGGCTCCTTAAACTAGCCCCATCCCATTGTATTTAGAAGTGATGGCTTCAGTTGTTTCTGTGTTCTGTCTGTTAGTCACTTAGTCCTAAGTAAGAAACTGACTTAACTAATAACAGTGATCAACCGGGCTATTTATATGGCCAAAAGAAGTGGGCACCCTGGAGTCAGTAGTACTCGTTAGCATGAAGAGTGGAAAGGGAGATTGCAGTGAAGACAGCTCACTGCTTAGCTGATACACCTGTAACCGTCACAGCTCATCCATTCTGGGAATCATACTCTCGCACTAATTAATGTCTCTGAAATCATGGCACTTCTTACAGTTGATGGCATCTTACACTTGTAATTGGAGGAAGTTTTTTTTTCTCTTACAGGTACAGAAAATAATAGCATCCTAGTTTGGTGAAACAGAATAATTATAATTTCAATTACTTAATTTGAATACTGTTTTGAAAAGTATTGGTCTTATTTGATTAATATAAAGCAGAGAGACACATACATCAGAATTTATATACAGAATGTTTGTTACATTGTTAGAAAAGCAACAAAACATTTTGTTACAGGGATAAATGGGCAGTGGATATAGAAAACTGAATCAGGAGGAAATACCTGTGAGCACTGGGAGAAATGCCCAATAGTAAATATATATATCAGTTAAAACAATAAGACACTTTTTAGAGACAGTGTCACATCCAGAGGCAACATTCTCGATGACTCTGATGACAGCTCCTCTACTAGTAAATTCCAGGTTATATACTGAGACCTTGTTTCAAAAAAAATCAAACAGTTAAACCAGAAACCATAAGACACCTTCTAAAGTACACTTAATCTGCACACAAATGAAAGGGGAGGAGAATAAAAATAAAATCAAGTGAAATGTAAGATAGCAGACCTGGTAATGTTGTGACTAACACTGCCTTATTACTGAATTCTTGGCTAGTTTCACACGTGTACGTAGTACACTGATCACGCTACCCCTCCATCCACTTTATCTCACGCCCACCCTCGCTGACCTCTTCCTCCTTCCCAGTCCCCATCCTACTCTCAAGTCTTTCTGTTGTTTTGTGACCCACCGAGTTACAGCAGGACCTTCCTCCTGAGCGCAGGTATGGAGCTGAAGACAATGACTTCTGAGTTCACAGGAGATGGGAAGGGCCTCCGTCACCTTCCCAGCCACGTGCCTTTGACCAGGTTTGCACAGTACCAGGCATGAGTTCCCTTCTGCCTATGTAACAGCCTCTGTTGGTTCTATGCAAGCTACTCAGCAAGGAGGAAACTTCCAATTCAGTCTCAGCTTGATTTCTCTTTGTCCTGCTACAAAGTCATGTGGTGACTTCAGCCATAGATTTAATATCTAGGTCTAATGACAAGCCAAGACCACTGGTGATAGCCCGTATTGTTTTGGGGTCCTCGGGGCCGTCCTATCCAGTTCATAGAGATCATCCTGCACTGGGATTGTTAGTCACCCATGGCTTCTGGGATTAGCATTATTCAGCTATGCAGGATTCCTCCAAGCAAACACTCTGTGTGTGTGTGTGTCTGTGTGTCTGTGTGTGTGTGTGTGTCTGTGTGTGTCTGTGGTCTGTGTGTGTGTGTGTGTCTGTGTGTCTGTGTGTGTGTGTGTCTGTGTGTGTCTGTGTGTGTCTGTGGTCTGTGTGTGTCTGTGTGTATGTACACACATGTAACATGTTTGTGCATATGCCTATATGGGTATGCTTATAAAGTAGTAGGCTACATGTGACTTTTCTGCACATCCTAGGTTTTATAAATTATAATTTTGTTTAGTTATTTCTTTTGTCTCTTGGCTCCCTTTTTCCTGCCATACTCTTAATAAATGTAATACTTTGTATTCTGTTCTCTCTACTGGCTCTTTAACTATACATTTTTGCATAATTTTGGCTGGTTATTCTAGACCAGTAGTTTCAAACACTTTCATCGTAGGATCCCTTTATATTCTTAAGTCACAGGATCACAGAGATCTGTTATTTATGTGAATTATATTTGTTGATATTTTCATATCAGAAATTAAAATGGACATTAAAAGTATTTGTTCATGCCAGGAATGCATACCTTGAACTTAAGAGACAGAGGCAGGTGAATCTCTGTGAGTTCATCCTAATCTACATAGTGTTTTCCAGTGTAGGCAGGGCTACAAGGAGACTCTGTCTCAAATAATAACTAGCCCCCACCAGATATATGTATATATTATTTATGTATATATTTATATATATATTCATTTCAAAATAATAATGAATCTTACTGATTCAAATTACATGTGTTAAAGAAAATATAAATTCTCAGAAATACAGTGCAGAGATTGTTGCTGTTGGCATGTCTCTTAACATCTGGTTTAGCGGAAGAAGCTGGAGTCTCACATCTGCTTTGGCATTCAAATTTTGTAACATGTTGTTTAGGTTGACTTGTATGAAGAAATTTGTCCTCACACAGTTATGTACTTACAAAGTAGGATATGCTTACTAGCCTTTTTAAAGCAATTTACTTTACTTTGGTAATGGGGGTAGGGCCTTGAGCATGCCAGGCAATACTCTGCTTTTGAGCTACCTCCTCTGTATTTATACTCTGTATTTTGAAACTGGCTCTCTCTAAGCTGTGCAGGCCGGCCTCGAATTTGGTCTGTAGCCAAAGGAGGCCTTGAACTTGCCTTCCTCAGATACCCAGCTACCTAGGATTGCAGGTCTGTACCACCAAGCCCAGCTCAAAGCTCTTCTTGGTATTTTATCAAGTATCCGTTGTGGCAGTTTCTTAGTTCCATTGTGGTTTGTAGGCCATGTGAGTAACCTCTCATCTTCCACAGTGTTAGAATCTGTTAGTTCACTTTGGACTTTTTTAAAAAAGGTAAGTTTGCCTCAGCACTCAGATATAGAGGAAAGTAGCTGTGTCTGTACAGAGCACACCAATACTTCCCCTCAGGTCAAACCACAGAGTGAGTCACACCAGCGCTTCCTCTCAGGTCATCACACTGCAGTGTGAGTCACATAAGCACTTCCCCTTAGGTCATCACACCACAGTGTGAGCACACACCAATACTTCCCCTCAGGTCACACCACAGTGTGAGTCACACCAGTGCTTCCCCTCAGGTCAAACCACAGTGTGAGTCACACCAGTGCTTCCCCTCAGGTCATCACACTGCAGTGTGAGTCACACCAGCACTTCCCCTCAGGTCATCACACCACAGTGTGAGTCATACCAGCGCTTCCCCTCAGGTCATCACACCACAGTATGAGTCACATACTGTGACTCTCATCTTCCACAGTTTTAGAATCTGTTCTTCTCCTCAGGTCATCACACTGCAGTGTGAGTCACACCAGCACTTCCCCTCAGGTCATCACTGCAGTGTGAGCACACACCAGCGCCTCACCTCAGGTCATCACACTGCAGTTTGAGTCAAACCAGGGCTACCACTCAGGTCATCACACTATAGTGTAAGCATACATCAGCGCTTCCCCTCAGGTCATTACACTGCATTGTGAGTCACACCAGCGCTACCACTCAGGTCACCACACTGCAGTGTGAGTCACACCAGTGCTTCCCCTCAGGTCATCACACCACAGTATGAGCACACACCAGTGCTACTACTCAGGTCATCACACTGCAGTGTGAGCACACACCAACGCTACCACTCAGGTCATCACACTGCAGTGTGCTGAAAGGCTATGTATATGAGGCCTGCTTTGTTATATTTAATATTTAAAAGGGTGTTTCCAAGCATCAATCTTATTTTAAAATGTACTTATTGGGTTAGACATGATGATGTGTACCTTTAATCTCAAGACTCAGGAGACAGAGGTAGGTGGATCTCTGTGAGTTCAAGGCAGCCTGATCTGCATAGTGAGCTCCAGGCTAGCCAGGAATATACAGAGAGACCTTGTCTCAATTTAAATAACCTAATGGATAAATAAATAAAGTAACAAAATTTACATTTGTGTGTGGGGGAGACCTAGGCTTTGTGCATTACCACTGAGCTCCCTGGCCCCACAGGAACTATCCTAGTCCCTCCTGAGGGCTTCCAGGCCTCAGCTTTTAAAAGCTCGCCACTCCCGACATCTCCAGGTGGAGAGCAAGCCACTAACACGCGAACCCTTGGGAGGCAGACTGCACTCAGACCATAGCAGTATTGTCCTAACATCCCCGGTGTGTCCTTTAATGCTCCTCAGCTTGAATGCCGTCCGCACTCCTCCGCAGCATCCATCAGAGAGTTCCCTTTCAGACAGCCTGTGCCGGCTCACTGCAGACTCCTCTCTAACAAAGAACTGCTCCATGTCTTTGTGGAGATTTCCCCACCCATTCATTCTGACAGCCTTTTCCTCTAGATCTGTTTCTTTGTAATTGGGCCCCAGGAACCCAGGTGGGTCTAGCCCTCTCTGGGTGAGCACGCCCTGCACCTGCACAGATTCTCTGAGCTTCCAGTCCTCCTGAGTCAGCCTGCGGAGTGCTCAGGTCACAGGTGTGCGTGAGCTGCCGTGCCGGCCGGGGTTATGCCGTCTGGGGTCAGACGCACGTTTCCTGCCAGGTAGGGACACAGTTTACCAGTTGAGCTACATCCCCAGCTCTTGCTTGGTTTTTGTTTTGTTTTTTTCAAAGTAGCAAAGTTGGATTTTCAAAAAAGGCTTGAATTCGAATGAAGCACAGTCATTAAGAGGGGCAAAAAAGGATAGACGTGGAGTGGCTCAAGGCCTCTCAAGAGGCAGCGTTAGAAGATTCTGTAAATCTTTACATTTTAAAGCTGTTTAAGTTACTGGATACTAACTCCTGTTCTGATAATGATGTTCTCTAAGTCTGTATTTACCGTCTTTGTACCTCATTGTGTCACATGTCTGACCATGTGTCACTGTGATGGCTATTCTGAGGAATCTTGCCTGGAGTCTGGTTGTGTCATCTCCTTCAGAGATGAGTTCTTGTCAGCTAGGTTCCCACTAAATGCTGCTCGCTCTGGTCAGATTCAAGTTGTTTTGTTTCATTTAGGCTTTGTTTTCTTGCTAAGTAGCTCAGGAGGCCTCAAACTTGGGATTCTCCCGTCTCAGCATTTGAAGTGCTAAAACCACATGCATGTGTCACCAAGCCCTAAGACAGTAGTTCTCCACCTTCCTAACACTGCCACCCTTTAATACAGTTCCTCATACTGTGGTGACCCCAACCATAAAATTACTTTATAACTGCAATTTTGCTACTGTTATGAATCATAATGTAAAACATCCGATATACTAAATATACAGATGTGCAAGTATCTGATATTGAGGCCCACAGGTTGAGAACCACAGCACTAAGGCTTTCTTTTAAGTGCCATTAGGGTGAGTCTGTCTCAACACTCTCCGGTGTCTAGTGCAGTCCTTAATACTTTAGCACACGGCCTTCACCAGCTACCCGAGGTTCTGAGACTGCTCCCCAGGAGCTCCAGTGTCTCTACACGTGAACACTCCTGCCTTTCCCTGTTCAGTCCTCTTTTCTCTACCTTCATGCATCCTGCCTTTCTGCCAACTTCTCTGGAGTCTCTCTGAACAGACAATAACAGCCAGCAACCTAGAAGAGCCCTCTGCAGGCCGCAGGTGCCCTTGCCTCTGCCCAGCAGCTGGACTTGGCCTCTGTCACAGACGGACGAGCATTGGGATTCCGGGTGACTGTGGTGCCTTACCCTTTGTATTTCTCTTCCCTGAGGGGTCTAGTCTCACACTGTCTAGTCCAGTACCTAAAAAGCATTTACTTCATATATTTTGCTCAGCTTGATAATTTTTATAGCAGGAGATTGAGCCCACTACCAGGTGTACTACTGTAGACAAAATCAAGTCCTGTTCAGCTAATTTGACTTGTACTTACAATGAGGGTCTTTTAGCCATATAGAAAAATAACTTTGTTATGCAATTAAGAATTATTTAAATCGGTCTAGACTAAAACTGCTAAACTCTTCTCTTTGTCTAAGGTTTATTTATTTCATTTATAAACAGTTGTGAGCCACCATGTGGGTGCTGGGAATTGAACTCAGGACCTCTGGAAGAGCAGTCAATGCTCTTAACTGCTGAGCCATCCCTCTAGCCAACTATTTCTATCTTTAATCATAGGATTTTTAAAATTTCTGATCACCTTATACATTTGTCAGAGTTGTCATTAATTTGTGTGTGCACACAGGGGCACGCACACTTACTCAGGAGGCCGAGGCAAGGCATTGAAAGTCTTTGGAGTAAAACAAATGAGTTTATCAAATAATGTAAGGTTTAAAAGCAGATTTATTTATTTACTTTTAGACATGGTCTCACTATTCAGTCCTGGTTGGCCTGAAACTTACTGTGTAGACTAGGCTGGCATTGAACTCCCAGAGGTCTGCCTGCCTCTGCCTCCCTAATGCTTGAGTTAAATATGTATGCTACTACACCTGGCAAAAAGGCAGATTCTAAAATTATGTATATATAATTATGTCTGTTTAAAGTTATCATACACATTAAATAAAGATTCTAAATTATAGAACAATTAGTACAAATTATTATACACATTGAATAAATATTCTGAATTGTGGAATAATAATTATGCTAAAACACAGGGTTAGGAAACTGTTTTACATTTTCTTTAATGTTGTAAATCTTCTTCAACTTAAGATAAAATTTTTAAAACATTATTTATATACAAACATGCCTGACTAGGTGTAGTGATCCCACTGTCTTTAATCCCAGCATGTGAAAGGCAGAATTCGGTGAGTTTGAGGCCAGCCAGGGCTACATAGTAAGAACTTAAATAAACAAACAAATAAATAAATATATAAATAAATCTGTACCTGTTAAATATTTTAAGTGTCTGCATACTATCCTTTTGATAAATGTTGATTCTCCTGTCACTAAATAGAGTGTTTCCTGTCAACTTTAATCCCTAAAATTTTGTACGCAAAAATTTTTGTAAAGCCCTCACTTTGCAAAAGTTTTGTCCAATGTTTAATCTCTTCCACCAGGACAAAGTTTAGTTAGCATGAAATTCCTGCTGCATTCTCAGAGCTAGCTGTTTGAGAAAGGCTCTGAAGTTGGATCCCAGCCAGTGGGAGAAGACTCAGTCATTACTATCTTAGAATAAGAACCAAGCAAACTGCACATCCCACCCCCACCCCACCCCATCCCCACTGCCTTGCAACACACACACACACACACTCCACCTCCTAACTCTTCCCTTCTGCAAGTGGCATACCCTCTGATCAGATGTAAAAAGGTTTCTGGGGGCACATTAATTGGAATGCAGCGTCTTTCCTTGGGACCTTGGACTCACCTCTAACACACTGAGGTCCCCTCCATGTTCTTGGTGTTATATTTAGTGTTCCCACGTATTTTCCTTTTCAGAACGTCACTGGGTTTTTTGTTTTCTTTTTTTTTTTTTGAGATACTTTATTATAATAGATTCCAAGGATGCAATTTATGAAGCGAACAGTAGAAACTACTTTTCCATTTGTTGTTTAGTGACTGTTGCTTTGTCTTACTCATTGGTCCCTTGCCTGAATTTTCTGGCTGTATCTGTCACTTATAGATGCTTGAATATCCTTGCTGCTAGTGTTGGGTTTTCCTGCAGAGAAATCCAACTTCCCTTGGCAGGAGTTGCCCTGAAGCAGTGGGGATGGAGAGAGTCCCTGTAAGGACAGCAGGGACCCGTGTAGCTGCTGAGGGCAGTGGTCTGGTGGGGAACAGTACAATGCTGCTGCCCTCACTTTCGGTTAAGAAAATGAAACAACGTGATCATTAAGAGCAATCGAATAATAAATAACCAAGTGTGTTGTACCCTTGAGGAGCAGGAAGTTAAACTCACTGTCCAACACCAGTGTCTTAAAGACGACCACGCACACTCTTGTTGACGTGTGACTTCATTGGGCACACTCAAAGAGTTTTGCTTTTCGAAACAGTCTCTCTTGATTTAGCCTCAGACTCCTATGTAGCTAAGGCTGTCCCTGACGTATTGACCCTCCTGTCTGTTTGTTGTTGATGTTGTGCTTTAAGAAATGGGGTCTCACCCTGCTGTCCAGATTGGCTCCTGGGCTCCAGAAACCTTCCTGCTTCAGTCCTCATGAGTACTGGGGACAACTGGCATGTGCCACCACCCCCGCCACAAGTATTCTGTTTTCTTCTGTATATATTGTAGGAATTATAGATAATTAACTCATTCCCTGCCTCAGCAGTAGTTTTTAAATGACTGACTTGTTGATTTTAGCATTATAATTGTCACATCAAGTCTTCATATGTGTGCATATAAATAGAATGTAAAGTACAGTTACCAGCCAGTTCGTGTGTGCTCACTCCTCCATAGTAACTAAATAAAAACAAAAGTCTATTCTAATTCCATTCTTTAAATCAGTGACAAAGATGCTTAGTGATAGTTTGGTTTGTGGTTGGGTTTTTAAAAAATACTTGTGGTTAAATTTCATATGTGAAATTCTTTTATGTTCTCATTTGTGTTTTATGGAGAGACCTCAGCATACTTCTTAAAGACTGTGTACAGTGGTCTGCATCTGTAATCCTAGCATTCAGGGGACTGGGGCCTGAGAATTGCTACAGGTTGGACCAAGCCTGTCTGGGCTTCACAGCGTGATACATTTTTTTTTTAAGTTGGTTGGAATGGGGGAGAGGAAAGAATGAACCAGTTTCTCACCTTTCCGTAGCGGTATTTATAGCTAGGTAAGTGGGTCACTGGAATATACTCACATATCTGATTGCATAAACAGTGCTTGGAATAGAACCGTGCTTCTCACCGTGCCACCCAAGGTGACTGGTTGTCATGCCATGTCACCCCTGCTTTCCTAGACATTCATGGGTCTGTCACCACAGTCACGCCTGACGCTTTCCCAGCGTGCCGCTCATGTCAGAGGTTTCAGTGTCTCCCTGAACTCTTCCTTCTCGTTTTCCACTGCCACCACCTTAGCACAAGGTTCGTCACCCCTGGACCATCTAACCGATGTCCTGCAGCTTCTCCCGCTTCTTGTCTTGCTTGGTTCTCGCCATTCTCTGGAGTCCCAACAACCACCCGCAACCATCAAAGAGAACGGGGCAAAGTGGACCTTTCCCTGATCCCTGTGTGCCTTCTGCCTGCACTGCTGTCTTATGGGAAGAGTAGTTGCCCTGCTGCCTCTACTACAACCCACGCCCAAACCCACCTTTCTGTTCTCCCTGCTTTCCCAGATTACATTCTGACTGAGCGACCATTTCCACCATGGGTGCTAACCTACCAACACCATTGCAGATCCGTGTCCTGTTCTCTCAGGAAGCCTTGGCAGAGGGTTGAATGTGGACTTCGACATGACCCAAATCTGGGTTTGAATTCAGTTTGCACCTGGTTTTATTTCTATTTCCTCATATAAAACGAGCAGGATTATAACCCTTTCACAGATGCTTTGAAAAGACCAAATAAGATAAATATGTATGAAATGTGTTTTGTAGGATGCCTGACATGTAATAAATAATAAATGACAGTGATTCCTATAGTGATTATGATCATGCCAACTGCTCACTTAATGTTTGTCAGTCACCGTGAACCACTAAGAATTTTATTTATTCCTTCTCACTGTTCAGATGATTATAAATACCATACGATAACAGTATTAGAGTCCCTCCATCCTCCCTCCTCCTCCTCCTTCTTCTTCTTCTTCTCTTTCTCTCTCTCTCTCTCTCTCTCTCTCTCTCTCTCTCTCTCTCCTGTTCTTTCTGTCTGTCTCTGTCTGTCTGTCTGTCTGTCTCTCTCTCTCTCTCTCTCTCTCTGTGTGTGTGTGTGTGTGTGTGTGTGTGCCTACTCTCGAGCCCACAAGTGTGTTTATAGGTGCATGTGTGCATGTGTATGTATGTATGTATGTGGAGGCCAGAGATCAACACTGGATGTCTTCTTTACTTGAGTTCCACCTTATTTTTATGAGCCAGGAACTTGCTGACGGGGCTATACTGGTTGTCTAGTGAGCTCCAGGGATCTACCTGTCTCAGCTTCTACCTCTGCCTCATTGTTTCTTATAGGTATCTCTGCTGCCTAGTATTGTTGTCAACTTGATGCAAGCTGAAGTCATCTGAGAGGAGGGAAGAAACCTAAATTAAGAAAGTATCTCCGTAAGATCCCAGCTGTAGGCAGGTCTTTCGGACATTTTCTTAACTAGTGATTGATGAGGAAGGGCCAGGCCCACTGTGGGTGGTGCCATCCCTAGGCTGGCGGTCCTGGGATCTGTGTGAAACCAGGCTGAACAAGCCATGAGCAGCCAGTAAGCAACATCCTGCCTTAACTTCCTTCCCTCAGTAATGGACCGTCACCTGGAAGTGTAAGCTGAAATAAGCCTTTTCCTCCCCCAGGTACCTTGCTCATGGTGTTTTATCACAGCAATAGTAACCCTTGCTAAGACACTAAACTATAGGGAACTTGAATATGGCATGTTTGGTTGTTTATTGTCTAGAAAAATGCCTCATTTCAAGAAATAGGTTGCATCCATTCCAAGAAGATGCCCTCCTCCTCCTCCTCCCTATTCCCTCCTCCTCCTCCTCCCTGCTCCTCCACCCCTCTGCCTCCTCCTTTGTTGTGGTTCTGGGCTTTGAACAGAACATGGTATGCAACAAGAAACATTTTTTTTTTAAGATTTATTTATTTTTTTATTTATATGAGTACACAGCAGCATGTCTTCAGACACACCAAAAGAGGGCATCAGATCCCATTACAAATGGTTGTGAGCCGCCATGTGGTTACTGAGAATTGAACTCAGGACCTCTGGCAGAGCAATCAGTGCTTTTAACTGCTGAGACATCTCTCCAGCCCAAGAAACATTTTTATAGCATAAAACACTATGTTCTCATACAAAGAGAATAAATTCTGAAACTAAAAATAAAGTGAGAGATTTAAGAAGAGTGAATCTTTTACATCCCAAGTTCTCTGTTGGTTGACTACATGGAAACACACACTATAACTCCAGTTTTTGGAGGGCTGGAGCACAATCATGATGAGTTGGAGGTCAGCCTGGCCTACAAGATGAAATCTATCTCATAGAAAACAGCAACGACAAAGGGTATCTATCCTTCATTTAAATATAAGCTCATCTATCTCAGAAATTGAGATAGCTTATCAGAAAGACAAAAAATTAAAATTTTAAATTTAGAGAAGAACTAAATGTCTTGGGACTGAGCAAGTGGCTCAGTGGTAACGTTCTTGCCACTGCAACACAGGGAGGGACCTGAGTGTGGGTCCTAGAACCTACGTTTAGAGTGTGGTGGCGCATAGCTGTGACCTCAGAGCTGGAGTGTGTGGAGGGGCCTGCTGGACAGTCGCTCTAGCCAGATTGGTGAATGCCATGCTCAGGGAGATGCCTCACCTCAAAACATAAAGTAGAGAATGATTGAGGAAGATACCTGATACTGATCTTCACATGTCTGCATGAGAAAGCATACGCATGCATTGGGCATACATGCGTGTGCATGCACACATTTCTGGCAGAGTGTCAAATGTGTGTTATCACAGGAATATCAAATCCTATTAAGAACTGCCCTGCTCTGACATAACAGAATGTCAGTTAACAGACATCTGTTAGCAGAAAGGCGGTACGTTTATCCTTAGAAGAGTATGCACCACATCAGCCCTCAAACAATCCTGCCCTGGAATGTTCTGAGGATATGACTAAAGCAGCCATTTCCCAAAGGTGACCGGATAGTCCCACAGACAGATTTAAACAGAAAACCCATAGGAGTGGCAGGGCAGCACTTAGCACCAGGAACAGAAAACGAGCCCAGCACAGATGAGGTCCTCTGACATGGAGTCATTTTGTATCACATATGGTGGCCTGAAGCCGCATGGGCTCTGCCTTCCCCACTTGTCAGACAGGCTTTGCTATCTTTTCTTTTTTCTTACCAGGGATCACATGCAGTGGTCTAAAGAAGAAGAAGACGAAGCTAGAAGAAAGGTGGAGGAGAACTCAGCCACACGAGTCTCTCCAGAAGAGCAAGGTAAAGCTGGCACCACGTCCCAGCAGCTGACAGGTCTTAGCTTCCGCCCCGGCCAGTCAGCCCATCTCTACCTTTGGTGGGATTCCCAGTTCTTCCCTCATAGCGGGACCAAAATTAATGAAATAAATTATGTATTCACCCTATAATTGGTCTTTTGGTAGTCATATTGCTTTTTCTGGGAGATATGCATATGGGTGGCATTTTAAGCAAGATATGAAAATATAACTTTAAATTTTCCTTCTAGCTACGCCGCTTTCAGTGTGTCATTGTGTATTTCACTTGCTAGAAACTTCTAAAAAAAATCATAAACTTTGAGTGGAAAAAAAAGTCGTATCAAAATATTGTTGGCCTTTTAGGATAAGGGAGTGTGTATGTGTTTGCGTGTTTGTGCGTTTGTGTGTACGTGCTAGTGCTCACGATGTGCACGCATGCATGTGTGCATGTGTTCACATATGAGCGGTTTCAGGGCACTCTTGGACCTGATTGGGATTCAGAGGTCAATTTCAGGTGTCTTTCTCTTTCACTCTCCACCTTAGGTTTTTTGAGACGAGGTCTGTCCCAGAGCCTGGAGCTCAGGGTTTCAGCTGGACAGGCTGGACAGTGAGCTCTGTCTGCCCCACCCCCAGTCCCAGATCTGAGGTCTCAGAAGCACATCATCCTAGCTCAAGTCTTCCCACCTTCACAGCAGGCCTTCTCCCCACTGAGCCTCCTCCCCAGCCCAGGATAAGGTTTTAATAGGGATCAAAAGCAGTTTTCTTGGGAGATTTTGTGTTTAGAGTTTAAATCAGGGACTCAGATCGACATCTTCATAAATAGCTCTTGAAGTTCGTCATGGGCTATTATTAAACTACTAGAAATTGACAAGTGTTGAGAAGGATGCAGAGAAACAGGAGTCCCGTGCACATTTGGTGTGAATGGTACAGCCACTATGGAAACCATGGTGCAGGCTCCCTAAAAATTAAAAATGGAGGGCCTAGCCGGTTCAGCACTGAAGAGCAACTGCTGTACTGGCTGCTCTTGCAGAGGACCCTGGCTCGGTTCCTAGCACCCGCGTGGCGGCTAGCAACTGCCCGTGATTCCTGTACCGGGGATCCAGTACCCTCTTCTAGCCTCCACGGACAGCAGGCATGCAGGAGGAGCACGTACGTCTATCTACTCAGGCAAGCACTCAGACAAAGAAAATAAACCTTTTAAATTTTTTTAAAAATAGCATTTCCTATAATACATCAATTCACTTTAAAGATAGATCCCAAAAGGTTCAAAGCACACTTTTTTTAAAAGATTTTTTTTATTATTATATGTAAGTACACGGTAGCTGTCTTCAGACACACCAGAAGAGGGCGTCAGATCTCATACAGATGGTTGTGAGCCACCATGTAGTTGCTGGGATTTGAACTCAGGACCTTTGGAAGAACAGTCAGTGCTCTTAACCACTGAGCCATCTCTCTAGCCCCTCAAAGCACACTTTTAAGGAGATAATATGCATTCCATGTTCATAGAAGCAGTCTCCATGATAGGCAAAAAAGAAACATAATCAAACCACAAGTGTTATAAAACAAGCAACACTATTAAATAATGTCCTGTTCATTAGTAAACGAAAGACCCGTAAGTTTAGCCTGAGAGGAAAGAACAGTGGAGTGCTAACCCCCGAGGACTAGTGTAGTGATGTCCAGGGTACCGAGGCGGCATCAGCAGCCACTGCCAGGGCCTGTAGGGAATGTGCCGTGGGACGGTGAGGCCGGGGGCTGGTTGGGTGGAGAGTTGGAGTGGCGCAATAGGCTTAGAGTTAGAGCTTGCATTATGGAAAGACTCCAGAGCTCTGCTTCATAACAGTGTGGACAAGCCTAACACCATGGGACCATGTACTTAGGAATGACTAAGATGCTCCATTTTATGTGCTTTTCCACAATTTAAAAAAATAACACACTGAAAAAAAATGTTTAGAAGTGGTCAGTGTCCTTCACAGTGAGTATCCTCTCTGTATGCCATTTTCTACCTTATTTTTCTTAAAAATGACCTTGAGAACATCTCCTGTGCTATCTCCTTTTGTTCTTTGTGTGTGTGTGTGTGTGTGTGTGTGTGTGTGTAGGTATATTCATGGGTACATGAGTGCATATATGTGTGCATATGCATGTGGAGACCAGAGGTCACCTGCAGTGCTGTTCCTTAGTTACCAGTTCTATTTTGTGGGGAAGGAGTCAGGCAGGGTTTTTCACGGGCCTAGGCCCCATCATGGAGGCTGGGCTGGCTGCCAGGGCGCCCCAGGGACCCACCGACCCTGCCTCCTTACTGCTGGGATTATGAGTCTATACTACTCTGCCAGGTTTTGTTGTCAGTTTTCCTTTGTTCATTTTCATTGTGGATTCTGCAGAGCAACTCTGGTCCCTGCTCTTGAGAAGCAAGCCAACTTCACTGCTGAGCCGTCTCCCCAGATCCGTCTCCACCTACCCAGTACAGAGCTGCATGTATTTTAACATGAGTACCAGGGAAGTAACTCCTTATAGGGCAAGCACTTTACCAACTGAACTAACTCACTTGTGCAGCACTGGCTGGCCTAAACTCGAAATGTAAACCAATGCATCCTCAAGATTACAGTGACCCTCCTGCCTCTGCCTTCTGGGTGTTAGGGTAGCTGGATTTATTTCTTTACCAAAATATTTATTAGAACCAAGCATGGTGATCGACATCTGTTATCTGAGTGCTTGGGAGACCTAGGTGCATTGCTGTGGGTTTGAGAAAAGCCTGAGCTACCATACCCAACCTGGTGCCTGCCTGTGCTGTCTGCTAAGATCCCGTCTCATAAGTCAAAAATAAGTAATTTGTTGAAGTACCAAAGACATACAGAAATGTGTATAATTCATGAACGAGATCCCATGCAGTTTGCTGCATTTTCCCATCTGTGTAAACAGCACCGACATGGCGAATCAGAAAGTTACCAATAGCATAGCAGCTTTCTTGTACTACTAAGTAACCCTCCATCCCTCACACCTGTCAAAGAGCAACTCCCATCTTGGCTTTTCACACCACAGCTTTGTTTGGGTGCTACTCATTCCTGTCATTCCTGTGGCAGTCCCCATGTTTTAGAACAGACTAGAGTCAGCAGACTGGGATGTGTGTTTGGGATTTTTAAAAGTGGGATTATTTTAGGGGTGTGTGTGGTGTGTGTGTTTGTGTGTGTGTATGTTCACAGGGTAAATGTAGGTCTGAAGTTGGTGTGTGTGTCTTCCTCAATAGCTCCTCAGTTTATTTCCTGAAGTAATGTCTCTTGTTGAAGTTGGAACCTGCAGGTATGACTAGTCTAGCTAGCAAGTTTGCCCCTGGGATCTCCAGTCTCTGCCTCTCTGGTGCTGGGATGGCAGCCAGCTGCCACACTTCTTCTGTGGGTTCAGAGGAGTTGAGCTCTTGCACAGCCAGCATTTTATCTACTGAGCCATCTCCCTAGCCAGTAACATGTTTTATAAATAAAGATTTATTAGGACACAGACATGCTTACTTGTTGACATATTCTCTGAGGTTGCTTTTGAGCTATTTGGTTCAAAGGAGACTGTAAATGTCACATAAATACTAAATACCTGGGCAGTAGTGGCACAATCCTTTAATCCTAGCACTCAGGAAGTAGAGGCAGGTGGATCTCTGAGTTCGAGGCCAGCCTGCTCTACAGAGTGAATCCCAGGACAGCCAGAGCTTCAAAGAGAAACTCGGTCTTGAAAAACAAAAACAAACAAAATAAAACAAAACAAACAAGCAAATCATCAGGCAGTATGTAGGAAGATTCTTTCAAAGCAGGAATTCTAGTGCTAGATTGACCAGAAACTGCCCAAAATGTTTGCATTCCTCCCTCCCTGTAAGGCACATAGTGAAAATCAGGAGAAACACAGTTGAAATGATGGTAGTCTGCAGCTGCTGAAATTTGAAGCAAAGGTATCTGGGAAGGCCAAGAGAATGTGACAGTCCTCAACCTTTAGCTGGCAAAGGAACCAGTTCAACCAATCCTGTTCTCTGGATTCATAAGTCCTATTGATTCCTCTGGTATTGTTTGCTATTCCTTGGTGGTCCTTCACCCTCAGCATCAGTGTATCCATGGGTGGACAGGAAAGATGAGCCCCTGACCCTGGTGGAATTATTCTACTTTTATGAGCTCTAGCTGGGCAGACCTGGGGTGGAATACAGCCAGGGAGTGTTGAGGTTGGACTTGAGGGTGCATACCAGGGCCAGTGCTGCCTTCAGTCAGCCAGCACCACAGTCCCTCACAGGAACTCTGTCACTGCTCCTGAGGAAGTATAACTTCACTTCTTTGCCAGCAGCTGTGCAGACATATTTTCCACATTACTCAAGCTTCTGTCAGTGGCCACTTGAATACAGCAGAACCTCCAGCCTGAACATTATCAGTTGGTTTAATTTACTTCCAGGAAATGAAAACTCATTCATAGTATTATCTTGCACATTATCCCAATAATATGAAAAGGCAGGGATTTTTTAAACTTCCTTTTGAATATTTGTGTTGAGAACTTAAATAGAGCAGGGCTGATAATGTTAAAGTTCTCTGTGCATGGCCGCCCACTTTGTCCTATTTGTGCTAACAATGAACTTGAGCGCCGCTAATGAGGAGGTTATTTTAGAGCCTCAGAAACCGCAGTAAAGTAACAGAATCATAGTGGGACCAAAATAGAAACATGGTGACTGGCCTCTCTATAGAAGAGGAAAGGCAGGAGCAAGAAGGCTGCTGGTACCACTTTGAGGTATTTGCTTTGCTATTACTATGACAGTCTTTTCTAAGTACTTTTCTGGCTACTGTGAAGATAAAGACCTAAAGATTCCATTTCAGAATGACTCAAAGAAATAGAGATTTGTTCTGGGTCACCTCTGCATCCTGTGCCACTCAGTGCACTGGGCACCATGGTGTCAGGGGACCACTTCAGGAAAAGAGGACTTATAGGAATCATGCCTTGTATTCAGTGCAGAGAGTGCTAAGACTCATGGGGGGGAGGGGAAGTAGTAGCAAGGAAGGAAACTGTGTTCTAAGGAACATCAGTGAGTGACAGGATGTCTCAAGGACAGCCACCAGCAGAGTCTCGACTAGGATTGCAGACCCCACTCAAGTCTTGGTTGAGGCTTCTCCCAAGTGTTATCCCTCTGAGTCAATAAGGGTCCAGATAAATAGATCTCTCTGCTCTGCTCCCATACTTACTGAGAGCCCTACAGAAGCTTTGACCTCGACACCATCTTTCCTTATCTAACAGAGTCCCCGAGTGTTTGAAAGAGCCAGTGCTCTAGCATCACAAAGAACCCCATCTGCAGAGCACTGCAGAGCAGACACAGTGTCATCGATCCTATCTCCTTTATTAATGCTCCTGGGAGGAAACACTGCTTGCTCTTCCAGGCCGGCCAACCCTGTCGCATTTCTTCTGGGTCCTTGTATGTCACTCTCCCTTCTACCATTTTTCACCTATTGTCAGAGCTGTTGGTAAAAACGGAAGTTAGAAAACACACTCATAATCTGAAAGTAAGATCTTCTTCTGCATGACAGATAATCGCCTTTTGCTGGTGAATGGCTCAGGCTTGTCTGCATAATGAGAATGTATGGCACCCAGGCTCCAGTTAGCAATAGTTCTTTCAATTAGATTGCCCAGATTAATGATTTTTAATTCCATGTTTTCTTTCCCTAATTACTTTTCAATTTTATTATACCTCATATTTCTTTTAAAACCGGGTTAACCCAGAGAAATAAAAAAGATATAATCAGTGTCTCTTGAGTTAACATGATTATATTTTATAATTTCCTTAAAAAGATCTCCAGTGTGCTGTATGTCAGCTGGTTGTATAGCAAATGTAATGGGTTTTTAAAACTTAATAACAACAGCAGCTGCTGTACCTACTTTAAAATATCTTTGTAAATAAAGTCCTACCTAGGATAAGTTATCTATGTTAGGCAGATAATGAAAGTATGTATACTTGTATTGTGAATGCCTTACCCCTGAAGAGAGTGTTCTATATGAAGAGAAAAGAAAGACAGACTAGTTAAACACCCTGTGCTGATAAATATAGCTGCCTCTAAGATGACTGTGGCTGCTAAAATTTTCATGCAGTGCTCTTAGAATTACACTTTTAATTTTATAATTTTAAGAGTTTTCTTTTATTAGACAGTGAACTTCCTCCAGTGACATGTGGAAATTTCCAACTTTGAAAGTTCAGGTATTTGCGTAATTGATGTGCAAAAATAACTTTAAATTACTTTTTGTTACATAGCAACTTAGAATAAATTTTCATAATTCATATTAATCACATCATATATGCCAGATACCTACACGGCTTGATTTGGTTTTTCGGCTGTGATGTTCAGGGTGATGCCGGTGATTTGTGAGCTTGTGAGCACGTAAGCACAGTTGGTGTGCTGTTTCTGCTCTGCTCAGCAGTCTAGAACATAACAAATGAAGAACTGAGATCTTTCCTCACTCAGCCAGGCTGAAACCTTGCTGTGTCCCTTTCATTGTCACTAAGCATAGACCAGTTTCCTCTGGACAGCTATCAACCTAGGACCACAAAAGAAAAAAAGATGTTCCTCCAGGGGAAATCCGTCATTCAGACGCCTGTTACAGTCAAGGCAGCCCAGCTTCCCCCAAACTGCATAGACGCTGTGGTTCCTGGCCTGAAGCTGTGGCAGTTGGCAGCAAAGTGAGCCTGGAGTTTTTGTCATGGTCAGAGACCGGCCACTGTTGTTCCCTGTCATTATAGTCATGCTTTCAGTCCCAGAAGTTCGCTCCTGCACTGGAGGTGTTTACTGTCTCAGGTCCATAATTACAGTGACGTCAACTGTGCTTCTGTAAGGTCATGGAAACAGTGACAGCAGGGTGGATGTCTTCCTCTAGCACACTCAGCCTTATTGTCAATAAACCAGAGCCTTGTTGTTTCCTGTTGGGTTGGTTGTGGTTTTGTGGGTATGCGCTTTTCTAACCGGTGAACTCTTGGGATCTGCCTGTCCACCCCCCAGGGCTGAGGTTGCAGAACTGCACAGCCGTGCAGGGCTTTTCCTGTAGGACTTGAACTCAGGTCCTCCTGTTTGCAGAGCAAGTGCTGTCACCCACTGAGCTATCTCCCCAGCCCCTAGTTATACTTTATCTTTGCCAACAGTGTTGCAGAGGATAGAGCTATCTAATAATCATTATATTACACTGTTCCAAACTTTTATCCACTATGAATGAATATAAAATAAATTTCAGAGTTGCCACCAATATCTTAGCTATCACATGAGCATTTTCTACTTGTTATCCTGTATGTATCAGGTGCTGGCCACAGTTTGCTTCTCATGTCTAGGCTGGGCCTTTGAGTTATCACCACTTCTTTCCTATAATAAATAGAAGTGTTTGCATATATTTTTGTCACACTACTATTCTGGATTTCCTATTCCACCCTAGTTAATTCTTAAGAGAATATATCTTGAGATTACCCAAGGTGTAGTATTAGATTCCAGCTAATGGTGATTCATCTCTTATTCACAAGTACCTAGAAAACCAAGTACTAGAGATTTGACTAAATGTGTGTCTTGTTAGCTTTAAAGGTAGGCCTTTGGGCTGCTTTTTCTTAGGAATAAAATCTTTATCTGCATAGAGTGAGTTACAAAGAGACTTTTTAAGACAAAGGAAGATAAGAACTGGTAAGAAATCTCCTGGGATATCTGGAAGTTGTCTATTTTCTCCTGAGTCTAATTTTCAGACTATTGTTTTGTTGTCTTGCACAGCACACAGGTACACGTCGATTGTTAAAAAGGAACACAGAATATTTTCAAGACAACATGCACTTTTGGATTAACCATAAATAGGCTTCCTTTGGGTAGTACAGATGAGAAGATGGCTTAGACGTAAGATCTCATAATTCCTTATAGTTGTAGGGACCCATGGTCACTTCTCAGACTTAGATGCAAATGGAACATCTGCTTTACTGCTGCTGCAATGGACAGGGGAAGCCCGTGGAGAAGCCACGTGGGTGAAGGTCTATGGGACTAGGTTATAAGGATGAAAATTAAGGGAAACCCAGGGCTTCAGGACAGTTATAAAGGGAAGGTGACTGGCTACAGGCAGCCACATGTTCATAGGTTGAGCCCCTTTGAAACTCTGAAGACAGGGAGTCCCTTACTTTTTATGCGTGGTTTAGTGGAATTTTGGATTTGATGCTAAGTTCATATGGATTAAAACTATAAACAAAAATTTTCCTTCAAACCAAAGGTTTTAAAGTTTTGCTTGTTTGTTTTTGTCGTTGTTTGTTTGCTTGGAGCAGTATCTTAATTTATACCCAGGCTGGCCTCAAACTCATGACAGTTGTCTGCCTCAGGCTCCCCCGTGCTGGGATTTTAGGCATGAGCCACCATGCCTGGTACTGTTTTATACCTATACTGGTAAGTATGTACGCACGTGTGCCTGCACGCTTGTGTGCACATGCATGTTTTCCTCTTCCTCCTTCTTCCCAGGGAACGGCGTAGTAGACGTACTGCCCTATGCATTGCTTTTCTCCAACACTGACCTTGGAAATTGTTACACACCCATTAGAAAGCTTTTGCAGACTTTGAAAGCACTTTTCAAATGTCATGAGCCTGTCTTTTAGGGTAAGGGTAATTCCTAATTCATAGATGAAGCCTAAGGATTAACCTTGTTACACATGATTGGGGTCAAGAAATGGTTGTTGAATGACAGAGTGAGCAAATTATCTTATTTAATTAACTGGCTCATTCACTCATTTGGTTTTTATTTGAACTTGTGAACCTCCTTCCACCTCACAGTGCTAATCTTAAAAATGTGTGCTACCGTGATTTATCTCAGGCAAGAGTTTTGCAATATAGTCTAGGCTGGCTTCAAATTCTCTGTGTGTTTTAGGCTATCTCTAACTCATGATCCTCCTGCCTCAGCCTCCCAAGTGTTGGAATTACAGGCGTGTGTTACTGTGTTTGGCCTGAATCATTTTGTTAATGTAAGGTGTAGAGATGGGGAGAAGCAGGAGGCTAAGAAATGCTAAAGTTGTGAGAACACTGACCTAACTATGGCCCTTAACCCTGGAATGACATCACTCACTAAGGCCTATTTGTTCAAGAAAGCATCAGTAATTCTGGAGACTCGCATGGAGAAAGCGGAGAAAGAGATCTCTCTGGAGTTGGGGCTGTGGTGGGGATGAAGTTATGGGGTGGCCTCTACAAGATGCTTCAGGTCCTTTCTTCAAACATAAAACCAGGAACTCAGTCAGCGTATGCGATCTCATTGAACCCTCGCTCTAAAGTCTTGAAATTTATAATCCCCATCTTCTTTTCTGATCACCAGTAAGTACATTTGTTATATTTAAAGTGCATTTGTAGAGACAGACTGGGGTGGGGTACTTTCTGTAAGAAAATTTAAAAAAACCACACAAATACTTGATTAAAAATATGGTTTGCTAGGTCAAGTGTGTTAACACATACATGCCCTTTAGTCTCAGCACTTAAGAGGCTGAAGAAAGATCTCTGTGAATTTGAGACTAGCCTGGTCTACAGAGAAAGTTCCAGGCCAACCAAAGCTGCATGGTGAGATTCTTTCTTTAAAAAACAAAATAAAATAAAATTTATATATATATATATATATATATATATATATATATATATATATATATATATATAATTATATATAATTATATATAATTATATATATATATAGTTATATATATAAATTCAAAACCAGGCTGCAGAGAATAATTCTGTTATTCTATTCCTCACAAAATGGAATGGCCAACTATTGACAGACAAGTAGATATTTAAGGATAGGACTAAATATCTTGCCTATTAATTTTTTAAAGATTAGATGAACTGTATTTTAGCCTTATATCATATAAGTAAAATTATTATAATATTAAAGTTATTTAGTTGGAAATGCAATTATTGATAAGTATATTACTTAGTGTTCTACTGCTGTGAAGAGACACCATGACCTCAGCAACTCCTATAAATGAAAACATTTAGTTGGGACTGGCCTTCAGTTCAGAAGTTCAGTCCGTTACCATCATGGTGTTCCCACCTGCATGGCAGCATGCTGGTAGACATGGTGCTGGAGAAGGAGCTGAGAGTTCTACATCTGAATCAGTAGGTAGCAGGTACCTGGCTTGAGCCTCTGAAACTTCAGATCTCACCCCCAGTGACACACTTCCTCCAACAAGGCCACACCTACTCCAGCAAGGTCACAAATCCTAATCTATTCAAATAATGCCACTCCCTCTGAGCCTGTGGGGGCCATTTTCATTCAAACTACCACAAAATGTGATATATTTACAGTAATTTTATTAATAGTTATTGTTTTATTTTACTTTTGGTTTTTTAAGACAAGATTTCTCTGTGTAGCCCTGGTTGTCCTGGAACTCACTCTGTAAATAAGGTTGATCTTGAACTCAGAAACTGTGCCTCTGCCTCTCAGGTACTAGGACTAAAGGTGTGCACCTCAACATTTGGCCTAAATATTTAATTTCTCAAGGTATTCAGTTATCAAAATAGCAGACAATAATAAATAAAACTCATAGTAAGATGGATTTCTTTCCTCTTTGTTTTAGTTAAGTTTGAAAGTGACGCTAACAAATACTGGGACACATTTTACCAGACTCATAAGAATAAGTTCTTCAAGAATCGGAATTGGCTGTTGAGGGAATTTCCTGAAATTCTCCCTGTTAGTCAAAACAGTAAAGAGAAAGTGGGAGAATCATCCTGGGATCAAGTCAGAAGCAGCATCTCAAGAACGAAAGGAACAGAAACCCAACGTCAAGAGAGTTTTGTCTTATCAGAACCTGGGGGCCCCGCCTTGGAAGAATACAGCAAAGGACCCAGGAAGACAGAGCAGTTTCCTGGTAGCAATGCCACTTTTCGAATACTAGAGGTACTGTGCCTGAGGGACAAGACAGGGAGTAATGGAGTGTGAAAGGGTACAGCCCACACTATTTCATGAGTGGTCTAGACTGTCCAGGTGGCAAGATCAGAAGTCATTAAATGCTTAGAGTGCCTAGGTGGGTAAGCAATACTTCAGGGGCTCCTATCTTTAATCAGTCATGTTTTAACTTCGTGGCTTTAATTTTATCTCTGTTACTTCTTTTTCTTTTAATTTGTTGTAATTTCTAACTTGGAGGCAGTGTTTAAGTCTTGATAAGCTTTTGGTCCAAATTTTTGCTCCGTTTTTTACCCCGCCTGGGGTGCTATAAAAATAAACCAGGAGTTTAGTTTGCTGCAATCTAGTGTAGACAGTGGTTTTCTACTTTTGAACCTAAACCCTGTCTTTCTGGTCCTAAAAGTAATAGTTGTTGATTCCAGAGAATTTTCAAATGAGAACATAAGAGAAATACAGTTTCTTACAATCCCACAGACAAGCTATTTAACTGCCTTTTCTGCTTTTGTTTAGGCTGTTCATGAGCCTTGAGACTTTGTGTTGTTCTGTTTAACGTCACGGCATAGGCAGTCTCCACCTTTAACTGCCCTCTATAAACCCTTTGTGGCTGCACAAACTATTCCGTGGATGGGATGTTGTAATTTTACTCACTTGCTACCATGGCACAGCATTTAATTGTTTCCTCGGCAGATGTCTTTGGGCACAGACTCTACCTGCATTTCCTTTCCCCATCTTAGGTTAGACTGACTAGTTTACAATATTTGGAATTTTTTAGAGGTCTTAAAACAGAGTCTGTTTTAAACTATACAATATCACCAGGTGTGGTGACACGTGTGCAAAGGAGACAGAGACAAGACTGAGACATGTTCAAAGCCAGCCTTCCTTCTCTCCCTCCTTCCTCCTCCTTTCTACCTCTCTCTCTCTCTCTCTCTCTCTCTCTCACACACACACACACACACACACACACACACACTGGGGTTTGAACTGAGGGCCTTTCACATGATAAACAAGAGTTCTACAGCCCAGCCCATTTTGAGACGGGGTCTTTCTGGGGTCTTTCTGTGTTGCCAGGGCGGACTCTGGACTCACTGTGTAGCCCAGTCTTCTTCCCTCCGCCTCCTGAGCTTCTGACATCACAGGCCTGGAGGCGCAGGCCCTTCTTACCCACCACTCAGTGTGCCTCACAGCTCTCCAAACACCAAGAAGTTCACGTTCTTCATCTGTATTCCGTCCATTCCCTCCCCTTGCTGTCTGTGTTCTGAGCCCTGCCCGTTGTTGTAGCTGCCGCAATACCTCATTGCTGCCATGGTCTCCGAATGAACTGTTCACCTGTGGATTAGGTTGCAGGGGGCTTTGGTGGGTGCAGACTGTGAATATTCTAAGTGTGCAGTCTAACTTTGATTGTCATCCCTGTGCTTTGTTTCACCTGGCCTTTTAGTTTCACAAGTTCTCTCTCACCCAGAAATCATTTCTTAAATCCAGTATTGTGAGAGAAATGCAATGCATTCACATTTGTTTATTCTCAATTTTAGGTTGGCTGTGGTGCTGGAAATAGCGTGTTTCCAATCCTGAACACCTTGCAGTGAGTTTTAAGTGTTTCCCCCTACAAGATCTTACATATTTATGGGACGTTGGAAAATTCTGGAAGTACCTTGTCATTCATATGCCAAGAGAGTTCTGATTTCCCATATAAACCATGACTAAAGCAAGTTTGAAAAGACGAGTTCTGAGTGACTAACATCACACAAACCAAGGAGCATTCCACAGCCGTGGGTTTCGGGTAGATTTTAAACATGTGCTTATGTAGAAGGCAGAAGGGGAAAGAGGGAGAGATTTCCATCTCCCACCAGGCTGTGCTTCGCTTAGCGTCAGACATGGCGTGCACCTCCTGGAGACCAAATGGCACCTACACAAGAGATGCGTTTGAAGAACTCACCTCTCGTCTGTGGTATCTACGTCCTGGGGCAGCACCAGGCACACTTGCTTTGCATGTCCCGTCATTGTGCCCAGACCCAGAGTCGCTGGAGCGGGAGCACTGACCACAAGCCTCAGGGATGTGGAAATAGATGAGGGCCACACAGATGTCCTTCTTACCCGCCCTTCACCGCCCACCGGTCTCACCTGGCTGGTTTAGTGTTTCTGTGATGAGGCAGTGACTTACAAAACTCTACACCCTTTACCTCCCCTGATCTCTCCAGTGCCTACCTGCCTGCCTGTTTACACAAGAGCTTTCATGACATTTCCCCCAGTAAAATCAACATAAACATATTTCAGAGAACTTGTATCAAGAGGAGGTGAGGGATAGCCACTGTATAGCTCCCATTCTGCATGCATATCTTTTAACTTAACGTTATGATCTTTTAAGTTATCAATTGCAAAAATGGAAAAGCATTTGGAAAAGCAAAGGGCGGCACGGTGAATGCTCATAACCCAGCACCCTGACCCAACAGTCGTTAGCACAGTGCCAGACATCACGCCACCTCCAGATTCAGGAGAGCCTCTGATCCTTCCGACGCCCAGTGGAACCGACAAGGGCCCCTAATGTTATCTGCGGGCCGCTACTGCTGCCAGCCGTGGAGGTGCCGTCAACTGTGAATGGTCTCGCTCTTTTTGTATTTATTATCTTGTCTCCCTTTTCCAGCTTCTAAGATGAAGTTTTCCATTCTCCTGTATCACATGACCAGGCCCTTTACCCCAGTGATATTGGAGCTTCTCTCTCTCTCTCTCTCTCTCTCTCACACACACACACACACACACACACACACACACACACACACGCACGCAAGCACGCACACACACAGTGTTGAGTGGTTGTGTTACTACTCTGTGAGACTGATCTCAAGGTATTACTAAACATGTTGTTTTTAAATTTCTTGATTATTTTATATATTCCAGGTAACCTAACAGTATGATATACCAAGAGCTTAATATATATTGATTGTTAATCTCCGATTCCATACTGGTTAGTTGTACTTTGACCTCTGCTCCTCCCCTCCCTCTTCCCCTCTCCTCTTTTTTCTTTTTCTCATACTCACCCTTTTCATCACACAAGGTCTCTATACATCAGGCTAGCCTTAACAAGATTCTCCTGTCCTCCTTGCCCGTCCCTAGGATCACAGGTGCACCCAGTAACATAGGGAGATTAATTCACCTTTAAAAGCCAAAGAGTGATCAGCCTTCCGAAAGGAGAACTGAGCTTCCCCGCCCCCGGGGTTAATATGTTACATTTTCAGAATGTTTTACCATAATTAGGCCATTGGAGTTGAGAGGTCAGTTCCTTCCCAAGGGTCATTTCATTCTTAGCCTCCACCAAGACAGTTCTGCTGGTGTGCTGAGGAAGTGACTCGGACACCCTGTCACTGGGAGAAGAGCCAAGCCAGTCAGCTGACGTTAGAGAAAGACTTGGGGAAGTCATCAGGTGGTCACAGGGCCTCAGCTCGGGATGCTGATGCAGACAGAATGCCATCTCAGAGGTCAGGCTACCACCTCGATGGGACACATGGCTCCTGCTTTCCGTTAGCCATTAGACTGTTCTAGATCTGTGGATGTTCTGTAACTACTCAAAAGTAGATGGCAGGTCTTTCGTGTGTGTCAGCTGGACCAGAGTGCAGAGACGTCTGAATTGTGTAGACATTCTTAGAGGGTCATCCTAGTTTTAAGTTCCTGGGAGGCAGAAGCAAGTTTTCTATAACAATAATAACAACAACAATAGCAGCACCAGACAGAGGTGGTGGAGCCAAGTGTTAGGATTGGGCCGTCTGGTTCTGGAGCCTTCCACCCCAACCACAGATTACACGGGCGTCCGAGTGCTGACTGAGTACTCAGCACTCAGTAGACCACAGGTCACACTTACTTGGGTTTCATGGAAGATTACAAAGTATATGATAGTATAAAGTACTAAGGTTTTCCCTCCCTCCCTCCCTCCCTTATTTTTTGAGACAGAGGCTTACTCTTTGCCCAGACAGGCCTTGAATGTTGAATCTTCTGGCCTCTGCCTCCCAAGTACTGGGAGTAGAGTCAGGCGCCACCCTGCCCCGCAAAGTGTCCTTTTTCAGATGAGAGAAATGAGCAACATGGCGAACCAGACACTGTATCTTGTACCCCGATTTAGCACTGGTCCACTTCTCACTACCAAGTCCTGTTTATTATACTAATACTTGCTAGGACAGATCATAAGTTGACCGCAAACTCTAGGGTGACAGACTAGGTTAATTGTATGTGAGTCACAGTATTTGTCAACAGGTAGCCTCTAAGAGTGTGATCGAAGTCCATGTTCGTTTGTATTCTTTATTTACTTAGAAGTCCACTTTCCCTGAAGTGCCTCTTGAATCAAATTAAGAGGCTTAGTTTGTACTTCAGACCTCTCTTTACCTCCTGCCAGGTGCTGGTTCAGACTCTTTAGATCAATGTGATTCTTGTTCCTGGCACTGGATTCCCACCCTTAAACTCTTAGGCCGTGCTGGCTCTCAGTTAGCAGTGCCAACCTGTCCTTGCAAAACTTTCAGGCAGACACTTTGGGATGCTGATCCTCTCACCCCTTTAAAAGTTGTAAGAAACCAGCCATGTCCCATGAGACATGAGCCAGACCCATACGTCTGCCTACCTACAGTTACTGGGTAATGACATCCATCTGTTTTTAGCAATTCAGACATTTTTCTAAGCAGCATGATACAAAGATTGTTTGATGCCAGCACACAGAGCATAATCACGAAGGGCACTGGCCCACAGAATTTGTAGTATCTGTGTGCCTATGAACATTGCAGAGTCCAGCCATCATTCCTGAATTTCAAATAAAGACCAAGTAGAATACATTTAAGTGGGGAGTCAAGATTTTTAAATAGGTAAATGGTCTTCTGTAAAATAAGTAAGTAAGTAAATAAATAAATAAAAGGATATTTATTAGCATACTATAAATAGAGAAACTGATTTTCAAAAATGTTAAATTCACAAAGAAGTGGCCAACCCAGGATTTCTCTATAGGTTCATTTGGCTCCTAAACCCACAATCTCAGTATTTGATTAGGTGACTTCATATTTTTAGACTTGGTATATATGTTAGGTTCGATAAATTCTTGATAATAACTTGAAAAGATAACAAATCATTTAAATGTTAGAGTTTAATTCTCTTTCAAAAGTTGCATTTATTACTAGTATAAAATGATATGCGCTTCTGCCCTATCCAGCTTCTGAGTGTCTGTCTGGAAAGGGTCAAAATCCAAACAAGTTGTGAATAAAGGAAGAGTGAACACAGGGTTCTGAGGGCCTTGGAAAAGGCAGAAGTGGGCAGCTGCAGGCCATGCCAGGGGTGGGGGGAAACAGGGCCAACAGGGTAGGCTTAGAAATTTCCGCCTGAGAATATGATAAGAAATAGGCAGGACCGGAGCTTCAAAGTTACGCTGCAGTGATAGGTACTCACACCCGCCGCTCCTTTCCTTCTCTAGTTTGAACATATCTGACTCTGGATTTGAATGTCTTTTCTATTTGCATAGGAACATTCCAGGGGCCTTTCTTTACTGCTGCGACTTTGCCTCTGAAGCTGTGGCGCTTGTAAAGGTATGCTTTAATACAGTCTTTACAGAGAGGCATAGGCTGAGGAGATGACCCTGTCTGAGCAGCACTTGTCATGCGAGCAGGAAGACCCGAGTTCAGATCCCTAGCACATGTTGAAAATCTGGCTTGGTAGTGTGTGCCTGTAACCCCAGCACTCGTGAGCCAGAGACAGGGAGAGCCTGGTACTTACTGGCCAGCCAGAGAGCTCCAAGGCTAATCTACCTCAAAATACAAGGTTGAGAGCAATTGAAAAGGATAGCCAGTATTGATGGATGACCTGCACATGTGTGCATGTGCGCTCATGGGCACACACACACACACACACATACACACACACACATACACACACACACACACACACATACACACACACACACACACACACACACACACACAGCACAGCGCTTCCACAAACACTCAAACCCAAGTATACACAAACATGTATACACACACATAAATTAAAAATAGAGGAGCTGAGTGTAGTGGCGCATACTTTTGATCCCAGCACTTAGGAGACTGAGGCAGGCAAATCTCTGTGAGTTTAAAGTCACCCTAGTCTACAAAGTGAGTTCCAGGATAGCCAAAGCTACATAGTAAGATCCTGTCTCAAAAAACCCCAAACACTATAAAGGCTTTAGACATTCTAATTTGAGAGGCCTGGGGAGATTGGCTTAGCAGTCAAGAACACTGGGTGTTCTTCCAAAGGACCTGGATTCAATTCCCACCCGGACGCTCACAACCATCTTTTACTCCAGCTCCAGGGGATCTAACACAGATTCGATCCCAGCCCCCCATGGGGCTCACAGCCATCTGTAACTCCAGCCTCAGAGGATCCAGTGTGCTCTTCTGACTTCTGAAGGCACCAGGCACAGACATGCATAAAAGTAAAACACCTAAACACATGAAATTAAATAAATAGTTTTAAAAGGTCTAATCTGCTTTTGAGGTGATTGGTTCTTCTGAAATTTTTCTGCATCGGGTGCATTGTGATTTTTGCTATTTCTGGAAGTTATTTCAACCGATGCTGAAGTATATTGTCTATATAGGATGCCTGTTTTTACCTAAAACAGTAGAAGTTGTTTTGAATCTAAGAGAAATGTCATGGCTGGATAGATGGTTCAGTGGTCCAGAGCACATACTCCTCTTGTAGAGCATCTGGGTTCGGGTCCCAGCACACATTTGAGGTGGCTCATAACCACCTATAACTCTAACTCCTGGGACCCAACACCTTCTCATCTCATGTACAAACCCACACACACATATAAATAATTAAAAATATTTTTTAAAATTTCAGACTATACATGTATTCATGAATGCAGTTCAAAATATACCAAGAATGTTAGTCAAGATTTTAACAGCTACCTATCCCAAGCCGAGTTTTTTTTAACTAACCCTGCAAGAAGACATCTCTCATGCCTGCTCTCACAGTTTCCACAAAATCTGGCACACAGTAGGCACTCATTAAATTGAAATGTTTGAGATAAGAGGCTGTGAGGAAAGCTGCAGGGCCTAGGCTTCCCACACAGATCCGCCAATGCTAGGTAGACTTCGTTAGAATGAAGAGGCAACTGCAGCAAGCGGGGACAGGAAAGGGACTCTATTAACAGCGAACATAGGGAGACAGCTCAGAAGGTGAAGCGCAGGCCTCCCACGCCTGAGGACCCAATTCAGTCCCCCAGAACCCTGAGGAAAAGGTGGAAAAGGCGAGTGTGCTTATAATCCCAGCCCCCTGCTCGCAGGATGGGTCCCTGGAGCTCACGGCCAGCCAGCCAGCCTCTTAAAGAAGCCCCAGACCAGAGAGAGACCCTGTCTCCAAACTAAGATGGATCGAACTTGAGGAAGGACAGCTGAGGTTGTTTTGTGGCCTCCATATGCATGTGACTACCTGCACACACACACACACAAGTATACAAGACATGGATTGTAGTGACATTGTGTGACCATCACTGTTACCTACTTCTAGATACGTAGTGGGAGATGTTCTGTACTTTGAGGAAAGTACACAGAGGAAGCAGAGAAGTGAGACCCCAGAGGGCCATCCTGGCTCCTCTCAGAGAACACAGACTACCCTCCTGTAGCACTGCCGGCCTAGCCAGAGTCTACACCACCCCGCTTCCACCCTGAAGGAGGGATTGTGAAGAGTGTTTGCTGTCTAGTCCAGGTGCTTTAGACTCAATTATTAGTCTTTATTTTTAGGGCAGCTTGAAATAAGTCAACAGAGCACTGAGCTAGAAGTGAAGCTTATTCAAGTTCGCAGCGGAACAATGCTTAGAAGAATTTTAATTTTGTATTGCATTTATTTATTTATAAAGTAAATGTGTGTGTATTTGTTTTGCATTTATTTGTATAAATACTACATTGTGGGGGTGGGGTAGATAGGCATGCCAGGAGCTCAATGTGGAGGACAATGTGGAGCGATCAGTTCTCTTCTTCCACCATGTGGGTCCCAAGCCATCTCACTAACCCAAGATCGGATTTTTTTAAAAAATCACCTTTCACTAAAAAAAAAAAAAAAAAAAAAAAAAAAAAAAAAAAAAAAGGCACAAAAAAAGAAAGAAAGAAAAGAAAGAAAAGGAGGAAAAACAACCCTCTGGAAGTCTGCTAACTCCTGCTTTTCCTTCCTCCGTCCCAACAGTCTCATGAGTCTTACAGCGAAGCCCACTGCTCCGCCTTTATTCATGACGTGTGTGACGATGGCTCAGCCTACCCTTTCCCGGACGGGCTCCTGGATGTCGTTCTCCTTGTCTTTGTGCTCTCTTCCATTCACCCTGACAGGTAAATGAAGACGGAAGGGCAAAGTGAACACTTAGGCTCCTTTATCAGTCCTGGAGTTTAGAACTATCAAAGCAAAAATGACAATCCCTGAATTTATTATTTAGTGAACTCCGCTATGTTTAACATGCAGCCGCTTAAATGCAGTTTTCTCCTTTCTTCACACCTTAAGAAAGAAACTGGTCAAATGCTTCATTAGCAAGCTTTCTGTCACTGTCAGGATGAAGTGAGCACATTCTAGCAAGACACATACCTATTAAAAGTGACAGCGCTTCAAGGAAATTACAGATGCAGAACAGCCTAATAGACTCCCAGGAGAGAGATTGTACTTAGTGATCAGAAACAAACATCTTTGATTTAGCATCTTCTCGAGTGTTTGGGGAGAGGTGGGCTGCAGCCTGTGTGGTTCACTCAGTCCAGTGAGAGGCTTGTGTTTCAAAGAAGCCTGCACAGAAATCATGGCTCTACTGAGTGATTTCAGATTGTCACCAATGACAATCCCTTTAGGATCTAAAGGGTCAAGAGCCATGATGTGTGTGTGTGTGTGTGTGTGTGTCTATGTCTATGTATGTGAGTATGTGTGTATATGTATGTGAGTGTATGTTTCTGTGTATTAGTGAGTATATCTGCATATTTGTGTGTATATGTAAGTGTGAGTCTTTGTATGTGTATATGTATGTGAGTATATGTATGTACATGTGTATGAATGTGTTTGTGTATATGAGTGAGTATATCTACTTGTGTGTGTGAGTCTGTGTATGTATATGTATGTGAGTATGTGTGTATATGTGTTTGTGTGCGTGTGTGAGTATATGTGTGTGTGCATGTGAATGTGCATGTGTGTGTGTGTGTCCTGTTGGGCATTAGCCTTAAGAACTTGTGTTGGGCGGGCAGTAGTGGCGCACGCCCGTAATCCCAGCACTCTGGAAGGCAGAGGCAGGTGGATTTCTGAGTTCGAGGCCAGCTTGGTCTACAGAGTGAGTTCCAGGACAGCCATGGCTATACCGAGAAAACCTGTCTGGAAAAAACCAAATCCAAAAAACCAAAGGAAAAAAAAAAAAGAAAGAAAAAGAAAAAAAAAGAACTTGTGTTGGATACATGCTCTTCTACTGAATATCCCTGCCATCCAAAGTGTGATACATGTGTTTACATGATACTGGTTTATGTTTTTGATTTTTTGAGACAGGGTCTCTCAGTGTAGCCTATGCTGACTTTGAACTCTCTATCCAGCTCAGGCAGACCTCAAACCCCGAGTGACCCTCCTTGCCTTAACCACGCCACTGCTGAAATTACAGTCATGTACCACCATACCCACCCAACAGGACTTGTGACTTTTATAAGATTTAACAGCCCCCAGGAAGAGGGTGCCGTTCTGCATAAGATTCCATTTGCTTGATAGTGTGATCCCTTCCCAGAGAAACGTGAGTCCTCTGTATTAGGTTGCTAAGACAGTCACTGGCTTCTTAGTTCCCATGCAAAGCGGAGCACTTTTCTACTTAGGGAGGTAAAATTTGATTCCAAAATTAATCCACAAAAAGTTGTATTTATTCTTCATGCATAGATTAGGTTCCATGAACCCACCCTCCCCTCTGTTTCCACAGTGTATTTCTTTTCTGATAATATGTTCATCTGTTGGCGCTGCTGCAGAATAGTCAGAATGTCACCTCTGTTTGCCTCCTTCTGTGAGTAGTTAAAAGATGAGTGTATGCAGTAAAGAGCAAGCGTTCCTATTTGGTACTTAAAGCAGAAAACACATAGATTCTAAATAAGACTGCAAAAAGACTAATTGAGATTGGTTCAACTAATATATTTTATCATAATTTGAATTGAATATTAATAAGAAGGGGACACAGATATCTTAGGATGCTTGCTCTTATTATGCAGTATTCACTCTGTTTATTACAAAATAAATTCAAATGCATCATGTCAGTACAACGTCTTTACCTGTATATGGAAATGAAGTAACAATCAGGTGAACGAGCTGGGAGTAGCTGCACTCTTGTGGTCCCGGCTACACACCGGATGGTTAAGGCGAAAGGGTCAGTCAGCTGATGGGGTAACACACAACACAGAGAGACCCCACCTTGAGACATTTTAACTAAATAAAAGTAAGGTGAATGAATGGAGAGACAGCAAACATAAAGAAATGGTTTAGCAGTGTCTTTAGGATCATTTAGGACTATGATTGTGAATGTGCATCCAAGAACATTCTAGAAAAGTAGTTCATTATCATCAGAAACAAAGAAATGGCAGTAATTCAGCTAGATCCTGAGTCTGAGGGCAGCAGCTTAAGTGGAAGCATTTCCTAGGAGATTTCAGGAGACCATAACTGTGTTTCTAATCATTGACATAAAAGGAAATATAAGATACATACTGTGGGCAGTCAGTGAATCCTGGGGGACTTTTATTCTTTGTGTTCTATTTTTATCCTTTGTCCCTTCCTCTTCCTCTCTCCAGGGGCAGGTAAGGACAGGAATCAGCTGAAATACACAAAGTAAGGAAGGGGCTGGGCGACCCAGCACTTGGATGAGACAGGCGGATCTCTGTGAGTTCCAGGCCTGTTGTGGTAAATATTATTTGAGGTTTCTACCCCACCTTAGATAATTTAGTTCCCAAATAAAAGACACAAAACCTTTATATTTATAATAAGCCGTAAAGCACTAGAGCTGGCCAGATATCAGCCATCTGCTATTCTGTCTACTTGCTGGTCAATAACCCTGAGATTATTGGGCCGTGTGCCTCCTGGGCCCATTCTACTCCAGCTGGCCAGCCCTCAGGGCCAGGCACTTACAGTCCACCTACCGCATAGCACCTTCTTCCTCTCCTGCCTCTCTCTCCTTTCTCCCTCCTCATGGTCCCTGCCTCAGACCCCAAGTATGAGAGAACTGAAGCCCCGCCTACCTCTCTTCTGTCCAGCTTCAGGCTGTGGGGCATCTTCATTAGCCAATCAGGGATAACTTGGGGTGGGTGTGGGGCGACGTTAATACAACAAAAGCTGGTATGTGTGAGAATCTGCTCATCCGGAGCAACCAGATTTGGGGGTACAAGGGATCCTGAACTATACAAGATGGAGAAGGGGTCTGAACACTAGCCTGCGTTCACGGTTCGCTGCTTTCTGACTGGAGGAAGTGTGACCAGCTGATTCAAGCTCCCGCCGTGGTTAGTCTGTAACTGAGCTGGGAGCCAAAATGAACTGTCTTGAGTTGCTCCTGTCAGAGTATGTTATCCCAGCAACAGGAAAAGCAACTGAGACAGGGGCTTTGTCCCATTC
The DNA here is from genome assembly GCF_947179515.1 of Apodemus sylvaticus. Taxonomy (NCBI): domain Eukaryota; kingdom Metazoa; phylum Chordata; class Mammalia; order Rodentia; family Muridae; genus Apodemus; species Apodemus sylvaticus. The sequence continues at coordinate 51,231,731 of NC_067476.1, read as the reverse complement.
CTGTCTCACCGACTTTATTCCCAGCCTGGTCCCGCCGTGATTCCCAGGAGCCCGAGTGCAGATGATTGACAGGAGAAGCAGCTCCCACTCTCCTACCCACACAGTAACGTTAGGGCGAGGATTGCCGCAGTGGCTGCATAGCGACATGCCGGGTTTTTTTTTTTTTTTCTAAATTTTAATTTTATCTTTATTTTACTAATAACTCCAGAGATTTTGCTCTGTACATAATAAATTTATCTTGAAATTGTACTTTTTTAAGGTTTAGATTTTTTAAATTTATTTTTATTTTATATGCACTGACGTTTTGCCTGCATGTATGTCTGTGTGACAGTCTTGGGTCCCCTGACTGGAGTTTCAGGCAGGTGTGACCTGCCATATAGGTGCTGGGAACTGAAGCCAGGTCTTCTAAAGAGCAGCCAGGCTCTTACACATTGAACCCGTCTCTCCAGACCCCAGATTTTTTTTCCCATTGATGTAAGCACAACATGAAAAGTGGCCTGAAATGAACAAAGAACAACATTTCCCTTCGTGTGTTTATGCTCCTTACTTTTTTTCTTGTGCTATGAATAAAACTCAGGGCCTCACACACGCTAGGCCAGTATCCTCACACGGGGCATCCTCGCACGGGGCGTCCTCGCACGGGGCGTCCTCGCACGGGGCGTCCTCGCACGGGGCGTCCTGGCACGGGGCATCCTCACATGGGGCTTGGTACCACGGGTGCCCCAGCTTGTAGTCTAGGTTTTAAAAACCTTTCACCCAAACACACCGTCTCTTTCTGTCATATTTCTTATCTGTTTAGATTTATTTTCTCCCTATCTGCTTTCTTAGTGACATGACAGAAGCTGGATTTCACCCCACTAGTCCACTAAATGTAGCTTTTTAGGATTTTTAAATTGTATGTGTGATGTGTGTGTGTGTATTATATGTATGTGAATGTGTGTATGTATATGCATGTTTGTGTATGTGTATGCGTGTGTGACTGTGTATGTATGTGTATGTGTGTGTATGTGATGTGTGTGTATACTATATGTGTGCATGTGTGTATGTGTATGTGTGACTATGTGCATGTGTGACTGTGTATATGTATGTATGTGTATGTGCGTGTATGTGATATGTGTGTATACTATATGTGTGCATGTGTGTATGTGTATGTGTGACTACGTGCATGTGTGACTGTGTATATGTGTGTGTGTGATGTGTATGTGCTCCTGTGTGTCCCAAGCATGTATGTGGCAGCCAGATGACTACCTTGTGGCGTTGATTCCTTCCCTTCACCCTCACATGGGTCCCTCTCAAGTTGCAGGCTTTCCTGGCTTTCTACCCACTGAGCCACCTTGGCGGCCATGGATGTTGTCATCATTGAAAGGAACGAATAAATTATCTGAGCTAATCTCCTCACCTTTTCAAAATAAGAGCACCTCAGCAACTCTAAGTGGTTAGATAAAGCAGAAGCAGGGCTATGTGTGGCTTATGCGTGTAACACTAGCGCTCAGGAGGCTGAGGCAGGATGACTGCTGCGAGTTCAAGGCCAGCCTGGGCTATATAATGAGCTCCAGAGCACCCAGGGCTGCAGTGTGAAGTCCTGTCCTAAAAGCCAGGACTGCCTGGCTTACCCCTTCCCTCCCACAGCAGTCAGTGGCAAAAGTTCGGGATGCTGGTGGCTGCTCCCTGTTGGCTCCAAGTCCCCTCCAGTGGAGCTCTGTGGGGAGCTAAAGCCTGTCACTCAGCAGAGACCTCCATCCTTTCAGTCCCTGGCCCAGAAAACAAAGGCCATGGACACAGAACCCAAAATACTAAGTCACAGTCTATTTTTTAGAGGTCATATTTGATTGCATGCTACATAAGCAGAATGGGCAATTAGCAAGAAGGAAGCAAGAGCTTCTTGGTGTTGAGCTGCGAATGGAGATGTGACTACAGTCGAAACAGGCCAAGAATAAGGAAAAAATAAGTCTTTCTTGAGAGAAAACCATGAATACAAAAGCACAGGACACAGAGCCCAGCACGCCATAGTGTTTGGTTGGAAGAGATGCTGTTGGTTAGAAAGCGGTAGAGACGTCATTGGAAGGGTTCACGCTAAGAACCCCATAAGAATTAAACCCTTGCCCTCTGGGTTAAAATCTTGGCATTGTTTTGACAACTGTGTGATTTGACCAGACCATTGTTTGAAGTCAAATAACTCATTGGTAATATCCAAGAAAAATTACCAAGGATAATGTAGTATGTTATTAGAAAGAGATTCTGTTTCTGGGCTTGGGGAGGTAATTGTTTGTCCCAAGGACCTGCCAATGGGAAAATGAGAAAAGAGCAAAAGGGGAGAAGTAGGAAGACAAAAAGAGATTTGAGCACATGGACAGGATAGAAAGAAGGAAATGAATCCCCATCTGGAGAGGCTCAGGGGACCTTTCATCTTGCTAAGGACGTCAGGGGTGGAAGGGGTGGCCCAGAGGTAAAGCACTTACAGTGCGCACCTGAGGACCCCAGGTCAGATTCCTAGAACCCAGGTCCAAACGCCAAGCAGGCATGGATACTACCTGTACTCCTGGCCTTCAGGGGGCAGAGACAGGGTCTGGGATCAAGGTGGCTAATTAGACTAGCCAGAATCTGGGTTCTAGGAGAGACCCTGCCTGATGTCAAGTTTGGGCTTCTGTGTCCATGTGGACATGCATGTACAATCATGGAAAAAAAGGAAGGAAGGCAGGCAGGAGATGAACTAACATGGAAGAAAGATGATCTGTTTAGCTATATAAATTTTGGGTGGTTCAAACATACTTTTTTATTTTATTTTACAGAAAAAAAGAGTTCCTTTACCTTTGTCCCCTACCTTATTTAATGGCAGAAGCATAAACAGAGGGGTGGGTGAGTTGTCTGGTTGGTTGGAAACAGGGTTGCACTATAGCCTTGGCTGGTCTTGAACCTTTGATCCTCCTGTTGTAGCCCCAGAATCTGGGATCACAGTATGCACCACTGTACCAGGTTTGTGGTTTGTGGTTCAGGTTTGACATGAGACATCAAGCTCTGATGTTCCCTGCTGAGTTCAGTTCTGGAAACACTTAGACTTATGAATTTGGTTCCTTTAATGTAAAATGTGTGTGTGTGTGTGTGTGTGTGTGTGTGTGTGTGTGTGTGTGTTACTTCTTACATGTATGGTGCCTTTGGCTTGTTGATATCTAACCTTGTCTCTGAGAAGGTTGACCCTAGCATATGAGACATTTCCACATAGGCTATCTTACTTTGCTTTCAAAGGATGCAAGCTGTTGTCCACCGACTGTCCAGGCTGCTGAAGCCCGGAGGGATGCTATTGTTCCGGGATCATGGAAGATACGATAATGCTCAGCTTCGGTTTAAGAAAGGTAAGAAGCTGGAGAGGTGGCTCAGTGGTTAGGGTGTGTGCTGTGACTGAAGAAGGGGATTTGGTTCCCAGCACCCACATCAGGCAGCTCACAAGCACCTCTGGCTCCAGCTCCAGGAGATCTAATACCCTTTTCTGGCCTCCTCAGACACCCACACATATGTGCATACACCTACATAAGACACACATACATAATTTAAAATAATTAATAATTAATACAATTATTATTTAATATTAACATATATTACAGAATTTTAAATATATATAATTTTAAATTGTTTAAAAGGTAATAGTATGCCAGGTGGTGCACACCTTTAAATCTCAGCTCTAAGAAGACATTGGCTTTCTGAGTTCAGGCTAGCCTGGTCTATAGAAAGAGTTCCAGGACAACCAAGGCCACATAGAGAAGTGCTGTCTTGAAAAACAACAAACAAAACAAAATCATGTAAAAATGTTTGGGTTTATATTGTCTTTTAATGGAATATCAAGTTCTTCTCTTTCTATTTTAGGGCGCTGTTTATCTGAAAATTTTTATGTCCGAGGAGATGGTACCAGAGCCTATTTCTTTACCAAAGGTATGCTGATCTATCTAGCTTAGGGGAAGCGGTGAGCTATGCAAACTCTCAAGCATCTGTTGGCAGGGTCACACTCAAAAGCTGGGAGCACGGGGCCTTGGTGCTGGTTAAACACACAAGTCTTCATGCCCTGGTACTTAAGATAGTTCCACACAGAAGCCTGCAATGGCCCTTTGCCTTTTAATATTTTTCCAGTTAAAACCTGTCTAGAAGAGTCAGTTGTTTCACTCTTCTACTGGAGTGAAGGTGCAGAGTGTAATTTGGGAGTTAGTGTTAACCCTGATCTGAAAGAAGCTGATAAACCACAGCCAGAGGAAAGAATTTTATTTGTGTAAGTCTATAGAAAATTACATCTCGGTAGTCAATTTCTTGTCTTTAGCAAGTACTTATGACAACACGGGGTCCGTGCATTCAGGGATTTCCCCAAATTTAATAGAGCCGTTTATAATATGTGATCTTGGGTCATTGTAAGCAAAGGCTCAGAAAGGAGGCACATTTCCAATATGGAAAGCTGTAGCCCCAGCCCAGCTCACAGCACCTCACCCTGGCCACGCTGACCCCTGTGGTCGGCCTGTCTGTACCTGCACTGTATGTGGGGATAAAAGGCGCACTTGGTTTTGTGGGTTTCCTTCACCCAGCTTTTTGGTATAAATGGCTTGGATGAGCAGTCCTCCATGGCGTCCCTCTGGGCCTTACCCCTCTCTCCCTACCATGTGCTGTATCACTGACTGCCACTCTCGCCTCAAAGGGGAAGTCCATCGTATGTTCTGCGGGGCTGGATTAAATGAAAAGCAAAATCTGGTCGACCATCGCTTGCAAGTCAATAGGAGAAAGCAAGTGCAAATGCACCGAGTATGGGTTCAAGGAAAGTTCCAGAAACCATTGCCCTGGACTCCACGGAGCGGAGATTAGCATTCACTCCATCCCGAGGCTGAACCACGTGTCATGTTAAAGTACGACACCGGGGCATGATGTCTTTTAAAGAGTTCTTTTCCGAAGACAGCAGAAGAGCGTCTGCAGCTCTGCCAGTCTGCTGTCAGTGTTCTCAGGACATCTTAAGAACACAGATGTGACTTGAAAGAGTGTCCCGTCCTCTGGGGTTTCAGAACTTGAAAAATATGTTTGGTTTTGTTTCATCTAACCATGTTCCCTTGAATTGTGTGACTTTGAATTAAAAGTTGATATTAGGCTTATAGTTTTGAGAAATGTAACCCAGCCATGTTTCAGAAGTGGAAAAATGATCTACTTTATTGTTGGGTGTGATAAAGCAGTCAAACTGCCCTCTGCTGTCAGCGGGATCAGAGTCACAGTGTGCCCTGTCCTTAGAGGGACTTGTAAGCCCAGGATGAAGGGTTCCTGCATTTTGTTTTGTTCTTATCTATTTTCTCTTAACCCCTGCCCCCCCCACACACACACACACTAGCATCTGAAACACAACTTTAGTTTCTCTTCCTTTCCAAAAAATGGGGAAGTGCGGCTCTTGTTAACATCACTTCTGGGCTATTCTTAGATATGCAAATCATCTCTGAGACTCTGTGTTGTGGTGGCTAGTTTTAATTGTCAACTTGACACAATCTAGAATCACCCAGGAAGAGTCTCAGATTGTCAGTTGTCTGTGAGAGGTTGTCTTGATTGTGTTAATTGAGGTGGGAAGACCTGTCTACTATGGGCGGTACTTTCCCTGGGGGCGGACCCTAAACCAAGTAAGCGTGGGAAAAGCTGAGCCCTGGCACACCTGTATTCATTCCCTCCTGGCTCTTGACTGTGGTGTTACCAGTTGCTTCAAGTTCCTGCCTCCTTGACTTCCTGCTGTAACTGGGTGGATGGTAACCTGGAGTCCTGGGGCAAAATAAACCTTTTCTTCCCTGAGTTGCTTTTATTGGATTTTTTTTTTTTTTTATGTGCGTGGGTTTTGACTGAATGTATGTCTGTGCACCATGTGCCCAGTACCTGCAGAGGCCATTGGTATCTCTGCCTGCAGAGCACATCGGATCCTAACCTGAGTTTAGGTGTTTGTGAGCCTGTTTATGACAGACCTTTCCTGGGAGGAAGAAATATACACTTGTCTACTCACCCACAATAGGGAGTCCATGACAGAACAAATACGGATACCACCAAAGTTCAATTTAGTGAACCAATGAGTTTTATTGGGGTCATTTATAAGAATATGGGTGAGGGGTTGCTTACAGGAATAGAAATGACTCAAAGGCAGCTGTATCACCAAAGCCAACCCCAGCCTGGATGACAACTCACAAAAGCTGGCGACCAGGAGCACACTGCACAGCCTGCAGGCTGTTCAACAGGTTGGAGAGTGCCCTCCCCAAGTACCTCAGTCCTAAGCCCCTTCCAGGCAGCTCCGCTGCTCTCTGCTTCTTGGCAGCTTGGCTTTTCTGAAAGCAGTGTTTACTATTTATTCTCAAAAAGGAAGGACCTAGTGAATTTAGTCAGTTTTAGGGACTTCCTGAAGCTATTTTGAGTTATTTACTTTTTGTCCTAACTGTGGGAACTAGAATTTTTCAATCTGGAAGGAAACCACTATACAACAGAGGCGTCATGTGGGGTGTTCTTCTGGAACAGCAGCCAGTAATCTTGACCCCTGAGCCATTTCTCCAGCCTCACTCTCAGGGTGTTTTATCACTGCTAAACTAAGGCATTTATTCAACAAAATTCTCCTAACAACTTGAAATCTATTTGCTCCCTTGCTTCAGAAAGACAATATATTATTGGCTAGCTAATTGCTCGTTATAAAACACAACCCCCCCTTTTCTTCTCAACATAAGGGTTTCTCTGTGTAACCCTGGCTGTCATGGAATTTACTCTGTAGACCACGTTGGCCTCAAACTCAGAAATCCACCTGCCTCTGCCTCCCAAGTACTAGGATTAAAGGCATGTGATACCACTGCCTGGCAAAAACAGACTCCTTAAAACAAGTCTCCCGTTATGTAGTGTTTACTGAATGCTTTCATTATATGTTATCAAAGTTTGGGGTCACAGCTTGTGCCCCAAGTCAGATCTGGTTGCCCATCTTCCCTAAGCCAATTAAAAGAGCCAAATTAAAGTGGAAAATAGAAAAGGAGACTTATTCCATGTGACACACTGAGAAGAGGGACAGAGATCAAGGAATCCCCACCCCCAAGTCCAGTCTTTGGCATTCTGAAGGTTTAAATAGAGACCTGAGGATGTACAGTCAAAGCGGCCTTCTCAAGGTGTAGTAAACTCTAATATAAGCAAGAGCAGATGAGAAAAATCACTGGGAGGAAATGCATGGTCCTCTGAAAGCAGTGGTCTAAGAAAATATAGGTCCAAAAGTTTTTCCCTCCTTATTTGTTTGCTTGTTTGAAACAATCTAACTCATAGCCCAGGCTAGCCTTAGCACAGGGCAGTGAACCTGCTGCCCTGGCCATCAGTCCTGATTCATAGTTCAGACTAGCCTCAGCATAGGGCAGCAATCCTGCATCCCTGGCCTCCATGGTGCTCAGATTTCCAGGTGTGAGACATTTTAATAAAATCTCACTTAGACTGTTTGGGGCTGTGGGTTTGTAACACTGTAGAATTAGAGATATTCCAAAGAGATGCTGGTGTCTCTCAGTCTCACTGTCAGACTGTTGAAACAGTGGACCCCCAAAGAAGTGGAACACTCCCCAGGAATCTCGTTCTGGGAGATGGAAGGGGTAGCAGCCAGAGGGGAATTTGTCTCCCAGAGAGAGATTCCACACAGTTCTAACAACTCCAGATCACCCTACAGGACAAGACTTCAGCCAAGGGAATGTCACTTTGGCTCCACACACCGATGGCACCGCTCAGACATGCCTATCCTTGGCCCTCTAAACTTTAATCTCATTCTTGAAGATTTAGACCAACGTGGGGTTTCTCTGGGTCTCTGTCCCTTTTCCAGTGTGACCACACTAAGTGAGTCTTTTCTGTTTTTCATTTCAGTTTGGTGCTTTGCTGTTTGTTTTGTTGAGACGGGGTTATACTCTAGCTCTGCCTGACCTGGAACTTGCTTCATAGATCAAGCTGGCCTTGAACTCACAGAGATCTACCTTCCTCTGCCTCTCTAGTGATGAAACGAAAGGTGTGTGCCACCACACCTAGCAAGTTTGCCGCTTTTGATTGACTTATAGAGGACAATGGCTAGACCTGATCTAGGGCACAATTTGTAACCCCATAGTTTGATAACAGGTTGACCTTGGGGCCTGTTGGGGCAGAACAGCTTAACATGGTATTTTCAGAGCTGATGGAGTCAGACAAAGGACCTGACTGTCTTTAGGAAAATCATTCAATTCTTACTTCATGGTCACAGCACACAGGGCAGGTGGCAGGAGTTACTCCTGTATGGAGAGAAGAGCAGTGTTTGTGTGTGTGTGTGGAGGGGGGAGAATGGGGTGGGATCAGCCTTCTGGGAGGAGGAGGGCTCAGACTAGTCCTTGACTATTCTCAAAGTATTCAAACTAGATCAGTCTGTATATATTAATGAGGGGATGAGGTAGAGAGCTGGGACAAGTCAGCTTGTAAACAGAGTAGAGCCCTGAGGATGGGACTTCTAGTCTCTGAACTAGGGCCATCCAAGTTGGTTGGTTTCTTTTGGTTCATTCCAGCCATGGTGTTTTACAAACAGATCTAGAGTGGTTTGTTGAAGACTTGTCTATGATATATAAAATGGAGTGAGGTCTGCTCAGCGATGAGGAAAACCACAGGCCCTTTTAGAATAAATTTGCCTTTGGTGGCAAGTCCGCAGAAATACAGCTGTCACGGTTTCTATTTAAATATGCACACATCAGTAAATGGAAGAGTCAGAATTTGCCCAAGACTCTTAACTCACTTGTATTTCATAATTAAAGTCTACATTTAAAAGCCAAGACAGTCATGAAAGTATTATATACAACAGGGCAGTTTAGATAAGTTAAATGTTGCTATGGGAACCCCAACAGATCTTCTCATGTCTCCATTTAAAAACCATGGCCCAAGGTGGTTTTAAAAAACAACAGAAGGTAAAATTATTCTCACATTCTCACACATGTAAATTGTACTGTCTCTCTCAGTTCTAAATAGCAGATTCAAGCCAGCCTCTTGACTGGCACAGTAAAATTCAGCTTCATATCTTTCTATAATGTATTACAGCATGTGAGTTAACCTTTAAAAGCTTCAAAAATACATCAACCAAATTTGGACTCTGAGACACAAACTGGGCTGCCTTGGGCTCTCTCCAGCACCAGTCTCCTAATCCTTGAACATCCCCACAGTAGCCCCCCCCCAGATCCCACTCCCCCCACCACACCCCATCTTCTGTCTGATCTGTCTTTTTTCCCCCACTTAGTCTACCTGTGTCAGCCTTCTTTTTTCAGGTCTGCTGCCAGACAGAAATGTAGATTAAAGCAGAGAAAGCCAGGGGAAGGGCCATTTGGAATTTTGCCTGTAGATACTAAGAAATCGTGAGGTGTCACAAATATATCTGTTAGGGTATTAGCCTAAAATATCTGATAACTATGTGGGATTCTAACCCCACTCACATCCATAAAGCCAGACCGTGGTTAGCAGAAGCTGATATTTAAAGATCCTTTTTTCAAAGGGAGCAGAACTTCAGAGAGTCCATTTTCCCCAACAGAAAAAGGTGTGTTCCTTCGTCTGCCACATTGGTTAAAACTACGCTCTCTATTTTCACCAATTCTGAAAGTCTGCTTTGGAGTACTGTCTACCCGGAAACATCCTCCCGTGAAGCTCTGCTTGAGAAGGGGTTCCTGTTACACATCTCGCATTGTGCACTGGACCACTCAGCGGCCATTGACCTCTGTTGATGTACTTGTGGGAGTTCCGCACGCAACATCTCCAAACTGTGAACACATCCTGATTTCTACCACTAAGTACTTGTAAATCTTTGCACCACACGAGTTGGTATGTGAAATTAGCTACCTTCCAGGGGACAAAAGTCAGAGTCCCATGAGCTGTCTGCATCTTCTCATTCTCTCCCTGAACTGCCTAACCCTACCTCTGGTTTTCCAGCTCATGAAGGTCTGAAGCCTGAATAGATGACTTTGTTACCTAATTGGTTCTGATGTTTCTTATGCTCCTCACAGGAGCAGATGACTTCACATTTGCATCGCTAATAGCCCTCTTTCGGAGCCTCTGCCCCTCCTGCCTCCCGGTGTTAGTCATCAGTAGACTACACGTTAAGGGTACTTTCCGCTCTTGTGAAAGCACATTGTAAATTCCAAGCACTGAATATGTGGTGTTGTTATTAATAATAGCATCTTCAGCCTACAAGGCAGCGTGCACACAGCACTCAACACGTACTTTTTCAATGGTTTTTTGAGACACTGAGGGAAAAACAGAAACTGCTGTGGGAAAGGTATGACCTAGGAGTCTCCCGGGAGAAGAATAGGATCCAGGTCTCATTGAACCGCTTCACGCTCTCCATCCATCTCTGAGTGGTGATTTTGTATACAGAAGGTACTTCATTTGGTTCCCAAGAGCCTATGAATGAGCTGTTCCTGGGGCCATTTAACAGATGAGACTGAAATACTCAGTAACTTGCCCAGGATATTAAGGTATTAAGTGGCAGAGTCAGAATGTAGACCTGGAATTGCCTGACTCCAATGAATCCTGTTCATCTGTGGGCTTGCGGGCTGAAGACACTGAGGAAGAGAGCCTCTGAATCGGGTGCAGAACTGGTGGGCGCTTGGCTCAGAGGACCCTCAAGGGACCTGCTCACCGAAGATCCAGTCATTTGGTGAAAAAAAAAAAAGTAGGTCACACTTGTCTGGGTTATAAAATGGAAAGGAAGAAAGGGAGGTGACCAGTGCGGAATGACAAAGCAAAAAGCCCTCGATCAGTTCTCTGCAGCTTTCTGAGTCTGTTCAGCTGTGCCCCACCCCCAGCCCCTACTCCCACCCCGGAGACACCACCCCCACAACCGCCCCTACCACAGGCTCAGCCTTGGACTCATCCCTCCTAGCAGAGCACACAGCACTTGCATACTCCTCGCTTTAAGTTAAAAGGAAAATTCTGTGCTTCGAAGAAGGGAAAAGGTCCTTAAAACATCTTCAGAGGGATTTGGCTGTACTGTAACCTAAAAATCTGTGAAGTCAGGAGGTGTCAGAAATAAAGCCTGCGTGAAACATCTTTATTTAAAGCCTTGTATGTACATGAATGCCACATTAATGCCAATTCAAACATGAAATGTGGATCCTTTCTTGGAATATGGTCTGGGATTTGAAAGGCGTAAAGGTACCCTAGCACGCTGGCTTGCGTATGGTTATAGATATAAATAGAAGTAAAAGAATTCTTGGATCTTCGTTTATGTCGGTTTTTTTTTTTTTTTAATGAACCTGTATTATGATTATGGCCTCAGAGGAGAGTAGGTGCCAAAATCTGCCTTTCATTAACATATGCCTTAAATGACAGGGAAGAGGGTGTTAAAGACAAAATTGCTTTTTCCTATGAGTATGAATCAGCAACATGCAGCAACAAGCAAGTAATAATATCTGTGTGGTGAGAACCTACAGGGGGCAAGAAAAATAGCATCAGCCGGAAAAGGTGCAAGCGCACCTGCGAGACCTGTGCAGGAGGACACAGAGCACAGCTCCTTCAAATGCCACCTCAAAGGTCGCAGAGCACAGTGACCCCAGCTCGGGCAAAGCACACTGGCGGGAGATGGATGGAACACGTTAAAATCACCAGATGGTCGAAGACAGCCCACCCTCAGCTGCCGCTGGAGCTGTCAGAGGCAAGCTACAGGCGCCACAAGCTCAAAACAACAGCTTTTGATTCTCTGTTGCCTGCGGCCTCACAACAGCTGAACCTGTACTAAGGAGCAGCTGGGGCAGTGATTCTCAACCTGTGGGTCCCGGCCCCGCTGTAAAGTTAGCCGACCTTTCCACCAGGGTCACCCAAGACCAGGGTCTTTGCATTACAATTCATAACAGTAGCAAAATTAGTTAATGAGGTAACAGTGAAAATAGTTTTATGGATGGAGGTCACCCAGGACATGAGGAACTGTGTGAAAGGACAGGAAGGTTGAGAACCACTGAGCTAGAGAGAGGCACATGAGCACTGCAGAAAGGGGGGGGGGGGCATATTAGACTTGAAGTAGTCACAGTGTCCAGATAGCCGTGGACTTGGCACCTCAGTGTTCCGCGTCTTAACTTTGAGTTTCTCTAGAAAGCAGCTACTAAGGAAAGCAGACAACCAGCCCCCGGGGCTGGAGGGTGGGGGCAGGGAGCTTTGTTCTCAGATGTTACGAGGGTGACCCTCGATAGTCCCCCCCCCCAACAAACAACAACCTCATCTCTTCTACATGGGCTAATGAAACTGGATCCAGAAAAAAATGTGCATTTTGTTATACTTAACAACAAATCTTTGGCAATGTTACGCTCCAACCTATCATTCCTTTTTGGAGTTACATTCTAGTCCATTGCAGAAAAAAAAAGTAGAAATTAACTTTTCCTCAGTTAATCGTTGTATGTCAAGTTCGGTTGTTTCAAGAACCCCATGGGAGGTGCACTCAGCCTTCGGGATTTTACGGCCTTTCACTGGGGAAAACTGCTCTAAAGTGTTAGTTCCTAAAACTAATGATGAGATGCTATTGAGTTGATTGCATTAGTGCGGCTTAAATTTTTCCTTTTCAATGTTCTGTACTTAGCACAGGCAACATCACGCAGCCGCTGCCTCATTTCTCTTGGTTTCTGCCTCCTTGGAGTAGCGTGTCTCCCTCCCGAGGCCCGTCCTGCCTAGCAAAGTGGTCCCTCTCCATCCATCTTTAGCTGTATGCAGCTCCTGCAGGTGAGCCGAGACCACGGCACCCCTGGGCAGCTCTGGGAACTCAGTACTAAAAATCACCTGAGAGAAAATGGCTGAAGTCGTCTGCATAGTGAGCGGCACTGAAGCAAGAGGAAGATTTCTGCCTCCAACGATAATTGCTTTTCCCGTTTTTCCCGTTCTTTTCTTCACGGCGCTCATTTATTTGAATGCGTACTATCCACTTTGAATTTCTAGAAGATAGGGTTTCTGGTGGTGGTGGTGTGTTTTGTTTTGTTTTGTTTGTTTGTTTAAATCCAAATGAAAGGTAAGATTCGGGATCCAGGAGAGAGTGTGTCCTCATCCTCACAGGCACATAATCACCCGCTCTCCTCATTTGTGGCTTTCTTTCCTAATAGAATGCTTGGGCTCTGGAGACCAGTGAGACACGGCTTCATTAGAAGCAGCCGGCTTTTACTCCCTTCCTATATGCCTGTCCCTGCTCACACACCTCCAGGAGCTTCTCCACCCTACCCCCACCCCCACCCCGGCCAAATAGTGCAAGATCTTGCAGATCTCCTGTTTATTTTAGGGCAGGGAACAACCATGGACAGATTTCCCATTCCCGGGGCTGCTCATTTCTTCTCTTCCAAGTTTGGCCGAGTGGGGACCAAGGGTTTGCTCACCACCTACAGTGCCAGGGGCTGGGTGCCCAACAGCCCTGTGCAGAAGTGAGAATTAGGTTCTGAGCTTTCCCAGGGGAAAGCAAGCTCACCTTCCCCTCCTAGGTTTTTGTCGTTGTTGCTTTTAGCTTTGATTTTAAAACAAAGTATACATTGGTATTTCTAATGGATGCATAGTAATTGAATAATGTATTATTGGCGCGCACGCGCACACACACACACACACATACACCTTGACTCTGAACATCGGCGTGCTCGGCATGAGCTCTGCTTCCACACCATTGTACCTGCCCTCGCTTCCGAGGGCTTCCCGAACATCTGAGAAACAGAGCTGTTTCTCCTCCAGGGTCAGTAGAAGGAGAGCACAAGGAGAGTCTCAAAAACAAAGCAGGGCCCTTTGCAGTCTTCCTGTGGTCAGATGCCATGCCCAGCACACGCACAGGTTACCCCTGCTCCAGCTCTGTTGCCAGTTGCCTAACCTGGCAAAGATATAGGACTGGGGTAGCCTCAGTGGTCCAGGTCCCAGAGTTCAAAAAACCTAGCTTATTGTGTGGCTGAACATTTTCTTACTTCATGTAAGTTTTGAAAACCATCTGTACTTTCGTCACTGTGGCACATTTATATTTTTATATTGAGTGTTAGTCTAGTTGTACAACTATACTATGTATTGATGCTTACGTGTGAATAAAATGTACTGGGGGTGGGGTGGGGCTAGAGAAGTAAATTCTGGGGTTAAGAACACCTGCTGCCCTTGCCGAGGACCCAGGTTCGATTCCCAGCACCCACACGGTGGCTTGCAACCGTCTGTAACTTCAGCTTCAAGCGATCTGACACCGTCTTCTGACCCCCTGGAGCAGCAGACATGCGTGGTGCCCGGACATACATGCAAGCAAAACACTCACGTGAAATAAAGTAAACTAAGTAAATCTAAAAGCAATAAAAAATAATTTCAAAAAAAAGAGAAGAAAGAATGAGCTCTGGGATCAGCCTTCTTGAGGAATCATCTTCATAGTTTGTTACTGTGTCTGTCACTTTCCAGAGAGCTGAAGCCTATAGCCACATATTAACACATACTTTTTTTTTTTACATCGGAAGTTGGGGATGAGAAAGTTGGGTAATGAATGGACTGGAGGTAGAGAAGCAGGGAGCTGGAGATCAGAGGGCTCAGCCCTATCACTGGTGGGTGTCACCTTTCTAAAGAATGGCCTGCACTATAGAGTAGATGGCAAGTAAATGCCTATTCAGAGAGGCTCAGATCTACCACGGCAAAGCTCACGGTACAGGTAGCGTCCAGGTGAAGAAGCATGCTGTATTAGTAGAGTGATAAGGAGCATGCCACCCGAGACAGCGGCCAGCGGAAGCAAGGGCCCTCGAGAGCGAGGGCGTGGTCAGAGGTCAGCTAAACGCTGCTCCAGTGTCTCAAAGGGAAACGCAGTCAGGGAAGATTGTGGTAAGAGTGGCTCCCAACTGAATGTCACAGAACTGGACGATCTCCCCACCTACCCTCACCCCACCCCCACTGCCCGAGCTTGCGAAGAGAGTTAAAGAGGCTGCAGGGCCCATGAGCTTTCTTCTGTTTCCCTGCTTTTATGGCTCTACACAAATGGCCAGTAGGGCATTCTGCTCTCGAAGCTCTGCTATGCTTCAACATAGCAGAGTTGTACCTTCCTCTGAGGCCCACCATGCCAGAACTCTTGAGCATGTTTCTTTCTTTTCTTTTTCTTTCTTTTCTTTCTTTTTTTTATTTATTCAATATATTCTTTATTTACATTTCAAATGATTTCCCCTTTTCTGGCTCCCCACTCCCTAAAGTCCCATAAGCCCTCTTCCCTCCCCCCCCCCCCCCCCCCCCCGTTCCTCCAGCTACTCCTTCCCACTTCCCTGTTCTGGTATTCCCCTATACTGCTGCACTGAGTCTTTCCAGAACCAGGGGCCACTCCTCTGTTCTTCTTAGACATCATTTAATATGTGGATTATGTCTTGGGTATTCAAAGTTTCTAGGCTAATATCCACTTATCAGTGAGTGCATACCATGATTGATCTTTTGAGACTGGGTTACCTCACTAGTATAATGTTCTCCAACTCCATCCATTTGTCTAAGAATTTCATGAATTCATTGTTTCTAATGGCTGACTAGTACTCCACTGTGGTAAATATACCACATTTTTTTTGTATGCATTCCTCTGTTGAGGGACACCTGGGTTCTTTCCAGCTTCTGGCTACTACAAATAGGTCTTCTATGAACATAGTAGAGCATGTGTCCTTATTGCATGCCAGGGAATCCTCTGGGTATATGCCCAGGAGTGGTAGAGCAGGGTCCTCCGGAAGTGTCATGTCCAGTTTTCTGAGGGACCTCCAGACTGATTTCCAAATCAGTTGCACCATCTTGCAATCCCACCAGCAGTGGAGGAGTGTTCCTCTTTCTCCATATCCTTGCCAACACCTGCTGGCTCCTGATTTTTAACCTTAGCCATTCTGACTGTGTGAGGTGAAATCTTAGGGTTGTTTTGATTTGCATTTTCCTAATGATTAATGATGTTGAACATTTCTTAAGGTGCTTCTTAGCCATCCAAAGTTCTTCATGTGAAAATTCTTTGTTTAGCTCTGTACCCCACTTTTTAATAGGGTTATTTGGTTCTCTGGGGTCTTTCTTCTTGAGTTCTTTGTATATATTAGATATTAGCCCTCTGTTGGATTTAGGGTTGGTGAAGATTCTTTCCCAATCTGTTGGCTGATGTTTTGTCCTTTTGACAGTGTCCTTTGCCTTACAGAAAGTTTGAGGTTTTATGAGGTACCCATTTGTCAATTCTTGATCTTAGAGTGTAAGCTATTGGTGTTCTGTTCAGGAACGTTTCCCCTGTGCCCATGTCCTCAAGGGTCTTCCCCAGTTTCTTTTCTGTTAGTTTCAGTGTGTCAGGTTTTATGTGGAGGTCCTTGATCCATTTGGAGTTGAGCTTAGTACAAGGAGATAAGAATGGATCGATTTGCATTCTTCTGCATGCTGACCCCCATGAACCCACACACCTATGGTCACTTGATCTTCGACAAAGAAGCTGAAAGCATCCTGTGAGAAAAAAATAGCCTTTTCAACAAATGGTACTGGTTCAACTGGAGCTCTTGTTTTCTGCTGTGACATGTCAGATTCATGAATTCATTATGCAGAGGGATGGGAAGGAATCATTGACCAAGCAAAGAAATCCTCAGGCCCAGTGTAGGAGAAAAGCCCCTGCTTTTCTGCTCCCTCAGGGGAAAGGTTAGGAATCCGAGAGAATGGAACACCCAAGCGATTGAAAATTTTCTGTAAGAAAGTCAATGGAGGCTAAGTGATTAGCCCAGGATAACCCATAGTTAAGATCACATGGTGGAGCCCACATCATTCCTTGTGTTTTCAGAAAATACCAGAAAGTACCATCTATGCTTCCTGCCTAACTTTTATTTCAGGGAGACACACTAAGGCATGAAAAGACCTATTAAGACCTGAAGAGATGACGGCTCAGGTGTTAGTTTGCTGGTTAGTGTTTGTCAACTTGACAAGAAAGAAAGAAAGAACCTCAACTAGAAATCAGATTGGCCTATGGCATTTCTGTAGGACATTTTCTCAATTAATGATGGATGTGGGAAAATCCAGAGCGCTGTGGTTAGTGCCACCCAGACGGGTGGTGCTAGGTTGTACAAGTGAGCCAGGCAGCAATGTTCCTCCTTAGTCTCTGCTTCTGGGTTCCTGCTCGAACTCCTGCCCTGACTTCCTCCAGTGATGCAGTGTGAAGTGGAAGTGTAAGCCCGAACCTTTTTCTCCTCCATCACAGAGACAGAAAGCGAGCTAGAACATCAGTCCTGTTTCTAACGATTGCTTAAGAGCACACCAGTCCATGAGAAAGAGTGGGTGAGGGCTAACTCGTGTCACACATTCTCACCTTGGGCATGGTGTCCCCTCTTCTCTTAGTGAAGAGGACAGGACCACAGCAACCTGTGTAAGTTGCTGTCCCCTCCGCATGCCACCCCCACACCCCAGGAGTTCAGAATGCTCTCACGCTCGCTCTCCCACCCCACCCTGCCCTGTTCCCTTTCTTTTTCCCTCCCCTTTTCCTTCTCTCCCCTCCCTTCCCCTCTCCTGCCCCTTTCCCTCTTCACCCCCCACTCCTCCTTGCGCTCACTGAGGAGTCTGCTTAGGAAGAGGCGCCATCATGCTCTTCAGCATGTATCTCTAAGCCCACAGCCACTCAGCTGCCGCCATTTGCCTTAGAGGTGAGAGAACTCTGCCGGCTGTTAGGATATAAAACCTACAAACAAAATGCACTCCAAAGTTGTAACCAGTGATTCATTCTGGGAACTCCACTACATGAAAAATCTTTGCTAAGATGATAAATAGATGGTTTGAGGAGTCCAGCAGCTCTCCGTATACATGGCTGCCTCTAGACCAGGGCTTCCCAAATTATCTGAGCTAAGAGACCTGCCTGTCTCAAAACAACTCTTTGTGTGTGTGTGTGTGTATGTGTGTGTGTGTGTGTGTGTGTGTGTGTGTGTGTAAAGGTGTTTGTGTGTTTCACTAAATGATATTTTCAATGCTGGTTTGGTACCAAATTTGTAGACGTGGGGGAAAAGCTAAAGACAGATGAAAGATTATTATTAATGTTTTGTTTATAAGAGTCACGATTAGAGACTGAAGACCATGTGCTGATTTACCCTATAAGGAGAGCATGCTAGAGGAGAAGAATGATGACTCTGGGGTAGAAAGAAGCGGAAAGAGTTCTCAGCAGAGATGTGGGGCCTGGGAGGTAGAGACCCCGGCTTTGCTACAGCCGAGTGTGACCCAGACAGGACACTCAGAATCCCCGACCTCAGTCCCCAGCTCTGTAAATGAAGGCACAGCTCACCTGCAGACGAAAGGACGAAATTCAATGCACACAACTAAGGATTTATGTAATTGGTAATGGAGTTTTTGTTCCTACAGAGAGTGGTATGACGATTAATTCCAACCTTTAACTTGACTCTACTAAGGAATATTTAGAGAGCTGGTACATCCTTGCCTCTCAGTATGGGGGGGTGAGGGTGTTCCTGAAGGAGATTGGTGTGCAAGTCAGCGGTCTGAATAGGGAAGATTGGCCCTCAGGGTGGGAAGGTGCCATCAGCCAGGGTCCCCAGATAGAATTGTAAAGGCGGAGGAAAGGCCAGCTCTTTGTTCTAGAGAGAGCTCTTCCATCAGAATCCTAGGAGCTCTAGACTGGGGCTCTGGGATGTGTACCAGCAACTCCTCAAGTTCTCAGACCATCAACCTTTAGCAGAAAGCCCCCCCATCCATTGCCCTGGAGCTTCACCTTCCAGGCTGCTGGCCCTAGGAAGGTTCATAATGGTGTGAGCCAACCCTGTGACAATACTGAATCCTATCGTGGTGTTTCCCATTGCTGCTGCTGCTATTTGGTGTATGTGCCCATATGCCTGTGTGCCTGTGTGCCCGTGTGTGTGTGTGTGTGTGTGTGTGTGTGTGTGTGTGTGTCTGTGTGTGTGTGTGTATGTGTGCGTTTTATAGGTTCTTTTCTAGTGAGTCATGACTAATATGATAGTGATTAAGATTTTTGTCTATTTTGAGAAGAGAAATGAGAAATCTTATAGTATAAGTTAGGGCTCTGGATGTAATTCAGGGGTAATTCAGGGATAATTCAGCATTTGTGTACTGGTTTGAAAATGCATGGCCACTCTTAGTTGATGATGTGATTTGTGTGGTTGGTTCTGATAACAAACAAGACTTTGGCATGCTAACTAGTTATGCCAGCCTTCCGGCGTCCTCTCGGTGTCCCCTCAATGCTCTTAGCTGAGTGTCCCTCAGGGCCAGAAGCCTTTGAAAATATTAGAGTGTTCAAAGCAGGCCCAAGCTGCCTGGATATTGCAGCTAGTCATGGCTGCCTTCTAATCAAGATGTGGAACTCGCTCAGCTCCTTCTTCAACACAATTGCCTGCCTGAATGATGCCAAGCTGCCTGCCTTGATGATAAAGGACTTAACTTCTGAACCTGTAAGCTAGCCCCAATTAAATGTTGTCCTTATAGGAGTTGCTTTGGACATGGGATCTCTTCTCAGCAATGGAAACCCTAAGACAACTTGTATTTCGCACATGAGGTCCTGGGTTTGATTTTGAGCACTAGAATAACAACAATAATTTATCAGTCCCAAGAAACCCTCTCTGGCAATAGAAGGGGTTTTTCTTAGTAGATAAGGTCATTTCTGTTTCTTTGCTTGATGGTCAACTTAACAAGTATGCATTAATCGTCTATTTGTGGAAACTGTGCAGGACACAGAGGATACACAAGGAACATGGGCAGGCCCTTGTTCTTAGATGCCGGTGATTCAGAACGGATGCCCACTGGCTCAGACGGGTTTAAGGACTCCTATTCTGACTCCAGCAATCGCTAACCTCTGAGCACAGCATTTAGTCATCCCTATTATATTTATTTTTAAGACACTTTTGGGGGCCCTTCAAGAAGAAGTGTCATGTGCTACCTAGCCAAAGCCTAACAGGGTAGTTTCTATAGCACCTATTGTCAGTGCCCGGGGCCCTTTCAGTCGTGCCTCCTACGCCTTCACATGAATCACCTCCTGCTACTCTGCCCCCAGAACCTCAGCCCCATTCAGCATCCTCAGCACCCATTCCACCAGTCATAGGTAAGGTAGAATCTGGGCTGGTCGTATGAGATCTGCAGGATTCTTCTCACACAAACAAAGCACCACTCCATACGCCATCTCCCTGAGATGGTCACATCAGCATGCACCTTGGCCTCTCTCTCAGCTATCACCTGACCCTCAAATAAACCCAAACACTAGCTTTTCTGAAGCCGGGAAATAAAACCATGCACACAGAGCCCCACAATTTTTGATAGAGAAGCCAAAAAAAAAAGTTTAATAAAGAAATGATAGTCTTTTCAACATTTTGTGGATATTCTGCATGTAAAATAAGGAAGTTGGATCTTTCCTATAGGCCAAACATGAAGGGAGATTAAAACATAAAACCTAAAACTGTAAGATGATTAGGATAAGAAGGAAGGGAAAGTCATTTAACATTAGGCTTGGCAGTGGTTTCATGGCATCTAACAAAAGAAAAATGAGACAGCTCAAGTTACAGCACAGTTACAGTCTGTACCTTTGGGGGCACAACATGACAGTGAAGGCTTGGGTTCAGTAAAATAAAACGTGGGCCATGGAAGTGGAGAAAATATTTGCAAATAATGTATCTGAAAGGGATTCAGAAGGCAGAATCCCCCTGTGTAAATACAACAACAAATAAAAACAAACAAAACCCCCTTGCATTTCAACATTAGGAATCACTCTATTAGAAAAGAAGCAAAAGACACCAAAGAGAACAGCCCATCCTTTAGTCTAAGCTCACAGGAAGCTGAGCCAGGAGGACTGAGAATCTGAAGCTAGCTTAGACTATATTGTGAACCCCTGTCTCCAAAAAGAAATGATAAAATAATTTAAATTAGGCAAAGGACCCGAGTGAACATGTCTTCAGAAAGAATATATAAGTAATGGCCAATAACAGGGAAATCTTTTAAATGTTCTCATTGTTAGAAAAAAAAAACCAACGCTACTGTGAGATAATACCTCATAGACATTAGAATAATGACTATCAAAAGGAGAGGGAAACATGGTACTGATGAGATGGCTCAGAAGCAGTAACTGCTCACAGAGGATCTGAGTTCAGCAACTAGAACTTACAGCAGGTGCTATAACTCTGTAACTTCTATAACTCCAGTTCTAGGGTGACCCACCACCCTCTTCTAGCCTCAGCAGGCATGCGCCCCTACAGAGACACATAATTTAAAAGAAACAAAAAGTACCCAGTTATTGAATGCTTGCCTAGTATGTGGCCCTGGGTTCAGTTCCCTGTAGAGGGGAGAGTAAGAAGAGGGGGAGGAGGAAAGGGGATGGGGGAGGAGGGAAAGAAGTAAGGGTTGTAGGGGACATGGAGACATTAGAACATCTTGCACTTTGGGTATTAGTGGAAAATGGAAGATGTAACATGGTACCTGTAAAGATTGAAAACGGACTTTCTATAAGATCCAGAGATTTTATTTCTGGCTATGTTTTCAAAAGAAAAAAATTTAAAAGTCCGGAAGAGCTCCTTGTACACCATGCTCACAGTACTATTACTCATAGTAGCCCCAAAGTGGAAGCACGTCAGGTGACTGTCAGCAGACGGATGAATAAACACCATACCCTTCTACTGCAGTGGAAGCCTAGGAGGGTTATACACCTGTGATCCCAGCACTAGAAGGCAGGGGCGGAAGATCAAGAGTTCAAGGCCACCCTAGGCTACATATCTGGAATAGCAAAAAAACCCAGGATAGCTAAAACTATTCTCAACAGTAAAAGAACTTCTGGGGGAATTAGTATCCCAAACCTCAAGCAATACTAGAGCAATAGTGTTAAAAACTGCATGGTATTGGCACAGGGACAGGCAAGTGGACCAATGGAATAGAATTGAAGACCCAGAAATGAATCCATACACCTATGGTCACTTGATGTTCAACAAAGGAGCAGGAAAACATCCAGTGGAAAAAAGATAGCCTTTTCAACAAATGGTGCTGGTTCAACTTGAGGTCAGCATGCAGGAGAATGCAAATTGATCCATTCTTATCTTCTTGTACTAAGCTCAACATCAAGTGGATCAAGGACCTCCACATAAAACCAGACACACTGAAACTAATAGAAAAGAAACTGGGGAAAACCCTTGAGGACATGGGTACAGGGGAAAAGTTCCTGAACAAAACACCAATAGCTTATGCTCTAAGATCAAGAATTGACAAATGGGATCTCATAAAATTACAAAGTTTCTGTAAGGCAAAGGACACTGTCAAAGGACAAAACGGCAACCAACAAATTGGGAAAAGATCTTCAGCAAGTTGGAAGCCTATCTAGGCTACATGAGACCTTGTCTTTAGAGGGGAGAAGAAAGAAAAAATTCCAACTCATGATTGTGTAGAGAGAATATCTTGTGTATTGCATAGATACATCACCTGTCAATTAAATAAAAACAACCTATGGCCTTCAATAAAATTCTCACAAACCAAATCCAAGAACACATCAAAACAATTATTCACGAGGAGGGGCGGCGGCGGCGGCGGCGGCAGCAGTAGCTGGTCCAGCTGAAGGGCCATCAGCGGTGGAACCAAGGCGACACAGGGTCCAGTTAGGCCCTGCGCCCACGACCACTGACCTTCGCTGACCAGCCGGGCGGCAAGCAGCTGCGGTTCTGCGGAGCCTTTCGCTGCACGGAAGCCACTTAAGAACTCGGCTTCCCGCCAGTCAGGAGAGACTCACCTCCATCTTGATTCCGGGCTCCAGAGATCGGACAGACTGAGGTACACAAACATAATCCTAGGCCCAACACCGCAGGGGTCTGAGCCTGACGGGCATTGGCCTGCACCCAGGCCCTGGGCTGTTCGAGTGGCCATCGGGGCGCCAACCCAGCCAGGAGTTTTTTTTTGCCCTGGCCGGCGCACGCGCCGCCATTTTGCCTACAGGACCCAGAGTGCTCGGGAGGGCAGAGACGGCTAACAAGCGTAGCCTGAGGCTAACAAAACGGGGGTCTAGGCCCCAAAAGGCACAGGACTGACCCCAAGAACTGGGCGGCTTGGTGGGCCATCTGTGTGTCAACCCGCCCAGGAGGTTATTAGCACAACAGACTCTCCCGGTGCTTTCGGGGAGCACGGACGCGCACACCCGCCATCCGGGACACCTGGCAGACCCAATTAACAGTCATAGTCCTAGGGGAACTTTGCTCGGACCTTGGCCTCCCAGGCTTTTGCCTGGACTCAGGGCCTGGGCGACAAGGCTAACCTAGTATGCGCCAGCCCGGTTGGGGAAATCGGCTGCCCAGCGGAGTGAGCGCGGAACACAGGGGAGGTCACAGCAGCATACACCTTCGGCGCTTCCTGGGGGTGCACACGGGTTCCATCTGGTCCACAGACACAATCTGGGGCAAGGCCTCAGGCAGAAGCCCTCAGGTTAACTCTCTCCGCTTCAGATCAGCCTGGGCGGCCGCACCACATCTCCAGGTCCCTCAAGAGGCTAGTGGGGGCTTCTGGGCGGCCAGCTGGGAGAAGTCGGTGTGCTCCAATAAATCCTGCGGGCCCCAGCGGGACCCTTCAGGTGCCTGCTTCGGGATCTGAACAGCCTGGACAGCAGCACCCTGTCTACAGGCAGTGCAGGAGGTCAGCTGTGCACCAGAGGCCAACGGGGAAGGGGCAGCTTGCACTGGTGAGTCCAGCACTGACAAGACCAAGTAACACCAGTGAGAGCTAGATGGCAAAAGGCAAACGCAGGAACGTCACTAACAGAAATCAAGGCAATATGGCAACATCTGAACCCAATTCTCCTTTACCAGCATGTCCTGGATACCCCATCACACCAGTAAAACAAGATTTAGATTTAAAATCACTGGTCATGATGCTGGTACAGGAACACATGAAGGACATACTTAAAGAAATTCAGGAGAAAATGGATCAAAAGTTAGAAGCCCTTGCAAGGGAAACACAAAAATCATTGAAAGAAATCCAGGAGAATACAAAAGCCAACAAGGAGGAAATGCAAAAAACACTTAAAGAAATACAGGAGAACTTTGGTCAACAGGCTGAGATCATGAAAGACGAAACACAAAAATCTCTTAAAGAAATACAGGAGAACTTTGGTCAACAGGCTGAGGTCATGAAAGAAAAAACACAAAAATCTCTTAAAGAATTACAGGAAAGCACAAACAAGCAAGTGAAGGAGCTAAGCAAAACCATCCAGGATCTAAAATCAGAAGTAGAAACAACTAAGAAAACTCAAAAGGAGACAACTTTGGAGATAGAAAGCCTTGGGAAGAAATCAGGGGACAGAGATGCAAATATCAACAACAGAATACAAGAAATAGAAGAAAGAATCTCAGATGCTGAAGATTCCATAGAAACCATGGACTCAACAGTTAAAGAAAATGCAAAATGCAAAAAGCTTGTAACCCAAAATATCCAGGAAATCCAGGACACAATGAGAAGACCAAACCTAAGGATTATAGGCATAGATGAGAGTGAAGATTTACAACTTAAAGGGCCAGCAAATATCTTCAATAAAATTATGGAAGAAAACTTCCCTAACCTAAAGAGAGAGATGCCCATGAATATACAAGAAGCCTACAGAACTCCAAACAGACTGGACCAGAACAGAAATACTTCCCGTCACATAATAATCAAAACACCAAATGTTCTAAACAAAGAAAGAATATTAAAGGCAGTAAGAGAAAAAGGTCAAGTAACATATAAAGGAAGACCTATCAGAATCACAGCAGACTTTTCACCTGAGACTATGAAGGCTAGAAGGTCCTGGGCAGATCTCATGCAGACTCTAAGAGAACACAAATGCCAACCAAAACTACTATATCCAGCAAAACTCTCAATCACCATAGATGGAGAAACTAAGATATTTCACGACAAAACCAAGTTTACCCAATATCTATCCACAAACCCAGCCCTAAAAAGGATAATAGGAGGACAACACCAATACAAGGAGGGAAACTTCACCCTGAAAAAAGCAAGATAGTAACCTTTCATCAAACCCAAAAGAAGTTAAGCAATCAAATTTAAAAAATAACGTCAAAAATGATAGGAAGTAACAATCACTATTCCTTAATATCTCTTAACATCAATGGACTCAATGCCCCAATAAAAAGACACAGACTAACTGACTGGATACGTAAACAGGACCCTACATTTTGCTGCTTACAGGAAACACACCTCAGGGTCAAAGACAAACACTACCTTAGAGTAAAAGGCTGGAAGACAATTTTACAAGCAAATGGTCTCAGGAAACAAGCTGGAGTAGCCATTTTAATATCAGATAAAATTGACTTTCAACCCAAAGTCATCAAAAGAGACTCTGAGGGACACTTCTTGCTGGTCAAAGGAAAAATACAACAAGAAGAACTCTCAATCCTGAACATCTATGCTCCAAATGCAAGGGCACCCTCTTTCATAAAAGAAACTTTATTAAAACTCAAAGCACACATTGCACCTAACACAATAATTGTGGGTGACTTCAACACTGCACTTTCCTCAATGGACCGATCAGGAAAACAGAAACTAAACAAGGACACAATGAAACTAATTGAAGCTTTGGACCAATTAGATTTAACTGATATATATAGAACATTCTATCCTAAAACAAAAGAATATACCTTTTTTTCAGCACCTCATGGTACCTTCTCCAAAATCGACCATATAATTGGTCACAAGACAGACCTCAACAAATATAAAAAGATCGAACTAATCCCATGCCTCCTATCTGACCACTATGGAATAAAAGTGGTCTTCAATAGCAACAGAAACAATAGAAAACCCACATACACGTGGAAATTGAACAATACTCTACTCAATGATACCTTGGTCAAGGAAGAAATAAAGAAAGAAATTAAAGACTTTTTTGAACACAATGAAAATGAAAACACAACATACCCAAATCTATGGGACACAATGAAAGCAGTGCTAAGAGGAAAACTCATAGCCCTGAGTGCCTCCAAAAAGAAAATGGAGAGAGCATACATTACCAACTTAATGACACACCTGAAAGCCCTAGAACAAAAAGAAGCTATTGCACCCAGGAGGAGTAGAAGGCAGGAAATCATCAAACTCAGGGCCGAAATCAATCAAGTAGAAACAAAGAGAACCATACAAAAAATCAACAAAACCAGGAGCTGGTTCTTTGAGAAAATCAACAAGATAGATAAACCCTTAGCCAGACTGACCAAAGGGCACAGAGAAAGTATCCAAATTAACAAACTTAGAAATGAAAAGGGAGACATAACAACGGAAACTGAGGAAATCCAAAAAATCATCAGATCCTACTACAAGAGCCTGTACTCAACACAACTGGAGAATCTGGAGGAAATGGACAATTTCCTTGACAGATACCAAATACCAAAATTAAATCAGGACCAACTAGACCATCTGAACAGTCCCATAAAGCCTAAAGAAATAGAAGGAGTCATAGAAAGTCTTCCAACCAAAAAAAGCACAGGACCAGATGGTTTCAGTGCAGAATTCTACCAGACCTTCAAAGAAGAGTTAACACCAATACTCTTCAAACTATTCCACAAAATAGAAACAGAAGGAACACTACCCAATTCCTTCTACGAAGCCACAATTACGCTGATACCAAAGCCACACAAAGATCCAACAAAGAAAGAGAACTTCAGACCAATTTCCCTTATGAACATCGATGCAAAAATACTCAATAAAATTCTTGCCAACCGAATCCAAGAACACATCAAAACGATCATCCACCATGATCAAGTAGGCTTTATCCCGGGAATGCAGGGTTGGTTCAATATACGGAAATCCATCAATACAATCCACTACATAAACAAACTCAAAGAACAAAACCACATGGTCATTTCATTGGATGCTGAAAAAGCATTTGACAAAATTCAGCATCCTTTCATGCTTAAAGTCTTGGAGAGAACAGGAATTCAAGGCCCATACCTAAACATAGTAAAAGCAATATACAGCAAACCGGTAGCCAGCATCAAACTAAATGGAGAGAAACTTGAAGCAATCCCACTGAAATCAGGGACCAGACAAGGCTGCCCCCTTTCTCCTTATCTTTTCAATATTGTACTTGAGGTACTAGCTCGGGCAATTCGACAACATAAGGAGGTCAAAGGGATACAAATTGGAAAGGAGGAAGTCAAACTATCATTATTTGCAGACGACATGATAGTCTACCTAAGTGACCCAAAAAACTCCACTAGAGAGCTCCTACAGCTGATAAACAACTTCAGCAAAGTGGCAGGTTATAAAATCAACTCAAGCAAATCAGTGGCCTTCCTATACTCAAAGGATAAGCAGGCTGAGAAAGAAATTAGGGAAATGACCCCCTTCACAATAGCCACAAACAGTATAAAGTATCTTGGGGTGACTCTTACCAAACATGTGAAAGATCTGTATGACAAGAACTTCAAGACTCTGAAGAAGGAAATGGAAGAAGACCCCCCAAAAAATGGGAAAACCTCCCATGCTCATGGATCGGTAGAATCAATATAGTTAAAATGGCCATTTTGCCTAAAGCACTATACAGATTCAATGCAATACCCATCAAAATCCCAACTCAATTCTTCACAGAGTTAGAAAGAGCAATTATCAAATTCATCTGGAACAACAAAAAACCCAGGATAGCTAAAACTATTCTCAGCAACAAAAGAAAATCTGGGGGAATCAGTATCCCTGACCTCAAGAAATACTACAGAGCAATAGTGTTAAAAACTGCATGGTATTGGTACAGTGACAGGCAGGAGGATCAATGGAACAGGATTGAAGATCCAGAAATGAACCCACACACCTATGGCCACTTGATCCTCGACAAAGAGGCTGAAAACATCCAATGGAAAAAAGATAGCCTTTTCAACAAATGGTGCTGGTTCAACTGGAGGTCAGCATGCAGAAGAATGCGAATTGATCCATCCTTGTCTCCTTGTACTAAGCTCAAATCTAAATGGATCAAGGACCTCCACATAAAGCCAGACACTCTGAAGCTAATAGAAAAGAAACTGGGGAAGACCCTTGAGGACATCGGTACAGGGAGAAAGTTTCTGAACAGAACACCAATAGCGTATGCTCTAAGAGCAAGAATTGACAAATGGGACCTCATAAGGTTACAGAGTTTCTGTAAGGCAAAGGACACCATCAAGAGGACAGATCGGCAACCAACAAATTGGGAAAAGATCTTCACCAATCCTACATCAGATAGAGGGCTAATATCCAATATATATAAAGAACTCAAGAAGTTAGACTCCAGAAAACCGAACAACCCTATTAAAAAATGGGGTACAGAGTTAAACAAAGAATTCTCACCTGAAGAACTTCGGATGGCGGAGAAGCATCTTAAAAAATGCTCAACTTCATTAGTCATTAGGGAAATGCAAATCAAAACAACCCTAAGATTTCATCTTACACCAGTCAGAATGGCTAAGATTAAAAATTCAGGAGACAGCAGGTGTTGGAGAGGGTGCGGAGAAAGGGGAACACTCCTCCACTGCTGGTGGGGTTGCAAATTGGTACAACCACTCTGGAAATCAGTCTGGCGGTTCCTCCGAAAACTGGGCACCTCACTTCCAGAAGATCCTGCTATACCACTCCTGGGCATATACCCAGAGGATTCCCCACCATGTAATAAGGATACATGCTCTACTATGTTCATAGCAGCCCTCTTTGTAATTGCCAGATGCTGGAAAGAACCCAGGTATCCCTCAACAGAAGAGTGGATGCAAAAAATGTGGTATATCTACACAATGGAGTACTATTCAGCCATTAGAAACAATGAATTCATGAAATTCTTAGACAAATGGATGGAGCTAGAGAACATCATACTAAGTGAGGTAACCCAGACTCAAAAGGTGAATCATGGCATGCACTCACTAATAAGTGGTTATTAACCTAGAAAACTGGAATACCCAAAACATAATCCACACATCAAATGAGATACAAGAAGAAAGGAGGAGTGGTCCCTGGTTCTGGAAAGACTCAGTGAAACAGTATTTGGCAAATCCAGAACGGGGAACTGGGAAGGGGTGGGAGGGAGGACAGGGGAAGAGAAGGGGGCTTACGGGACTTTTGGGGAGTGGGGGGGGGCTAGAAAAGGGGAAATCATTTGAAATGTAAATAAATTATATCGAATAAAAAATGTAAAAAAAAAACAAAAAACAATTATTCACCATGATCAAGTAGGCTTCATCCCAGGAATGCAGGGATGGTCCAATATATGGAAATCCATCAACATGATCTAGTACATAAACAAACTCAAAGAAAAAAACCTACATGAACATTTCATTAAATGCTGAAAAGGTGTTTGACAAAATTCATTATCCCTTCATATTAAAAGTCTTGGAAAGATCAGGGAGAGCTGGTTGAGACCATATTCAGAGATTAGGCATGGCTCCCTAGTTAAGGGATGGGGCCACCCACCCATCTCCAATGTTTTAACCCAGGATTGTTCCTGTCTAAAGGAAATACAGGGACAAAGAGTGGAGCAGAGACTGAAGGAAAGGCCATCCAGAGACTGCCCCACCTGGGGATCCATCCCATATACAGACACCAAACTCAGACACTATTGCAGATGCCAAGAAGTCCTTGCTGACAGGAGCCCAATACAGCTGACTCCTAAGAGGCTCTGCCAGATCCTGACCTATACAGCTGTAGATGCTCACAGCCAAACATCAGACTGAGCACAGGGACCCCAATGGAGGAGTTAGGGGAAGGACTGAAGGAGTTGAAGGGGCCTTATCTGGCATCACTGGGAGGGGAGGCTCTTGGTCCTGTGAAGGCTTGATGCCCCAATGTAGAGGAATGCTAGGGTGGTGAGGCAGGAGTGGGTTGGTGGGGGAGCCCCCTCATAGGAGCTGGGGGAGGGGAAGGGGATAGGGAATTTGCATTTTATTTTGAAATGTAAATAAATAAAATATCCAATTAAAAAAAATCTATGACCTATAGGAAATGGTAAAATAGAAGGTGAGACATCCAGGGGGCAGAAAGAATTCTGGGATAGAGCCAGGTACAGAAGATTCACCCAGGAAGATGTAGGAAGATGAACGCATGGTACCTGAACACAAGCCATGTAGCAGAATGTAGGCTAAAATAAATGGGATATTTTAGTTATAACCAAGTCAGAATAGAGCCTAGCTATATGGCCAAGATATTTGTAAATATATTTTGAGTCTGAGTCTTATTTCT
This sequence comes from Apodemus sylvaticus, assembly GCF_947179515.1. NCBI lineage: Eukaryota > Metazoa > Chordata > Mammalia > Rodentia > Muridae > Apodemus > Apodemus sylvaticus. Next base: position 51,201,641 of record NC_067476.1, on the reverse strand, counting down.
GAGAGCATGTGGCTGGAAGAACCAGATCTGACTTCTACACAATGGATGGGAGGACCTTAAAGATATATAAAAAGGAATGAATCATAAAAAATATAGTATTGTTCCATTTACATAAGATGAAAAGCACAGAGTTTTTATTTTGCAAAATGAAGAAGTTCTACAGATGGGCAGTAGCCATGACAGCACAACAGTGAAGTGCACAGAGCAGCATTGAGGTGCACACTGCAAAATGGCTAAGGTGGCACATACTATGCTAACATGAATTTTACATTTAAAAAAAACTGCCCTGTTGTATGTAGTTTTGCTACCCCGCCTAAGTTCCAGAACATGCTGCACACTACCGACCCTCATCCAACTTCCCTTAAATCCATGGATAAAACACACAAACACAGTTGTTTAGCTCCAACTTGCCTTTTGACACAATTGCTGGGTGCTTCTTATCTTCCACCTGGAAAAGTATACCCTTAACAATATTCTTAGCTCCGCACGTCCCACCTGCCCCAAACTTTAGTTGCTCAGTTACATCTAGTCCCTGCTAAACTCCCCTGACCACCTGCCTGTGTGGCCACTCCCAGATCTCACGTGGCTGGTCAACTTCTCTCCATCAGAAAGAAGCACGGTGAACTCTCTCGCTCCTCTCTTGCATCTGTCTGCTTGACTCCAGGGACCCAGAAGTCCCGCCTATGCCTTCTGCCCAACAATTAGCCCATGGCTTCTTTACTGACAGATCAAGAACCAATTGGGGAACAGGACCTTAGCATCAGAACCACCCCTACATTGGTCCCCATGTGCAGCCTGGCCTTCCACAATTATGTTCTTGCTGCTTTCTGGCTAGCTTCCTGACCTTTTCACCCACAATGTGTACTCAGTATTCTCTTTCCAACCATTCTCCACTACCTCACTATGCCTAATCCACATGGACTCTGCTGGCACTTGGTATAAAGTCTTGTCACTGTACTATTAGTTTTGCCAACATGACACAAACCTAGACATATCTGGAAAGAGGGAATCTTAATTGAGACAAAGCCTTTATCACGTCGCCCATAAGCAAGTCTGTGGTATGTTTTCTTAATTACTGGTAGGCTATGGGAGGGGTTAGCCCACTATGGACGGTATCACACCTAGGCCTGTGGTCCTGGAATGTATAAGAAAGACAGGTGAACAAGTCTTGGGAAGCAAGCAGCACCCTTCCATGACCTCTGCTTTAGCTCCTGCCTTCTGCTTTCTGCCTTGAGTTCCTGCCTTGACTTCCCTCAGTAAAGCATTGCTGAGGCCATGGTACTTTATCACAGCAACAGACAACCAAGAGCCACCAGAGAGCTCAGGCTGCCCCCACCACATGACTACTAGTCCTCCACCCCAGGTGTGCTCTGGGATCAGCAAAGCCATTCACTGCGCAAACCTGGAACAGGTCAGTCCTTCCAGCAGCCTTCATGGTCAGGGTAGTGAGCAAGTAGAGAAGGCATGAAGCCAAGGTATTGTATTTGATTCCCCTTACTCCACACACATGATGCTGGGTACAACATAGAAAGACCACAGCATACATTGAGGTGAAGGATTCTAGACGTTATATCTGGCCAGTTCTCAGCCTCTTGCCTCTGGCCAAAATGAAATTCTTCCCTTTTCTGATCTTGCATCTCCCTTCAAAACCACATTCTCCTTACCCTTCAGCTTCCCTGAGACCCAGTCCAAATGTGACCTCTATACACATTGCCAAAAGCTTGGTCCTAGGGAGTGTCACATGTAGTAGATACTTCTGGGTTTGTTTTTTTCTTTGTTTTGACACCAGAGTCAAACCCAGGGCCACACACATGATGTAAGAGCCATTTCTGGACTGGACATCAAGCCTGAGAGGTAAGCATCTCAATGGCTTTGTTATTGATTTTAAAGATATTTAGATCATTGGCTTAGTCCATTTGTGTTGCTATGACAAAGCACCACTTACTGGGTGACTTAGCAACAACAGAGATTTCTTTCTCACAGATTATAAGGAACTGAATTCTAGTACAGAGGAGCTAGAGAGATAGCTCAGGGATAAGAGCGGAGGATCTGGGTCCTATTCCCAGCAGCCACATGGCAGCTCAGGACTGTCTATAACTCCTGGTCCAGCATCCTTTCTCTTCTGCCCTCTGAGGACACCAGGCACAAACATGATGCATAGACATGCGTAGAGACAAAACATCTGTACACACTAAAAAAAAAAAAAAAAAGTAGGAGCTTTAGTGTTAGATGGAAGTCCGATTCATAGATGGTTCCTTCTGGCTGCCTTCACATAGTCGAAAGGATAATGGGTTTCTGAGAGTTATTTATAAAAGCATGAAAACTATTCACCCTCCTGTCCTAACCACTGTCTACAAACATCACTTTAGAGACTAGGAGTTCAGCATAGGAGGCCGGGGTGCATGCCTGTAGCACCAATTACTTCTGAGGCTTTGGCAGAAGATCCACTCGAACCCTCCGGAGACCAGCTCCTGGGCAACATAGTGAGACTATATCTCCAATACATATATATTTGTTTTCAACAGTTGAGTTTGGTGGGTGAGGTGTGATATACAACCATTCAGACCACAGCAATCCCATGCTGAAGTTTTTTGTAAAAGGAAAGGGAGAGGGAGGGGGAGAGGGAGAGGGAGGGGAGGGGAGAGAGAGACAGAGAGAGAGAGAGAGAGAGAGAGAGAGAGAGAGACCATTACATTGTTTTTTCAGCCATCTAGCTAAGATCATAGGCTATTTTTTAAGCCATATACATTCCCTGTTTTGTGCTTTTCATTGAAAATTTCATAATTTTGTTATTTCTGTCCACTGCACTCAATAATTTATTATCTACCCTCATTTTCTTGAAGTCTTTCTAGAATCAGAAGCAGTTGAACATAACATCGGCATCACCAGGAGAGGTTGTTAGCCGTTCAGCACATCAGTCCCCAGTAGACCAACCAAACCAGTGTCTGCACTTTAACAAGATCCCCAGGTGACTGTATACACACTGAATGAGAACCATGGAAGGATGCCAACTGCTGGAGAGACACTGGCTCTCTACAGAGCTTGTTTATAGAACCATCTAGGAAGCTTCAGACACGTTCCTGATTTGGGTCTACCGTTAGGTTCAGATTCTGGGCACCATGCGGAAGGGCCTCAGCAATCATGTTTGTTATTATGTGGGAGATTCTGACATACAGTTAGAGTTGAAAGCCACTGAGTTGTAACTTAAAGGAAAATAGCCTAGAATTCCATGGATTATAAACTACCTTAGAGTTGTCAAGGGCAGAAGTAGATGATATTATTTGAGTAATTTTTATCCTAAACATATAATAATGTGGCTCTACAAGATTGTACATAGAAGTGAATTCTCAAAAAAAAAAAAAAATAGAAGTGAGTTCTCATAAAAGCTCTCTCTCTCTCTCTCTCTCTCTCTCTCTCTTGTTTTTTTCAAGTCAAAGTTTCTCTGGCTGTTCTGGAATTCACTTTGTAGAGCAGGCTAACTTTGAACTCAGAGATCCTCCTGCCTCTGCATCCCAAGTGCTGCGTCACGAACCACTACCTCCTGGCCAATTTTTCTCTTATTTTAATTGTCCTCAGCAGCACCCTGAACTCTCTATTCACGGGCATTCTTAGTTTTCCCGCCAGACTCAATGAGACTGCAGGGCTCCTGCTCGGGTGCACATGCCTGGTGTGGTACCTGCCCTGCTAACAGTGACATGCAGAGCCCTGGGGCATGGCTGTCCCTTAGCTGCACTCCGCTGCTGCTGTTTTAGGGAAGTCTCCTTGGACTCAGAGGGCTCAAGCCATGCCCGTAGGCATCCCGTGACCTAAGCAGTGGGCACTGAGCTATTCCGCACCCTTCCTGCTAATCAGCCTTGTTGACTTCATGTTCTGCTTCTCGACTGAACGACTTTGGTGTCCCCACTAATGTGCACCTTCTAACTCTTCTTCAGCATTTCTGCATCTGCCCTGGAGCCCCCCCTCCCCGAATCTATTCTAAAGAGAGCTTAAGAGCAGAGAACCTCTTGAGCTAAGGAGATGGCTAAGTCTGTAAAGTTCTTGGCATGAAAGCATGAAGACGTGGGTCTGAAGGGACGCACAGCAGTTATTCCAGCGCTGGGGAGGCAGAGACAAGAGGACTCTGGGGCTCACTGGCCAAGCCATTCCAGCCAAACCTGCAAGCTCTGTGTGCAAGGAAAGACCCTATCTCAGAAAACATGGTAGAGAATGATGAGATCGCCTGATGCTGATCTCTTTAACCACCCTGGCATGCTCTCACATACACTCACCCAGCAGAGCATCTCATGAGTCACATGGGTCCCTCCTCCTGGGGACATCCTTTTTTATGCTTGGGTTTGTTACTTTGAAGCTGAGCTCTGCTCTTCTGTCCAAGCTGGTCTTGAACTTTCGATCCTCCTACCTATCCCTACTTCTCTAGGTTTGGGATTTCGAGGGGGTTTCTTTGTGTGGTCACAGATAAGGTGGGAGCCTCTCCTCAAGGCTGTGTAAACATTTCTATATCGGCTCATGCTCTTGGTTTCTATTCCAGAAACTAGTTTTTGCAAAGTTGGGGAGGGTTTCGTTAGTGTGAGAAAACTTCTTCAGTGTTTAAAGATGAAATTTCATTAATGTATCAAATCTTAATTGAGTTTCTCCTCTTTTGTCACTGGAAAATGACTGGCGGCTTCCCCATTGTTATTGAAATAGTCAGCTTCCTTATAAATATTTTGACAGTTTTTGAAGTGCCAAAAATACACACAGTGTGTCCTGTCTAAATGTGAGTAAGCCAGTACTCTTGTTTTAGTGTAAAGTTTCCTTCAGGTGGTGGATTGAGGTGACTGGTACTCCAGATAAGGAAGTGGAATTGGGCTAAGGCGGTCAGTTTTTACTCACACAAAGTATTTCAAGATAGGGCCCACCAAACAACTTAACTTCCACACAAGAAAAGCATGAGGACTGTTTTAGAACTGTAAGTTCTGGCTGCCGTTGAGCAACCCAGTCCTTTCCTGCCTCACAGTGTTGCTTGTACAACCAGAAAGCTGGACCACAAGCCTAAGAAAGTCTCATCCAACCCTCAAAGTCAAATATTGGGAGGACAAGGGGAGCTGGCTCTTCCAGAAGAGCTGGGGTCAGGTCCCAGTACCTACTTGGTGACTCACAACCTTCTGCAGCTTCAGTCCCTGGGGATTCAGTGATCATCTTCTGGCTTCCAAGGACACAGCATGCAACATGGCACACAGACATATGTGCAGCCAAAATACCCATATGTATAAATGTTTTTTTAAAAAAATACCAAGGTTCTATGTTCTCTCAGGGGACTCATGTATTATGCAAAGATAATAACATCACCATCTTTTTTTGTCCCCATTCTTGGTTTTCCAACATGTGTAAGACAATAAAATGGACTTACCATAGGCCATGTGACACTCAGGGATCTCCATTTATGACCCATTCTGCTCCTTGAACATGTGTACGTATAATTATGTGTAGTTATGACCATAAAACAGGCACAATTTTATGATTACTCTGCTTCACTTGCTGCTGCCTAGGTCTTTAATGCTTCCACCATTGCTCATAATTACAGTCTCAGTGCTCAGGTGGTTCTCACGGGCTGTCCTGGCTCATTGATGTTACGTAGTTTATTAACATATTGCCCAGATTTGAAACTATAGATTGCTCTCAGTATCTGGTAACATAAAGAATGCAGCAGGAGATTTTTTTTTCTTTTACTCCTTTTGTTGTCAAACTTGGGGGATCACAACCTATGTCCCACGTCATATCCAGCCAAGTCAATGAGCCAATTATAAGAGCCAAATTAAATGTAAAAAGTAGGAAAAGGAGATTTGTTTCATGTGGTCACAATAGGGAGGAGGGACAGAGAGCCCCAAGGAGCCCCTGAAGTCCATATTTTGGGTGCTGAAGTGAGATCAAAGTTTAAGTCAGAGGCCAAAGATAAGCAGTCAGCCCTGCTCAGGCAGGGCTCACCCACCATGGACCCATGTTTGTCTGAGCGTCTGTCTCATCCTCTAAAGTGGTCTGAGGAGTTGTTAGAGCTGTGGCAAATCTCTTTCCAAGAGATAAGATACCCCTCTCCGATGAACTCTTCTCCTATCATGAGATTTCTTGGGAAGTTCTCATTTCGGGATGGGGCGGGGGGCATTGTTTTAACCCTCTGATAGATTGACAGACACAAGTGTCTCTTTAGAACAGCTTCATTTCCACCAGACCTGTTTCATCTGGACCTTTCTTTTGAATGAATTTCTAGCGTGATTGCTGGGGTAAAGGAGAGTTGTTATTCCTACGATTTAATAAAGGCTTACCTGAAAGCTTACACTGACTGACCTCGTCTCCAATGTGTCTCAGAGTGAGCTGCTAACTAACTCCCCCCCACCATGGGGATAGGATGAAATGGACTGAAAGGCTTAGTGTACATTTCTTTGATTACTAGAAATCTTGAACATTTTCCTGTGCATTTGCCGTTTTATCTTCCGTGAATGGCCTGGTTGTACCCTCTTCCTGAGTCTGCCTGTGAACCCTGCATGAGTCACTGCACTCTCTCCCAGAAACAGGACAATGGTAGTTCTTCCTCATAGAGTTGGCATGAAAATTAAATGGATTTCTCAGCACACGATAGCAACTGTTACAGGAGAGCCTTTAAAACGTTACTATTTAGTAGCATGAGAATATTAATGAGTTTCATTTCAACTTATGATTTCCCCTGCTATTCATATAAATGCGTATGTATCTTTGAAAAACTGAGGACAGCTTTTCCTGACAGTGGAGATGTGGCTCCTGTGGGCTGTCAGGTTTGGGAGAGCATCCTCCTATATATGTAGTTTTAATTTCTGTATTAGTTTGCATGTGTGTGTACTGACATGTGTGCATAAGCATGTGTGTATGTGTATATTTCTCACAAGACCAGAAACAATGTCTATGCCTAAAGGACCACTTGCAAACCACAAACACATTGTAAACACACAAACCACCAAAAAAACATGCATGTTTCAAGCTAGAGAGACGGCAGAAGCTAACCTACAAAAATGCTAACCCACAGTAAGTTTTTGTACACATCTTAGGCCAGGGAGTGGAAAGCCAAATAGATGGACTCCGATAACTTGCGTCTGAGAGTGTGTGAACTGTGTCTCCGATACCATAGATGCAAGGGAATGAAGCTCAGAATGGCTAAGTTAGTGTGGCTCAAGACCAGAGTTAATCTCCCCTCCAGTGAGTGAACTGAAAGGCCGAAGATCAGTGACGAGGAAGACTGCCAGGAAGGAGAGCTGATGAAGCCTGCCACCCAGACGACCATCGGAAACTATTTAAACTGGATAATGTAGTGTGTGTTTTGGCTCCTGGAGCACAGAAGCTGAACTTTGGAGTAGTGATCAAGGACTTGGTCTCAAAGCATTTGCAAACAGTGCGGGTAACGAGAGCAGATGCCGGCCTTATTGCCAGTGGGAATCACAACGTGCGAGTTGGAGTGCCAGACGAAGAGAAACCACAGGGAATTTTTGTGGAAATCTCGGCATTGAAAATTATTTATGGCTGGTTTGGGAAGGAGACAAGGAAAATAAGGCTCCAGGGTCTAGCATCTGAGGGCTGCAGACAAAGGTTGTAAAGAGCTATCCACAGAACTCCAGCCTTCTGGAAATCTAGAATTCTCCACATGCAGAAGGGCCCCAGCAAGCTTCTCTGAATGAAGTCCATGCTTCTTCTCTGGCTCCTGAGAAGTTACCTGCCTTCTTCATCCCTCCCTGCTCCTGGAGCCTTAAACCTCAAACCTGCTTATTCTCAGCACTTGGGATGCAGAGGCAAGTGGATCTCTAAATTCAACCCAGCCTGGTCTATAGAGTGAGTTCCCGGACAGCCTGGGCTTCACAGAGCATCCTCCTCCACCACTTACCCAAACAAACAAATAAAAAGCTCCAAACTTTCTTCCAAGGAAGGTCTGTTTCAGGCTAGTGTTACAGCTGCCCCAGTGTGTAGAGTAGCGCTGCCCACATTCAGGGTGAATCTTCTCTCAGCTTATCCTCTTCCGAACCACCCTTATAGACATTCCCAGAAGTCTGTTTCCTAGGCCTTGCTAAACACTGTTGACTATCAAAATGAACCATCACAGAATCTCACTGAGTAGCCCAGGCTGGCCTTGAACTTGTGATGGTCCTGTTTCAACCCCTGAGTGCTGGTTTAATATGGGATGGTTTTAATAAATGTCAGCCAGGATTTTTATCAACATCCCGGGGCCTAGGGTCAGGAACTTTTAATAACTACTTCCTGGGTTTGAATGCTGACTCTCCCCTGGAGTACCTGGTGGCTTTGACTGGCTCTCAGTCTCAGCACCCTCGTCTTAGTGTCCTTATCTCTCCAGGGGGAGTGAGAATCGGTGTGGGTACAGGAACTCACATGAAGCTTTTCCAATAGTCATATGGTCCTGCCACACTCATAAACGGTAAATGCCTGTTAGCTTTGGAGAGACAAAAACCAGTTTATGTTGTTGCCAATGCGAGGAAAGCGATAATACAAGGGGAGAACGGGCCAGGGTGCTCATTCAGGAACAAGCCTGTGGCGCCCCGAGAAGGAGACATCTGAGCTGAGAGCTAAGAACTTTGCTTTCGCCTTGGCCAAGGGCTAAAGGAAAAGCCTTCCTGGCAGGGGGAACAGCAGATACTAATGGCCAGAAGTGAGTTCGGATAGAATTCCTAACAGAATCCACCACAGCGGAGCTGCTGACTGGGAGGGGATCGTGTCTGCACAGGCATGCTACAGCCAGTGACACAAATGCTCGACGCATATACCCAAACTTGCCTTCGCTTGGCAGACACTTTCCCATTGAGCTGCTTTACAGCCCAGACAGAAACAATCCCACTGAGAACACATTTGTTTCAATGTACAGTTTCAGAGATCTCTGTAGAAGTCACTAGACCCTATTGTTTCAAGCCCTTCAGTGACAAAGGTCGTCAGGGTGGAAGGACATTGCAGGCATGCTGCTTATCACATGGTAGACAGGAAGCAGAGAGAGCTGGAGTGGGCGTGGACAAGACATAGCTTCCTGGGGGTAACCCAGTGACTTATTTCCTCTAACTAGGCCCCACCCCCTGCCTTCCACCATCTTCCTCAATGCCATCATATTATGAACCTATTCATTAATTGGCTAGTTGATTATATATATGCATATATGTGTGCATATATAGAATCATTTAAAATACAACATGCGCATCCATATGTGTTACATATCAAAATGTTTTAACACATCTGTAGATGCGAAGGGACCAGCTGCCGCGTGCTGCCTGTGCTCCTGCTGCTGGAGCCACAGCAGCTGTGGCTGCCACGCCCTCCAGCCGCCTGTGCCGAATCCTCCTCACACACGTCCGTCAAACCCTTCCTTGCCTATGTTTGTTGCTTTAGTCGAGTGTTTTGTCAAAACATAAAGTAATGAACACAGACCCCAACTCAGAATAAAAGAGCCTTTCTGTGGTGTCGTGTCTGCTATGAGGTATCGCCGTTCGTTTTTACAACTACCTTATGAAGCAGGCGTGGCTGTCAGCCCCATCTTATACATGAGCACACTGAGACATTGAATTAAGACAATTTCCAAAGAGCTCCCAGCCCCTCCCCGGGAGTGTCAGGATGGTGATGTGGATGTGACTTTCTATCCAGGAGGATCCTGCTTCTGCTGTGTGTCATACTTTCCTAGGTCTGAAACCGTGTGTGGGCTTTCTCACAAACGGTAGGGATGGTCTGTGCCCTCTGCCAGGTATGCTGAAGGGCGGTGTGTGTGTGTGTGTGTGTGTGTGTGTGTGTGTGTATGTGTGTGTGTGTGTGTGTGTGTATGTGTGTGTGTGTGTGTGTGTGTGTGTGTGTGTGTGTGTGTGTGTGACTTGTCCTGAGCACTCACTGGGAAACCTGCCTACCCAATCCGTGTCCCGCTATCCTTTCCAAGCAGGGTTCATCCCGGGTCTCCCAAGATGAGGCACTTTAGCATTGTCCCTTCTCTGTGGAAAATCTGGGAAACACAAATATTAGGGAAATTAAGAGCACACTCCCAGTTGAACAATGGGTCAAAGGAGAAACCAAAATAGAAATATGGAAATGTTTTTTGAGATAAGTGAAAACTCGGAGGGTGTAGGTAAAGCCTCTCGCGCGTGGAGCACGCAGAGGTTTGCCTTATTTCTCTATGCCTTCCTCACCTCAGTTCACTTGAAAAAAATACTATTTGAGCCATACTTCCAGAAGTCCCACTGTGGGTGGGGCAGAGGTTTGAAGAGAGCCACGGCCTCGTAGGAATTAGCTTGGCAGTGGAGAAGATAGACTAATGGTCACAGACATTGGCTGAGGACGTTGCTGAGATTCTAGCCAGCAAAATCAAAATGTTGCCCATCTGGCCTGGCACGTCTGACCCTGTCTTTTCCCTTGCTGTGCCCCGGCACTCCTTTACCGTCTGAGACTCACCCTCTGACTCCTTACACCCCTTTTCTTATTTATGTAGCCAATTCCACATGATCTGTTTTGCAGATTTTGTACAGTTGATGTTTGAACCCTGTTGACTGGAATCTGGAATTAATGGAGCCCTAACCCCTCCCCTCCCCCAGGTGATGAACACTGAGAATACAGAGTGCAGCTGTAACCTTAGCCTGAAACAGGTCATCGCTGGCTCACACCCCAACCCTGGTTCCCCTGCTCCCACAAAATTTAGCATATCTTCCCAGCCACATAGAAATACTATTTTTTTTTCAGTTTTCTCCATCCTTTGCTCCATGTCCAACTGCCCCAAGACTACAAATAGATGTCTTCTGGCTTCTTTCCTGTCATCCCTAGAGTTGTGGAATGTTGTTTTGAAATTTTTCTTTGGATTTTTTTTTTTGTTTCCAAATTTGTATTTGCCATTCTTAGACTAATGCCTGGCACACAGATCCTGGGTTCAATGCCCAGCATGGCATGGTAGTACACACCTGTAATTCCAGTGCTTGGAAGACAGAGCAAAAGGACCAGAGTTCAAAACTTCATACAGAATTTGAAGCCAATCTGGGGTAACGTACATTCCATCGCAGAAGAAAATATTAATATATAAAAATGAGCAAAAACAACAATTTTTAAGAGTAGGGACTAGACTGGTTTGCACAAGCAACTATGTTACATGTAGAGGTTCATATACCCATTTCTCCTCACACCATAGAGTCATCTTCTCTGCCCATGCCTGAAACAGGGCTATCATAGAACACAATTTCAATCTACACTTGTCAAATAACAAATGAATAATTATAAGATACTCAGTCAGTCTCTGAATACTATGGAGGAGGACTTTTTAGTGTTATTGTTACTGTGTGTGTATGGCAGGGCTGGGGGCGTGCATGCGCGTGTCATCCTGTGCACATGGAGATCAGAGGACGGCTTCATGGAATTGCTCCTCGCCTCCAGGTGCATTACAGGGACGGAAGTTGGACCATTAGGATTGCATAGCAGGCACCTTGCATGCCAAGCCATCTCTCCAGCTCTGGAAGAGGATTTCTATCAATATTGTTATCTGAAATATTTTCTGAGAGGGCTGGAGAGATGGCTCAGTAGTTAAGAGCACTGGCCACTCTTAAGAAAGACCTGGGCTCACCCACACAGTGATTCTCAACCATCTATAACTCCAGTTCTGGGACATGCGACTGCCTTTCCTGGGCTCTGTGGACACTGCGCACACACAGTGCACATGTAATCATGCAGGAAAGCACTCGTAACACATAAAATAAAACACCTTTACAATTTTTTTCGTGGGCAAGGAGTAAATGAATTTACTATAAATTCATTTCATAATTATAAAATTATAAATATTACCAGGAGAATTTCATAGGGAGGAAAACACATTAGCATCATTCCTGGCTAAGGTGAATGCACCTCCGTCATCCATTCCCAGTGGTGGGGATGAGGAGCTGGAGCTGAGGGGTGGGGAAGGCCTTGCACACAGAACCTAAGTGCATGAGTGTGGACCACGTGGCTATGGGGCTTTGGTGACTGTGGCCCATTCCTTTCCAAACACTTGGGAAAATACATTTGAAATCCCACCCTGGGACTGTTGCTGTTGTCTTTTCTTCTCATTGTGCATTTAAATTCTAGAAACTGTCCAGTTCATGTGGGCATGCATAATAAGTGGCCCCGGATCCAGTTCTAAATGGAAGCCAGAACCAGTGACCAGACTCTAGGAAAGTGTAATTACCTCCTGAGCAGGGCGGACTGCATTTCCTGGGAGGGCTTTTATCAGTGTGTGGAGGCCCAGATGCACATCTCAGGCATTAAAAGGAAAAGGATTTATGAAGCACATTTTCCGTCTTTCCTGGTGGGAGGAGCCCTCCTTTTTGCAGAAGACCTAGTGTTCAGGTGCATCCCAGTCCTTAAGGGAAAGGAAGAAAATTACATCAGAAATCTATGCATGCTAAAATAATATTCCCTCAAAATGAGGAATGATTGATTCTTTCCATATGTTCTTATCCTATTTCAATTTAAATTAATTTTGCGGGAGCCATTAACCATCCCCTGTAAATTTTTTTTCCCTAGAATTTCTCCTAATGCTGACTTTGGCACACCTGCAGCCTGTAAGCATCTTTATGGTTAATCTGTCGAACCAAAATTAATTTCAGTGCAAAAGCTAAATGGTCCTCAAGAGCCCTTCCTCATATGCCTGGCTGGCTTTTGTCAGGGACAGACAACACAGTCAGACAAGGGTGATGGGAATGTTTCAAGTGATCCCTTCCAAAGACTTGCATTATCATTTTCTTTCTTTCTTTCTTTCTTTCTTTCTTTCTTTCTTTCTTTCTTTCTTTCTTTCTTTCTTTCTTTCTTTCTTTCTTTCTTTCTTTCTTTCTTTGTTTCTTTCTTTCTTCCCAATTTGCAGGTGCAAAAATTCCATTTGTAATCCTTTAATTCCATGGTGATGAGTGTCTTGGGGTCTCAGAATTCAGCACAAATGGGCACAGGGACGTGATATTCTGCTCATGAGCCATGGCAAGTGCAGAGAGGACAAGCAACCCAGGTTGGGGCCCCTCTCCTTGTCTCCCTTTGCCTCTTCTGGGTGGGCATGTGAGGATCTGAGCCGAGTGAGTTGGTCATCTCCAAAGCTGCGCTGCTCCACACCAGGAAAAGGACTTGGGACGCAGGCAACCCACGTTTCTAGGAGATTTATTTGGCCTCCTTTATTCAAGAAGGGCTGAGTGCACTCTAGGTTTGTTTGGTGCTGTGCCTGCCGGGCACTTTGCTTGGATCACTCTGCTCTTAATAGATGATCTTTTCACGGGGGTTGAGAACATCTATATTTAGAAAACAATACAAGATGTACAAGATGGAAAATTTTAGAGAAAAGTGGGAGTGCACTGAGGGGAGAGAGAGAGAGAGAGAGAGAGAGAGAGAGAGAGAGAGAGAGAGAGAGAGAGAGAGAGAGAGAGGCAAGGATCCCCAGCATCCAGGCTCGATTGCTCTTCCTTGGAAAGTGGAGTCATTGTGGATCTGAGAAAATACACCATGGCCAAGGAAAACATGGACACAGTACAGGAATCCAGGCAACGACAGATGGATGTATCATCCAGGAAAAGCCTGTGCACGTGCCTCCAGTGGCCCCATATACTCTCCTTTGTTGGGGCTTGGTCAGTATATGAAGACCCATTGAGGTTAGTGGCTTCTTTCTGGACAACGAGTCGTTTATATGATTTTTTTGCGGTTTCTGGAAGTTCAGGATTGGGGATTCTTACACCAAAATGTCTCCCGACAGGATCTGGTTTACAGTCTCTCAGAAAAGGATGCTCTGCGAAAATCGGCAGGCAAAACACTCAGATTTTTGGGGTGTTTTGGTTTGGTTTTTGAGACAGGGTTTCTCTGTGTAGCCATTTATATTCTGGAACTCGCTCTGTAGATCAGGCTATACTCAAAGTCAGATTCTGCCTGTTTCTGCATCACTGAGATTAAAGATGCACACTACCGGGACCTGGGGGGTTTATTGCTGTTGTTGTTGTTATTGTTTGTTTGTTTGCTTGCTTGCTTTGCTTTTATTTTTTTTTTAATGAAAATAAAAGGAAGGTGTAGAGCTTAGAAGCATTTGAGGAATGACATTGCTAAGTCTAAGAGCCTTGGCCTATAGAACCATTAAGATTGTCCTGATTCATTATTTTAGACTGTAAGCCTGTTTGGTTGTCTGTGGGCTTGGAATAGGCCCCATATCTCTTGGTTATGTCTACGCGGTCTCTTTAATGCTGTATAAAAAAAACTGTACTCTTTTATGTTTATATATGCATATATTTACTTATTTAACAGTACACCTGGCATAGAAACATACCTGGTTGGATTAACAAATATATATATGTTGCCATAGCTACTTGCTTTTATTAACAGTAGATATGCACAGGTACTGTCTTTGATATTAATAATACAATGAAACTAGGAGTGGTGGTGCATCCTTGGTCTCTGAGGGCCAAGACCAGAGAATCACTAAGTTAAGGTCAGTATGGGACATATAGTGAGTTTAAAGACATCCTGGGATATGTAACAAGACCTTAAATCTTTCTTTCTATGTATCTATTTAGCAAAAACCACATTGCTATCCAGTTTATACACAGAGAGTTTCATTCACAAATTCAAGGCCACCCTGGGAATATGACTCTTGCAAGGTCTTGGGGTTCAGTTCTCAGCTTTTTATACACACACACACACACAGAGAGAGAGAGAGAGAGAGAGAGAGAGAGAGAGAGAGAGAGAGACAGAGAGACAGAGAGACAGAGAGACAGAGAGACAGAGAGACAGAGACAGAAAGAGAGAGAGAGAGGAGAGAGGTATATACAGGTACATATAATTCAAAGCCCATGATCATTTTAGATGAGAGGATATAGAGAGTTGCAATGCATAATGAAGAAGTTCCAAACACATTGCAGCTACCTGACTCACCTCACCTCTAGCAAAACCCAGCCTGAGCATCAAACTCTGGTTCTGTGAATAAGAAAATAACCCTCAATCATCTAACCTTCCAAGGGACCGAACTCCCTCAGTTTCCAGTTAACTGCTTTGAGTTCTAGGAGAGAAGTCTTGAACTTAACTCTTTCTTCACTGTTTCTCTTTAGTGCTCTGCCTTTCCTGGGGAAAGGAAGTGGGCAGAACCTCAGAATCTACAGAAACTATCATAAGGGCCCTGGGACCTTTGCTGTTGAGTCTTGGTTTAGCCATTGTTATTATCTGTAGGCAAATTCTCCTTCCTGAGCGACAACCCCGAAGATGTGCTGCTTTCTCTTATACTTTAAAAGGCCATTTTACAGAGTAGTGGGTGACGTCATGGAAATGGTTTGGAGTCAGACAGTTCTGGCTCATTGTTCAACAAATATTTATTTAGCGTTGCTATATGCCAAACACTATTCTTGGTGCCAGAGAAACTGTCTTTGAAGCTCACGGGTGTGTGTGTGTGTGTGTGTGTGTGTGTGTGTGTGTGTGTGTGTGTGTGTGTGTGTTTCCAGTATAGTCTATGGCTTTAGAAATATCACTTAGCCCCTTTAAGTTTGCTTTTATCCATCTACAAGATTGATAAAAATATTATTATAGTAACATCTCAAGATTTGATGTTAACGTTGAACACCACACATCAAACAACAGGCCTCTCTGCACACTGTTTTTAATGGGATTTTGTTCACAATAGCCAAATCAGAAAATCAGCATAGGTGACCATCGACAGATAAATGGATAGAGAAGGAGAAATAGATGCATATATAAGATAAAGAACTTATCCGAGAAGTAGTACAAAGCTATATCAATTGAGTGGAACTGGAAATCATCATGTTAAATGAAACAAGCCAGATGCGGGATAACAGACACTACATGTTCTCTCTCATCTGGGTTTTTTAAAAAACCAAGACATGAAAGGGGAAGGAGTACTGTCTGAGGCCAAGAAATGTACCAGCAGGAGGAGGGGGAAGAAGGGGCAAGAAGGGTAATGCGTGAATGTGAATAAATGTAATAAAAACATCATATGTGTGTGGGAAAATGTCATAACAAAGCCCATTGCTTTGCACAATGAACACACAGTAATAATTTTGTTTTATGAAAGATTAGACGTGCCAGGTGTGGTACCTGTAATCACACTCCTCAGGATTGGAGGCTGAAGGATTAGGAGTTTAAGGCCAGCCCGGGCTACATGAGGCTCTGCTGCAAGGTCGGGGGTGGGGGGGGGGGGAGAGTCAGGCAGTAGGGGTGCATACCTTTATGCCCATCACTCAGGAGGCAGAGGCGGGCAGATTTTGGGACCAGCCTGATCTATAGGGTGAGTTCCAGGACAGTAGAGCTACACAGAGAAACCCTGTCGTGAAAAACAACAATAACCAAGAAAAGGAAGAGGAAGACGAGGGAGAAGGAGGAGGAGGGGGAGGAGAGGAGGAGGAGAAGAGGAGGAGGGGATGAGGAGGAGAAGAGGAGGAGAGGGGAGGAGGAGGAGAGGGGAGGAGGAGGAGAGGGGAGGAGGAGGAGAAGAGGAGGAGGGGAGAAGGATGAGGAGAAGTAGAAGAGGAGGAGGAAGAAGAAGAGGAAGAAGAAGAAGAGGAAGAAGAAGAAGAAGAAGAAAAAGAAGAAGAAGAAGAAGAAGAAGAAGAAGAAGAAGAAGAAGAAGAAGAAGAAGAAGAAGAAGAAGAAGAAGAAGATGATGATTAGACCCAATAAGACACAATAGCCTTTAAAGGGCCTGACTCCACTAAGGGCTCAATTAATGGTAAATAATTAAATAAATAAAATGTAAATACCACTATGGACAAAGAGCTTTTTCAGTTGAAAGATTTTACCTAGATATGTTAATTCTTCTTCATCTGTCCTCCATACTGTGTGGCTTTGAAACTGTAGACAGCATGAAGTTACAGGGTTTGTAGTTTAGACATTTTTTTTGTCTTTGTTTCCTTAAGAGCAACCTCATTTATCAAAGAAATACTTTCTGAGCAACTACTCTGCATTCAATGCTAGGCTGGCTCTGTATAGGCAGGGATAACCGAGACCTTGCAGGCTTTGCTGAAGATCAGAAAAGCAAGAGGTTGGACTTCACTGGGCTCCTCACCCGTGGGGCTTGTCCTTCTGGGATTGACACTGATTGCTGACACCCTCAACCCCCACCACCACCCCCCAAAAAAAAAGAAAAAAAGAAAAAAGAAGAAAAGAAAGAAGCATTGCACTTGGCAAGCGAGTAGAGTGAAGTCCTCTTGGAGACCGCTGTATCGCTCAGTGGACAACCCCTTGGCAGCCTCAGTCTCCTCAAGAGGAAACAGATGGCGGAACACCTGCTTCCTGCCGCTGCCCCAGAGGTAAAATTTCAATCTATCAATCTCATTTGCAAGCAGAGAAAACCAGCCAGGTTATTTACTCTACCTAGTCACGTGACCAGTTGTCACAGATATTTTAGAGGATATAAATAAAAATAAGAAAGAGTCCCAGGAGACACAAGTCTAGAGGACCCAATACCTAACCTCCCCCAACACACACACACACACACACACACACACATGCCCCAGGCAGAGGTGGAGTGCACTCATTTCCTTACCCAAGGAAAAGCTGGTTAGGAACCGGGGGCTTTGGGCAATTTTACTGAGGGCTGGGATTTACCAACTGAGAAAACCAAGACAATGGAAAACATCTATTGAGCACCTATTGTATACAAATCACCGTTGATCACTGTTGATATCTGTGCTAATGTCATCTCAAGGCATTTGTCCATTATTAAGAATAAAGGGGACATGTTTGATCTTCAGGTAATCGATCAGGTGAAACTGATCAAAGAACAGCTGTACATGCAGGGGATCAAAGTCATGAAGGGTCAGTGCCAGGGGTGGCAGGCCTATCACGGAGGACGAAGGTGGGGTGGGAGTGAGGTTGGCTGGGGGTGGATAGCTGCCCCTGGTATGTGGCAGCAAGCTCAACAGAGGTAGTGACATTCTAGTTGAGAAGAAAAAAAAAAGTGTAAAAGAGGTTGTGACCAGCTAAGTAGGGTTATGGATGGCAGGGTTTGATTCTAAGGGCGGCAGGAGCTGGCAAACCCCCACGACTTTCATTTTAACTGAGAAGCCTGATTTCCCTATTGTAAGGCACAGGACTCAAGATGTTTAGTCACAGCACGTTGGGGCCTGACCATACTTCCCTGTGTGGAGGAAGGGTTTCCATTCTGCTCCGCAGTCTGTCGGGCTAGCAGCTAGTCTTTCCGTTGAAACTTGGCTTGTTTTGCACAGATGGGATTCAGGAGGGAGATGCGGTTACTCATGGATTCTCTCTCTGTCTCAGGACTGGAAGTGATGAAAAGCCATCTTTGTGTACTTTCTTCTTTCAGTGGGAAGGACTTCAGAGATGATGTTGGTTAAATGGTGTTAAACTTTGGGTCTGAATTGTGGTCCTAGGCTCAAGTTTTGAATGCTCAGTCCCCTGCCTTGTAGCAGGCACTATTTTAAAGGCAATGGAGTCTTTGGGAGGACAGGGAGGAGAAGCCGCTGAAGTCACAAGGGACACACCTCTGAAGGTTATAGCTGCGTCTGCTTCCGGTTGTTGGTCAGTCTCCTGCTCCGATGCCTTGCGAGGAGTCTCTACAACGTGCTTCTGCCTCCAGAGAGCTGCTCCTTCAGTGTGCCTGCCTCCGATGCCTTCCCCCCATGATAGACCAACACTCCTCCAAACCTGTCAGGCAGAAGGAATCTTTCCTTCCTTACGAGGCTCCCAGCAGGCTATTTGTCTGACTGCTTTTCATTACAGAGACACAAAGCAGCACAGATATGAAGTTATGGAGGCCAATAATCGGGAGTTCAAATCTCAGGTCTCCCTTTACTGACTGGTTGTTTTGTATAGACTCTTCCCTCCAGTTTGAAGTGTGGGCTTGAACCCAGCCATGAAATGTGGGCTACCCCTCGAAGTTTGGGACCCACTAAGGAAAAATCAGAGAGGGTATTTTTACCCTTCTATTTACTGAGTAAACAGGGCACACTCATCAGTCACCCCAACTCCCAGCATTAAGACCAACCCAAGTGGGCTCTTTGCCTCCATTGCCTGATTCATCTAGTGTCCCTGATAACTGGAGAAGCTGTAAGATCCCTTTGCTGTAAATGTCATAGGCAGGTTCCCCTGCATTTTGCAGGGCTGTGATTATATTTAGAAAATACCCTGTTTATGAAATAGTTGATCTTATACACAGTAGGAAGCCATGGTTCTAAACCTACAATAATAATCATTAAGATTAATTAGGATTGTTTTTATATAGTAAGTATTATTCCAATAACTATGTTTTAAATGAACTTACACTTTTTAAAAAAAAGATTTGTTTTCTTTTTAATCATGTGCATATGTGTGCATCTATGTGAGTACATGCCACACAGGTATAGGTGCCTGAGGAGAGAAGAGGTATCAGGCCCCCTGAAGCTGGAGTCGCAGGTAGTTGTACGCCACAGAACATGGGTGCTAGGAACTGAGCTCAGGTCCTCTGGAAGCCACCAGGCCACCTCTCTGGCTCCCTAACTTGCTTACTCATATAGCAGCAGTCCTATGAGGCAAGTAGTGACATCTCCATTTTGGTTTTAGTGCTGGGCACAGAACCCAGCACACACTAAGCAGCTACTCTGGCCCGAGCACCTACCCTACTGTCTCCATTTTAGGGTCAGGAAATAGAGGCACAGAGGAAAGTGGCTTGCCAACCAGTCAGAGCCCGTGTCTCTCTCTAGCCAGGCTGTGTGCTCAGCATGTCTGCCGAGAAAGAACTGCTCTAAGCCATGTTCTTTTAAAACCCTTATAACAATAACATTTTGTGTTCTAATTATAAAACTAAGTCACGGTTGGAATTTTTTTAAATAGAGAAAGGAGTAAGGAAGTCAAAATTATTTGTATTTTTATCACCTGGTGATAATGTTTATGAACAGTTGGGTCCATTTCCTTTAAGAAGTTAAATTGCATGTATAATTTTCTTTCCAAGCAGCATAACACCACATGTGACTTTTAAAAATTAATGCTACAATTTGAGCATTTCCCCATGTTACTAAATATTCTTAAAACCAAAGATTTCGATGCCTGCAAATATTCCAGCTATTCAGAGCTACCATAATTTATTCTAAAAAATCCCATAATGCTGGGCCATTAAGTTGTTCCCAACATTCCTGGGGCTTGTGTGGGGTCCTTCAGGGTTCTTTAACTGGGCTCCCTTGGGAACCAACCAGGATATTTTCAACCCAGCAGCTGATCTACTTCTGTCCACTATGTAGAAACATCCCTGGGCAAGGAAGACAGGCATGGATTTTGAAAAGTTTGAGCGTTCAGATTCCCAATGAAATTTCAGAACCACCCCCCCTCTTGTAATGGCATGATTTTTCCTAGCATCATAAAAATGCCACACATCTTACCCAACAAGTACAAAATAAAAATGTGCAAGAGGCTGGGAAGATGGCTTACATGCACCAAAGAGTGCAACACACACACACACACACCATGTACACACGCTCAAACAGGGCACACATGTATCTATACAAAAAGATAAAAGAAGAGAAAAAAGTAAACAAGCAGGACCCGGTGGCACACACCTGCAGTCCCAGCAGAGGAGAAACTGAGGCAGAAGGACCAGGAGTTCATAGCCTGGGTTCGTTACATCGTGAGACCCTGTCTCCACAAACAATGAAGAGGGAAGAAGAGGAGGAGGAGGAAAAAGAGGAGGAAAAGGAGGCAAAACAAAAATCACCATCACCAAAATAAAATAAGAGCAAAACCCTTATCCCCCATCACTTGATCCGTATCTTCCCACGGTGGACTCTACCTTGGCTTTGTTTCTCTTGTTAATAGATGTATAGTTCATCCTTCCAAATGGTGGCGGGCCTCTGCCCACGCCCGACAGCCACCGTGAGCTCATGACTATATGACACAAAGTTCTTTTTATTCTCTGTCTTCCCTTTACCACAGGCCGATGCCCTACTTTTGCAGATGTGGCAGCCACTTCATCCGCCAGAGTCCGCCTTCCACTTGGGGAGCAAACTGAATATTCTTGGGACAAATACAAATGAGTTTATAGGAAAGTAGCCCAAAGTTGGTGCTTACAAAGAGGGGCATATGTGTAAGTAGGAAATAATCTGAATATTTTGCAAATGGAAATAAATCGTCAAAAAGCATTTCCCTCCTTCCCTCTCTACCTTCTTCCTTTCCTTCCCTTTCTTTCTTGTGGTGTGTGTGTGTGTGTGTGTGTGTGTGTGTGTGTGTGTTTGTGTATGTGTCTATGTATGTGTGTGTCTATGTATGTGTGTATATATGTATGTCTGTGTGTGTATATGTTTGTCTCTGTGTATATATGTGTGTGTATATGTGTATGTATGTATATGTATGTATGTGTGTATATGTGTGTGTGTATATATATGTGTATGTATGTGCATATGTATGTGTGTATATGTATTATATATGTGTCTGTGTGTCTGTGGAGAGCAGAGAAGCACATCAGGCTACACACTAAGCTTTCATCTTTTTATTTTTTAGCTTTAATTGGTTTAAGTACTTTTTCTGCATGAATGTGTGTGCACCATGTGCTCCAGGGGGCCCTGGAATGGTAGTTACAGGCAGTGGTGAGCTGCCAAGTGGGTGCTGGGAATAGACACTTCTCCTCTCTCTGCAACAGCAGCAAGTGTTCTGGCCTCTGAGCCAGCTCTCCAGCCCATCTCCACGCAACTTTTAATGCAACCTAAGATTCAGTCTTTTTTGTGTTCTCAAGCTGGGAGATAAATGGCCTAAGCCCAGGGATACTCCCCTAACTACCACTCTGCTTTTCAGAAGGATCACAGTGAGTTCAAGGCCAGCCTTGGACACAATGAAATTCTGCCACAAAAAACAAGTGTACTTCTGCCTCTTGAGGATCTATTTCTACTTCCATCTATATTATCCCTAACTTTTCCAAGAAGGAGAATCAAAGACTAACCCCAAGTTAATCTTCTTTACTTATTTATATTTAGGTTTTCAAAATGGAAGTCTCAACTGAAACCCAGGCTGCCTTTAAACTCACCTGGCTCGGCCTCCTGAGTGATATCGCCCACACACTGGGCTCAATGTTCATTTTGAATGACCATGTTAGAAATCAGTCAACGCAGATCTCAGAGTCTCTCGGGTCTTCCCAGACAATTAAAAAGGGACTTAATGCTCATAGTGTTTCACTGTCCCTATGATAAGACACGGGTAGTAAACATATCAAAGGGTCACCTTGCTTTGTTATAAAACTACTCCGGAAAGAGTAAAAAAGAGTTTCAAGTGTCTTTCTGAGCTACCTGATGAGGGTTGGGGGGTTGAACTCTGGTCCTCTGCAGGGGCAGTGCATGATCTTAACTGCTGAGCCAATGCTCTAGCCCTGGAGGACTTGGTTTTTGAATAGCAGAAATGCCTTTGCTCATCTCTGTGTTTCTGTTTTGTTCTTTACTTGCTGCACAGCTTCCCGGATTGGTTGATTCTCCTTCCTTTGTGTGACTCTGGGATTTGTCTGCCATTATTTCTCTTTTGTCCAAAGGGCTTCCTCAAACACGATCAGACCTACTAAAAACCTTCCTGGCTTTGGTGTATCTGAAGAAGTCGTTGTCTAAAAGATGTTCTCACTCAGAGAGCATCGAGGGTTGTTTTGTTGTTGTTGTTTTGTTTTGTTTTTTTGTTTTTTCCCCTTCTGTTCTTTAAGGGTGTGGCTTCTGGACAGCCCGGACTTTACTCTCTTATCTTCACTCACCCCACACATAACTGTTTTTCTGCCTGCTAGCTTTAAGATTTTTTTCCTTATCATTGGCCTTGGATGGTTTTTAATGTGCCATAGTATAAATTTCTTGACTCTTCTGCTTAAGTTTGTGGACTTCTTACATCTATAAGTATAGACATTTTTATCGAGTGTGAAACTTTTTCAGCTATTTCTTTTTTGGGGGGGGTTCTTTTTTTTTTTAATTGAGCATCTTCTTCATTTACATTTACATGGTAAAACCTTTCCCAATTTTCCCCCTCCCCAGAGACCCCAGCCCCTCCTCCCACCCCCTGCCCCCACATATATGTCCCTCCACCCGACCCATTCCCCCCCCCACACACACCCCATTTCCCTTTGTTGGGGCATCTATTGAGCCTTTACCTGACCAAGGACCACTCCTCCCACTGATGTCCAACAAGGCATTCCTCTGCCACATTTTTGACTGGAACCTTGCGTACTCCTTAGTTGATGGTTTAGTCCCTGGGAGTCCTGGGGCATCTGGGTGGCCAAAATCATTGTTCTTCCCATGGGGCTGTAAACCCCTTCAGCTCCTCTGGACCACCCTCCAGCTCCTCCATTGGGGACCCCAAGCCCAGTCCAATGGTTGGCTGCTAGCATCTGCCTCTGTATGTAAAGCTCTGGCAGGGCCCCTCCAGAGACAACCATGGCCTGCTCCTTTTGGTAGACACTTCTTGTCGACCATAGGAGTGTCGGGGTTTGGTGACTGCTTATAGGGTGAATTGCCAGGTAGGGCAGTTTCTGGGTGGCCTTTACTTCAGTCTCTGCTCCACATATTGTGTCCCTTATTGCAGCTATTTCTTTAATTCTTCAATTCTCTCTGTCTCTCTCTCTCCTATTAAGGCTTGAATTCTGTCTTTCTAAAATGTGTGTGCTGAAGGTAATCCCCAGCAAGATGACTGAAGACAGAATTTTTTTTTTATTTTAACTTTCTAAATTCTTTGTTTACATTCCAAATGCTTTCCCCTTTCCCAGTTCCCCCCTCCCCATATGTCCCATAAACCCTCATCTCTCCACCCATTCTCCAATCACCTCCCTCCTTTTTCTCTGTCCTGGTACTCCCCTACAATACTGGATCAAGCCTTTCCAGGATTAGGGCCCTCTCCTTACTTCTTCATGGGAGTCATTTGATATGCTAATTGTGTCTTGGGTATTCAGGGCCTCTGGGCTAATTAATATCCACTTATCAGTGAATGCATTCCATGTGTATTCTTTTGTGATTGGGTTACCTCACTTAGGATATTTTCCAGTTCCATGAAGACAGAATCTTTAAAGAAGTATTTAAGGTTAGAACTGGAAAGATGGCTCAGTGAATAAAGGCTCCTACTACCAAGCCTGGTGAGCTGAGGGTCCAGGGAAGGCACAGAATAGGCTGCAAAGTGGATTACAAAGCTGAACAGCAACTGGCTTCATTACGTTGGCCAAAGACGGTGCTGGACCTCAGAGTTCTGTCCAGACTGTTCTGTGACTTAGTCTCCTATGTAGGGTGGACAGGCATAGGAAGACACAGCAAGTGAACTGTTACTTTTCTACCAATAAGATAGAGATAAATGGAAACAAAGTTTAGAAAGAGGCTGGGCTAGTTCAGTACTAGAATGCTTACTTAACCTGTGTATGAAAGGTTCTGGATTCAATCCCAAGCACTGAATGAATGAATGAATGAATGAATACCAAATCATAGTTTTCTTTCTTCATAATTTGATTAATTAGAAATTAATCAATTAATTAGGCAAGCATGTTGGTACATACCTTTAAACTCAGTACTTGGGAGGCATAGACAGACAGATCTCTGAGTTTGAGGCCACCCTGGTAAATAGAATGAGTTCCAAGACAGCAAGGACTACACAGAGAAATCCTGTCTCAAAAAAGCAAAAGCAAAAGAAATTAATCAACTAATTAATTTGAATGTGTGTTGTTGGATTCATGTATACATAGTCATATGTGTGTGAGCAAATACATGTCCACATGTTTATGCATGTTGATATCAGAGGTTGACACTGGATGTCTTCTTGTTGTGAGAATATTAAAAATGGACCTGCCAACTCTCCGTGACCCTGCTTCTCTCTGCCCACCAACTCTCCGGCCCCGCTGGGCCATAGGGCTCCTACCGGGTGCTCTCATCTCGGTGGTCTCTCTACCCACCAGCTCTCTGGTGGGGGGGCACCCATGTTCCTCTTGCCACCACACAACACCCCACACACCCCACAGTCAACCATCACAACACCCAATTACCCAGTAGAATTAAAAGTCTTAAAGCTTATAGTTAACCAATCAGATTTATGTATTAATAAAATCATAATTTACAAGATGCCAATACCATTATTTCAGAGCCAATTGATAATGATAAAGCTTTATCCCAGCTCTTCTAACCTTATGACATCATCATGTCAGCCACCATTCCCCTTCCTCCTCTCTCTTGAGACACTCTCTGCCTCTGCAGCTCTTAGCTCCACCTCCCTTTTCCCTTTCCAATCACAGGCCTCCTCTGCACTAATGTAATTGGACAGGGAAAGTCCTGCAACATCTTCTTCCATTATTCTCCACCTTTAATAGTGACGGAGCAGGGGCGGGGGGTCCTCTCACTTAAACCCACAGCTCACAATCTGGCCTGCTTGTCCGGAGTGCCCTGTCTTCACCTCAAAATGAGGGCTGGAATTACAAGCAGGCTGTCTCATCCACCCGACTGTTCTGAGGAGCCAAAAGTCACCCCTAACCCTCACACCACCATTTTCATTGAGCTATTTCTCTAGCCCCTAGTTGTTGTTTTGGTTTGCTTTGGTTCTGAAATGAAAACAAAGCAAAACAAGCCCTGAGTGTAAAATGTATATAACTGAGGGTGAAATGAAAACTTGATGAATCTGAGGAGATATACAGGATTCCTTGTATTCTGACCACTTTTCTCTGAATTAGTAACTATATCAAAAGTAACAAAGGGAAAAGACAGCTGTTTAAGAAGGCGAGTGAGACAGAACCAGGGCTTGCCAGAGGTTCCCTCATCCCCTGCTCTTCTCAGAGCACACCTGCCTTTTGTGTACAGTGTGTCTGCCAGGAAGGAGGAAAAGCCATCAATGCACCGGGCAGGAGCTCATTATCGTCAGTTGTGGACGCACAGATGAAAGGCTTCTCCAAGGAAGCGTCCGGATTAACTTGTTTCAAGTGCTTTGTGCTCTGAAGATACATCACAATACAATAGTAGGAAAACCACCATCTTTAAGTTGTCGTGAGAGATTCAAGCATCATGCCCATCCTAGTGGTTTGTTGGGTTTCTAACAGAGGCACTCTGGGGAACCCGAAGATGACCTTAATGACTCTGTTGGGTTATCAGCTGCTCCAAATCCTCAGAATATACTCTTAACCTGTAAAAATTTTACTGTATGCCAGTCGTTCCTCAATAATGTATTTTTGTTGTTGTTTTCCTAAGGAAACATAAAAAAATAAGTCATTCTTTTTTATTGTCTAGCTATTTGTATTTCTCTGTATATCTGATACTGAGATCATAATAATTACTATTGATAATGTATTAATTAATAATTAATATATTATATCTAATACATAGAAATTATTAATTATATTATATATCATACAATAATTAATATGTGTTAATCATCAATTGGCAAGTGTTTGTTTTGGCGTGGGACAGTTGGAATACTCTACATTGCCTGTTTTCCTTTTGTCGGGCTAAACATAGTAGGTGAAGTTGGCGTCTGCAGAAGACTGCAGAGGTAAACTGTTTGCTCCAAAAGGTGAAAACTACTGAACTAAAACTAAAGGTCATTTTAGTTCAGATGAGCCAACCCTGCTTTGTATCTTACAGCAAAGAGTTTGAGGACTGAATGAATCTCAAGCTGTAGAGATTTCTCCCGTCTATTTTTACACACACCCTGGCTCTTTCCCAGAAAGAAGAGAAACAAAAATCCACTGGCAGTTGATCTTTACCTTGTTCCATTGAATTTCCTGAGGAGATTAAAAAAAAAATCTCTGGAAGCAGGAACAGATGGAGCAGCAAGAGGAACACTGCAGAGCAGGAAACTTAACCAAGCGCTGAGGAGAAAACAAAGAGCTCAAAAAGACGTTGTCTTAAAAAAAAAAAGAAACAACTCATTTGACTGGAGACAAAGTATCAGACAGAGTAAATATTTGCCTTTCTTTGAAGGAACCGGAGATGATAAACACAGTCATTACATTGTTCTCCAGGTTGTTCTATTAGGCAACCATCCTAAGGATTTCCAATCTGAGATCGGATAAAAATGTTGCTCATTAACATTTATTCTCTTTTCCCGAGCCATGAATCCATTCTTTAGATATCAGAGAAGTTAAATTTAAAACTCTGAACAGCCCATGGGGATGGGGACAGCTAAGCAGATGCCACATTCAGAAGCCATGTCTTCCCAAAAGTTTTGAAGTCTCCATTTGTATGTGGGTGAGTGGTATGAGAACATCACCCCGCCCTGATTCTGCAATAGGTGAGGCGTGGGTGGCCTCAGCTGGGGCGGAGGACTCCCCAGGTCTCTGTGACTCTCTACTGCAGACTTGCCACCAGACCATAGGAATGAGCTGTGACCTCAAATACAAGACACTGCAGCCCGTGAAAGGGACCAAAACACTGTCACTGAGAAAAAATGCTTAGAGGGGAGTCTCTTAAATTCAACAGGGACTCTGCCTTGCAGATACCGTTTCTTTGTTGTGGGTTTTTTTTTTTTTGGTTGTTTTGTTTTGTTTTTAATGTCATAAATGACAAATTCATCTGAGTTTCAAAAGAAAAGAGATAAATAAGCTTCCATCTTTATCTCAATTAAAGTGTCAGGCTGTAAGGGACCTAAACACCTTCTTAATAAGTCAGAGAGGAAACATGGCAATCTGGTTTATGGTAGGAAATAAAAGACAAAAATGAAGCAGAGCACTCCTTGGAAGGCTGGGAGTACATCTTCTTGTCTGAAAATGTAACATGAATAAAAAGGAAGGAAGCTAATGTCTTCTGAGGCCAAATGAACTTGTAAAGCAGCTTCAGTGTAATGAGACTGTCTGGAGGCCCCGAGGTGGGTCACTCTGAGTGCCAACTTTTGATGCCTGGGGCTATTTACAAGGGTTAAGAAGTTGGCAGGAGTCTCAGGGCACTTTCAGAGTTACTTTGTTATGACAGTTTTCACTTATGATTTTCATTATGATCCTCTTTAGAATCGCCACATAGATGCCTATGGCTCACAGACAGGGGTGCGGGATTAAAAAGCCTAAGTGTGCTGTCGTAATGAGTCCAGAGAGTTTGGAAACCATCGTGTGGGTGACTTTGAATGTTTGGAATTGCAGGATGATTGCAGAGATGATTATCTGAAAGTGATGGTCAGGCCCAGTTGCAAATGACTGCCTGAAAGGAACCGAGGCTCATGGGAAACCCATTGAAGACCCCCCACAAGCTTCAGAAACCAGCCTGGTCTAATTATGTCAGTCACTAATGGAGTGCAGGTGACTTCCTTGTTATGATCATTTGGCAGGCTCACCTCCTTCAGGGATAGCCTGTGATTCAAGATGCCAGGTCTGCTCACAGGCATGGATCAGATAGATGTCCAGGACCTCAGAAGGGCTGCAATTGGCCCCCGGCTCTAGGCAGAGACCTCTGAAGGGAACTCTTCTTTGTCGTCTAAAGAGGCCCTAAGAAGGAAGTGGCTCTTCTTTTCTGCCCTTGGGAAACAGATTATTTGCTTATCTACCTACCTGCTTTTGTTAGAGTAAACAAGTATTTTCTCAGCACCTATGTGCCAGTCACTGTGGTAGATGCTATGGATGAAGCCATCAAACAGGACCCTCGTGGAGTCCACACTCTAAAGAGTCCAGCCTAAGAAAATGCATATATAAACACATAGCTTAGATTATAAAATGAGCTCTGGAGAAAATAAATGGAGAAATGTGGGAGGAAATAAAAAAGAAGGAAAAAAATAAGAAAAAGTCACCTTATAGTGCTTGGGGTCTCACGGAGCCTGAGAAAGCTGGGGGGAGGGGCAAGTAATAGTAAAGAACAGGTGAAAGGGTGGGAGAGAGTAACCACGGAGCAGGCCTGCGCTGACGTAGCTGGGGTGTGGCTGAGTCCAAGGAAAATGACGCTGGGTCAGTTTGGAGGGGCAGGAAAGCGACCTTTAATTCTGAGAGCACCAAGACACCCATGGGGGCTTTTAAAGCCGAGAGGAGCCCCTGGCTGCAAATGGCTGCCTGGGAGAAAATGACGAGCCTCATTTTAGCAAGATCACTTTTGACTGCTGTATGGGAAATGTGTTAGAAAGAGATAAATATGGAAGCAATGAGACCAGTAAGTGATATGAGGTGATAGTGGCTTATGCTATTTATGCCACTGGTGGGGAGGGGGAAGGGCCGGAGGAGATATTGGCTGAGGTGGGGATTCAGCGGGCATGTCTGGAGGACTGATTCTTATGTCCTGGAATGAGAAAATAGAGACAGGGGGGTAGTGTCAGAAGCATGGGTAGTTTATTAAAACTTGCACTTCCAAGGGAGGATGTGTGCCAGAGGCAGGGGGTGGGGGGTGGGGGGTGGGCAAGAGGGTGGGGCATTGGGAGTTGGGGGAAACGCTTAGAAACGTAATGCAACAGTAAGGCAGTGTAAAGTCGGGCTGTCATTTGCAGGCCTCTTCAACATCCTCTGTTACATGTTGTTCTACATACAACTTCATGCATGTTGGTTTCATTTAATCTCCACCTAGGTGTATGCATCGTAGTGTTACAAACCACAGGTCACCTTCAGATGCACTAGAGAGGCCCTCTGTGCCCGTGCCAGGGGCTGTATTTAGTCAATGGTAGAGAGAGTGCGAGCCTTTCTCTTTGCCAACTAGTTTCTTTCCTGTGCTGATTTTGAACTTTAATACACCCTTATTCTCCTGCCTCATGTGCTGTATTGCCCCTCCCTTAGACCTGAGACCTGCCGGTCTCAGTCCCACCAACAGAGTAATGGTGGAAATGACCCTGGTACTACCAGCTTTAGACTATACAAAGAAACACAAACAAGGATCTCCCTTGTTTGACCTACCTGAGAAATGCACTGCCTGAGGGTGCCCACCTTGGGAGAAGCCTGGGATGTGCCATGTGACCACGTGCAAATGTTCCAGACTATAGTCACAGCTAAGGTGCAGTTGGCAGTCAGCTTCAGCCACTGGCTGTAGGAGTAAAGTCACCTGCAGGTGACACCAGCTGCCACTGTTGAGTGGCCCTACTCTCTGAACCCTCTGCATCAGCCACCCTTGGTCAGGAACTCTGTCAAAAAACTGACAAGAAACAACTTAAAGGTAGGAAGGCTTGTGTTGGCTTACAGTGTGAGGCTTGCAGCAACTGCACTGGCCTGCCCTCAGGGACCTCAGCAGGTGCTTACGTCATGCCCTGTTGCCACCACCAGGTGCCCCGAGCTCTGGCAAGACAAGTTATTTTTTTTCCTCTTCCCCGTTTCCCCATGCCACGCGCACTACAAGCCACTGCAGTGCCCTACTGTCTCCCTCTTTCCCTTCCTCAAGTCCTCACTCCTTTCCCCTCCCCCCAATAAACTTCTTTTATATCACATCTGTTCCATGGTATAATTTCTCAGGAGTACACTTTGGCTTGGGCTTGCCAAAGATACCCCACACCACATTATATTTCATAACAGTGTCAGGGAAAGCATGGTGGCAGAAACATGAGGCAGACAGACAGACAGACAGACAGACTGAGCATGAGCCGTAGGAAGCATAAAGCACACAGGAAGTAGAGCCAGGTTTTAAAACTTCAAGGACTACCCCTGGTGACCCACTTCTTCCAATAAGGCTCCTAAAGTTTCCCCAACCTTCAAAATCACCACATGCTGGAGATTAGTTCAAACTTATGAATGGGATGGGGAATTTCACTTTCAAATCAACTTCTCCCTGGCTGAGGTCCAAAATATGAAGCCCAAATAAATCAGTTTGAGCCACAAAATGGTGACATAACTTTAATCCCAGCACTCAGGAGGCAGAGGCAGGCAGATCTCTGAGTTCGAAGCCAGCCTGGTCTACAGAGCAAGTTCCAGGACAACCAGGGATACGCTGAGAAACACTTTCTCAAAAAAAACAAAACAAAATAAAAATGGAAATAAGCCAGTCACATGATACCCTGTCTGGATCTGTGAACCATTAATATTTGACATAGGGCACAGGAGTATTGGGCACAAACCATCTCTCAGGGAAGAAACAGAGTTGCCCATGGAATTTGAGGACACTCTGGTGGGACATGTAGCCACACCGAGTGGTGACTTGGGCATCTGAGTTCATACAGACATCCAGGCTGGAGGGACCTATCACAGTGTGTGGGTTCATCCCCCTTAACTTCACAGGACTGAGAGAGATCAGCAAGGGCGTGAGATGGGCAGAGGAGAGAGGCTGGTTTGAGGCCTTCTCTGAGGAAGTTTAACATTTAACGGTAGAGGAAAAATCAGAGCTAGAATGGAAGGGGAGGAGAGGGAACAGAGAATCCACTGAGTGTTTAAAAAGAAAAGATGAAAGTAGCCACTGGGTTTGACTGGACGGGGCACCCATGACCTTGAAATGAGCAGTGCCAGTGGGCGTGGATAGGGCAGAAGCATAAAAGGAGCTGTGATCCCTCAGAGAGGCAAGAACTGTCTATTACTTCAGAAGCTGGGTCAGCCCTGCCACAGGCAGTTGCTAACTGCTGCACAAGGACCAAGGATGCTGGGCCCAGTCAACAGCTTTGTGACATCAGACAGAACTGAGCTGAAACAGCTATGAGCAAATGACTTAAACTTACTTTATCTATCTGCACACTATAGGAGAGTTTAAAACCAACCAACCAAACAAACAAACAAAAAAATAAAAAAATATTTCTCTTTCACTGGGGGCCTGGAAATTGACTAACAAAAGACAGACTTTGCAGATTGGAGCTACCCTTGATTTAGGAGAGAAACCCGGAGATAGCTGACTGTAGAACTGGTTAGAATCAGAGAATTTTAGAGAGTGAACAAAAGGCAGTGGATTTGTAGAGAAATAGCAAAGGCTTTTGGGGTGGCAAACTGTGGGAGGTAAGAACATGATGGGGGGAAGGAGACGAGTGGAAAACAGAGCTATTTTAGTAAAGTTTGTTAAATTGATTCCTCTTGGTGATTCTCGAGTTACCTTGGAGTTGTCAGGGGACACAGAGTCACACATGGAAATGTATGTCCCGCTTTTAGAAAAATAAAGAGGCAGGCACAGAAACTTTCTGCCTGTGCATTGTTTTTTAAGTTAAAATAAGCCATATGTTGAAGGGATGTATTTTTGGGATGTATTTAATCCTCTACAGGGATCAGGATATTAACAGTCCGGGGAGATAACATAGCCTGTAAAGTGCTTTCCTTGCAAGCATGAAAATATGAGTTTGATCTCCAGAAACCAGATAAAAAATAATAATAAACACGAGCGGGTGTATGTGCCATGAGGTCAGGGAGTGGGGCAGACAATGAGGTGGGTGACAACATTGGATTTGGTCAAGAAAAACCTGCAGAGGTGTCCCTGAAAGGACTTCAGGGTCATCACGAGACACCCCTGGTCTCAGCACAAAGATTTACCTGTCCCAGAAGGACAGAGGACAGGGAATCAGAGACAAAGACAAGAGATAGAGGATGAGGGAGTGAGAAGGAAAAAGGAACAAGGGAGGGGAGAGAGGGGTATTTACCCTGGAAGAACAAAGATTGTCTCTGGATAGAGCGGAGACAGATGTGACCCATTGGCAAATGGCAGTTTATAAAGGGGAAGGAGAGGCCCACCTCCCCATGTTAGGATGAGGTGCTTGGTTTTGTTGGGCATGTTGAGTAGGGCAGCCAAAGGGAGCTTTAGATGGCTGGACTTCAATACTTTGATAGCTGGACCTTGGAGGTCAGCCACAAAGGGAGGAAATGGCCAAAGCTAGGGAGGTGGGGACAGGATGTTCCTGGGGACTCACTGGCCATCCAGCCTAGCCCGTGGTGAACTACAGGCCAATGAAAGACCCTGTCTCAAAAAACAAGAGGCAAGGTTTCTGAGGAACAGCACCGCAGGTTGTCCTCTGTGTTCCACGTGTGCATACCTGCATACACACCCATACATCCACATGCACACATATACATACAGCCACCATATGCATACACCCCATACACACACACAGAGAGAGAGAGACAGAGAGACAGAGAGACAGAGAGAGAGTGGGAGAGAGGAGGGGCAGAGAATAAGAAAAAGAATACTGCTTCATAGATTTCCATTAGCATAAAATGAGACAAGATTTTAGCTCAAGCTTAGGCATATAGCAGTTGCTCTATGCTCATCTTTAAAGCCTTCCTTCCCTTGTGGGGAGACATTCATGGACCCACTGAATAGAAAAGACACCCAAGCAGACTGTCCCAGAGCCACAGGTCCTGTTTGGTGGAGGATAAGTATGAATGTGCCCCAACACAAAACCTTAAACTTACTTAAAATGTTGCGGTTTATTTTACAATCTATTTATTTGCATGTTTTTTTCTTTTTTGTTTTGTTTTTGTTGTTGTTTTCTCAAGGCAGGGTTTCTCTGTGTAGCCCTGGCTGTTCTGGAACTCATTCGGTAGACCAGGCTGGCCTTGAACTCAGAAATCCGCCTGTCGCTGCCTCTCAGGTGCTGGGATTAAAGACATGTGCCACCACAATCTGGCTGCATGGTGTTTGAGCATGAACTTTGTGGGTGACCATGTTGTGTTGAAATGTCAAAGTTGTGCACCACTAAAAGGAATGATGTCACTGGGCGGTGGTGGTACATGCCTGTAATCCCAGCACTCTGGGAGGCAGAGGCAGGTGGATTTCTGAGTTCGAGGCCAGCCTTGTCTACAGAGTGAGTTCCAGGACAGCCAGGGCTACACAGAGAAACCCTGTCTCCAAAAAACCAAATTCAAAAAAAAAAAAAAAGATGTCAGATTTCTATACACGGAAAAAAAGTTTAGCTTTCCATTCTTTCTATTTAAAAAACAATGTCAATCTCATGATCAAAGAGGGAAGAGAGAGTGTGCTGGAGAGATGGTTTGATGGGTAAGAAAATAAGCTGAACAAGTACAAGGACCCATGTTTGGACCCTAGCAACCATGCAATACACCAAGTGTGGCCACATGTACCTGTGACCACATCCTCGGGGAGACAGACAGGAGAGGTCTCCAGGAGGATTCTTGTCTGGGACTCCCTAGGTGCCGGCCTAACTTCAGCACCAGTAGGACCCTGTCCCAAAAGATTACTACAGAGTGCTAAAGCAAGTCATCTGGTGTCTGTCTTCTGGCCTCCATGCGCACAAACTCGCATACATGCAACCCCTCCTCGTACACATGCATAGCACATACACATACATGCAAACACCATACTTATATACATGTATACCATACACTCACACATACTCCATATGCACATGCATACCCCAATATACTCACACATACACACACACACACACACACACACTCACACCCCATTCTAACACACATGCATACCACACACTTACACACATGCATACCACACACACATACATGCATATCCCACACTCACACACACATACATGCATACTCCACACTTACCCACATGCATGCCCCACACCCAAGCAGAGCTGGAAAGAAGTCAGTAGAGATGTGACTGGTAGTTCTCTGGTAGTGACATTTAGATTTTGTGATGTTTGATGAGTTTTAAGCTCCGTTATATGAATTTATTTTTGCACCTACTTTTCCATCAGTAATTTTTTATCCTTTTTCTTAAAGAGCATCCTTTAAATCAGTTACATTTTAAATAGCACAGACCCTGGATGAGCTATGGAGCACTAGCCTTTATTGCTCTCCCTAACCTGCCTGCTACTTTGCAAACAGTCGTTTTATTAAAACCGCCCGATTTCACAGTTTCAACATGCCATCTGTTGCCAGGACCCCGACGAATACAGCGGGATTCGTATGAGTCGATCTCAGTTCATAACTCAAGCAACATGGTCCTGTGCATGGACGAAGAAATCCATAATAGTAGAAAGGATGTATGCTACATATGTATGCCGTACATATTTCCATCTAGAATATTTGCTATGTATATGGCATGCATATTTGAAGAACTGTTAACACTGCTCCCTGGAGGATGCTGGGAGACAGAGAACAGAGAAAGGGGACTTTGATTCTAGTCTCCTTTCTTTTCTGTGATTTCCCATGTTTATGTATTCAATTCTCAAATAAAATTTTCATTTAACTTTTGCTCAAAGATATTCTCTAGGTACTGTCTTTTGAGGATGACCAAGATTTAAGCATAAATGTTCACTTGTGGTTCATCAGTATGGTTTGTTTTGTTTATTTTTAATCTATTTTACTTTGTTTTTAGCAGTACTAGGGATCAAACCCAGGTCCTCACGCATGGTGGGCAAGTAAGTGTTCTACCACTGAGCTACACCCTCAGCCTTTTATTCTTTTCAAGAAGTCCCAGATATTTCTCAGGCAGGATCCCCCGCCTCTGCCCTCAAGCAGTTAGGGCTATGTTCACACAGCATCGCAACAGCAATGCGGCTTATTTTAATGTTCTTTAGTGTCAAGGCTCAGAAAATACACGGAGATCAGGCATGGCCCTGCCGTAAGTTACACCATGCTGGGCAGCAGAACAGTAGTTTCAGGCTGGACCTTGGTCACAGGAGCTCCATAGTGCATAAGACATTAGCTCTCAGGCTAACCCCTAATGGCTCCCTTTTATAAAGCATCAATTTGCTTCGTTTTGAGTACCGACACTGAGGCAGAATGACAAGAGTAAATAAGTACCATCTGTCCAGCACAAACCATAAGGAGCAGACCGATAACTTATTTATGCAAATAAAATACTACCTCCTCTGTACTGATCGACTGAAACCTGGTGGTTTGGATAGGCATGGTCCCCACAGACTCATATATTTGAATGTTTGTCTATAGGGAGTGGTACTGTTAGGAGGTGTGGCCTTGTTGGAGTAGGTGTGGCCTTTTTGGAGGAAGTGTGTCACTGTAGAGGCAGGCTTTGAGGTTATATGTGCTCAAGCTAATGACCTGTGTGGCATGCAGTCTCCCGCTGCCTTCAGATCAAGATACAGAGCTCTCAGCTCCTTCTCCAGCACCATGTCTGCCTGCGTACCGCCATGTTCCCTGACACGACAATAATGGACTAAACCTCTGAAACTGTGTTCCAGCCTCAATCAAATATTGTTCTTTATAAGAGTTGTCGTGCTGGGCAGTGATGGTGCACGCCTTTAATCCCAGCACTTGGGAGGCAGGGGCAAACGGATTTCTGAGTTCGAGGTCAGCCTGTTCTACAAAGTGAGTTCCAGGACAGCCATGGCTATGCAGAGAAACCCTGTCTCGAAGAACCCCCCCCCACCAAAAAAAAAGTTGTTATAGTCATGATGTCTCTTAACAGCATTAAAACCCTAACTTAGACAACATGGAAACATGAGAGGGGTTGGAAAGATGGGTCAGAGTTAAGAGCGCCCATTGCTCTTGCAGAGGGCCTAGGTACAATTCCCAGCGCCCATGTGACAGCTCACAACTGTCTGTAATTGTAGTTGGAAGAATATCCGACTCCCTTTTCTGGCCTCCAAGTGGAGCAGGCACACAAGTAGTACACAGAGATGCAGACAATCACTTATACACATTTAAAAGGAAAAAGGTGTAATAAAAGCCAGGATTTTTCTAAGCGATTAAACATACCAGACCAAGAATGGGTACAAACCCCTCACCAGAGAGACAGTCCCAGTGGGCACAGCAGCCCTTACTCTCAAGCTGTCAAACACACCAGGAGTGCATGATCCACCGGCACCGATTCCTGGCTTGGTTTCTGTCCCTGGGCTCAGGCTCTGACTCCATTGCTGGAACTGACCTGGTCAAACCCTCATTTGTCCAGACCTAGCCCTGTGCCTTGTGCCTTGAACCTGTTCTGAAGTTGAATCTATTGGGGTTTCACCTCTCCTTTTATATCTAATCACCTTTCTTTAAGTCTGTTTCAGTTCTCTGATCTTACCTTCAGCAAGGCCTCTTTGAACCTGTCACCTCTTTAACCCTTTTATTGCCATTCGGTGTCTTACATACACGTTGTTATGTGAAGTCTAGTGCAAGGCCTAAGAGTTTAATATCAGTAATTAGGACTGTAATGACAGAGCTCATGACTGCTACCAAGCCAAATCAGTGGCACTCAGCAAACCAAAGCCAATAAAATCAACATACGTATAGATTTATTATTATTAAATGAAGTCTCATATTACAGAGACCGGAACTCAACCGTCAATGGAGCTTACTCCTTTTTTTGGGGGGGGGGGTGGATTTGGTTCTTTTGAGACAAGGTTTCTCTGTGTAGCCCTGGCTGTCCTGGAACTCACTCTGTAGACCAGGCTGGCCTCGAACTCAGAAATCTACCTGCCTCTGCCTCCCAAGTGCTGGGATTACAGGCGTGCGCCACCACCACCCGGTGAAGCTTACTCTTGACAGCATGGTACTACCTCAAAGTATGGCAGCTTGGAATCTTGAATACTTCGAAATAAAGATTGTAATTCCAGAAGCAAGGTCTTTCTGGTTGCCTGCCTCCCTGTTCGAGGTATGTCTCCCCTGACGTGATCTATAGGAAACAAAATTAGGAGTTAGAGAAGTGGCTCAGTGGTAACTGGCTGCCCTTGCAGAGGACCTGGCCTTGATCTCCAGCATCCAAATGATGGGTGGGTCACAACCACCTGTAACTCCAGCTGCAGGGCATCCAGTGCCCACTTCTGGCTGCTGTCCTAGGTATGTATGTGGTACATAGACATACATGCAGGCAAAACCCCATACACATAAAATAAAGTAAAGTAAAAAATCTGTAATTAAAAAGAGAAAGAAACCAGATTCATTCTTCCCTAAGGTGAGTCTTAGGACGAGAACCCCTCCCCTGTTAAGCAAGCTACAAAATCCTGTAATGGTCTCTGGTGCTTCTCTCCTCTCTCTTCAAAAGGCAAATCCCCAAAGATTCCTGTTCTAAACCTGGGCAGATGAAGGACTCCACAGAAAACCCAAGAAGAATCTGAACCAGTAACCCTCACAGGAGGAGACAAGGAGCTCAGCCAGTCAACAGTCCAGTATACATTTTTTTTACTTTTTTTTTTATTAGATATATTCTTCATTTACATTTCAAATGTTGTTTCCTTTCCTGGTACCCCCCCCCACCTGAAAGTCCCATAACCCATCTCCCCTCCCCCTGTTCCCCAATCAACCCTCTCCCACTTCCCTGTCTCAGCATTCCCCCACACTGCGGCATCGAGCCTTTCCAGGACCAAGGGCCTCTCTCCCTCCTTTGATGTCCAACAAGACCATCCTCTACGCCTATGTGTATGGAGCCCTGAGTACTCTCTGGTTGATGGTTTTGTCCCTGGGAGCTGTGTGAGTACTGAGTGGCTCATATTGTTGTTCCTCCTATGTCACTGCAAACCCCTTCAGCTCCTTGGGTTCTTACTCTAGCTCCTCCATTGGGGACCCTGTGCTCAGTTCAATGGCTGGCTGAGAGTGTCCCCCTCTGTATTTGTCATGCACTAGGAGAGCCTCTGAGGTGACAGCTATATCCAGCTCAGTCAGCAAGCACTTGTGGGCATCAATAATAGTGTCTGGGTTTTGTAACTGTATATGGGATGGATCACTAGGTGGGGTAGACTCTGGATGGTCCTTCCCTCAGGCTCTGCTCCACACTTTGTCTCTGTATCTCCTTTTGTGGGAATTTTGCTCCCCCTTCTAAGAAGGACCAGAGTATCCATACATTGTTCTTCCTTCTTCTTGAGCATCATTTGATATGTGAATTGTGTCTTGGGTATTCCAAGCTTCTGAGCTAATATCCACTTATCAATGAGTGCATACCATGTATGTTCTTTTGTGATTGAGTTACCTCACTCGGGATGATATTTTCTAACTCCATCCATTTGTCTAAGAATTTCATGAATTCATTGTTTTTAATAGCTGAGTAGTATTCCACTGTGTAAATATACCACATTTTTTTGTATCCATTTCTCTGTTGAGGAGCATCTGGGTTCTTTCCAGTTTCTGGCTATTATAAATAGGGCTGCAATGAACATAGTGGAGCATGTGTTCTTATTATATGCTGGAGAATCTTCTGGGCATATGCCCAGGAGTGGTATAACAGGGTCCTCCAGTAGTATTATGCCCAGTTTTCTGAGGAACCGCCAAACTGATTTCCAGAGAGGTTGTACCAGCTTGTAATCCCACCAGCAGTGGAGGAGTGTTCCTCTTTCTCCACATCCTTGCCAGCACCTGCTGTTTCTTGAGTTTTTGATCTTAGCCATTCTGACTGGTGTGAGATGAAATATCAGGGTTGTTTTGATTTGCATTTCCCCGATGACTAAGAATATTGACAACAAATAGTGCTGATTCAACTGGCAGCTAACAGCAGAAGAATGCAAACTGATCCATTCTTATCCCCTTATACTAAGCTCAAGTCCAAGTGGATCAAGGACCTCCACACAAAACCAGACACACTGAAACTAATAGAAAAGAAACTGGGGAAGACCCTTGAGCACATGGGCACAGGGGAAATTTTCCTGATAGAACACCAATAGCTTATGCTCTCAGATCAAGAATTGAAAATGGGACCTCATAAAATTGCCAAGTAAGGCAAAGGACACTGTCAATAGGACAAAATGGCAACCAATAAATTGGGAAAAGATCTTTACCAAGCCTACATCTGACAGAGGACTAATATCCAATATATACAAAGAACTCAAAGTTACTCCAGAGAACCAAATAACCCTATTAAAAATGGGGTACAGAAATAAACAAAGAATTTTCATCTGAGAAATACTGAATGACTGAGAAGCACCTAAAGAAATGTTCAACATTCTTAGTCATCAGGATATATTTTTATTCAATGTCATTCTTCACTAACGTCCACTCTTCATCAATCAACCCCAAAGCAGACAGTTTCTGTTACCTCGTCGTTGACTCTTTTTGAGACAGGATGGTTTTCTGAAACACAGACTGACCTTGGACTTAGCACAATCTTACTGCCTCACTCTCCTGAGTGCTTAAATTACAGTCATGTGCCACCATGCCAGGGTGGGGCTCCATTTTTTCTTGCTGGAAATATTAAAAAAGATGACCCGCCATCTCTCCTGCCCCACCAGGCCACAACCCCGTGTCCGGGTGGGGTCCTGCTTGGCGTGTTCTTGCTGCCAAGCTGTTCTCTCCCAGCTAGCTACCACAGTATCTCAGCTGTGTTCTCTCTCTTTCATAAACCCCTGTAATTGGTGGACCCACACTCCAGTAACCAAGTAAATCAAAACTCTTAAATCTTAATTAACCAATCATATTTATGTATAAATAATGTCACAATTTACAAGATGTCAATACAATAATTTTAGAGCCAATTGATAATGATAGCTTTGTCCCCACATTTCTAACCTTGTGAAAACTTAGTTACTGTGGCTGGTATTTGCCACAAGGGTTCATGTCAGTGGTCATGATTCTTCTCCTCCTCTCTTCTGACTCACTCTGTCTCCCCAACTCCTTGTTCTGCCTCCTTTTCCCTATCCAATCACAGACCTTCTCTGCACTAATATAATTGGACAAGGAAAGTCCTGTGACAATTTCTGATGGCTCACGTGCTATAAAACGTTGACTAAAGAGGTCTGTCTAGCTTTTCCTTGTTAATCTGTCTTGTCATAAGTTTGTGCCCCTTGTGATGGATAAAAAAAGGGACTGTGTCTTCCATTTCTACACTGACATCCAATGTTTTTCTTGTGTTTATAGGATTTCTGGAACTGATGATCTGACCTAAAGAATAAACTGACCTAATGTTGATGTTTTAAATTAATTTTTATTTTATGTGTACAGGTGATTTGCCTGCATGTCTGTCTGTATAGCATATACACACACAGTGCCTAAAGAGACCAGCAGAGGATGGTTCTCTGAAATGGGAAGTGACAGAAATTATTAGCCATCATGTGAGTGTTGGGAGTTGAACCCAGGTCCTCTGGAAGAGCAGCCATCTGAGCCATCTCTCCAGCTGCCAATTTGCTGCCTCAGCTCCATTTCCTGTGGCTGTGATAAAACATCCTGACAAAAGCAGCTTTCATGGAGAGGACTCAATCCTCTCATGGCTCTGGGTCACATTGCAACACTGCAGGGCAGTCAGAGCAGGAACCGGAAGCAACCAGTCACATCCACAGTCAGGAGCAGAGAGAATGCTTGTCTGCAGGCTGGCTAGTGCTTAGCTAGCTTTCCTCTTCACCGAGTTCAGGGCCCAGCCCATGAAATGGAGCCACTCACATTCAGGGTCAGTCTTCCCACTGCTATGAACACAGCTAAGAAGATCCCTTGTGGGTATATGCACAGGCCAACCCAAGCCAAACAATTCTTTATTGAGACTTTCTTTGCAGCGTATTCTAGATTGTGTCAGTGTCTTAGTCACTGTTCTACTGAGTGAAGAGACACCATGACTGAAGCCCAAGTCAAAAGAAAAGCCTTGCTCACATTTTCAGAGTTAGTCCTTGTTCATCATGGCAGAAGCAAACAGACAAAGCATTGGAACAATAGCTGAGGACCTTACAATCTGATCTACAGCAGCAGGTGTGTGTCGGGATCCTCAAAGCCAGCGACGCCCCCCAACAAGGCCACACCTCCTATCCTTCCTAAACAGTTCTATTCACTGGGGACAAGGCTTTCAAACAGGAGCCTGGGGGTATTCTCATCTAAACCATCATAGTCAAGTTAACAATT
Organism: Apodemus sylvaticus; assembly: GCF_947179515.1. Lineage (NCBI taxonomy): Eukaryota > Metazoa > Chordata > Mammalia > Rodentia > Muridae > Apodemus > Apodemus sylvaticus. Next base: position 51,160,234 of record NC_067476.1, on the reverse strand, counting down.
AAACTACAACAATCACAGTTGCCACCAAGCAATGGACATAAAAGTAGTACTTTTCATTCTCTCCAGCTCTTGAAAATGTCCTTCAGGGTGTCCTTTCTGAGGAAAGGCAACCTTACCACAGGATGGTTCTTTCCATCCACTCTCCAGGTTCTTGTAGCATCCCGTAGGAATATTCAGGAATAACTTATATGTCTTCTCAGCCATTCAGCCAGCCTGTCCCCTACCTCAGGAAACAGAACAGAGAGGCCAGCCTCCTCCAGAGGCCTGGGGCAAAAGGCTGCTTTCCCAGCACATTTCAAGCCAGCAATACAGACTACTGTCTTGAGCACTCTGTGTGAGGGGTCTCCTCCTTCCATATGTGCAGAAGACTGGAATGACAGCTGCTGTGTTTGAGCCAGAAATGTCTCTCACAGACCCATGTGCTTGAAAATCTGCTCCCTAACTGGTGGTGCTGTTTGGGTAGGTTGAGAAAGCTTCGGAACATGGGACCTATCTGGTGGAGGTAGATCACTTCAGACAGACCCCTGGAGGTTAGCCCACTTCTGCTTCTGGTCCACGTTCTCTCGGCTTCCTGTTCTATAGTCACTCCCCATCCCAGTGGATGATACAGTCACTCTAACCTGCCTTGCCTACCATGAGGGACGGAAATGAGCTAAAAAGAAGCCCTTTTTGTTTGTTTGTTTTTTGTTTTGGTTTTTTTGAGACAGGGTTTCACTGTATAGCCCTGGCTGTCCTGGAACTCACTCTGTAGATCAGGCTGGCCTCGAACTCAGAAATCTGCCTGCCTTTGCCTCCCAGAATGCTGGGATTACAGGCATGCACAGCCGCCACAGCCCGGCAAAAAAAGCCTTTTTTAACTTCAGCTGTTTCTGTCATATATCCTGACAGGTCACATATCACATCATGGTCCAGCCTCCACGTGGCCTATTGGGACGGAGGCTTTGGGGCCAGAGGATGCAGCTGAGGGTCTACAATGAAAACAGGGATCCAGAGGAACTGCTCACTATGCAAATGGAAGCCTATAAACATTCTTATAAATGCAAGGATGCGGAGAAGAGGCCATCAAAGTCCACCCCACTGGCCGTTTGGGGTCCTTACAGTAATCTGGCTATAGTTTACCTGCTCACCAAATGGCTCTGGAAAGCTAATAGCTTCTGGAACATACTGGCTGGCAGTACATACAATGGCAGCGATTGGTTTCTTCCCTACACAACTCAAGTATGCAGTCATGTGACTTCACCCCACCCCCCACCTTGCCTAACCAAAATACTTTCCATTCTTGTCATGCCTGAGATTCTTTTAATAAGAGAAAACCTTCCATCCCACAATTACAGATAAGGCTTGGTACCCTAGGGGGTGGAGAAAACTGGCTTAAATACAGAGGAAGGTTGTCATGGGAAGACCCTCTGACATCTCTTTGTAAAATTCTTTCTTCTCCTGGGAAGCCACGGAATTAACAGGCTGTGACACTGCCTATTGTTCTTAAGCAAGGCACATAATCTCTTTGTCCTTTCTTAGAAGACAGGCTTTACACATGTGCCAAGAGACAGGAACATCTGCAAGTGCCCTGCCTGGCTTAGAAATCATGCTCTCACCCTCTATATTTCTTTCTATAAGCTAAAATGAAGAAACCTGCCCTAGACTGGCTCAAGAGGAGAAACCCCAAAGGCCTGGGAGAGTATGGAAAAGCTTAGCACCATGAACCCCGCCCCCTTCTCATCTAAAGACTTGTGAAAGAGGAGGCCTTTATCTCAATCAATCAATCAATCAATAAGAAACAGTTCTACAAGTTCCTGGGTCAAATTATTCTGAGGGCTGAAGAATATCAGAGAGAAAAGAATCCCCAAGACCAGACTTAGTGTATATAACACAAGATTCTTTGGAACACCAGCCATGATTGACGACTTTATTATTGTGTAATCGATACACAATAACTAATACATATTTGAAATGTATCATTTGATCTGTTTTGACATAAGAATGTAATTATAACATTGTCACCTCAATCAAGAGAGTGGAAATACTCCCCCTACCCCAGGTTCCTTCTGCTCTGTACTAGTTTCCTGCTTGTATCTTGCCATCTCTTGTCTACCAGAAGCCACTACAACTACAGATTAGTTTCACTTTCTAGATGACAAAATAAATAAACTACTGTTGCATGTTCTCTTGTTTATAATCTACTTTTTAGGGAGGTGTGGAGGTAACAAGGTCTTCCTCTGTAGCCATGTAGTCAGGTAGTCCAGGCTGGCCTTGAAGTTATGATTTTCCTGCCTCCGGTTACCAAGTACTGGGACTACGAGTGTGTGCCACCACATACAAGTGTGTACCATGGCAATAAATTTAACTTCGTTCCTTTTTATGGCGGCTTTCCCTTGGTCTTGGTTTTCCATTTCTGAATGATTGCTAGGTTACACTAAGTAAATCAGTTCTCTTTTTAACCTGTTGTCTCCTATAGGCTAGTGTGCTGACTGTATCTGTGCTGTGTGAAGAGACCAGTAAATATCCAGTGTGTGATATACCAGTTTGTACACCTATCCGTGGGCATTTGAATAATTCCCAGTTTGGGGCTACTACAAAAGAAGAGATTAGAAACATTGATGTCCAAGGCTGTGAAGATGTGTTTTCTGTTTTCTTAGGTAAATACTTAGAAAAGAATGGCTGGGTAATAAAATGGAATGTGTAATTTTTAAAGAATCTAACAAATTGCTTTCTAAAAAGGTTGTAGTCTTCATATTCCAACCAGCAGTGCCTGGGTATTCACATTCCTCTATCTCCCTTCTTGCACCTGGTGTGGTCAGTGTGGTTTGGTTTGTTTCTTCCTTTGTGTGGTATTGTGGGTTTCTAACCCAGGGTCTCGTCCGTGCTAAGCAAGTTCTTGACCATTGAGCTACGTCTTCGGGATGGCCAGTCTTTTCAGCTTTAACTGTCCATTAGGTGTAGCTTTGGTTTGGAGTTTCCAAACAACTGATGGCATCAAGAATCTTCCCTTTGCTTTGTGTGTTTATTTATCTTAAATATCTCTTTGAAACTCTTACTCATTTAAGTGCTTTTTATACTATTCAATTTTCACAAATTTCAATATATTTAAAATTACATATAATATGTTTATATTCTATTTAATAAATTATATTTATATTATATGAACATAAAATATGAATATGTATTTATATATTATATAAAATATGTATATATGTGGTATATGTTCATTATCACATATATCTTCCAAAATCCTTATTCCAAAACAGAAATGATAAATTAGATTTTGGATTTTTTTTCCCTCCTGGTTTTCTGTTTTACTGATTCCCTGTCTGGTCTCTTAACATTTCTTTTCTCTACTTACTTTGGGTTTCATTCTCATTTAATCTCTCTCTCTCTCTCTCTCTCTCTCTCTCTCTCTCTCTCTCTCTGCTGTATGTGTGTTCATGTATACTTTTTATTTTATTTTTGTTTGGACACAGAGTCTTACTTGAGTGTCTGTTGTATTTTCATTTCTGCTACTGTAATAAAATACTCTGACCGAATGCCCCTTAGCGAGGAAAAGAGTTTATTTGGCTTAGAATTCAAGGTTATAGTTCATAATTGCAGGGACATCAGTGACAGGGGCTTAAGGCAGCTGCTCATCGCGTGCCCGGTCAGGAGCACAGAGAAAGCAAGCAGCGTGCCAGCAGAGCTTGTTGCAGCTATTTAATCTCCCCTGGTCCTCTTCACTCTCACACAGTTCAGAGTCCAGGTTTCCCACTTCAATTAACTCTCAAGATAATCCCCACAGGCATGCCCACAGGACAATCTGATTTAGATAATTCCTCAGTAAGATCCTTTCCCCAGCTGTGGTGGCTCACTTCTTTAATCCCAGAACTTAGGAGGCCTCTCTGTGAGTTAGAGGCCAGCCTCGTGTACAAGGCGAGTCCAGGACAGCCAAGGTTGTCACAGAGAGAAAGCCTTTTCCTCCAATTTAAGTGGGGTCATAGAGATCCAGGAGCCTCCTAGAGGGTCTGACCCAGGTCCTCTGTATGTATGTTACAGTCGTATAGCTTGGTGCTCTTGTGGGACTCCTAACAGTGGGAGCGGGAATGTCTGAATCTTTTGCCTGCCTTTGGGACCCCTTTCTTCCTTCTGGGTTGCCTCATTCAGCTTTGCTGTCAGAATATGTGCCGGGTCTTATTGTCGCTTGTTATGTCATATTTGGTTGATGTCCCTGGAAGACCTGCTCTTTTCTGAGGGGAGGTGCTGTGGGGATGGGTCTAGGGTAAAGGGGAGGAGAGAGGAGAGACTGAGGGGAGAACAGGGAGGAGAAACTGTAGTCGGGATGCAATATATGAGAGGAATAAATAAAAAGGAAAAAAAGACTCTTTCTCCAGGTAATTCTGGGTTGTGTCAAGTTAACTTTTAAAATTTACTAGTACATACCCAAAGCTGGCCTTGAACTCACAATCTTCCTACCTAAACCTTCTGAGTGCTGGACTTACATATGTGTACCACCATGACCAGCTAGGCTCTGACTTTTAATCATGTTTAGTCCATTTATGTTTCATATGATTATTGCTATGTCCAAATTAGCCATTGTGATGGTTTGTATATGCTCAGTGCAGGGAATGACAGGATTAGAAGGTGTGGCCCTGTTGGAGTAGGTGTGTCACTGTGGGTATGGCCTTTAAGACCCTCATCCTAGCTGCCTGGAAGTCAGTATTCTGCTAGCAGCCTTCAGATGAAGATGTAGAACTCCCAGCTCCTTCTACACCATGCCTGCCTGGATGCTTCCATGTTCTCTACTTGATGATAACGGACTGAACCTCAGAACCTGTAAAGCAGCCACAATTAAACATCCTTATAAGAGTTTACCTTTAAACTGGGGGGGGGGGGGGAGGAGAAAGGGGGGGTGGCACACGCCTTTAATCCCAGCACTTGGGAGGCAGAGGCAGGCAGATTTCTGAGTTCAAGGCCAGCCTGGTCTAAAGAGTGAGTTCCAGGACAGTCAGGGCTACACAGAGAAACCCCATCTCAAACAAAACAAAACAGAGTTGCCTTGGTCATGGTGTCTGTTCACAGCAGTAAAACCCTAACTACGACAGCCATCTTGCTGTTTGCTTTCTATTTGACCCATAGATTCTTTTTGCATTGTTTTATACGGGTTTTATATTATAGACTAGGCTAACCTAGAACTCATTATGTAGCCCAGATTGGCCTCACGGCCTCCCAAATGCTGGGATTATAGGTATAAGACTATGCTCAGCTTCCATTTAACTTACATATTCCTGATTTCCTTTATTTTCTTTTGTCTCACCACTTACTGATTTCATTTTTCAATTGTATGAGTGTGTTATGATTCTACTTTCCTTTTTTTTTTATCGACTTACTTCCTATAATGCTGCTGGTTTTGTGGGTGTTTTAGAACCTATAGATATAAAGATTACACTTCTGTGATGAACAATTGTATGCCAGGAGTGAGAAAGACAGGAGAAGGGTGTGCGCACCATGGAGAGAGCTGGAACTGGAGACAGGATGGCGGTGACAGGTCAGAGAGAGAGCTGAGCTGGACTTGCTGTCCGTGTCCAGTGGAGTCATGCAATGGCGTGTAGTAACCTGAAGCTCATACAGCCACAGACTCAGCACATGAACCTGCCACCCAGCAGCTGGATCCCCCTGACTCAGGGCAGTGATAGAGACCCTCGATAAGAAAAGGTTCACTTTCTGGATTGGACCTTGACAGATCACTGTAGTCCAAGATGCCTTTGGAGGCCATGTTGGTGATCCCTGCTGCTGCCCCAGTTTGAGAACCATGTGGATGTGCGCAGCCTGTGCTGCTGCCTGACACCTTAGGATATTTGTCTGAGGGTTTTACTGCTGTGAAGAGACACCATGACCAAAGCAGCTCTTATCAAGGAAAGCAGTTAATTAGGGCTGGCTTTCAGTTTCAGAGGTTCAGTGTATCATCATGACGGGGGAAGCATGGCAGTGTGCAGGTAGACATGGTGCTGGAGAAGGAGCTGAGAGTTCTACCTCTTGAGCTGCAGCGCAGCAGAAGGAGACTGTGTTCCTCAGGCAGCCAGAAGACTAAATTCCACACTGGGCAGAGCTTGAGCAGAGAAAACCTCAAAACCCGTATGGATACACTTTCTACAAGGCCACACCCACTCCAACAAGGCCACACCTCCTAATAGTGCCACTCCCTTTGGTCCAAGCACTCAAACACTTCTGTCTATGGGGCCAAACCTATTCAAACCATCACAATGTCCTCAGGCTTTGCTGTCTCAGGGGGCTATCCAGATGTGTAGCCACTTCAGGCCATATTGAATCCTGTGGCCCACTGAGGGTCACGAGTGACTTGGTGGCACTGATATGGCTAACAGCCATGTTGATGTCTGTGGCCTGTGTGACCACCCAAGACCATGAGGATGTTTGTGGTCTGAGCTGCTGCCTGAAGCCATGTTAATGTCCTTTTTTTGAAAATTAATTTTTTTACATTCCATATTTTATACCCCATCCACCTTCCAACTGTTTCACACCCCATACCTCCTCCCCACCACCCTGTCCCCACCCCCAGTTCCACCTGACCTCTAAACTCCTTGAGGCCTCCAGTCTCTTGAGGTTAAGTGTATATCATCTCTGAATGAACACAAAGCAGGCAGTCCTCTACTGTAGGTGTGTTGGTGACCTCATATCAGCTGATGTATGCTGCCTGTTTGGTGGTCCAGTGTTTGAGAGATCCCAGTGGTCCAGGTTAATTGAGACTGCTGGTCATCCTACAGGGTCACCCTCAGCTTCTTTTAGCCTTCCCTAGTTCAGTTGCTTCTGTCTATTGGTTGGATACAAATATCTGCATCTGGCTCTTTGATGTTTGTTGGGTCTTCCAGAGTGCGGACATACTAGGTACCTTTTTGTGAGTGCTCCATAGCCTCAGCAACAGTGTCAGGCCTTGGGACCTCCCCTTGCACTGGAGTCCACTTTGGGCCTGTCGCTGGACCTTCTTTTCCTCAGGCTCCTCTCCATTTCTATCCCTGTCATTCTTTCAGATAGGAACAATTATGGGTCAGAGTTGTGACTGTGGGATGAGCCCCCTCTCCCTCATTTGATGCCCTGTCTTCCTGCTGGAGGTGGGCTCTATAAGTTCCCTCTCTCTACTGTCAGACATTTCATCCAAGGTCCCTCCCTTTCAGTCCTCATTCTTAATAGCTGAGTAATATTCCATTGTGTAAATGAACCACATTTTCTGTATCCATTCTCCTAGATGTCATGGGACATCTAGGTTGTTTCCAGCTTCAGGCTATCACAAATAAGGCCACTATGAACATGGTGGAGCATGTGCCCCTGTGGCATGGTAGGGCATCTTTTGGGTATACCCAAAAATGTTATAGCTGGGTCTTCAGGTAGATCGATTTCCAATTTTCTGAGGCACCTCCAGATTGATTTCCAGAGCCAGTTTGCAATCCCACCAGCAGTGGAGGAGTGTTCCTCTTTCTCCACATCCTCACCAACATGTGTTGTCACTTGTGGTTTTGATCTTAGCCATTCTGATTGGTGTAAGGTGGAATCTTAGGTTCATTTTGATTTGCATTTCTCTGATCACCAAGGACTTTGAACATTTCTTTAGCTGCTTCTCAGCCATTCGAGATTCCTCAGTTGTGAAATCTTGGTTTAGTTCTATACCCCATTTCCTTTATTGGGTTGTTTGGGGTTTTTTGGTGATTAGCTTTTTGAGTTCTTTATAAATTTTGGATATTAGCCCTCTATCGGATGTGGGGTTAGTGAAGATTTTTTTCCCAATCTGTAAATTGCCGATTTGTCCTATTGACTATGTATGTCCTTTGCCTTACAGAAGCTTTCCAGTTTCATTCATCCATTCTTGATCTTAGAGCCTGAACCATTGGAGCTCTTAGAAATTCCCCCTGTGCCAATGCGTTCTCTTCTATTAGATTCACTGTATCTGGTTTTCTGTTGAGGTCCTTGATCCACTTGGACTCAAGCTTTGTGCAAGGTGGCAAATATGGGTCTATTTTCATTTTTCTACATACAGACAGCCAGTTAGACCAGCACCTTTATTGACGATGCTTTCTTTTCCCATTTTATATTTTTGGCTTCTTTGTCAAAAATCAAGTATCCGTAAGCGTGTGGTTTTATTTCTGGGTCTTCAATTCTATTCCATTGATCAACGTGTCTGTCTCTGTACCAATACTGTGCAGTTTTGATCACTATTGCTCTGTAGTAAAGCTTGAGGTCTGGGAATGGTGATTCCCCCAGCCATTCTTTTATTGTTAAAAATTGTTTTTGCTATTCTAGGCTTTTTGCCTTTCCAGATGAATTTGAGAATTTCCCTTTCTATATCTTTGAAGAATTTTGTTGTGATTTTGATGGAGATTGCATTGAATCTATAGATTGCCTTTGGTAGGATGGCCATTTTTACTGTGTTAATTCTGCCAATCCATGAACATGGGAGATCTCTTCATTTTCTGAGATCTTCTTTGATTTCTTTCTTGAGAGACTTGAACTTACTGTCATACAGGTCTTTCACTTGTTTGGTTAGAGTTACCCCTAAGATATTTTGTATTATTTGTGGCTGTTGTGAAGTGAGTTGTTTCCCTAATTTCTTTCTCAGCCTGTTTATCATCTGTATGAAGGAAGGCTACTGATTTATTTGAATTAATTTTATATCCAGCAACTTTGCTGAAGTTGTTTATCATTTGGAGAAGTTCTCTGGTAGAATTTTTGGGGTCGATTATGTATACTATCATATCATCTGCAAATAGTGATACCTTTATTTCTTCTTTGACAATTTGTATCCCCTTGATCTCTTTTGGTTGTCTTATTGTTCTAGCTAGCACTTCGATTACTATATTGAATAGATATGGGGAGAGTGGGCATCCTTGTCTTGTCCCCAATTTTAATGGGATTGTTTCAAGTATGTCTTCTATTGACTATTAGTATTCGGTAAATTGCTTTATTATATTTAGGTATAGGCCTTGAATTCCTGATCTCTCCAATACTTTTAATGTGAAGGGGTATTGTATTTTGCCAAATGCTTTTTCTGCATCTAAGGAGATGATCATGTGATTTTTTTCCTTTGAGTTTGTTTATATAGTTTATATTAATGGGTTTTTGTATATGAAACCAACCTTGCATCTCTGGGATGAAGCCTACTTGACCGTGGTGAATGATGGTTTTGATGTGTTCTTGGATTTGGTTTGCAAGAATTGTATTGAGTATTTTTGCATTGATATTCATGTCAAGATCGGTTTGTTCTCTTTTTTGGTTGGGTCCTTGTGTGGTTTAGGTATCAGAGTAATTGTGGCTTCATAGAATGAATTAGGTAGTGTTTCTTCTCTTTCTATTTTATGGAATAGTTTGAGAAAAAATGGTATTAGGTCTTCTTTGAAGGTCTGGTAGAATTCTGCACTAAATCCATCTGGCCCTGGACTTTTTTTGTTGGGAGGTTTTTTAATGACTTCTTCTATTTTCTTGTGCAATATGGGCCTGCTTAGATAGCTTACCTGCTCTTGATTTAACTTTGGGATGTGGTATCTGTCTAGAAAACCATCCATTTCATCTAGATTTTCCATTTTTGTTGAGTATAGGCTTTTATAGTAGGATCTGATTTTTTTAATTTCCTCCATTTCAGTTGTTATGTCTCCCTTTTCATCTCTGATTTTGTTAATTTGGATACAGCCTCTCAGCCCTTTAGTTAGTTTGGCTAGGGGTTTATCTATCTTGTTGATTCTCTCAAAGACCCAGCTTCTGGTTTTGTTGATTCTTCTATTGTTTTCTTTTTTTCTATTTGGTTGATTTCAGCCCTGAGTTTGACTATTTCCTGCCTTCTACTCCTTTTTGAGTGAGTCTGCTTCCTTTTGTTCTAGAGCTCTCAAGAGTTAAGTTGTTAGTATAAGATCTCTCCAATTTCTTTACCAGGGCACTTAGTACTATGAACTTTCCTCTTAGCACTGCTTTCATTGTGTCCCATAAGTTTGGGTATAATGTGTCAATATTTACATTAAATGCCAAGAAGTCTTTAATTTCTTTATTTCTTTCTTCCCTGACTAAGTTATCATTGAGTAAAGAGTTGGTCAGTTTTCATGTATATGTGGGCTTTCTGTAGTTTTTGCTGTTCTTGAAGACCAGCCTTAGGTCATGGTGATCTGATAGGATGCCTGGGATTATTTCAGTCTTCTTGTATTGGTTGAGGGTTGTTTTGTGACCAATTATATGGTAGATTTTGGAGATGGTACCATGAGGTACTGAGAAGAAAGTGTATTCTGTTGTTTTAGGGTAAAATGTTCTGTAGATATCTGTTAAATAAATTTGGTTCATAACCTCTCTTAGTTTCACTGTGTCTCTGTTTAGTTTCTGTTTCAATGACCTGTCCATTGCTGAGAGTGGGGTGTTGAAGTCTCCCACTACTATTGTGTGGAGTTCAATGCCTGTTTTGAGCTTTGGTAAAGTTTCTTTCATGAATGTGGGTGCTCTTGTATTTGGGGCATAGATGTTTAGAATTGAGACTTTCTTTTGGTGGATTTTCCCCTTGATGAATATGAAGTGTCCTTCTTCTTCACGCTTGATAACTGCTGGTTGAAAGTCTATTTTATTGGATATTAGCATAGTGGTGTATGTACATGAGAGCTGACCCCACCTCACTTTGGCCATTGCTCTGGCTTCTGGCAGGAAAGCAGGCAGAGGAAGGGTCATTCTCCCTGGGGGCTGGCCACTAGGAATTTGACCATGCTCCAGTGACTGTATGAATAATCCAAAATGGACTTGGTTTGTTTCTGTTTTATTCCATTTTCCCCTTTCTCCATTTTTATTTTGGGGGAGGGTGGGTATGAAGGGAGGTCAGAATGGGGTGCAGCCATGTAAAGGATTTGGAGGTAAGCACAACTGAGGTGCATGATATGAGATTCCCAAGTAAGCAATAAGAATAATTTTTAAAAAACTGGAAAATATTATATATACCTAGACTGTACTGCGTCACATAGTACGAGTCTGAAGAGGACATCCTCCATTTCTTTCTCCTGGCATCAATGCTATTGTTTCCAATGTTTTACTTATGCATCTCCTATAATAACACCCAGAATACAGTGGTATTTATACTTAAACCATCAATTATCTTTTAACGTTATAAAGACTCTGAGATTTTAAGAACAAAACAGCCTTCCGTATTTCCCCACAGAGTTACCCCTTTTCATCCTGCTCCATTCTTGTCTAAATTCATATTTCCATCTGGTGTTATTTTCCTCCTGCCTGAATTTTTTTCCCTTTCTGTTTCTTGTATGTTAGGTCTGTTCGTGATGAATTCTTTCATCTTTTATAAATCAGGAAACTCTGTTGATGCACCTTTATCCTTGGGAGATATTTTCACCGGGCTAAATATCTAGATGACAGTTTATTTTTCTTCCAACAGCTTAAAGATGTCACTCTGTCGTCTTAGCTTTGTGTTATTTCTCAGGAGGAATCCATGGCAAGCCCTGTCTTTGCTCTTCTGCCTGCCTTTCCTGGCTGCTTTTCAATGCTTTGTCTTCGTCACTGATTTTTTTTTGAGCTCTTTGACTCTGATACGGTTTTGTGGGGTTTTCCTCATGAGACTCCGTGGTTAGGCCTCCCTGCGTTTCTTCTACCCATTTGTTTCGGGTTTTCAACAAAGCTGAAATATTTTAATTTCCTCAGATGGTTTGTATGTCCTTCCCACACCTGTAGGACATCAGTGACACATCTATTCATCCCTGAGGTAATGATATAGGTCACGGTTGGACTTTTATTCTTCTGTAGAAAGTTTTTCCCTCTGGGTTTTAATTTTAGATTTATTTATACCTATCACTTTATATATTTATATAGCTAGATCTGTTGCTTTGTCTTCAAGTTCACAAATCTTTTGCCATGAACCCTGTATAGTTAGGATTCTATTCCACGAAGAGACAGCATGAACACAGCAGCTCTTATAAAGGACATTTAATCCGGGCTGGCTTATCATTTCAGAGGTTTAGTCCATTATTGTCATGATGGGGGACATGGTGTCAGGAAGCCTGGCAGCGAGCAGGTAGGCATGGGGCTGGAGAAGGAGCTGAGAGTTCTAAATCTCAGATCTCCAGGCCACAAGGACAGACTATGTTCCACCTTAGGCAGACCTGGAGCATTTAAGAGACTTCAAAGCCCGCCCCCACGGGAGCACACTTCTTCTAACAAGGCCGCATCTCCTAATAGTGCCACTCCCTATGAACCAAGCATTCAAGCATTAGTCTATGGGGAGTCATTCCAATTCAAACCACCACAAATCTCATCACTGTAACTTTGCCCTCCGCTTTTAAAGTTCTTCATCTTTACAAATTTGATTTAGTATATTTTTACATCTGACCTCAAAACAATAGTTGTTTGATTATCCTTAACATTAATACCTGTACCTGTGTACATATGAGTGTATGTGTATTCATGTTTGTGTGTTTTAACAGCTTCAGCTGATTTATTTTTGTACTTTTTTAAGGTATAGATATTATGAATTTTAATTCATTGGGTTATGAATATTTTCATATGAGGATTTAAACTTTTCAGCTTTTTTTCTGGAATGAAGTTATATAGCCTTCAAGGTGACAGCCATTGGCGGTGAACTCAGGGAGGTACTTGGTTAGATGAGGTCAGGTAGTTGGGTCATCATGATGGAATTAGGACCCTTATGAGATACCAGGTATCAGAGAGCTAGCTGTATCCTTCTGTCACATGAGAACACAGCAGGGGACAGTCACCTACAACCAAAGGAAAGAGCTCTGACCAGGAGTCAGTCACATGCGTGCACCTGGGGCTTCCCGTTTACAGACCTCTGTAAAAGCACATTTCCAAGCCACCCAGGCTCTAATATTGAACCCATGAAGGCACTGGTGAGCATTTTAGGCTTTGTTGTAATTACTCCATTCTGCCACAGCAGCATGAACACAGCCAGACAGAAGGAACACAGATGGGTCTGACTGTGTGCCTACATTTTATTGTACCCTACAAGGTGAGTACACATCTCAAAAAAGCCCAACTACTCAAAAAATGATGCTTCGTGGTAGGCCACACACAAATAAATGGTGGACCCCTCTACCCTACACCCCACATTCTATACAAACATACATTTTCTATTCAAGTGACCATTTTTGGTGATTGATTGGGAAATATGTTTGACCGGTACATTTAGTCCGGATCCGTTTCATAAGACACAGAGGGGCAAGACAGCCACTCTGCTTTTCTTCAACTGCCAGAGAGGAATTTCCTACGTAAACTTGCCTGTCTCACCTGCCACAACTCCCAGCAACCAGAGACTGCAGGAGGCTGTCTGATACAGTGCTAGAGTCTCCTCATAAAGAAGGATCTGGTATAATCTTCGCTTCTCTCTCCTGCAGATTGCCCTTGCTCTTCTGAGCGAGCTATTTGTTTGATTGTCACCTGCAGCAGCATGTGACCATAGAGAGCCACAGCCGAGCAGCCACAGTCATAGCTCAGCTCCGTGAGGCTGACAGAAACGATGTGTGCACAAGACACAGAGATGGTGACAAAGTAAAGTAGTCTACGTGACAAAGCAGTTTATTCCGTTGCTTCTTTAGAAGAGGAGGCTCAGTCAAGCTCAGAGCTAATAGAGCCACCGATACCTGAGACTTCCGATCCGGGCAGCTCTCGACGAGATCTGGACTCTGCATTTTCAAACCAAGTACCTCACCTAATAAAAATGCAACGCTTAGCAACAGAAATAGATTACGACTATATTTAGCCAAACTAAAGCTGTCTAAAATTGTCCTGGACCACACGATTGACGGAAGGGTCGATTTTCCTTGTCTTCTCCGGACAGTGTTTGCCTGGTTTGGACTCTGGTGATTTGGTTTGTCGGGGAGCAATGAGCAGTAGTGGCTTACTTACATGAGGAGCCTTCCTGGTTCTGGACCCAAAGGCCCGCTCTCATGAAAGAACATCCACTTCTATTTGATCTCCAAGTTCAGTCTGAAAAATATAATAGCTAATTGAAAGAGAAAGCAAAGCAAGATTATATGAGACGTGGAAGATGATGCCTAAGATATGAGCGGGAAAGTGGCTCCCCCAAATGCGTGAGGTAGTGAGCCCTGTACAATACAGTAGTGTACACCCTTAATGCAATCTGAAGAGAGTGGTGCTTTGCCTCTGGGGTCCTCCTGCCCCTTGCCCTTAACCCTAGTTGAATCATGAGGAAAACATCAAGCAAATTCTGCTGGAGGGACATTCCTCCTCGGAAGAGCATCCTAAATAACGTCAGAGAGCTGTAGCAGCCTGTGCCAGTTAAAGGTAATGGGGGATCGTGCGGCACAGAGCGGACAGGAGAGGAAACCTAAACTGCACTCCAGTGAGTAATAGACTGTGCCCGTCATTAATTTCAGCAAATGTCCTGGAGGAGCATGAGGCATAATGGGAGTCCCCTGAAAGCCTCATGTAATTCTGCGAATCTAAAACCGATTTTAAGTAAGTCTATTGAAAAGAAGGAAATGAATTTTCCTTTCCCTCTTCCTGGGTTTCTTCCTCCGTCTCCTGCTGCACACCACAGCCAGTGTTCATATCTACTCTGGGCTCAGCCTGAACTGTATTATCCATGTCTCAGGGAACATGGCATAAAAACCACAAGCCACACATGTGAACTGAATCCAAGTCCCAATGTCAGAGTTCACCCTGCAATTCCAGCACGCAGGGGGCTGATGCAGGAGGATCTCCCACTCAGGGCTGCCTTGGGCTATTTAGTTCCCAGCTGGCCTCGGCCATCGAGTGAGATGCTGTCTCATGAAACAAAACAAAAGGAAAAACAACAAAATCTGAACCTAGACTTTAAGAAGCAAAAAGAACAGACTAAAACCATTCTACCTAGGAGAGCTTCCAGAATGTGTGTTATTTGTCACTGTGAATGTAATCTAATCTATGAGAAACTCGGAGATGGAACCCGACCTTTTATTTTTAACACAACAGCTAAACTCTCAGTGTTTGCCTGCAACAACTGCAGTCATCACCTTATAGACAGCACCTCTTCCATATTAAGGAACATTCCTTGAAATTCTCATTAAGTGCACATTACTGTTTGGAGGCTGATACCCTGGAAGCTATGATTGCTCGGGCTATACTGCTTTCCAGAGCTGAATCTGTGTATGAAGTCAGAGCCTTCTGTGGAAGCGAGACCGTGCTCTGTAGAGTACGCTTGTCTCTTGAGTATGCTATTCAGTGCTGATATCTCCTTGGAAATTTTACCAGAAAGCTTCCCTAGTAACTGCTCTTTGCTGTGCTTTATCTGTAAGTACCCCATTAAGACAACCTGACATAGGCTTCCCTCCTTCTCCCCTGCCCTCCTTCTTTCCTTCTCTTTCTTCTCCAACTCTCCCTCCCCTCACTCTCCTCCTTTTTCTCTATGTAGTCCTTACTGCTCTGGAACTTGCTATGTAGACTAGGATGGCTTTGAACTCCCAGAGATGTACCTGTCTCTGCTTCTTTAATGCTGGAATTAAAGGCATGTGCCACTATACTCTTAACAAGGGTCCAAGTAAAAACCTCAGGCTAGCTCAAACCCAAATCCTCCTGAGGCTGTTACACCGCGGGTCCCACCCTGTAACCCAGGCTAGCTTGGAGATCATGTATAACAGGATAGCTTCAAACTGTTGTCAGCCCTCCTGCTTCCGTCTCCACTGCTAAGATTACAGTCAAGGAGTATTCTTTTAAAATACTGGCTCATAGAAAGAGGGATGTCTTGGCTTGCCTGAAGGCAATAAAACTGTCAGACTCAAAGGTCCTGGTTCTGTTGGGGTTCAGTGGCTTCCTCGACCCCCAGTTGCCTCAGATGGTGTTCATGCCAGGTGTTCCTTTCTGGTCATTTAGGGACGAAGTTCTGATGGCCTGGCTTTCTCTATGTGTTTCTTGTGTTTGCACTATATGATAGCATACAAAGGGGAAGGAGAGGTCACGGGGCGGTGCCTCACCATTTCAGGCTTTGCCTTTGAATGAGTTTTGCTGCTTGGGCAAGTCACTGAGGGTCTTTGGGGCTCTGTACCCCTGAGCTATAAACTCAGATTCTCTCCCCAAGTATTTCAGGCCAGGGATCAAAACAGATAACACTGTTTTAAAAACACGGCACCAATCCATATTTAAATTCTTGAACTGCATCAATTTCTCAGTGCCCTTCAAGCCCCTTAAAATAGACTTTCACTTGTGACCACCATGTCAGAAGCTGCAGTTCAGTCAGGAGTTTCACACTACAGAAACAAACTAGCTGACTGTGGGGTGCGCAGCAGGGTGTTGTGGGAGAGGGGTGTCCTCGGGAATAGTTGTGTCTGTGTCCCTGACTCCAAGTCACAGGCAGGAGTTCCTGAGTGGCTTTGCCCGCTTGTCACTTTCCAGTAAGGGAGCTGGGAAAGGAAGGGTTGGCATTTTCTGCTTCTAAAGTGGCGTTTTAAGCAGCAGGCACTGTTTTCAGAACGACTCAGAAAATATGATTCCCCAAATACAAGAAGGGGGTTCAGAAGCTAAGACACCCCAACACCGGCTATGAATGAGGCTCAATTGACAGGGCGCTTTAGTGTTTAGACCCCAGGCTTGATCTCTAGTACCTCAAAAAGATCAGCATGGTGGGATATGCCTGTGTGAGTCCCAACACATCAGAGAGGGAGACAGGAGGAACCTGGAATTCAAGGTCAGCTACGTGGAAAAGTTAAGGATAACCTGGGCTATGTGAAATCTCATCTCAAAGCACAAGCACAACACACACACACACACACACTGTAAATACACCCTAAAGAACTGGCCTCTGTCTTGGGCAAGTTCCTAACCTTTAGACTTGCTTATTATCCAACTCTGACACCCACTCCTAATTCCCAACTAAACTAAACCTTTTCTCATGTGAAGGTGAGGCACCATCTCAGCCTAGGCCATAAGGGACAAGGTAAACCAAGTAGCTCTTTCCCCCCCACCCCCTTTTCCAGGTAGGCCATCAGCGATCTAAACTATCAGGACAAAGTGTATCTTCACATGAAATCTAAGGTTCCCCTTTCCAGTTCTGGAAATGTCAATCCCTTTTGGTATCAGAAGTTCTCCCTGAACAGTCTGTGCAGGCTCCCTCCCGATGGTGCGTGTGAGTGCCAATTACATTTTTAAAGCTTCTTTTCACATCTTTATTTGATGAGCCTAAGAACTTCAGCCCTGATCTGGAGACAGAGAGACCTCATCACATCCGAGTTGTTAAAAGAGTCTCAAATGACGATTGCTCATCCGGGCCCTGACACTGGGTGTCTAAGAAGATATCCCAAATATGGCCAGAGGAGAGGAGGAAGCCCCTTGTTGTCCATAGGATTTTCTAGCCCTCACTTTGCTTCTAGGCAGCAAGGAGAGACTATGAGGTATGTGCTGTAAAAGCTATTTTCAGAGCTGTTAAGATTTAGTCACTCGACTGTCTCTAACTGGAGGAACCTATTATTTCCCTCCTTGCATTGGGACACATTTTATAATGAAAGTGCACAGACAATCCCCGACTTAGTATTGATTCACCACATTTACTCCTTCCTAGCCCCTGTTGCCGCTACTGGCCCCCCACCCCCCTCCCAAGCTTACACACAGATCAATTAGCCTTTGTACAGTTTTAAGCTTCTAAGAACCTGTTTTGCCCTTGGGCCTGTGCTTGGCAAAGGAGACTTCCGTGGGAAGTCTATGTGGTGGTTTGAATAAATAACGACCCCTAAGGACTGCCAGTATTAGGAGGTGTGACCTTGTTGAAGTGGGTGTGCTCTTGTTGGAGGAAGTGTGTCACTGGGGGCAGGCTTTCAGGCTTCAGATGTTCAAGCCAGGCCCAATATCATTCTTTCTTCCTGCTGCCTGCCAATACAGCACCGTGCCTGCCTGCAGTGCAACATGCTTCTCATCCTGGTGATAATGGACTAAACCTCTGAACTGTAAGCCAGCCCCAATGAAATGTTTTCCTTTAGAAGAGTTGCCATGGTCATGGTGTCTGTTCACAGCAAGAGAGCCCTGACTAAGACAGTCTATAAGGTCTGATCTTCAAACACCTTCAATTTCATGCACTTCTTCCAAAGATACATCTAGTCATCCGATGGTTTTGTAAAATTTGAAAAGATACGCTATCTCGATCATACTTGTGATAATCATCTCTTACCACTCAGACATTCCCCCCCCCCCCCACTCACAAATTCTCACTTGGCTCGGCCCGTGTTGGAGACCCCATTGCCATTTGGGGAGTTTATCAAAGAGAATCTCAGCAGAACATTTATTTGGGGTTGAGTAGGACAAGTTTGTGTGGCTGTAGTCATTTCTGTCAGTAGTGGAGCTAAAGCTGGCCACCCCAGTGCTCCTCTGCAGTGTGACAAGACACAAGTAGAAGAAAAGCTTATATAGAGAGGTATGTCATAGACATTGAAGTGTTCAGTGGCTCTTTATGTGCAATTGGCTATAATTTATTTCTTCACACCTAATTTTCTTTTTCTTTTTTAACCTCTTCTTGGGCAAGTCATTTTTGAAGTCCCCTCTTGGATGCAGGGAACTAGTTCTTTATTTCTCAATAACCTTTGCTTGATGGGCCTTTGAACAAACAGAAAAGAAGGGAAAGAGGGAAAGAATGGAGGAAGGGAAGGAGGGAGGGAAGGAGGGAGGAAGGGAGGGAGGGAAGGAGGGAGGGAGGGAGGGAGGGAGGGAGGGAGGGAGGGAGGGAAGGAAAGAGGTTGGGTGAGTGGTTGGGACTCTTCTTCCTCCTGTTTGAGGTCTGAAGACTGTAGATGTACCCTGGAAAGTGACCATACATGCATTAAGTATCATCTCACACTCCTAGGAGCTCAGACTCAGATGCACAAGGAATGAGCACTTCAACATAGCCATGACAGATACACCAATGTGGCATCATCTGGCCAACTGAGGGAAACTGGATCTAACCTTAAGTATTATATCCACATATAGTTTTGTCAGACACCACTTTTATTGTACCTTTTCCAACAATACCTTGTTCTAAAACTAATTTGCTAGTTTTTCTCAAACCAACAGGGTATCCCGTAATTCCATTTGGTTCTGACATTGTCTGTCCAAAATTCTCAGAGACCCCCCACACACAGGTTAAGGGCTCAGCCCCAGAAGAACTTCCACATACAGACGTCAGTCGTAAGAGCATCCTGGGCCTCCAAGCTGACCATACCCGTGTATATGATTCAGGAGTTCCAATGAGTTTACCTCACGTTTGCTAGATTTTCTAGAACACATTACAAAGCTTCAGGAAATACCTTAAGATTGTAGTTTATTCCAAGTTTATTCCAATTCAGGAGTTGCACTGGGCAAGGTGATTGCAGGCCTTCTGTTTCCTCTTTAGGGATACCACTTGCCCAGGATGACAGTGTCCTCAAAATCTCGTAGCACAAGGGTTTTTAACAAAGTCTCGTTACCCGTGCACAGTTAATCAGATCTTTGTCCACTGGTGACTGGCCTCCCTCTGTGCAGCCTCCCCCTGCTCAGTGAAGGCTAAAGTGCCAATCTTTTAATCACATGTTTGGGCTTTCTAGTGACTGGACTGCTTAATCCTGAATCTACCTAGAGATCCCCCCACCAGAGTCACCTTGTATAATCACAGTTCTGTATTGTTGAAAGGAACTCCATATTATGATTTATAAAAGACATTCTAACCACCATTCTAAGAGTTCAGAAAAAGAGCAAACACATATTTTCATTATATTGTAACTCAAAACTATAAATCTGGCTTATAACACAAAGAAGTTAAACAATACAGCAAAACTCCTCTGAACCATATACCTAGAAACTAACCACAAATTTTACCAAAAGCTTTGTTAAATCACTGTTTTAAAAATTCAATATAGTCAATGTCCAAGGTTCATTAGAAGGATGATGGAAGATTTTGGCTTACCTACAAAAATCAAGCAAGCAAGAGACATTATGAGAAACTGAGAAATTTCCCACAGGGTATTAATATATTATATTGAGGTTACATATAATAAATCACTGTTAGGCTTCCATGGTTTTGAAAACTGCATACCGTTCAACATTACACATATGATGTTGGCTGAAGAGAGAAGGCACTATTCTGCATTTGTAATTTAGAAGGTTGGATTCTCTGGATGATTTTTTTACTTTTTTCTTTTTAGTTTCTTTCAGATTCTGCCTTGTTAAATCGTAATGAGCACCTCACATCCATTAAATCATGGGTTTTAGGTCTTTAGTCAGATGTTTCATCTCCTTCCTTCAGCGTCAAAGGGAGAAAATTGGATTCAACTCACATCACCTCCATTGAAAATACCATATTTGAGAACATAAATCAGTTGATGTGTATGGAACACTAGGTCTATACCTTTATCATAGTATAACTTACTTTTAAATGGTTCTGTTCTGTTAAGAAACATTTGAAGGGTTTTGATCTAAAAAGAAAAAAAAAACTCTTTGAAGATGCAGGTTGGCCAGGGCAGATTGTAAATCGGTGGGGTTTAGTTAAGGAGTCACTTAAGCTAATTAAGAAGAGATGAAGGCACACGTTAATTGAGTGGATCTGGAGCTTGGTTGCTGAAGTGAATTCTTCTGAGGAGAGGGAAACAGAGCGGCTGGGCACAGACTTTGGACAGCAGGCCATGAGCAATCAAGTCGGGAGGCATTAAAGCTTTTCTGAAAAGGCCCAGAAAGAACAAGAAGAGAGATCCAGCAGAAGTGACTGCCGAGAGGCAGCTCAGGGGCTGCTCTGCTACCACTGCTCTCCAGAAGGCCTGGTTCCTGGACGCCATTTATCACCACGGTCACATCCGGAAGTAGCACCGTTATGAGGAAATCCAAATCTCTTTGACTCATAAACATAAGAATTAAGATCATTAGGGGCAATAAAATGGAGCAGAGCATCTCTAATCTCTGAGTACCAAGATCTTTCCGTCTGCTGCCACAATCTGATCCGATATCTGCACAGATTTACATCTAATCCATATAAAACAGTTAGAGGTGTATCTCTATCTCTTTGCAAAGACAAACAGCCTTGGAAAGAATATTCGTGCTTGCGTTCTCTCCCTCTCCGTCCCTCTCCCTCCCTCTCCCTCCCATTCTCTCCCCCCTCTCTCCCTCCCTCCCTCTCTCCTCTCTCTCCCCCTCAATCTCTCCCCCTCTCTCTCCCTCCCTCTCCCTCTGTCTCCCTCCCTCTCTCTTCCCTTCTCTCTTCTTCCCTCTCCCCTCCCTCTCTTCCTCTCTCCTCTTTCCTCTCTTTCTCCCCCTCCCTCTCTCTCTCCCTCCCTCTCTCCCTCCCCTTTCTCCCTCTCTCCATCCCTCCCTCTCCCTCTCTCTTTCCCTCCCTCCCTCTCCCTCTTTCTCCCTCTCTCTCTCCCTCCCTCTCCCTCTTTCTCCCTCTCTCCCTCCCTCCCTCTCTCTCTCTCTCTCTCACACACACATACACACACAGAGCTATTCTTCTTAAACACACACAGTTTTTAAAAACTAAGTCAGATATCAGTTCATAAAAAAGAAAAAAACTCCTAAGTGATGTTTTCTCTTGACAAAATATAATCAAATTTAAAATAAAGCATTAAAAAGATTGTGGGCTGGAGATAGTGTATTTATCTAGCATACTGGAAGGCCTGGGGTCCCCAAAAACAGATCCTAAAAAGACGGTCGATGCAACCCATTGGAGAAGCTAACAAGTCAGATTCTGGATAATTTCCTTTTCAACTAAATTAAGACAGAAAGAAACAAACATAATGTAGAGCTAAATAAACATGAGAGTACTATCTATTTAAATGTGGACACAGCTAGGAGAGGTACAGTTATTATATGTGTCCACTTAACATTAGAGAACCAGGAACTCAGCGTTCAGCACACAAATCAAGAAACTAAGTGAGAAGCATCTTAAAGACTTGAACAAGAAGCAATCAAACTGAGTAGAAATGAATGAAAACTTAACAGTAAGGAAGCAATAGAGGTGACTTCTGTTTTGAAAGTCTAGTAAAATAGAGATATGTTGGTGATAAAGCAAAATACTCAGGGAGAACAAATCATAATATCAGGAATGAAAGGGACTTGGAAAGGTGATTAAAGAGAAATTATAAAGCTGCAGAAGCCACTGAGTCATCTAAACTTTTAGGCATTTGACCTTTTAACCTTACCAAACTAAAGCATGATGCTCTTCTGAACACATGACAAAGAGGGAGTTTTCCAACGTTAATGTCTTTATAAACAACGAAGAAATTCAATTACAGTAAAAAACAAGTAAGCCCATCTCCCAAACCATACACTGCTTATTTTATAGTCTGGTGTCAGCAAACCTTTGAGAAATAACAGCCTGAGTGTGGTGGTTCACGCCTATAATTCCAGCACTTGGATAGTTGAGGCAGGGGATTCTTAAGTTCAAGGTCATCCTCACCTACATAGTGAGTTCGAGGCCAGCCTCAGTTACATAAGATGCTGTCTCAACGGAGAGCAAGAGTACGGGCCTGGGAGACGGCTCAGCCAGTAAAGATACTAGTGCTGCCAGAGCTTTGATCATATTGTGAACCTTTTGTGGTGTGGCTCAGCCCTAGCACACATCTTTAATCCAAGAGCAAAATTAAAGGTATGTGCTAAGGCTGAACTACACCACAACAAGGTTTTTCCAGTTCACAGTCTTGGGGTTCACAATATGATCAAAGATCCTATAGTACATTGGAGTCCTCAAGACTCACATAAAGGTAAAAAAAAAAAAATCCACAAGGTTGTCCTCTGTGCTCCACACACCCATTGTACACACCCACACTTACCTACCCATTATACATATATGCAAATACACACATATCGATGATGATGATGATGATGATGATGATGGTGGTGGAGGAGGAGAGAAGGAGGAAGAGGATCAACTACTGGGTAGAAATGCCCAAGTATATAAATCTCACCAGCTCCATGAAGTCAACTTCTGTTTCCGGGCAATAAGATCTTATAAAGAGGAACCTCTGGCAGAAAGAAAGCATTCTGAGAGTAATACAGGAAATTTTCTTTACAAAGTTAAATCACTAGGTTAATAACATGTCTCCCTTAAAAAAAAAAAAAAGCTGTGTGCTTTTTATGTTTTTTTGTTTTTTGTTTTTTTCCCAAGACAGGGTTTCTCTGTATAGCCCTGGCTGTCCTGGAACTCACTCTGTAGACCAGGCTGGTCTCCAACTTAGAAATTCACCTGCTTCTCAGAAATTCACTTGCTCCACCACTGCCCCACAAGTATGTGCTTTTAACCAGACATAGTGGCACACGCCTTTAATCCCAGCCCTTAGGAGACAGAGGCAGGCAGATCTTTGAGTTCAAGGCCAGCCTGGTCTACAGATAGAGATTCAGGCCAGCCATGGCTACACATAGAAACCTTGTCTTGAAAAAAATAAAACAAACCAAACAAACAAAAAGTGTCTCCCTCTGTGGACTCAAGACTGCGCTCAAAGATTAAAGATTATCAAAAGAGACAACATGGCCAGGACAGCTAGACTCTGGAACCAGGAAGATAAGAACTTGAGCAGTAGTCACACAGGAGCTGAGTCTATTCAGAAAAATTAGTATCTCGAAGCCTCAACTCCCACATCTGTATCTACAGGGTGCATACTTCTTAGTGAAGAAAGACTGTGGCTATCAAAGAGGGCAATGACAGTAATATGCTCTGAAAGATTGTTATCATGGAGCCTGTACTTGCAAACTATAAATGCGAACTAAGTATTAATAGCATCCTTCCAAGGGGCTTCAGATGCTCCAGGATCTAATTCTCTAAGGTTTACAAATGCTTAGACATTCTTTAGGAATATGTACTATATTTGGAAGAGATTTTATTTGTGCTGCTCCTGGTTCAATGACTAAGTCACAGGGTTAAGGCCAGAGAGGAGTGCAGGATTTTTCTAGATGTTTGGCTAGTCTAACATAGAGAGTGCATCAGTCAGAGAACTGACAGCCACAGGGGAAAGAAAGTCAGCTAAGAAAAAAAAAGTATTGAATCACACAAATGAGAAGGCCCAGGGCCTGGTGGTGTCGGAATGGTTTCAGTCCAGGTGCCTGTGTGGAAGGAGGTCGAACATCTTTTGGTCCTGCCTTCCCCTTAAGGCTGCATCAGCCAAGTGTGCTTTCCTCCAGGAGTAGCAAAGATCCCAGAAGGAACTCCACACCTATATTCTCTCCATTGCCTAGAGAGCTTGTGAAGGTAACCACTTTCGCAGGAGACATATAAAACCAGTCACGCGATCACCTCTGAACCAGTCATGAAGGACAAAAGATTTCTAATTAATCGGTTTAAGTGACTGAGGCTGGGCTCAGAATCAACTCTGGGAGGGGGGAGGGGAGTAGCTGGGGGAGGGGAGGGTGAGAGTGGGCGTGGTCTGTGCTGTGCCAGAAAGGCATACAGAGACAACAATCCCTAAGGAAGGAACTGAAGTTGTGGGAGAAAAACTAAGACTCCACACAGGCTGGTCAGTTGGTTTTATATTTAGTTAGTTACCTGTGCCTATGTGCCCATATCTACAGACATGGCATGGACTGTTGTGGAGATCAAAGACATCTTTTGGGGTCCATCCTGTCCTTCCAGCATGAGGGGCTCAGGTCATCAGGCTTAGTGAAAAACACCTCTCCTCAGTAAGCCATCTCATCAGCCCTATCCTCTGGCGGGTTTTTTTTTTTGTTGTTGTTGGTTTGTTTGTTTCTATAAAATGATAGTGAACAGTCACCCTCACGAGTTCCTAATCAGATTCTGCCTCTGAGGATTTCACCAACTGTGAATAAAAAACATTTGTTTAAAAAAAAAAAGTCAGGAACATTCTAGAAAGAGCTAGCCACATTAACTTGTACTTAACATACAGCATGCTACCGAGGTACGAAGATTATAAACTGGAGGCCAGGCTGGGCTACATAGTGAGTTCTAGACCAGCCTGAGCAACACAGCAAGACCCTAACTTTAAAACAAACTTGTTAGAAGCAAACCTTGTATTTGCCACTTCCCTGGCTGAAGCCCTGTGAGTGCAGTGGGGTATAGATACACCTGCCATTGCCTCCTGACATCCCCCAGATGCTCAGTCCCCAAAGTGGGTTTGTTCGTGGATGATGTCTTTAGACTGTGGTGACTGTGTCTGTGCTAAATAGGCACAGGTTTCTTTTTCTCACCATTGTTCCCTGAGCAGTTCGGCATGACACATCCTGACATTCACATTGAGTAGGAATTATAAATAACCTAGATGTGATTTAAAGCCTAAGTTGCCAGGGGATGGGTGTGGTGCTGAGGGAGAACGCCTGCTTGGCATTAGTGAGCATCCAAATATGACTTCCAGCATTGCAAGAATGAAAACAGGAAAATGCACCACATAGGAGGACCTAGGCTTGTTGTATGCAAATACTAAGTTTTATATAAAAACCTGAGCATTCACACATTGGTCTTCCCAGGAGTGGAGAGGGGTGAAAGTTTTGGGAACCATTTCCTTCATGGGTATCAAGGGATGACTGTGCCCACTTTGCAGTGGCTGCTAAAATTTATTTCTAATTGTATTTGACTTGGAGTTTCAAATCAAGTGTTTGTTTGGTTGGTTCTTTGTTTGTTTTGAAACAGGGTTTTATTACCTAGCCCATGCTGTCCCTGAACTCACAGTCTGCCTTAGACCCTCAAGTCCCAGAATAAATGCATGCTCACCATGCCTGCCTTCTAAGTCTATTTGAAAGAAATTATATAAGTCTGACCAAGAAAGTATTCTTAGATGATGAAAAGGAGGCCAGTAACATGACGATTAGCAAATTAATTATCTTACATAAGAGAAGCCACATGCGGTTTGGATGGTGGTGGTGGTGGTGATGGGGTGTTGGTGTGTATGTGTGTGTGTGTGTGTGTGTGTGTGTGTGTGACCACTGCCCTGTGCAGTTCATCCTATAACAAAGGAAATTGCCATCTGTCACTCCCCTTGTAGGAAATATTTCTGGAGGTGGCTTGCCAACTTCAGCCAGAATTATAAAACTAATGAGTTTTTAGCTACCATATGCACAGAGTGTAATAATAGCAGGTTCTAGGCAAATGTTGTCTGCTTGCTTTTGGAAGCACTTTCCCTCCATGGTAGGAGCAGATGCCCGAAGCACTATTAAGAATTCTGTTTCCTTCATAAATCTGTACAGTGACATGGAGTCCTCATATTTGCATGAAGTGATTTTTATGTGGAAAACGTGGCCCTTGTTACCCTGTTTCTCATGGGATTTTTGGTATCTGTTATATAGAGACTGCCCCTTGTTATGTCAGAATTGAGAACCAGATGCCATCTAGAAAACTCTGCCAGTTGGAATTTTCTGATTGGTCTTCTGCTCTTTTGATGCCTTACTAGTTTATAATATCCAAACACTTCCTGCTCTTTATCATAAAGCTACTATGTATGCAGCCTTTGGGTTATGACAGCAAAAATAGGCTAGGTTGTGTGGTTATGCCAAGTGTCTTATGTGCTCTATGTGTAACATGTTTACCATGCATGCCTGTACTTCCCATGAGTTAAATGCAATTTGCTTCTTTGGGGTTGTAGGGTGTGGAATTCTACCAAGGATAATCTATGAATATAGAGTATTAAGGAGATAGTAGGAGACTATTTTATACATTTTATGAATTAGGATTCTTTTTTAAAATTTAAACCAATACCAGAAAATAGAGCCATGCCCCCTGATAATGTTCAGTAGCAGTGAGCACACCAAGTACCTGGATCTTGGTTTCTAAACCCCATTTAGCAATGATAAAATGATAAACGGCTCCTCAAGAGACAGTAGTCCCGGGTTTGGGCTATAGAATGATTGATTGTGCCACAAAACAGAGAAACAGTAAGGGACAGGAAACAACACATGCGTCTACTCACCAAATCAATGGCTCTCTGGGAGTTTCTCTACTTTTTGTCTATTATAAATCATTATTTATTATTATTATTATTATGTGCATTACAATCATTATAGTGACGTGCATTACATTATTTATAATAGACAGCCTCTGGTTCTCTTTGCTGTATACTGTGGAGTGGACAGTCTGGGTCATGAGAGCGCTGTGCTTGAGTTTTAAGGGAGCTAGCCGTCTGGCTGCTCTCTGAAGCGCTGCACGATTTTTGCCTTCTCCCAGCTGTGTGTGAAGCTTCTGAATTTCTCATACCTTTCCCAACACTTGCCATTTCCCCTTTTTCTCTTAGCTGTCCCAGTGAGGGTAAGATCATGTCTCACTGCGGTTTTTAGTTTTGTATTTCTTAAAGACTAGTGATATTATGCATTTTGGTGTGCCTTCATTTTTTTATTTGCATGCGTGTGTGCATGAATGTCAGTGGATGTACTCATCTGTATATGTGTATGTGGTCAGGTGACTTCTCTATTGCTTTCCATCTTTTTGTAAAAAAAAAAAAAACAATATTTTAATTTCACAAAATTATTTCATTCTATGTATATGGGTGTTTTGTCTGCATATATGCCTGTGCCTTACATGCATGTAGCTCAGAGGTCAGAAAGGTGTTTGATATGTAGAACTGGAGCTACAGACAGATGGAGCTGACACATGGGTCCTGGGAATTCAACCTGGCTCCTCTGAAGAGTGGCCAATGCTCTTAACTGGTGGGCCATTGCTCTAGCCCTATTTATTTTATTTTATGTGAAACTGTGTGTGCTTGCATGTGTGTCATGCAAGCACACACATGCATGGTATGCTGGCAGAGGCCAGAGGAGATCATCAGATTCCCTGGAACTGGAGTTACAGATGCTTGTGAGCCATATGTAGATGCTGGAATTTGAACTCTGGTCCTCCGGGAAAACAGCCAGTGCTTTTACCGGCTGAGCCATCTCTCCGGTCCCTTCAACCTTATTTTCTGAGACAGACATTTACTGAATTTGGAGCTGTAGAGGCCTCAAAAATTCTCTTGTCTCTGTATGCTGGGATTACAGACACACACCATTATGCCTGGCTGTTGCTGTTTTGTTGGTTTTCAGTGAATATAGGGGTCTGAACTCAGGTCTCTCATGCTTCTGTAGCAAGCACTTTGCCCATTGAACTATTGCCCCAGTCCCATTTTGTTTTCTCCTCTTCTTCCTCCTCTTCCTCCTCTTCCTCATCCTCTTTCTCTTCTTCCTCCTCCCCTCTTCTTCCTCTTCCTCCTCTCCCTCTTTCTCTTCCTCCTCCTTCTCTTCTTCCTCCTCCTCTTCTTTTCTTCTTTGGCAAGGTCCTGCTATGTAGCCCCAGTTTGCCTGGCTCTCACCATGTAGACCAAGGTGACCTGGATCTCCTGCCTCAACCTCCCAAGTGCTGAGGTTAAAGGCGTGTGCCATTATCCCCAGACTTAGTAGGTCATATATTCATTCTTTGGAGAATGACTATTCTTTACCCCTTTGTTTGTGTGTGTATGTGCTGGACTGGCCCAAGGTCTTGGGCATAGTAAGTACATATTCTGCAACTCTGCTATAGCCTCAGACCTCGCTCATTTTTTTAATTGAGTTTTGTTTTTTTTTTTTTTTTTTTTTTTTTTTTTTTTTTTTGCCCCTCTCCCTCCAGCAAAAACAGAAGAAAACAAAACAGGGTTTCTCTATGTAGCCTTGACTGTCCTGAAACTCACTCTGTAGCCTGGGCTGGCATGCTTCTGCTTCCTGAGTGCTGGGATTAAAGGCATGTGTGTTGCAGGAGATATTAAAGGTGAGTCAGCATATTCCCGTGCTAGAGCCGGCTCTGGCATGTTCTCCCCGAGCGTCTCCTGGTCTCTGTGTTTCCAGCTCTCATTCACTTGTCCCTGGAACCACTAGTTCCCTCTCTGCCAGCCTTCGGCTCTGTCCCACGTTCTAGTAATCAAATGGAACCACCGACCTTGAGGTTGCATATCACAATACCCAGGAACCAGGAAAAATCAAAACTCTTAATGCTTGTAGTTAACCAATCAGATTTATATATCAATAAAATCACAATTTACAAGATGCCAATACAATAATTTCAGAGCCAATTGATAATGATAAAAGCTTTATCCCAATTGTGCTAACCTTATGAAATCATCACATCAACCTCCATTCTCCTCTTCCTCTCTTTCCTCTGCTCCCTGTCTCTCTGCAACGCTTATTGAGTGGATTTACTTTTTGTCATTGTAGCCTAAGAGAGCTGTGTATATGTATATACAATACCTGTTTAGATATATAATTTGGAAACATTTCTTCTAATGTGTGAGGTGCTTCTCACTTTTTTGTTTTTTTGAGGCTAGCTATGTAGACCAGGTTGACTTTGAACTCACAGAGATTCTTGCCTCTGGTTACTGAGTGCTAGGATTAAAGGTGAGTGCCATCATGCCTGGTTTTTTTTTTTTTTTAATAGCTTTTAAATTTTATTTTAACTTTATGTCCATTGTGTTCTACCTGTATATAGGTCTGTGTGAGGGTCTCAGATCCCCTGAAGCTGGAGTTACAGATAGATGTGAGTACTAGGAATTGAACCTGGATCCTCTGGAAGTTCAAACAGTGTTCTTAACCACTGAGCTATTTTTTGACAGTCTTGTTACATAACTCAGACTGGCTTTAAGGTGTGCTTTCCATGTATTCTTTGGTATACAATTCTTTGAAACACAATTTAATTTACGAATGTCTAGTTTATTTTCCTTTTGTGGCTAATCCTTTCATGGTTTGCACCTAGAATTTACATTTGGGACTTTAATTGATTTACAGTAAATTGTCTGTCTGTCTGCCTGCCTGTCTGTCTGTCTGTCTCTTGAGGCAGAGTCTCACACTCTAACTTGACTTCAAATTCACAGTGATCTTCTGGCCTCAGTGTCCCAAGCACTAGAACGAAAGGGATGGGTCATTTTGTCTGGCTCATTTTGAGTTAATTTAAAACATTATTTATTTGTTCCTTTGTTTAGTGCCCTGAGGTACAATGTGAAGATTCTTTGTTATGCAGATACCCAATTGTTCTAGATTCATTTACTAAAAGGCTATTTTTCTTTGTTGAACATTCTAGAACCCTTGTTGATAACCATTTAACTATAAATAGGAAGATTTGTTTTTGAATTCTCAATTCTACTCCATCAACATAAATGTCTACTGTTGAGTCAAGTACCACAGTCTTGATTACTGTAGCTTTGTGGTATATTTTGAAATTTAGAAATGGGAATCTTGCCATTTTGCTCAAGATCACTTTGGTTCTTCTGTGACCCTTGGATTTCCATACATCTTAAGATTAGTTTGTCAAATTCTGAAAGAAAAAAAGAAAAGAAAAGAAAGCTGAAATTTTATTAAGAATCTCATTGTAGCTACATATCAATGTGGGAGAATATTGCCATATTAACAGTTTTAGGGATGCAGAGCCAAGAGTGTACGATTGATTTCTGCTTATTTCGTAGTTCACCAGTCTCAAAGGATGGGTTTAATGATTATTGAGAAGATAGTAGAGAGGCTGGAGAGATGCTCAGCAACTAAGCACACTTCTTATTCTTATAGAGACCTGGGTTCAGATCCCAGCACCCACATGGTAACTCACAATCATTCATAACTCCAGTTGCTGGGGATCAATGACCTCTTCTGACCTCCACAGACATCGGACTCACACGTCCTGCACTCATTTCCATTTGGGCCAAACAATTATACATATAAAAAAAATAAATAAATAAGGTTTTTTTGTTGTTGTTTTGTTTGTCGGTTTGTTTTTTTAAGAAAGAAAATGATAGATTATACTTAATTACAAATTCACCCTGAAATCTCAAAGGCTTGTGCCATGTCTTCAGTGTAAATGAGCTGGGATTGTATTCCAATGTATCCATTTTAGGACACAGCCTAATGGAGGCCACATTATCTTCCAGCTGAATCTGCATAGCTTCCACAGCGTGAAGAGAACGGAAGATGGAGCTGGAGTGCCATGCACTGGCCTTACAGATTTCATTCAGAAGAGAAACAGCGAACAACCAAGTGGTTCAAGATATTTGGAGATATTCCTTAGATATTTGGGGTTATTCCATCCCATAACCCCGATGGGCTCTAAGATGCCTGGAAAGTATTGGATTGACTCCGTAGATATTTGGCAAAAAGTGAACGTCTGCTAGTGACTAAACTGTTTCCATTCAAAACCATATATTGAATTTCTACCACCCCCCCCTCCCTGCTGCTAAATTAAGACTTTTCAAGAGGTAACTAGAGGTAAATGGTCCGGTAAGCATGGAGCCCTAGTTTGGCAGGATTAGTGTTCCTGGAAGAAGAAAAAGGGCAGAGGTCAACCAATCTCAATCTCTCCCCACGTGCACAGAGGAAAGGCCTTGTGAGGACACAGTGAGAAGGCAGATATCTGCAAATCGTACAGCTCAGTGTTGATGCCGCAATACCAGCCTCTGCAACTGGGAGACCACAAATGTCTCCTAGCAGCCATCCAGTCTCCTAGCATCCTGCATCATAGCTGGAGTTGAGTGATATAATGTCTCAGCCACAAAAAAGAGGCAGCGGGTCAAGGACACTCGAGAGTTTAGATTGGATTGCATTGTGCAGTGCACTGAATTGATGTTTGGTTGTTAAGCAATGGAGCACTGGGTGTTTTTAAACAGTCTGTAGCATTAGAAGATGAACCGAGGTCTGAAACATGCCTCACAAGCACTCAACCCCTGAGATACAGGCACTTAAAAAGAACCGACATATTGATACTCTACCGGAAGTTCAGGTGAGGAGCCAGGTAGCATCAATGAGATGCTTTGGTCACATGCATTAGTGAAGCAGTAGATTACTAACTACTGGATCCAGGGGCTTCAGAATTATGCTTCCCCAGTTCTGACCCTGTTATCAATTGGATGTGAGGTAATCCCACCCCACAAGACTTGTTTACTGAAGGCTCGATCCCTAGATGGTGGATGTAGCCATTGAGATGTGATTGGATCATGAGGGCTCTGATCTGCTCTGAGTGGGTTAACCCACTGATGACTTCATAATTTGATTGCTGCTGTGAAATGGGCAACTTCACTTTGCTATAAATGTACATTGTGATGTGCCCTCTGACCACAGCCCTCGGACCCATGGGCTAAAACCTGTGAGACCATGAGCCAAAATAAATCCTTTCTGTCAAAAAGTAAAAAAAAAGTTTCTTCCAAGTAACAAAATTCCAAGTCACAGTCATGAATCACCCTCCCAACTTAAGGACTTCAGCACCAGTAATGGCAATCTTCATTGTTTTATAGGCGAGGAAGTGTGCTTAGCTCATAGATCAGTTCTATGTCTACCACCATAGAGTCTCAATGTCCCACTTCCAAAGTGCCTTGCTGACATGACTGACAAGGTGGTGCCTCACAGGGCTGCTCCGGCAGCTTCACACCACAGCTGATCTCCCTCTGCCACTCAGGGGAGCTTACACACCTGTGTGGGCTGGTTCTACAAGAGAGGAGAATGCCTGTGATAGTTAGCTTCAGACGTTGAGTTAACTTGATTAGGATCTTCTAGAAACCTGAATAAAGAACCAGGAAGTCTGTAAGAGTGTTTCCAGGGGGTGGTCGTGTGTCTGAATGGCCTAGAGAGAGATGACTAGCTCTCAGAGTGGGCAGGTGCCATTCCATCGGCTGCACAAAGGGATAGAGAATACGCCACTCTCCACAAACCCCTCCCCTTGCTCAAAGGCTACAATAATCTTGGATTGGAACCCCAGGTTTTCTGGCCTTTTGGATCCAGGACTTACGGCATTAACCTTTGGCCTGGATTCTCAGGCTTTTGGTCTTGAGCTATAAGTTACCCATTGGCTTCCCTGGTTCTAAGACTTGGATTGAGCCTGCTCTGGGCATTCTGGGATCACCTGCCTTAAGACTCCACAGCTACTCAAATTTCATCACCCACCCAATTTCTCTATGGAGCACTCTAATACACATAAGTTGATTGTTCTTGTTTGGAGGAAGAGTTCCACTACACATACAGCCCAGGGTAACCTGGAACTCACTATGTAGTGAGTTGAGTATTCTTGTGATCAGTTCCCATTCCTATAAAGTGGCTGGAAGAATGCTTGTTCCTCTCTGTGCCTGTACCTGAGAGTGAGGGGCGGCTGTCTGCCCAGGTTCTTCACCACTGTAGCCATAGCTTCTAATTATGCCAGTTGGCTTTCTAATGGATTTCACTGTATTCAGACTGTGGGGGCAGTGACAGGGCTCTGTACACAACCAGAACCTGGGGAACAGAGTCGGGGGCCACAGAGGACCATTCAAGGAGGCATGTCATTCTTAGCTATCCCCCTAGGGCAAAGGTGAATAATTAGTAGCCCTAACTGAAACCCATTCTACAGATGAGGAAGTTGAGGTGCAGGGGGAGGGAGTAACTAACCCAAAGCACATGGTCAGTAGCAGTCAGGGCAAATGTAAGGTCGTACTTTGTCTAAAGACAACCAGCTCAGAATTTTCTAAAACTACTTTCTGAAGAGTCACAAAAGGAAGATGGCCTCTAGATGGGAGATTCAAACCTCTTCTGAAAGACAGAGAAATATCCCAGTAGTGTCTTTAAGCTTGGACTTGAATTAGCTCATCAGCAAAGCCCTGTATAGTCAGTGTGAGATGTGCTGTGTGCAATTTGTGTGTGTGTGTGTGTGTGTGCGCGTGACGTAGAGGTCAGAGGCTATCTTAGTTAGAACTTCTATTGCCGGGATAAAACAACACCATAAGCAAAAGCAACTTGGGGAATAAAGGGTTTATTTCACTTACACCTTCACACCACACAGTTCATCCCGGAAGGAAGTTGGGGCAGGAGCTCAAAGCAGGAAGTGAAGGCAGGAACTGATACAGAACCCACCGGGGAACAGTACTTGCTGAGGTCAATGTAGACGCCCTCCTCAATAGCTCTCCACCTTATTT
Organism: Apodemus sylvaticus; assembly: GCF_947179515.1. Classification (NCBI taxonomy): domain Eukaryota; kingdom Metazoa; phylum Chordata; class Mammalia; order Rodentia; family Muridae; genus Apodemus; species Apodemus sylvaticus. Next base: position 51,126,500 of record NC_067476.1, on the reverse strand, counting down.
TCCATGACAGGGTCTCTCGCTGAACCTGGAGCTCATGAATTCAGTGAGAGGATCAATCAGAAATCTCCTAACATCCACCTGTATTATATCATCAGGACTGGGATTTTTAAGCACACACCAACATGTCTGGTTTTTCACCCTCGATTTGGGAATCCAAACTCAGTTTTTCAGAACTGTGTAGCAAGCATTTCACTGACTAACCTATTTCTCCAGCCCCTACTAGCAAAACCTTTCAGGGAAAAAAAATGTTGTTTTAAAAGAGCAAAACTTTTTTTCATTTTGGTAATAGGGATAATTTTACAAAATACTATAGCCATACTTTTATAAAACAAATGACATTTTCACACCAAAAAAATAACTGTATTAGCTATACTTCTAGGATAAAGATTAGGTTTTAAAATATATTTAATAAATTTAGCTTTCCCCCATAAAGCTTCCTACTGTGCTATGTCTCCCACAGAGCGCCAGCACTCTGAATAATTACACGAGGCTCAGGGTCCTCGGTGAGGTCCCTGATGGACAGGAGGAGCCTCTGCTCTCTACCCTACCTACAAGCTGCTGTCACCGGGAAGCCATTTGATAAATGTTCTTTGATGGTAAGAAATGATGAGGACAAAATGGATTTATGATATTTCTTACAGTTAGGAAACTACAGGGTGAGGTAGAAAGGACTGAAATTGCTTTTCCAAGGACACAACAGCCGGTCGTCCAGGGAGCGGTGCTGGGATTGAAATCTCTGGATGGTCCATCTTTCTCCCTCACACTATACTCATGATGATTCAGGAAGGGTAGCAGGATGGCTCCTTTCTGCCTTTGGGGGAAAATGCTTGTTTCCCTAGACAAGATATATTCAGTGAGATACAACCGGAAGAACTTATTTCCAGATTAGGAAGATAACTCCAACAGAAAAGAGGTTGGGAAATTTAGCAGTGTCAGCTTCACGTGTCACAAAAGCAGTAGAAGCCAGAGCTGAGACTGGAAGCAGAGAGACAGGAATACTTCTTTCCAGTCCATACATGCACACTGACACACACACACATGCATACACACCGGCACACACAGGCTCTCTCCTCAGTAGACTGTTTCTTCCAGAGCCAAAGTGGGCAGTCATAGCCAGAAACACAAACTTAGGTCACCCATAAAACCGTATCCTAGACTGATAATGGCCAGAGCAACATAACAAAGAAAGGGACAAATCAAGGCAGTTTTAAAATGCATCTGTGTGAACAGGCAGAGGGGTTTGCCCAGAACAGACATCGGACATAGGCCCTCGGGGCCATCTGAGGACATGCTTGGACTCTGAGCTGCTCGAAGGTGGACTTCAGTTTCTACATTCCCAAAGGATTTACCTAGTAGTCACAAGCTTAAGTCAAACCCAAAAGTAGACAACAAATGGCTATTTTAGAGGACTGAAGCTAGCCCAGGATACGTGTGCTGAGATTCCCTACTGTCCACAATTATTGAATTATTTTAATCATTCCGACTGTTTCACATAGACATGGCTTTTGGGGGCAAGGGGGAGCTTCAGTTAACAAGAGGCTAACTGAATTATGGAGTTCCACACTGACAAGGCTTGTTGGTCTCTAATCAGCAAGGGAAAGAAGAGACAGCATCCATTTAAATTGGTATCTCCAGATGGACTGATGACACTGACTGCAGAATTGCAGGTGGTTCATAGGAACTAGCATTGAACAGGTTCACGGTTGCATAGCGTCAAACCTTTTATATAGTATATTTCTGGTGCATGGAAATATGGGGAAACCACACTACTTGTTGATCCTAACTGTGCAAGGAAAGGAAGAGGGACTATTGGCCCTGACAAAATAATTCATGACGGAAGCCAAACGCCTTCCTATAGGTAAAACCTGTTCTTGAGAGTGAACCAATCAGACCAAGTAATAAAATAACACTTGTATTAAGACAACAGCTATGACTTTCCCCCCACGTTAGGCTCCAACAATGCAAACTGTGATGTATGTGGTGTGTGTGTGTGTCGGGAGCCGCCTGAACGCTCCTATGACCTCCATTACAAGATGGCGCCTACATCCTGTTCTTGCAGAGCTGTAAACAGGCCGAGTGCGCATGCCCGAGCGGAATTTCCTGCCACTGAGTCTCTGCCTACCTCATGGCGTCATAAAGGGTGATGAGCCGCAGCCAACCAGGGTACGCCACGTCCAAGGCGAGAGGACCTGCCTATATAAGACTTGGGTTCGAGCTCCCTCGGGGTCTCCGCCATGTAAGCTTATGCTCTCCCTCTCAAGATGCATTAAAGCTTTCTGCAGAAGGATCCTAAGTGTGCCGCGTCGTTCTTGCTGGCGAGACGGTAGCGTGGGACATGTGTGTGTGTGTGTGTGTGTGTGTGTGTGTGTGTATGTGTGTATTGACAACCTGGCAGAATTCAAGTTCTCTGAGCTGAAGAGCTATCTCTCTCAAAGAACATTTTAGTTTCCAAAAATATGACAGGGGACAAGAAGTAGTGAAATCAACCTTAAGGGAGGTTCCCATGCACTAAAAGGATGTCATAGCAAAGGTCCTAGGAGATGTTGTAGCTGTATGTAAAGAACTGTCTTCCGGGCTGGCTGCTGTCCTTCCTGCAGGGTACAACCACTGCTCTTCCAGCCTTCCAGGTAACTGTCCTTTCTCTCTGCTGTTCCTTGCTTCTCTCTTGACCTTTCGGGGCATGCTTAGTGAGCTGACCTTGCCTCAACTAAATAGCCATCAAGTTCTGTCTGGTAAAGCAGTCCAGTTTAAAGTTTCTCAGTGGCACAGATGCAAAGGCAAAACAGAATGTGGCGAAGCTGCAGAGTGTGTATCCCTTGACTTTAAGGCTGGCTGGCTGGTTGATCTGGCCCTGTCTGCACAGGGGAGTTGTTGTCCATTCTGAAGATGGGGCATGTTTTTAAGACAATCCTAAAACATCACCTAAGCATGGTCACAGGGAGAACAAGCTAGAAGGCCAAAGCATTAAAGAGTCAGGATTGGGGTGTCGGGGAGAGATGGGACGCCTGTCCAGCCAGAGTCTCCCAGAAAAAGCACAGTATTGACTATGAAAGCATGGGTGGAGCCGGGCAGTGGTGGCGCATGCCTGTAATCCCAGCACTCTGGAAGGCAGAGGCAGGCAGATTTCTGAGTTTGAGGCCAGTCTGGTCTACAGAATGAGTTCCAGGACAGCCAGAGCTATACAGAGAAACCCTGTCTTGAAAAAAACGAAATCCAAAAAACCAAAAAACCAATAAACCAAAAAACCAAAAAAAAAAAAAAAAAAAGATAAAAAGAAAAAAAAAAGAAAGAAGGTGTGGGTGGCATTAAGACTTTCTTGCTCCTTTGTCGGGAGTGCCAGAATATATACCTCATTGGCCACTTTCCAACACAGCTTTATGTAATGCTGAAGAATCCTTTGGTTCACTGGTTGATGGCAGCGTAATGACATTCAGATCCAGCACACTAATATAAGCTTTTGACATAAAGAAAATGTAAATAGATGCAAATGAGAATTGGTACCCTGTTTTGACTCCCTTGGTTACAAGAGCTAGCAGAAGTGTGACGAGAACACACCCATACATCTCCAAGGGGCCCAAACTCCTCAGTGTTTTGAGAGAGCGTGTGGATGCTGTGCCAGCTCCCAAGGGCACAGATAATGGTCCAGCAGACTGAGTGGCTTCAATAGCAGAAATTTCTCTTATCTCAGTTCTAAAGGTTTCACATCCAAAAGTGAGGCCTGGCAGGATTGCTCTCTTCGGAGAGGTTGCTTCTCTGCCTCCGTGTGGTCCTTTCTTCCCTATGCCATCATGTGGTCTACCCTCTGTGCACATCTCTCTAAATTCCCCCTCCTCAGAAGCATTTGTCATGTGGGATTAGGGCCCATGGACTGACCTCATTTTAATGTAGAGGCCTCTTTAAAGATCCTATCTCTAATTGTAGTCATGTTTTGAGATCCTAGAGGTTAGGACTTCAATAGATGGACTTACAAAAGGATATTTTTGTAAATATGCCAGTTTAAGAAACTCTACTAAATAAAAAGAATCCTTCGGACTATTACATACTTTTCCTGCCTATTACAGCTTTTTAATGTATCTCCACAGATTTAAACACAGCCACCTCCATTTTTGACACTATCGAGTATTCTAGATACAAATACGTAAGTATTTCCTGAACAATTATCTTCTTTTTGATTCCACTTTCTGAATAAGAAAAGCACTTGTCAGTGTCAAAATTAAAACAGTGTGAAAGGTAAATGTTTCAAAGCCTCGGGCTCCTTCCCTGTCCTCAGAACCAGCCTCTCTTATTAGTTTCCTGTGTCTCTTTCCAGCATTTTCTTATGCAAATAAAAGCAAATGCAAATACACACTCTGATTTCCTGGCTTCCTTACACAAAAAGGAAGCTGCTGCTTTCCCTGCTCAGCACCTTCCATTCTGAGACCCTGAGCGCTTTTCTGGAGCTTCTGCTTTGTCTGTATTGTGGGAGCTTCCCCATTCTCTCCCAGGAAGGCGTGTGTGTGTGTGTGTGTGTGTGTGTGTGTGTGTGTGTGTGTGTGTGAGTGTGTGTGTGTGTGAGTGTGTGAGTGTGTGTGCACATGTGTGTGTGCATGTGCTCAGGTCACCTAGTTTTTATCCAGTCAGAGACCCCGACAAGGTTTTTCTAATCTTCTGCTTTTACGAACTGAGGGGCAAAGAATACACCTGCAGATGCCGCCTCTTCCCAGTGCAGGTGTATTGCTAAGATAAATTCCCAGGCTGAGTCACATCACCTCTGTAGGCTTGATAGGCACTCCCAGGTTTCCTGAGGAGGGATCCTGCCATTTTGCAGTCCTGCTAGCAGCAAAGGTTACTGATGCTTCACACCTTCTCCTAAGAGGGGGTGTCAGGGGCTGGGGAGATGGCTCAGTTGGCAAAGTGTTTGTAGCACACCCTTGGATACCTGAGTTGGGATCTCCAGCACCCATAGGAAATTTAGGAATCGTGGCACATGCTTATGAGCCTAGGGCTGGGAAGCAGAGACCAAAGGATCCCTGGAGGTTTCTAGCCAGCAAACCTAGCTGAACCAGGAGTCTCCAGGTTCAGAAAGTCTGACCAGAACAGAGAAGGGGAGGGGAGGGGAGGGGAGGAGAGGGAAGAGGAAGGGGAGGGGGAGGGGAAAAAGGAGAGGTCAATGGTGGGATATTTGTAGGTACTAGATATCTGGGTGTTTGAACATTTCCATTTTTTACCACAGCAGCATCAAGATGATGTCCTTCTAGCTAAACAGATGATCATATTTTAGCAATCTCCTTGAGAAAATTCTCAGTTGATTTTGTTGTTCTAGAAATACATATGTCTTTACCAGTGTTCATTCCTAACATGGAAAGTTTCTTGATAAGCTGGCCTTTGAGCTTGGAGGGGAGCTCTCTATCATGTAACTAATGTTGCAAGTCCAGGGGGCTAATAAACTTAGAAGGTCAGTCTCTGCGAGCATTTTAACTCTGATTCTAAACTTAATTAAAATCCCTTCAATGACAGCATTTCATTGTGAATTTCAATATTTCTTTCTATTATGTTTAACTATGTGTGTGAGCGTGTCTGAGTGTGTGTGTGAGTGAGTGAGTGTGTGTGTGTGTGTGTGTGTGTGTGTGTGTGTGTGTGTGTGTGTGTGTACAAGAGTATATGTACCTGCTAAGGCCAGAAACATCATACTACCTTTAGAGCTGGAATTACACGCAGTCATGAGCCGCCTTATGTGGGTACTTGGGACAAGCTTAGGCCCCTTGCAAGAGCACTAAGCTCTTTTAGTCCTTGAGCCATCTCTCCAGGCCCTGAATTGTAAATTTAAAGTGAAGGACTGTTTATGATATTTCAAATGCCTTAAACAGCAGTAATAATAAAACCTAAACTTACTACCTAAAAATAACAATATGAGTTCAGCTCAAGACAGAATGTTCTCCCTATATTTATTCTTTATTTCTAAAGGTTTTAATAATTTTTCCACAATTTCAGTAATTTTACCAGTACCAAAAGTTATAAGGAAGGGGAAGGGAAGGGGAAGGGAAGAGAGAGAGAGAGAGAGAGAGAGAGAGAGAGAGAGAGAGAGAGAGAGAGAGAGAGAGAGAGAGAGAGAGAAAGAAAGAAAGAAAGAAAGGAAGGAAGGAAGAAAGAAAGGAAGAAAGAAAGTTGAGGTCTAGTATCACTGACCTATAATCTCATCTACTCAGGGGACTGAGGATCACAGGTTCTAGACCTGTCTAGGTGACATGGTGAATTCAGACCCAGACAGGACAGCTTCCTGAAGCTTTTGTCTCAATTAATTTAAAAATTATTGAGGCTGAAACTTAGTGTTATAATACTTGCTTAAGATGCCCAAGGCAATTTTCAGTATCCAGTGACAAAGCAAAAACAAACCAAAATGAAACCAGGCTCCAGAATTTGAAGCAGGAGCATCTTTTGCACCAGGGCTTGTCAGCTGAATGGAGCTGTGCTTACATCTTTGGTGGTGACTCAGGCTTTCACCTTCTGCCTGCAGACTCAACCCTTCCCAGCCCCTTTTAAATCGCCTTTCTTCCCCCAGAGTAACTTTGGATTCACAAAGAACTGGGCAGAGATTACAGTCTACCCTCCCACACCCACAGATGCACAACCTGCCCTGGCCGCTCACCACCAGGGTGGCAAGCTTGTCATACTTGACTTTTGCCAAATCCTGTTCATCCAAAGTCCATAGCCTATATCAGGAGCCACCTCCTGCTAGTATGTCATGTAGTTTGTACATGGTGACCTTGAAAGCATCAGACTCTCTGTCCTGCCCTCCTCAACCTTCTCTGTTTTCCTAGTCTCCACTTTTTACTTAATGGTCTGGGGTTTTTGTTTGTTTATTATCATAGTTTTGTCTTTCCTGGGCTATCATGTAGCTAGAACCATTCAACCCAAAGTCTTTTTTTCATTTACTTCTTTCATGTCATTATATACTTTATGTTTCCCACATTGATTGGATATGATGCAGTTTTTTTGTCTTTAATTTTTTTTATTTTTTTAATTATGTGTATCGATGTTTTTCCTGCATGTTTATCTGTACACCATGTGTGTGCAAGGGTGGTGGAAGCCAGAAGAGGGCATTGGAGTCCCTGGGACTGGAGTTATGTATGGTTGTGAGCCACCATATGGGTACTAGAAATTACCATAATGTGGGTGCTGGAAATTGAAGTCCTGTGCCCTAAAGAGCAGTCAATGCTCTTAAGAATTTAGCCATCTGGGCTGGTGAGATGGCTGAGCAGTGAAGAGCACCAACTGCTCTTTTAAAGGTCCCAAGTTCAAATCCCAACAACTCACAACCATCTGTAATGAGATCTGACATCTCTTTCTGGGGTGTCTGAAGACAGCTACAGTATACTTACATATAACAAATAAATCTTTTAAAAAAAAGAGTTTAGCCATCTCTCCAACCCCATGCATCCAAGTTTTTAATAATCATAAATAAACTTGCTAAAAACATCCATATGCAGAGTCTTGAAGGTAAACATCAATTCATTTGGATATATACTAACGAATGGAATTCTTAAATTTTATGGTAAGAGTACATTCAATTTTGTGAGAAACCCCTGAACTATCTTGTGTGTGTGCCCATGAACACATGTGTGTATGCATATATATGCATGTTCTTGTGAAGGCCAGAGGTCAACCCCAGGTGATGGCACAGTCCATCTGGAATTTTTTGGTGACCTGGAACTTATTAAGGAAGCCAGGCTGGCTACCCAGTAAGCCCCACAGAACCACCAGTCTCTGCCAGTGGCTGGGATTACAAGTGTGTACCACTATGCTTATGTTCTAGAGGCACAAACCCAGATCTTCAACTAAAAGGCAAGAGCTTACTGACTGAGCGCCACCCCCGCATCAGTGAATGAAGCTCCAGTTGCTCCACACCCTCATCAACACTTGGTGCTATTGGTATTTTGAGCTGTGGCCATTCTGATAAATGTGTCATGATGTTTGTTTGTTTGGGGGTTGGTTTTTTTGTTTGTTTGTTGGTTGGTTGGTGTTTTTTGGTTTTTTGAATTTGGTTTTTTTTCAAGACAAGGTTTCTCTGTATAGCCCTGGCTGTCCTGAAACTCATTCTGTAGACCAGGCTGGCCTCTAACTCAGAAATCTGCCTGCCTCTGCCTCCCAGAGTGCTGGGATTACAGGCGTGTGCCACCACCGCCCGGCTGATGTTTGTTGTTTAAACTTGCAGTTCTGCAATGATATATTGGATGCCTTTCCACGTTTATCTTTCGCCCTTATACCTTCTTTGGTGAGGGCAGGTGGGTTATTATGTCCACATTGTTACATAGATTTTAGTTTCTTGGGAGCCAGTCCCTCTATTTGGAACAATGTGTTCTTTTGGGTTTGCTTGTTCAGCCTTACATAAAGCAGGGTCGTGTTCCTGGTAAATATTGTGTGGTGTTCTAGCACTTTGGGGACTTATATAAGCAGCATGAGGCTCTAAAAGCAACAGGCTGTTGAAAGTTTCATCTCCATGGTGATAAAAGACAGAGATTGTGCTACCAGCCTCCCTCATTAGAGCATTTGGCCAGCCCATCATCTCTCCACTGTCCCCGGGAGACTTCTTACTTTGTCATTTCAATATGACTGTGACTTGCCTTTCTTAATCAAATTCAGAAAATTACATGTCATACCTCGCCCAACATAAGATCCTGTTGGTTATTATCTGTTTCATTATTCTGTGTACCTCTAAAAAAGAAAAAAGAAAAAGAAAAACCTACTTAGGCCGTGACAGATTTCGTGACTTAAGAATCAGCTACACTCGCTTATTGTTCTGAGTGGTGTTATCTATTGTGGTGCATTTGGTCATGTTCTCTGCCTTCAGCTCTGTTACTTATTGTGTAAGAAGAATCCTTTCCTGCATATGTCCGTACCAAGCTCTAAGGTAAGCCCTTAACTACTACTCCCTTAGATCCCATAAAGAGGGCACTTGTTTGCTTCATTGAAAGAAACTATGGAAAGACACTGACATTTTTCACAATTCACTTCATTAATAGCATCTACATATCCACTGTCCTGTTTTGTTGCCGGCCTAGACATTACATGCAATCCCTTAGCATTTCTTCTTTTTTTTTTTTTTTTTTTGATTTTTTTTTTTTTCCGAGATTTTTTGGATTTGGTTTTTTTACAGGGTTTCTCTGTATAGCCCTGGTTGTCCTGGAACTCACTCTGTAGACCAGGCTGGCCTCAAACTCAGAAATCCACCTGCCTCTGCCTCCCAGAGGCATGAGCCACCACCGCCCCGGCTTGATATATTCTTTATTTACATTTCAAGTGATTTCCCCTTTCCTGGATCCCCCCTCCCCAAAAGTCCCATAAGTCCTCTTTCCTCCCTCTGTTCCCCCATCCACCCCTTCCCACTTCCCTGTCCTGGTATTCTCCCCTACACTGCTGCACTGAGTCTTTCCAGGACCAGGGGCCACTCCTTCCTTCTTCTTGGGCATCATTTGATATGTGAATTGTGTCTTGGGTATTCCAAGCTTCTAGGCTAATATCCGTTTATCAGTGAGTGTGTACCATGAGTGTTCTTTTGAGAGTGGGTTACCTCACTTAGGATGATGTTCTCCAATTCAATCCATTTGTCTAAGAATTTCATGAATTTGCTGTTTCTAATGGCTGAATAGTGCTCCATTGTGTATATATACCACATTTTCTCTATCCATTCCTCTGTTGAGGGACATCTGGGTTCTTTCCAGCTTCTGGCTATTATAAATAGGGCTGCTATGAACATAATGGAGCATGTGTCCTTATTACATGCTGGGGAATCCTCTGGGTATATGCCCAGGAGTGGTATAGCAGGGTCCTCCAGAAGTATCATTCAAGTGGGTATCTTTTGTTTTGTTTTTTTCAAGACAGGGTTTCTCTGTGTAGCCCTGGTTGTCCTGGAACTCACTCTGTAGACCAGGCTGGCCTCGAACTCAGAAGTCCGCCTGCCTCTGCCTCCCAAGTGCTGGGATTAAAGGTGTGTTCCACCACTTCCAGGCTTCCCTTAGCATTTCAAAAAGTGCTTAAACTCAACATGGAAAATACCAACAATGTACATCCCTCAGATTAAGTGAGAAAATTGCGGACAGCTGGTTCCAAGTCTGAAAAGTCAATTCTCTACCAACTGCACTGAGGAAGCCCTCAGTAGCCCACACTTGTGTCCTTAGCTCCTCGGGAGTATATAAGGAAGCGTTCAAGACAAGCCTGGGCAACATAGGTCTCATCTCAAAAACCAAACCAATGACAATGTAGACATTGTCATCAGTATAGAAGTTGTACCTCAGTTTCAAAGATGTGAAAATGCAAAAACAAATGAGTAGACAGATACCTTGGAATCAATAAATCTGTAATTGTATATTTAATACAGGACACAGACACTTTGAAGGTCAATTGTTTATTAAAATATGCTAAAAATTATGCATGTTCTTTTGTATTAGCTATATTTAGCATCGTGATTGCAATAAAAAATTTTTGCATGTAGTTTTAAATTTTTGTGTGGACTTAGCAGACTCAAGGATTGTCATAGATGTAAGTGATTTCAACTATCTAGACTTATACAGAAAGTGAGAGATAGATACAGATCATATAATTAGACCAAACCTGCCTTCAAGTTTGCATCTTTGCTTTGTCACATCATCCTGACATTTAAACAACACCCTTGCTTTCTAAAGGGTGAGTTGCTTCAAGCCTACTTTTTTCTCTCTACCACAGGACATGACACTAGGTACTTCTAATGTTTATGAGGATTAAAGACCAAAATCTGGACACACGCCAAGGTTCTAAATTACAGTGTTCCTTTTTAGTTCCTGTGCACCCAGGATGACAGCATTACCACCCCAATTTGGTGGCAAAGCTAGGAAACACATCTTTCCTGAAAATCTTGAAGAACCCATTCATGCATATGTCAGTAACAAGCTCTCTTCCACATGTAACTGATATTCCCTTCTAATTTTAACCCCTTGCTCTAATAGCGAGTTTTAGTTTTTCTGCTTGTAAATATTTACATATCGCTCTCTTTGCTTTTTCGCCAGTCACTAACCTGTAGAGACTTTTATCAACACTGTGAAATTACCTCCAAGAGATTTAGAATAAGATCACATTCTTCACATTCATACTTACAGCAGCAGAATTCGCAATAGCTAAATGTAGAAGTAAATTGAGTATCCAGCAGCAGGTGGCTGGATAAACAAAGAGTAAAGCTTGCAATAGAACATTATTCAACCTTAAAGGAAATTCTGACGTGCTACAATATGGATCCGGTCTGCCTTGCTGCAGGGGTATGGGAACTCAGCTAGGCAGACTGAACACAGAACACTAGTCGGCATTTACCCAACCACCATCTCCATCGGGTGATGGGCTTGAGGGAATCAGCTCAGTACTCAGGGGTTGGCAGAATGCAGCCTAGGATGGGGGGGGGGGGGGGGGACTCCACCAGAGTGAGAAACGTCATAGGCTGAAGCTGGGCTTCCCTGACCCAGACACCCAGATGCCTCCGGGAGTCTCGAGGAGTCTGGAACAGAGAGCACCCATGGGCCTGTGATCATGAGCCTGCGGCCCAGGGAAGGGGGAACTCCAGTTTAGCTTAGCAGCAACTGTTCCTCTCTGCAAGAGACTTAGAAGGCACTGCTCTGTAGATGAAGGCTTCCTCCATGGCCCCCATGTAGTTCTTGATGGACAGTCAAGATAGACTTGATAGACAGTCTTGATAGACAGTCCATGCTTGTCCATGCCATTTATTCATAGTGGAAAATGGGTGCATACAACTTCCTCAAGGTGGGCCAGAGATTAAATACCTTTTACAGGAAGGAATGTCTGTGTAGGAAAGCTTACTAGCTAAACCCTCTAGATACCTCATTAGCATGGAGAACTCTGGTCTGTGCTATGTGATCACTCATTTCGGTCTTTATGTGGGGAGCTGTGGTCACAGTGTTCCAGGCCAGGAATCTAGTCAGGAATAGAGAAACTCCTACTGTCCTCAGGTGGGTGCTGGGGTTTCCAAACCTATCAACCTTACCAAGTTTCCTGGCACAGTCCATTGCCCCACACTACAACATAGGTGAATCTTGAGGTTATAAGCCACTTACAGAAGCTGATGCTGTAAGCTTCAATTTACCGGAAGTACCTAGAGTTGTCAAATTCAAAATAAATAAATAAATAAATAAATAAATAAATAAATAAATAAATAACAAAGCCAGTGGCTGGCAAAGGGACGTAAAGGGAAAGTTATCACCTGGTGGGTATAGAGTTTTACTTCTGCAAGACAAGAAGAATTCTGAAGACTGGCTGTATAAATTGTGGACATATTTAATGCACAGTGTGAAGGTAGGTGTTAAAAATGATTACGGTAATCATTTTTATCAGCCAGCTTTTCCATCGCTGTGACGAGCACACAGAAGAAGACGATGGTTTGGGTTCAGGATTTCAGAGAGTTTGGTACGTGGCAGGCTGGCTCCATTGCTCCGGCTCCTGGCAAGGCTGGGGCATTGTGGGGGGAAAACATGGTAGAAGAATGTTGTCCTCCTGACTTCCTCTAACCAGGCCCGTCCTCCAACTAGCCCATTTGGCTATGCCAGCATTTATCAACCTGTGGGTTGTGACCCCTTTGGGGGCTGAACAACCCTTTCCCAGGGATCACAGATCAAATATTTACATTACGATTCATAACAGTAGCAAGAATACAGTTATAAGGTGGCATCAAAATTAATATCATGATTGGGGGAGTCACCACAACATGAGGAACTGTAAAGGGTCACAGCATGAAGAAGGCTGAGAACCACCAGGTTATGGATTCAACAGAGGGTTAATTCGTTGAATGACACCCTCATGACCCAGTCACTCCTCCAGACCACCAACAGCTTGGGACTGTCAACACATGGCCTTTGAAGCCATGTTATACCCTAACCATGATTAATGGCTGATTTTACCTTTTACTACATTAAAACATTTTTAAAAGATACTTTTGTAAGAGCAGTTATTCCTCCAAAGATTACTTTTATAATGCATAAGGTGCTTTCACCTTCCCAAGTTTTCAGAAGGTACACAGGAGAAGTAACCATGCTCAGTAGCACCATAACTCTCTGCAATGTTGGATGTTACAGATTTTCTAGCTGGGGACTCACTGTATTTTAGATGCGTTGATGCACTGACGAATGAGATTGCGTTCAGAATCTCATGGATGTTTGCATTCTATCTCCCCCACAGAGAAAGGTCATGGCTTACACAGAACTCTGAAAATCTATGTGGCCCTAAAAGAAGCTAAAAGCCATTAATATGCAGAAATAGCAGTCTTCAAAAGTGACTTTAGCCATTAAATAAATTTAATAAATTTTTGCCCAATAAAAAACACAAGAATACAATTTATAATGTGCCGGAATTAAATTTGAAGTAACATCAAAAATAGGACAAATTTAAAAATGTATCAAATAAATATGAAATTTGGTTTTATATTTAAGAAGTTAATTCCCCCGGGCAGTGGTGACACATGCCTTTAATCCCAGCACTTAGGAGTCAGAGGCAGGTAGATTTCTGAGTTCAAGGCCAGCCTGGTCTACAGAGTGAGTTCCAGGACAGCCAGGGCTACACAGAGAAACCCTGTCTCAAAGGAAAAAAAAAAGAAGTTAGTTCCCTGAATACAACATTGGCTTAATCACACCTGCTGTGAAACCACTTAGAGAAATAAAAGGCAAGGCATGGTGACAATGCTTGTAATGCCAACACTCGGGAGGCAGAAGCAGGGTCACAAGTTCAAGGCTAGCCTGAGCTACATAAGGAGACTCCGTCTCAAAACAAGAGATGTTTTGTTTTGTTTAATCTGACATATTAGCGAGGCTGTGGGGGCTGTTGCTTCTCTGAGCAATGCCGTCCTGCCTGATGGCACGGGCCTTTAATTCCAGAAATCAGGAAGCAGAGGCAGGTAAATCTCTGAGTTTGAGGCCAGCCTATTCTACAGAGTGAGTCTGAGGACAGCCAGGGATACACAGAGAAACCCTGTCTCAAAAAACCAGAACTCTGCCAAGAAAAACTAAGATCCAGTCAATAAATCTCGGGGCAAGACCCAAAAGAAGTGATCCAAAGGCAAACTTCAGGGCACATCTACCAATCTAGTGTCTGACGAAGCTACTTACACCAAACTATAGGGAGGTTCCCAACTGTAACCTCCAGCTGTGGGCTCTGAGAGAAGGAAGGTTCCCCATTCCTTGGCCAGGGAAGCCTCTTGGGAGCTACTTAATAAAGGACTTATCAAACTGATTTCAAAACACAGGGCCGGAGTAACTTATACCAGAAATACACACGAGATCAGAAGTCAACTTGCAGGAATCAGTTCTCTCTTTCTACCATATGGGTTCTAGGAATCAAACTCAGATGGCCAACTTTGGTGGGACACACTTTTATCCACTGAACTGTCTCGCTGACCCCAACCTTTTGTCTGCCTTTGGTATAGAAGGAGCTCAGTAAAGATGAACAAAACCTTGTAGTAAGCCCAAACTCCAGTTTCTATGTGAGCCTTAGTATGAGGTAAATTGTTTAGAGGGGTGATAGATAGGTAGGTAGGTAGGTAGGTAGGCAGGCAGACAGGCAGGCAGGCAGACAGACAGACAGACTGACACACAGACAGATGGGTATCTTAGTTGTTTCTAGACCAAAGACGTTGCGGGTCTTCTGTGGTCATATTCTACAGCATGAGCTAAGCAGGAAAAAATGAGACTTTGGGAAGATGGAGTAATTCTTCAAGAATGAAGACAAGGTGCAAGCAGACATCACTAAGATTTCTTCCGTGCCCCATGGGTGCTTAGGGTAAGACAGAAGGAGGGAGGGTGTCTTGGGGACAAACTTCAGCATGCTATGAGGAGAATTCTTAGTGCTTAGAACAGCTGACGGATCCCGTGAGCTGAGCCTAGGTGGTAAGGTTGGACAATCACCTGTCAAATATTTCACAGAAGGCTTTTCCTAACCGAATGGTTACATGTGACCCGGTTCTCCTCTCAAATGCTGTGTGGTGACACTGGGTTGAGTCAGTGGCTCTTCAACGGATGATTTTAAAGAATGTCTGATAATGATTGATGGATGGTGAATATTAACCGCAGACTCGTTAACAATGAAATCGCATTTAAACAATAATTAATTCACAAGCACTGGTGAAGTGAATTCAGGACGAATCGCGAACTGTAAGTGCACAAGAACTTACAACGATGAATCGGAGTGTAAGAGACAGATAATGTGGAAAACAAAGTGGGGCTTAAGGGGCTGTGAGATGGCCCAGGAATTAGAGGTTGCTGCGGCCAAGCCTGGTGACCTCAGTTTGATTTCCAAAACCCACGTGATAGAAGAAGATAATTGACCCCTCTAAGTTGTCCTCTGATTTCCACATGCACACTGTGGCATGCATATGTGCACATAAGTAAGTCCACACACATACAAGACAGATAAATAGATGAATAGATGATAGATAGATAGATAGATAGATAGATAGATAGATAGATAGATAGATAGGGGGCTGGAGAGATGGCTCAGTGGGTAAGAGCACCGACTGCCCTTCCAAAGGTTATGAGTTCAAATCCCAGCACCCACATGGTGGCTCACAACTATCCGTAAAGAGATCTGATAGATAGATAGATAGATAGATAGATAGATAGATAGATAGATACTAAAATCAGGGCTGGAACTGAAGGAGAGTTACTTGACAGTCATGGGTTGCATCCTTGTACTGGAAAATAAAGCTTCATTCAAGGACCCAATTTGACTTATTAAAATTATTTATGTAGATTAAGAATAATACAAGTCAGGATCTGGGAAGATACCTCTGCAGTTAAGAGCATCTGCTGCTCTTCCAGAGAACCCAGGTTCAATTCCCAGCACCCTCTGCGTGACTCACAACCATTTGTAACTCCAGTTCTAGGGAATCTGACACCTTTTTATGGCCTTAGTAGGCACCAGTCACACACATGATGTGCAGATATACAGGCAGGCAAAAATCCATACACATGAAATAAAATAATATTAATAATTTAAAATTAAGAAACCCACAGATAAGTATGGTGGCACCCACCTTTGATTCCAGTACTTAAAAGGCAAAGGCAGGTTGGTTTCTATGAGCTTGAAGCCAGCCTGACCTACATAGAGAATTCCAGGCCAATCAGGACTACTGCATAGTGAGATTCTGTCTTTAAATAAATGAATAAAGAAAGAAAGAAAATTTAAAAAGTAAAGAAATACAAATTAAAAGTTGATTGAATCTCATATATTGATGATGACTTTAAAAGATCTCTTATAAATGTCACAAATAATTTTAACGTCTGTCAGTTTCATTAAACTTGCCTGAGTTTAAATTTCAAAGGTCAAGCCTACTTTTATGCACACACCCTCAGGTCACTGGACCAAGACTGCAAAATGTGCTCTATGCAAGTCACCTTCCCAATGCAGAGAATGGAGCAGAGCTTCCAGGCCAAGCAATTGCAAGCACCATCAAAACACAGACCGAAATTACAAACCCCTGTAAACAATGAAACTTAGCAGTGTAGGGATAATTAAAGCAAACCAATGTGCATTCAGGCTGGAGCGAAACACGCTTTAGGTCAGGTGAGGCAGTGTTGAAAATGTGTCCAACTCAGTATCTCAGGCAGAAAAATCTCATCATTCCTGTGTGTGCCTTCCGTGATGTGTATTTGTTTGCAAGCGTGTACCTGTGTGTGTGTAGAGGTCAGTGGTTGATACCAGGTTTCTTCCCTAGTTTCTAAGATTACTAATGACAACTTAAAGTCTTTCCTACCTGTTTACTATTAATCATTTTATCTCAGTTTGAGACAAGGTCTCACTGGGTAGTCTTGGCTGGCCTGGAATTCTTTGTAGACCAGGCTGGCCTTCCATGTTATTCTTCGAAATGTGTGTCATTAAACCTGGGACTCGTGGATTCTGCTAGTCTGGAATCCTCCTGTGTCAGCTCCCCCAAGTGCTGGAATTATTTAACCTACTGAGCTATCACTGCAGCCCCCTAAATTCAACAGTAATGATTTGCATATCCTCCAAAGAGTCAGTATACTTACGTAGTATATGTTTAAACAGGGCTTTAGTCTTAAACAGTATTGTTTCTGATTAGAAGCAAACCAACCTCTTGTCCACTTCCCTGTGACCCTAGCAGACCCTATGTTCTCAGAGAAGGGAGCCTGTTGGTCATTGACTATCACTGTAAGCAATGTCCAAGCTGTGCAGCTACTCAGAATTTGCTAGTCATTGTGGGTTAACTTAACTCTTCCATTCAGACTAGTTCATTTTAAAATACCAAAAGTTTAAAAAAGTTATTTGCTCATCAGTATTCTATAAGAATGAAGAAATAAACACACCAAATACCAGTTGCATATCCAAGAGAAACATTGTCTGGTGCTTCTCATCCCTGAGTGTTCTAGCTAATTCCCAAGTGGCTCTGATAGAAGTGTCTACTATGTTACCACGTCACAGAAGTTCAGATGTCCATGTTTACAACTCTGAACTGGTTCTTCCATGACACCTTAGGGATCTTGCTTTCAGAAAAAAAGAAACATTTAGCCTTTCTAGTCTAAATTAAAGGCCGAAATCCTGACTTACAAACAATGTAAGTATCTAGCAAAATGCTTGCTACTTTGAAAAATACTGAGACTAAAGTGGATCATGCTGCTCTGCGTCCTGCCCTGTGTACTGGACGTTCAACCTCAGGCCCCAAGCACACTAGGTAAGCACTCTATCAATGAGCTAGATCTGGAGGGGGCTGAGAGGCACGTACCAAGATGGAGTCAGATGTAAATATATCTAAAGGTTAGAATATTGGGATAGAACTTTTACTATAATTGATTGGCTTTGTTATTACCATATTGGCATCCTGAATTGTGTTTTAAATATATTTAACTCTAATTGGCAAAAAATAAAAAATAAAAATGAGCTAGATCCACAACCCTGAAAATAAGTTTTAGTGAAGAAAAACATGAAATAACCTCGTTAAGTCAAAACGCCCAGAGCCAAGCTCATTCTCACACATATGATTTGCTGCTGTTTCTTGTTTTTAATTTTAGTTTTATAAAAGCATTTATTTTTATTTTGTGCCTGAGTGTTTGCCTAGTGTATGTATGTGTACTCTGTGCATGCAGTGCCCTTGGGGGCCAGAAGAGGGAGTTGGATTAGTTGGACCTTGAACTACAGATGGATGTGAGCCACCATGTAGGTGCTGGGAATTGAACCCCAGATACTCTGGAAGAGCAGTCAGTGCTCTTAACTGAGCTGTCTCCCCAGCCCTGATCTTTGTTTTGTTTTTTTTTTAATGAGACAGGGTTTTGTTATTGCTGAGGATGGTCCTGATCTCCCCAGTGGCCTGTCCTCCTCAGAGTCCTACAGGGCTGGAACAAGTGACTCCATTTGGTCATTTCTTACTTCAAGTTTGATTTAAAAAAAAAAACAAAAACAAAACCTCAACCCTATGCTAAAGTCTTTCCCAGTGAGTTTGGAAGTCTCTATGTCAGTCAGTGGCCTCCAGATTACTATTAGACACTGTGCTTTTGAAAGTCATTCTAACTAAAAGCTACTTAGCCTTCAGAGCTCATTAAAGGGATGTCCTTGTTCACCCCACAGAAAGGAACTCTATTTTCCTGCTCTGCCCTCACTAGAACCTCTTATCCTTGAAACTCAATGGGGTGGGAGAGCTGTGATATGGGAAATTTTGGGGGGAGACCAAGTATCTTGGCTAATAACCCAAGAAGCCAGGACAAGGGTTTTTAGAGCAATTAAAAAAAAAAAGAAATAGAAAAACTTGTATATTCTGTGTTTTGTGATTAGTGGAAGACATTTTCCCATATTGCATTTAAAATGGGAACCTAGTTCATTGGGATCCTAATGAGAATCACTCTGAGGTGTTTATTCACAGGAGCAAACAAACAAAATCTAAAACAACAATATCTTGAAAAAATGAACAGTGATTATTTGGGAACAATATGCACCATTTCAGGAGCAAAAGACAAAGACAGATTTCATTACAGGCCGTTGGAAAATGAGAACTATTTAGGTTGAGAACTGGCTGCTGCTGCTGCATTATTCATCATGCGGAAGTGTGTTCTCCCCGAGTCTGACATGATCTGGTTGGGAAGAGGGTTTTGTGTCTTCGATGTCAAGGCACGGAAGAATTTCGCTAGTTCCAGCTCTCCTGTCAGCAACTATATGAAAATGTATCTCGGGGAAGACTTGAGGCTGACTCCGGCTTGTCAGCCACCGACACTCTGCATTTTGAATGGATTGAGGAAAGGGCTGAGTTAGATGGGGTGGGGGGCAGAGAATGGGCTGAGCTCTGATTCATGGCATGATTGCCAAGAACGCTGAGCTTCAAGCATCCCTTACTCATTTTTTTTTTATCTAACGAAATGGATTTGTTTTTTTTTTCTCGATGGAAAATGATTTCAATGGCTTTCAGCACTAATTTTTATTGAATTTAAATGTCACTGACCTCCTTTTCACTGTGAAACCTACTTTATTTCCTGGTGGAGTGTGGAACTGGATGTCCCACCCAGTCAGCCTTGTTCACATAAGGGAGGTTGATGCTCGAGACCCAGTGAAGAGTATGGCATAGAGCTGCTATGTATAGTTGTGTGAGCTGTATAGTCAGTCCATAACCAGTACAACCATATGTAGGAGCCTTAACTGTTGAAGCTTTCTTCCAAAGCTTGCCCACACATTTACATATCAATATGAATAGAGGTTTTTTTAAATGCACATTTCTTGACTTGGTTAACAGATTAACAACAGGTCCTTTAACTTTCTTTACTTAAAACAAATATTTTACTAAAAAGAGAAGAAAAAGATGAACCTTGAGCCCACCATCTAATTTTGGATAACATAACTAAGCACAAATAAAGCCAATAATATATTTATAAAAAAATACAGACAAAAAACCAAACACATATATACGCATGCATGTATACACAAACATACACACATGGACACACACATACAAGCACATACACACACACATGGACACACACACAAACATACACACATGGACACACACATACAAGCACATACATACACACACACACACTCACACCCCCAGCAAACAGAAATAGGGTGAGATCTTTGGCTCATAGTCAGCTGCCACTGAAGTTGCATCTAAAACCCACAGCTCTGGCACCAAGGCGGTGCTTGGAGGCATCAGCCAGGTCCTCCCACGTGGGTGTGGTCAGGCACGCTGGTGGCAAATGACCACGCCCATGTTACTGTGTTCAGCCAGTGTGCCTCATCTGCCAGGGAGCTAGGGCCCCTCTTTACTGTCCTGTACTGTGGCAGAGGCCATCGCATATCAATCCCTCCTTCTCCAAGCCCATCATACAAATGACAAATAGAAGGTCATTTCCAAAACCAAGCAAGGCCAAGTTTGCTGTCTCACGTGATAGATGACCCTGAGAATGTCAGGAACGACAAAAACAAGCAAAGGCCAATTCTGGAACTACAGTGTGTTTGCTGTCAAAAATGAAGTGTTGGCTGCAGGCAGAGTCTTCAGTTCTCAGAGACAAGCAGTGTAAGCCCTCACAGGTGATTTCCCACCTGGCTGCATGTGGATCTACTTGTCTGCATGTCAGAAGACAGCCTCCAGCTGTCCAAGAAGGACTTGACTGTGTTCTTCTCCAAGTCTGTCTTGGCTGTCTATTCTGTGTGCCCCGTGGGTGTGTTCAGACCTGTCCACAAAGACAAAGCCCATGTTGTCACAGGGAAAAATTATCGTCATATCTAAGTCATCACACTTGTAAGCACTGGACACTGCCCTGTCAGCCTTCAGAAGCATGGGGTCCTGGTACTGGCTCTGGAACTCAGCTTCCAACAGGAGGCCATAACCAGCTTCTGTTTCCCTAGCCG
The DNA here is from genome assembly GCF_947179515.1 of Apodemus sylvaticus. NCBI lineage: Eukaryota > Metazoa > Chordata > Mammalia > Rodentia > Muridae > Apodemus > Apodemus sylvaticus. The sequence continues at coordinate 51,105,653 of NC_067476.1, read as the reverse complement.
CACCTCTGCCCAGGTGTGGGTCTGAATGCCAGCCATTTTGTTCCCACCCCTCAGCCCCTGCTTTGCACTCAAGGCCCCTGACGATATACAGAGAAGTCCATCTTTGGAGTCAAGCACATCCACTCTAGTACTGTGTCTAATTAACGATGAGGCCTCAAAGGCTTCATGGTCCATTTACTTCATTCTCAAAATAGCCTTTAAACAAACCTCCCCATGCAAAGGGTCCTGAACAAATTCATCCATCTGCCAACCCCAGTTTTACAGCAGCCTGCCATACCCTTAACCCCAGACACTCACCATTTTGTTCCACTACTTAGAGATAAGAACAATGAATCACTGTAAGTTTGAAGCCAGCCTGGGTCTGCAGAGTTAGTTTTAGGAGAGCCAGGTCTACACAGAGAAATCCTGTCTTGAAAAACAAGACAAGCCAGCAGTGGTGGCACACACCTTTAATCCCAGCACTTGGGAGACAGAGGCAGGTGGATTTCTGAGTGTGAGGCCAGCCTGGTCTACAGAGTGAGTTCCAGGAGAGCCAGGGCTATACAGAGAAATCCCGTCTCGAAAAAAACCAAAACCAAACCAAAAGAAAACAAAAAACCAAACAAGCAAACAAAACAAAACCAAACAAAAACAAAAAACAAATAAAAATAAAAAAACAAAACTCCCAGAGTTTCATGGTTTTGTGAGCCCAGAGGAGAAATGCAACTTAACAACCTTGCTTTCAAGCCCTCTTTCCAACCCCTCCATAAGTTATAGAAATATTTTCTTGGGTGAATGCCTCTACAGCTAGTACCTTCTACCTTAATTTCACCAACCAGGAGCACTGGTCTGGAAGAACCTCACAGGGGCCTGGTTGCCTTTCCAGCCACAGCCTGGACCTGTCATAATGCTGCTCAGCCTCAGTCAGAAATACAATAGCAAGCCTGGCCTATGCCTTTCATAAACTGATATTTAAGACTTATTCTTTGAACGGAAGAAGGGGGGAGCCCCACATGTGATGACCATAGCACTTACTTTATTAAATCCATAAACAAAGCCAGCAGTGATGGCATGGGGGCTGTGACCCCAGCACTAGGATCAGCGACACAGTAAGTTCAGTTCAGATTGGACCAGCTACATGAGACCCTGTCTCAAAAAAAAACAAAAGAAAGCATAAAGTTCTTTCTCAACCCCCACCAAAACAAACAAATAAATAAACAAAACAAAACCCCATAAAGGTTGGAAATGTACCTCAGTGACAGAGCTTTTAGTAATATGTTCGAGGCCTTGCCCATCTCCAGCCCAGAAAGGAAAGGGTAGGGGAGAGAGGACAGGCAGACAATGGAGACGTGTCTGATTTATTTTATTTGATCTGAGGCTTAGAGCTTTGAGGTTTATAAGGTTCTAGTGGGAGTCATTCCGCTCCTAAAGTGGGCCTTTCCTTCTCTCATGGTGCTGATATTTCTAAGTATGGCTGTGGGCCTCAAGTATGTAATTTATATCAGCATATGGCTGCGCTCACAGGTTGCCTTGCCATAGCCAAATGTGTGGTTACCAATACTATACAAGCTTATACCTGAGCAGAAGGGCCATCAGAGCTAATTTCAACACCATTTCTTCTAACTATTTAAAGAAATGTATTAGTAACTAAGGGAAATAGGCAAGATTTTATCATTCAGCAGATTCCACACCTGAAAATTAAGTATATATGTTAATGTTTATTGATCATTTGGGCTGCTAATTCAAAATCACACTATAATCTCATAGAAACTCAAACCTGTAATCCAAATACTAGCAGATAAAAGACAGATGGATCGGGAGTTTAAGACCATTCACAACTACCTAGTGAGTTGGAGGTCAGCCTAGTACATGACACTCTCTCCCTCTAAAGAAATCAGAACAAGAGGGCAAGATGTTAGACTTTGGGACTAGAGAGGTTAGAAGTGGGCACTTAGTGGCTAACAGTAGGTACTGTTCACTGGGCAACGGAGGTTGATGCCTTTCGTTCCAGCACTCTAGAGGCAGAGGCAGGCAGATCCCTGGTTTAGAGGTCAGCCTGGTCTATAGAGTGAGTTCCAGAGCAGCCAGGGCTACACAGAGAAACCCTGACTTGAAAAACGAAAACAAAAGTGGTTTTGTTTGTAGGCAAAACCATTCAACTTCCCAGCACCCACACCCGGCATCTCACAACTGCTTTTAACCCCAGTGCTGGGGACACAGTGCCTCCTGCCTCAGTGGGCATGTGCACTCGTGTGTACATACTCCTACACACATATGTGTCATTTAAGACCTAGGAACTAAAGCTGGAAATGACCCACATCTTAAGATCTCAACCAGTTGCCATGTACTTTAAAATATGGTGTTATAAATTAGATTCTCTTATGACCTAGAGCTTGCTAAAATCTAAGTCTTTGAGCTTTCCGCCTATATGGACATAATAATGGTTTGTCCATCTGTTTAGAGGAAAATGTCTCAAAATGTTTCTTGGTGAAGAAAAGATTTCACAGTGAAATTAGATCAGGAAATGCTGAGTCAGCTAACCTGCTTCTGGGCTTCCCAAAACCTTTACCTAACCACCATGTACTGGGAATCTTTAGACAATTGCAGTATGCAGCGTTTCCCCTGTGTCATGTAATGAAAATTCCGAGATATGTCATACTGATATTTGACAAGTGGTTTTGGCCTTACTGTGTGAGTCCCTTCTCAGACCCAGGTAGAATGACTGTTATGTTGGTCAGTAACAAGATGGAACTCTAAAGGGACAATGGGGCCAAGAGTTTTAATTATCAGTAGAAGAAAGAGGATTTAAAACTCTGTTCCTTTTTTTGCTGATGCTGCCTCTGCCTATCTTTAAGTGAGAAGCCTAAAGCCTTCCTTCACTTAGGAATGCCAAATGTATTGAGGGTGGGGCTCAGGAGGAGAGACACTTCGGATGCTTCTGGGGCCAGCTCTAATTCTTGAGTGGACACTAACACTTTTCAAGTTTCAAGATCATGAAAGCAACCCAAAGGAACTCAGAGACTACTCTACAGGACTCTCAGGGGCTCTTGAGGTCCTGAAACGGGCATTGTTATGAAAGCTACCGGGTTCACAGGAAAGAGGTAAAGGGAATTCATTGGAAACAAAAGGAAAGAAAAGAAAACACAGAATTAGAAACAAATGTTGCTATTTGCTAGGCATGGTGGCACCATCTGTAATTCCAACACTGTATAAATTTTCCTTTATTTATTTGTTTGATGTTAAAGCAATATCTTATTCAGTTGAGTCCAAACTGACCTCAAAATCGCAGTGACTCTCCTCTTGTCAGCTGGGAGTATGTGCATGAAACTCCCAGGCACAGCTAAGAGTTCACATCTTAGAGAGCATTTTACATAATGTAGAAAGATAATCCAGATTTTCCTTTAGTGGATTTGTGTTATTATGGACAATAATCTTAGAGAATCTTCTAAGTCTTTTTATTTTAGTTTCTTTAGGTTGCTGTAACAAAATTCCTGAGGCTAGACAATGAATAAAGATTATAGACTTGTTTAGCTCAGTTCTCATATCCTGGGGCGGAGCACAACATCTGCATGGCTTCTGGTATGGGTCTTGCTGCAGATAGCAGGAGTGTTTTTGAGAGTAGAGAGTGTGTTTGTGGAAGAGGCTAATCGTCAGAGGTCACCTTGGTTTAAAATAGCCTGCTCCCGAGGAAACTGATCCAGTCCCAAGAAGGCCACCTCACTCCCTGGCCGCCTGGTCTGGTGCTTGGTCCCCTAGTGTGGCGAGTCCAAATACTCTTCCACCCACAAGGGCGCAGACCTTTGACCTAACGCTCTCTTAACATTCTTACATTGAAAAGCAAATCTCCATGTGAGTTTCGGTGTGGATAAATCCTGCACGAATCACGACAACATCATAAGCTAATGGAAATGTCATGTAAAATTTTCCGATTAACGTCAGACGTTGGAAACCCGTATCAAGTTTCTTTGTCAGGTTTCGGAGCATTTTGAACACTCTTGTCGGTGACTAATGAAATCCTCGATGAATGAAGACACTCACTTCACAGTTGCTATCACGGTGCTCCTGCTGCAGCTCGGGAAAGAGCTTATGCTGAGCCTTCCACCTTCCTTCCACGGGGGCCAGATGAGTTACCACAGTGGGCAGCAGGGATTTTCTTGAAAAAGATCTCTGCGCTTTCAGGGCTGGCATTGACTCAAGTGTGCGCAGAAGTGGCTGTGAACCTCCTAAATATATCCCACTGAATTCAAACCGAATGTATCCTCAGTTTAACTTCCCTATAATCCAAGCTCCCAAGTAGCCTTGCTGTTCCAATAGTAGCAGAGATGCTTCCGTGAAAGAACGGAGCATTACTGACAGCAGTGAAAACGTCCTCATTGTGTAAATCTGACAGGAACATATGACCTGTGAATATATTACCAGACTCTTTCCCTCACTTGGATCTCTCTCTCTCTCTCTCTCTCTCTCTCTCTTTCTCTGCCATCTCCCCCCCCCCACACACACACACATTCTTGCAGTGAACCCCTGTCTCTGCCTCTCAAGTGCTGAAAGGCTATACTCCACTTCTGGCTTAATGGAGGCTTCTGATATAAGTCTCTTTCCCATTTGTATCGGGCACTCACTTTTTTTTTTTTTTTTTTTTTACTGTGTTGTTTTCTTCTTGTTTGGAATTCCTGTGTCATACTAAAGACAAGACACCCAACTTGTGACCACAAAATGACAGTATGAGGGTAAACGTCACATGCTAAGACAGAGCCACAGGAAACCTGTGGTCTATGTCACTGTTTACCTTCCGACTTCTTGGGAGATGTGGGGGTGGGGTGGGGAAGGACGCATCTCCTATTATTTGCTAATGAATGCCACCTCACATTGAACCATTTCTCATGGTAGAGATTTTGGACTAAGGATCCAGGGACAGAATGTCTTTAGCTGCCATCCGTGGACTGTCTAACATTTAAATAAATGAGTTGGTTTATGTAATAAATAAGCATTGTTCCCATATGCCAATCTATCTCTCATTGACATTTTGCAGTTAAGAAATGCTTGAAATCTTAAAAATTATACATCTACTAGTTGAGCTAATTTTAAATTTAATTTAAATTTCATTGCAACTATCTGGTTGCACCGGATTGGGAGTGTAGCTCAGAGCATTTGTCAAGGACACACAATGTCCCAGCTTCAGTTCTGAATACTGAAGACTTTCAAGTCTGGTTATGTGGAAATCTCACTTAGGATGTAATGCTGATTGACTTTAGATCATTTTTACATTATATATTTTTATTTCATATATCTTCATTTTCCTCCTTGTAAAGTAGAATTACTAAATGCAAATGATACAGATGAGTTTGTTGTAATTTCTTCACACGTCATGAACAATGTTTCACATTTTGTTCCAGTAAGGCATATGGGTGGACCTTTATGTGCATATTAGAACTTCATAAAATGAGGTTTTAAGTCTGTCCAGTCACTGGTTAAGCCAGGTGTTTTGGACCTCTCAGACTGATGCTTCAGAACTTCACAGTTTTACTGAAGGCCTACCAGAGAGTTCTCCTTTGTCAACTGCATGGATTGGATACATGAATTTCATCTGGCTTTTCATTACTCTTGGTGCTCTTAACCTTCAATGATTTTTTAAAAGACTTATATGTATTTAGTATGTGTGTATATGTAATTATGTGTATGTGCATGCACCACAACACATATGTGGAAGTCAAGGCAACCTGCAAGTCAACCTCAGATGGTTCTCTCCTTGTACCATATGAGATCTTTGGATGGAGCATGGCTGTCAGGCATGGTGATGAGCACCTTTACCTGCTGAGCCATCTCGAGGGCCTTCAGTTATTTTTATTTTCAATTTCATGGTATGCTTTCAGGTCCCTGTTCCTTGGCGCTGTCATAACTTTAGTCTAATGACTCGGTCTAACGTTCACGGTATCATCCAGTCTCCTTTCTTTAATGTGTAGTGTCCTCCGATTGTAGAAAATACCCTTCCATCCTAAATAATTCAATCTCAGACCGAACATGATGGCACATACCTGTGACTCCTGCATCTGAGAGGGTCAGGAAGGAGGATCATTACAAGTGAGAGACTGTACTGGTCCACATAGCAAGTTCCGGCCAACCTTGGCTACACAGTGAGTCCCTGTCTAAACAAACAAACGAACAAACAAACAAACAGCAACAGCAAAATCCTACAGAAAACCAAAGGCTGGGGAGATGGCGCCGTTGTTAAGGGCACTTGTTGCTCTAGCAAAAGACCCAGGTTTGATTCCTAGCTCTCACATGGTGGCTCATGACCATCTGTAGCTCCAGTACCAGGGGATCGCTTTTGACCTCTGAGGGCACCAGGCATGCACATGATGCACACACATACAAACACACAAAGAAAAGAAACAAAATAGAAAACTCATATACTCGTTTATTCATTCATTCATTCATTTTAAACATGCACCTCTACATAGCAGGCCCAGTTCCTAGCACTGGAGATACACAGTTTAAGTAAAGGAACAGGTTTCTTGTTCTCATAGAAGTGACATTATAGCAGAAGCAGAAACAATAAATGATGGTATTTTTTTTTAAACCAGGAAGGGGTCTAGAGACTGGCAGAGAGCTGACCTAAAATTCATCATTGGAGTAATTCAGCACCCTTCCCTAAAATTTTTGTGCTTCAATTCATGATGCTAAAACCATATTAGTAGCTGGGCGGTGGTGGCTCACACCTGTAATCCCAGCACTCTGGGAGGCAGAGGCAGAGGCAGGCAGATTTCTGAGTTTGAGGCCAGCCTGGTCTACCAAGTGAGCTCCAGGGCAGCCAGGGCTACACAGAGAAACCCTGTCTCAAAAACAAACAAACAAACAAACAAACAAACAAAAACAACAACAACAACAGCAAAACCATATTAGTTTGCTCTCCCCACTGCCCCTGTTACCTTGAAACAGTGTTATTTTGTAGATTATGTAGTCCTTGCTCAACTGGAGCTCACTATGAGGACTAGGTATAGAGGGATTAATATCATACACCCCTATGCTCAGCCTAATATGGTGCTTTTAAAAGATGTAATTGTGCTGGATGTAGTGTTGCATGCCTTTAATCCCAGCACTTGAGAGGCAGAAGCAGAGGCAGTCAGAGCTTAGTCTACATAATGAGTTCCAGGACAGCTACATAGTGAGACCCTGTCTCAAGAAAACAAAACACAACAAAATACCAAAAAGCTGTAATTGCTCGTAAATGGCTTAGAGTCATTGAATATGTTTAGGAAAGACTATATGCTTTTAATGCCACAGATTCAGGATATTAAGTTTGGAAGGAAGAAAATCTAGAAGTCTTACCTAGCAGCCACCTAGATTACTAGATCTAACATTTAAGACCTTGGCCTCCGAAAGAGTGGCCCCTTAGATGCCTAGGCAAGGATGTCTGTCCCTAGAACGGTACAGATGGAGGCGGCTGAGGCGGTGGGCGTGAGAGTAGAAAGAAGATACCCAGCAATGGGTGGGCTGAAAGAGGAGGGGGCAGACAACGAGCTCATTGGCTGTTTCTATTGGAATTAACCTTTCCTGGACCAACTCAACAAAGAAGTGTCGGGATTTCATAACTCCATTCTTTCATTATTCATATTCCATCAATTGATTAAGAGAATGTCGTTGTGATGAAAGTGATTTCAGAATAATTGATTCTTTAAGCCCCGTGACTTACAGTGACAAAGTATTCCTTCTCATACTTCCTTGCAGTTTCTTCAAAGTGACTTTTCTTTTAGTCCAGGGCTTCTCTTAGCCCAGGGGAAATCAAAGAGAAAGTAAGTCTGATTTCTTAGGAGGTCACTGTATGCATTTGGTCAGGGTATTCTTGTGCTGTACAGGGCTATCCTACACACACTAGAATACTTACATCATCTCTGGCTCCTACACATGAACAGGATGATTCTCCCACGTTGTTATGATAGTTGGAAATTTCCTGAGACACCCCTACCAGAAAAGGGGATGGAATTGTCCTCTTGACAATAATCACGGGTAATGGGAGAGACAAACGTCTTCCACATCCTTTACATGTGACATGATGTGACAGGCACTGTGTTTGTTGCCAGTGCTCTGGGAGCACAGAGGGGTCCCTCCCTGAATCTTATGTTTCCTGAAGGTATTTGAGTGGGGTTTTCCAATAAAAATATTCCAACAGTGTTATTCTTGCTGAGAACATCTGAGCACGTTCTCCTCCGGGTTTACTTGTAAAACCTGAGTCATGCTCCTTTGAATTTGTTCAACAGAGAGAACATTCCTCCTTTGGGACAATCCTGGAGTCACTTGTAGCCAAGCCTTGTGCATAAGATGAATGAACAAGACGGATGATACTATTTTTAGCCAAAAACACTTTTACAGAACACAAACTTAGGAACTGACACCTAGCAGTTTTGAGACTGTGGGAAACACTTGGTTCAGGTTTTAATAAGAACTACCAGTTAATTATTCTGGTATCACAAAGATTCTGGTATCGCATTTTTAGTATCACAAAGTTGTTAGTGTTTTGTGAGGCACTGTGAATACAGAAATAAATTAAAGTTCCTGGCTTTAAGGAGTCTGTTATCTGGTGAGGGAGTCAGACAAGGAAACACATTATAACAAAGACATTTAAGTGCAAGCAAAAGAATAATATTGTTTCATTGTAGGTGCACGAGGAAGGACAGACGCCAACCCAGACTGACAGAGTGGATGGGAAGCTTACTGATGGATGGTGATATATTAATCTAACTCTTGAATGTATAGTTTCAATTGACTTTGGAAGCAATAGATGATATTCTAGACAGAAACAGAGACATACCCAGAGACAGAAAGGATTGTAAGCATGGCATATTTCATGAGTTTTAGGTTGTTTGATGTCTGGAGTATACAGTATCTGCTAGGGGAAGCAAACGAGCAGGGTCCTTTGTCACAGCAGTTTCTTATATCAAGGAATTTGGAGAGGAAGGATGGATGGCTATGATTAATTTAAAGAGTAGAAATGATACTTGTATTTTAAATAATGCTATAAACAGACTACAAAGTGACCTGCAGGAAGAGGACCTGCAGTTTAGAAGCTAGGAGAGGTGAGGGAAATGGTGAGGTTCTGAGAGGCAGGCGTGGAGACTAAGTGGAGCACTGAAGGTGTTTAACAAATTGTAACAATTAAAGCATAGTTATGCATCAGGAAAACAGAACCATTCTCCACAGGATCAGCAGAGCATTTGAAAACCCAGCATGAGCTCACAAATTCTACATGTGGAAAGATCATATTTTAAGTTAATAGAAAATGTATGGAATGTTCAACAAAAGGCGCTGTTTGGAAGTGCATATTTGTTTTCTAACAACGCTAAAGACTTTGCAATTTGAGCTATTTAAATGTATTTATAGTTCTATAGGTCAGAAAATGACCTGAGAATCTGTGCAAGGAGCTAGCAGCTCACTCCTTATTGGCTCCTCCAGACGAGCATCCACATCCTCGACTTCTCCAGTTTCTGAAAGCTTCCGTCATCCCTTGGGTCTTGGCACTTCTTCGAGCGCCAGCGCTGACAGACAGCATTGCATTGTGCCGACCATTCTTCTGTCGCCACGTTTCTGTGACCAGAGCTAGTAAAGCAACACTGCTTCTTTGGACTCGTAGTTAGATTGCCCCTCCCCAGGTAGTTTGGAACAATCTCCTCATCCTAAATTCTGTAACTTTAACCTCATCTGGAAAATCCCTCATGTCAAGTAAGGTACAAATCCATAGGCCTGGGGTTTGAGGCATTGATGTCTTAGTAGAACTGTCAATTTGCCTACAAATAGATTCAAACAAACAAACAAACAAACAAATCGGATTAGAATCCTTCCTCACATTATAGAGAATAAATTGATAATAAATCAAGTTTCTTTATATAGACACAAGCAAAACTACCAGGACAAGAAAAAAACATACTGAAAAATGTTTTTATACAACAGGAAGTGATAATACCCAAATATCCTTAGATATAAAAAGCATCTATAAATCAATAAGACAAAAAAAAACCTAGTTAGAAAAATGGGGAAAAGATAAAACAGATGATTTAGAGAGGAAATAAAAGTAACCAATAAACAGAGGGGGAAATTAAATTTTAGCTATCATGGAATAAAATTAAGAATTCATACAGATACAGTAGATCTTTAAATAAAAACAAGAGACTCATGAAATATATTCAGGATAATAGTTTCTTTGGAGATGAGGTAGAAACTTTAATTGGAAGCATTAATATTATTGATAGATATCTTTGTTTCTTATGGAGTGATAAACTCAGAGATGCCCATTTTAATTTTAAATGGCATTAGCATATGAAGTGGCTACTTTGTCAACTTGACACAATCTACAATCACCTGGAAAGAAGGCCTCAGTGAGAGATGTCTATGTCAGGTTGGACAGTAGGCATGTCTGTGTGTGGTGGCTTATCCTGATTACGTTGTGTTGGAAAGTCCTGCCCGCTGTAGCAACAGGATTCTGTGGGCAAGGGATCCTGGACCACATAGCAAGGGGGGAAGGTAAATTCAGATTTAGCAAGCTTGCATGAACTCATTATTCTCTGTGCTTGACTATGGATGTGATATAAGTAGCTGCTTCCAGGCTCCACCCCTTTGCCTTCCCCACTGTGATCTGATAGACCAGTGAGCCTATTATAACTTCCGTCCACCTTGACTTCCTATTTTGAACTGTTGCTTCTTCCCTTAGGTTGCTTTCGACAGCGGATTTTATCACAGTCACAGGAAAAGGAACTAAGACAACATAAATGTTTCATTTAGTTGTCTTTGTGTATTCAAAGTTTGATGTTTCTGAATGGGAGACCAGATTTTGAAACTTATTTTGAAACTACTCAGTAGAAGTAATTTAAGCATGCAGATAAGTTGCAGAAGGATAAAAAGAAATCCTATATACCTTCGGTTTAGAGATTTAATAATTTAATAATATTCTTTCTTTGGGGGGTGGAATCCATTGCTGTGTTATACCTAGGTGTTATATTTTTCTAACCCCCTTTTACTTTCAAGTACTAGCTTTGAGTTTGTTAAGACTAAAGGGAACTGGGCAGTGGTGGTGCGTACCTTTAATCCCAGCACTTGGGAGGCATAGGCAGGTGGATTTCTGAGTTTGAGGCCAGCCTGGTCTACCGAGTGAGTTCCAGGACAGCCAGGGCTACACAGAGAAACCCTGTCTCAGGGGAAAAAGAAAAGAAAAGACTAAAGGGAGTTTTCTCTAGGCGCTCAGCTAATGTGAGAAGCCAGAAGCTAGCCTCATTGGGCCAGGGAGTGAGCTTTCAAAGTCATAAGGAGATGAATTGGTTTGACAAGAGGGGGAGAGAGGATCATGAATCAATATGTATAAGGAAGGAAAGCCAGTTTATGGACGTGGGGGAACTAGAGATGGCCCAGACCAGTAATGATGCCACTGTGCTCCAGGATCAGGGACATAACCTCACTATGATAGGGTTCCAGACCTGGTTCGGTTTTCTTCAGTTTAGGTTTCACAGATGCCACCAAATGCTTGGGGACTTAACATTTTCACCGCATTGCTTAATTCCGTGCTCAAGGGGATTCACACCAATCAGAGTCACCACACACAGAGCAGTGCTACCTTCCCTTTCGATTCTGATCATTTTGGGATCTCAGTGGCGAGGCTTGCACATCACAGACTTTGAAGTCTTGTTTCAAGATTATGAAAGCAGTCGCAAATTTTGCTGCAGACATTCATCCTACCAGTTTCTGTGAAAACAACAGAACCAGCAGCAAGCCTTTCTTGTTTCAGTTCTAGTCCAAACAGAAAGATCCTTCTGCCTGAGGTTTCGCACAGACTGAATTCACCCTTCCTTCAAGTCCTCACTCATCGTGATTGGAGCTAATCGTGTTCGCAAGGCCTGAACCCTGAACTTGCAGGCGTTGTCGTTAGGCTTGAAACGTTGTATCTCCTGAATTTGTCTTCTCTAACTTTGAACTTCATGTTAAAGTCAAAATTACTTCCTCCTACCAATGTTTCCACACCCACACACTCCCTCTAGCATGACAAGTGACTCATTTGTAGAATTTACATTACTAAAAATTTACTTTCAAATCTTTGTCCAAATAGTGGTCTGTTCTTTTTTTCTGTGTCTGTGTCTGTAGGTTCATGTGTATATGTGTGTGTGTGTGTGTGTGTGTGTGTGTGTGTATGCACATGTGTGTACAGATATGAAGAGGGCAGAAGACAGAGGACAACCTCAGGTGTTTTTTTGGTTGATTGGTTGGTTTTGTTTCTGAGACAATGTCTCTCACGGCCTAAGGCTCTCCTACTCAGCAAGGCTGACTAGTCACAGACAGTTCCCCGATCTCAGGATCTACCTGTCGGCCCTCCCCAGCACTGGGGTTATAAGCAATCATCACATAATTTTTTTTTTGTACATGAGACCTCATATTAAAGGAGACATGTTGCAGGGACTGAACAACTCTGTGAAGGGTCACATTATCTCAGCATCAGAATTTCTATGACAAGAACTACCTCTTCTGACACTGGCACTCAGAAGGCAGACATGGTCTCTTCTGGGTAGCGGCTCCTCTAAGTATTCCTTACTTGTGAATGACGACATTGGCGTATAGAACAAGTTGTGTCGGCTTGTCTGTCTAATCCTCTTTCTCTCCCTTCTTTCTTTAATGAAATAAAAGTGTTAGATGTCCATCCTCAACCTTCCTAATGCTGTAACCCTTTAATATAGTTCCTCATGCTGTGGAGACCTCCAATCATAAAGGGATTTCATTGCTACATTGTAACTGTAATTTTGTAATGCAAACAGCTGATATGTAACCCCAAAGGGGCCACAACCCAGTGTAGGATTAGATTTTTCTCTAAACCTACTACTATATTTAGGGTTCTTGAATGCTTCAACCTCCCTTCTAGCCCACCAACCAGAGGTAGAGTAAAAGAAGGTTGATAGGAAAAGGTGGGGTTGTGGACGTGTTTATAAGTAGTTTTTGGGGGCTATGACTCCATACTTCGTTGTCAGGATATCAGCACTTCAGTCCAATAGCAAACACCCAACATGAATTAGTAGCAGCAAATCAAACCAGCAGAAACTGCAAGGCTCCACCAATTCCATACAAGTCAATGGAAGCACCAAGAATCAGCTATAATACCACAATAAGTTCTTTGGTGAGTTTCTATCTACAAAGTGGAGACCAGTGAAGATCAGTGAAGCGTCGCATGGCATCACAATGCAAGAGTGACCTCTCACTGTCTGTGGGCTTCAATTTATTCATACTCTTCCCAAACATCATACACCCTCTAAAGCATCCGCTCCAGTGAAAACTCACATGTCCTCTCATGCGTCTGTTTCAGCAAAACATCCTCTCACAAGACAAAGATATCACATGACACAACTGTGTCTCCAAAAATCCCAGAAATTTCCACTTCAAGCCAGAGGTTGAGAAACACAGCAATAAAGAGTCTGTTTTAAAGGCTTAGACAGATGGGGGTTCTTGAGGGTAAGGTGATTTTGTAGTTTCTCCATCCTTTTTTGCCTCCTCACCAAGATGCCAACTCATGCCTGTCTGATTCTCTCAACTACTAGATTATGAAAAACTAGATTTTTGAAATAACTAAAAGAAAGTATTTTTGTTTAGGAGTAAAATGGTGCCCCATAATTTAGAATTAGAGAAAAGGGATGCTTTGTCGTGACAATGGAAGTTATCAAAGAACAAGATAGTCACCCTATTCATTCTATCTGTGCTTGTAATCAATGTGCAGCATTGCCCATTTTGCAATCCAGTTGATACCTGCTGTCCACATCTTTTTATATGGACCCTTTCATGTGTAACAATAAATATTAGAATGGTCTTCAAATATGCTGATGACAGGTCTATAAAAAGCAATAACTAGAGTAGGCACAGACTCTCTCAAAGCCCTGAAAAGATCCATTCAAAGTTGCTCTACTGAAAATGCATTGACTTATCCAATGTAATAAAAAAGTATATATAAAATTTAATAGTCATCAGTATAAAAGGCCATAAGACTTGAAAAGTAAGACTGTGTTGATAATGTTAAATTAAATTGATAACCCAAACCAGGAAAGTGGCCCAAAACCTAAACTCACACTCATGATTCTTCTGTTTAATAAGTCTGTAAATGTTTAACACAATGAGTAAAAGTAATAAACATCACAGAGGCTTTGCTTGACTGCATTTAGGCAAATAAGAGTGCAGGTCCCTTGCCATCTCACTCACTATCTGACCTCTGGTTTTGTCTCCTCTTGAGCCCTACTGATGCCAGGGGTAAATCTTCAGCCAAGGCTTTCAGCTCATGCTGAAACAGTGAAGAGGAAAGAGAGCCAGGATGAACACGAGAAGCTAGACACTTGGTCGGCTCCTGCGCCGTAACTGAAAGGCCATGGCATCCTTCCAGAGATAGAAAGTCGTCTCTGTGGCAGTGGAAAAGAAAAGGTGGATGCAGAACCGCTGAGAGCATGCACTTTGACCTTAAGCAGATGCAGAGCCACTGAGAGCATGCACTTTGACCTTTAGAGGATTTGGGTTTCACTTCTGGTGGACTTTGGATGAGCTCCCTAATCCTGCTTAGAGTTGGCTCTCTCCATTGTAAATGGAGATAACAAAGGTACCATCCTCTTAGAGTTATGTCACACTAGAGAATATATGCAAACCCACCACAGACAGTGAGCATTCAAAAAGCTAGCAAATAATAAATCATTGATGCTATCAATATAAAAATGTGTTTGTTTAAAAAACAATGCAGTTTTAGTAATGAGCGCAGCCACATTCAATATTCAGTAACAATCTTGACCCTAAAAAAAAAAAGCTGTATTGGCAACAGCTTGTAAGCTAAGTAGAGTCATGTTTTAGACAAAATGGTAATGTCTGTCTTTGATGACCAGAGAGCTGTTTGAAATTTGGTCTTTCCCTGTCTGTCTCTGTTCTATCTACCCCTCTCTCTCTATTTTCCCCTCCTCTTATTATTTCTTTCTTCATCCCTCTCTTACTCCCCCCTCTCTTTTCTCTTATTTATTATGTGTGTATGTAACGGGGACACTCATTTGACACAGCACACATGTAGAGGGCAGAGAACAACCTTGCCTGTCGGTGTTCACTTTCCACTTTGTTTGAGGCACTGTCTCTTGTTGTTCAGCCATTGCCCATGAACTCTGGGAGACCCTTCCATTCTCTTCTGGGAGACTTTGTCTCCCAGCTCACAATGAGTGAACTGGGATAATGGGCACCTGCTCCCACACTCAGCCTTTCATGTGTTCTGGGATCTGAACTCTGGTCCTTATATACTCCCTTTATTCACTGGGCCTCTTACAGACACTAGAGAAGTAGCTTTCACTGAGCTACACAGCCTAGCAGAAACAGTTTTTGTTAGACTTAGTTTTGTGGCAGGGTCTCACTAGTTTGCTGACGGTGCTCTCAAACTGGCAGGATCAAGAGATCCTCTTGCCTCAGGCTCCAAAGCAGCAGACTAGAAGGCACTTTCCATTACAGAAAGCTGAAGATTTCCTTCCCCATAATTCAGGAGTTTAAGATAAGAGGATTGCCTTGGGACCCGTCTGGGTAGCAAGTTCCAGCTAGCAAGGACTATATAGCCAGACTCTGTTTCAAAACAGAACAGATAAAGATAAAGATATAACTTTGTAGCTGTGGAAAGCAAAGGATGTTGAGAATTGAAGACAATGTCTAAGAGCCTGGTATCAGCAGATACTAAAGAATGGGCCCACCTACAGAGAAAGGGGTGAGGGGGGAAGCAAATGTTGAGTTTCCGATAAAGCATTCATTAATGGAACCAAAAGAAGCTGATGAGAAGCGGGTAGATATTTGAGGTTGGATCCTATAAAGAGTTCTGGGCTAGAGACGGACATCTTGAACTAATTTATGCAGAGATACGTTGAAACCTTGTGTAATTCTCAGTTCTGTCCTATGTGTTTGTTTGTTTTGTGTGTATGTGATGCTAAGGACTGAACCCAGAGCATAGTGAAAGCCAGGTCAGTGCTCTCCACTGAACTGTATCCACAGCCCTCTTTGGTGACTTTGACACAAGGTCTCACTACGCTGCCAGCCAGGCTCTGAATTCATTTTGCAGCTCAGGCAGGACTTGAACTTGTGATCTCTGAAGGAGTAGGGTTCCCAAACCTGAGTTACTAGACCCAGCTTTGGTAGTAGTTCACTCTCAAAGCTCCTCGAGAAATTGTAACGTGCAGCCGAGAGTAAGAAACATGATTGACAGGAACGAAATATTGTCACTGATAAGAGGCCCAGAAGAGAAGGGGAGAAGACTGAGCTAGCACAGTTGATCAGGTATGAAGACCACAGAACACTAAGTTCCGGAGCCAAATACAGGCAGTGGTTTAAAAACCTGGGAGCCAGACTCCCTGGAGGACTTGTGAGTCTAGGACTGAGCTAACTTTTAATTAGGCTTGACAATATGTTAGAAAAATCCCAAGAGAAATGCTTCTCTGGTCTTTCTTCACTGTGTATCCGTGCACACCACAACATTGGGAGGCAAGATAGTTTACAGGTCAAAAATCATCTAAAATAAGAACGGTAATATAATACCGCCAAAAAGGTGTTTCTAAAATCCTCTTCTTTAAAAAAAGAAGAAAAAAAAAAAAAACACAGTAAGAACAAGCAAACAAAAACTGTCAAAGCTGGGTGTGGTATGTGGTAGTACACTTTTTTTTTTCTTTCAAGACAGGGTTTCTCCAGGTAGCCTTGGCTGTAACTTTGTAGCTGTGGAAAGCAATGGATGTTGAAAATTGAAGACAGTTTCTAAGATCTTGTAACTCACTCTGTAGACCAGGCTAGCCTGCAACTGAGAGGTCTTCTGCCTGCCTCTGCCTCCCAAAAGCTGGGGATAAAGCATGTGCCACAACAGCCAGGCTGGTTCACACTTTTAATCCCAGGATTTGGGAGACAGAGGCCGGCCTAGCGTACATAGTGAGTTCTAGGCCATCACAATCACATAGTGAGACTCTGACTTGAGAGAATGAGAGAGAGAACAAAAATCTAAGGACTAAGCCATAAGCACAAGATATCTGAACAACTTAAAACAGGAAAAAATACCCATAATTCCATTGCACTAACACAACCACCATTATTCATTTTCATTTAGTGAATTTCTACGCTCTGTGCTAGATATGGAAATAAATTTAGCCAAAGTCTGTATCCTCAAGGGACTCAGGGCCAAATAGGGGATGTGGTTATATAAAAAAACAATTATAAAATGAAATGGTAAGTGATGTAGTAAGAGTTATAGGCGGTGTTCTGTGCTAGCTGAGGAGATAGAGGATTTAATAACCGTGCTAAATGATAATTATGAGAAGCACCTTGGCAAACAGGAAAATTGCTCATGCTTTAATGTGAGTGATAAAAACAAGATGAAAACTGGTGGATTATACTATGTAAATTAAGATTCCCAGCCAGGCATAGCGGCATATGCCCTTAATCCTAGCACTCAGAGACCAATGGGTCTCTGTGTTTGAGGCCAGCCTCCTCTGTTCCAGGACAGCCTACATTGTGAGACCCTATCTCAAAAAACAACCAACCAACCAAACAAACAAACAGAAAAACAAACAAAAACTCCAAAACAAACAAGCAAACTCCCAAAAGATTTCCAAAGCAAAGAAGACTTGAAATGAATTTGGGATTTTGAATTTTGGTTAGTCAAAGAAGGGAGCTGGAAGACAGATTGTGAGGGAACTGAAATCACATCTAACCTGTTTGGCAGCTGCAGAGACTCTGGAGTGGGATTTCCAGGAGCCAAAGGTAAAACTGGAAAGACAGGCAGGTGAGGATAAGATAAAGAAGATAAGGGGAAATCACAGAGTGCTAAAGAGTGTGAACTTTAGCCCTTCACTTCTGAGAAGTCCCCGAAGGATTTTGAAGTGGAAAAGCATGCTCAGATCTGGAGTCATGGCAGCTGTACCAAAAGAGCTGAAAACAAAAAGTCAGAAAGCTGTTGCAATAATCTAGAAGGGAGACACTAAACGCGTGGACTAAGACTGGGTAGGCGGGGTCAAGTTCAAAAGGCTCTTTAGTAGGCAGTGTGAATGTATAGGGCAGTGAGGCACCGGGGCAGGGAAGAGTAGGGAGGAAAGCATCCCCTCCCCTCCAGGCGGCTGAGTGCCTAGCTCCACTCCTACTTTTGGCCCCTCGTGATGGCTAATCTTGGCTGTCAACCTAATTACATCTGGAATCAACTATAACCTAAGCCTCCCTTTCTCTCCGTCTCTGTCTCTCTGGCTCTCCCTCCCTCCCCCCTTTTCCTCCCTTCTCTCCCTTTCGCCCTTCTCTTCTTTCTTCCTTTCTTCGAGTCTGGATGTGTATTTCTGATCGGCTTGGAACTCTGCACTTCTCTTGGATTTTCTTAATCAGATCTTTGAATCAGATCTTTGAAGACATACCCTAAATCCAGGCCACACCTTCTGGTGGCCGCCCTTATTTTAGGACCAGGAAGAAGGAAGCTTTCTTTCTTGCCTACTGGCCCTCAGTCACACTGGCTAAGTTCTCCTCTCCTGTTCCTGTGGCCAGTATTAAAGCAAACTTCTTCAGGGTGCCAGTGTAGACTGAACAGTGTAGCTCCCCAGGAGTGCTCCCGGACTCCAGCACCAGACTGGGAGTACACAGAGAGACACCCAGACCCGGGGACTGAACAACTGAGAGGTTTTTCTGTTTTTTCAGATTTTTCTTTTCTGTATGGTATTACTTTGTATGGATGTTCCTCGATGCGTCTGCTCTGGGCGTTGCGGGGTTAGAGTTAGTGTGAGCAGTGCTGCTTGTGAATGTTCTCGATCGTCCTCTGAATAACATGTATTTCTGTTCAGTGTCCACCTAGATAGGATTGATGAGTCCCAGAAATGTTTGTTTCGCTGTGGCCATTACAGTCACCAAGTAGGCTAACCCACCTCCTCTCCCACTGGCGTATGAGAGCTGCCCACACTTCTAACAGTTCACCTTTTTCATTTTAAGCTTTCCAGTGAGTCATAATCACATTTGGCCTTGATTTACATTTTTTCCTGTTAACTAAGCCGGTAACTTTACACTTTTTTTTTTCTATTTGATTATTCTCTTTAATGAGGAACCAAGTGTTTTTTTGTCAAGTTTTCTACTACATTATTTAATTTCTCTGTTTTGATTTGTAGATTTGGGTTTTTTTTCCCTATATCCTGAATAAAAGTCTTTGGTCTAATATATGGTTTGCAGATACCTTTCTCTACTCTTTTCTCTCACAGGCTTAGAGTGATGCTTACAGACTGATGATCCTTGGTCTTATATAATTCATTTACGCTGTTCTCTCAGGTTTGTCTAGTCAGTGATTGGTTTAATAAAATCTTTGCCTAAATCAGGTCTGGCTACTCACATTTATAATCCCAGCCCTTGTGAGACGGAAACAAGCAGATTTCCTGGTCTAGGAATCCAAGGTTAGTCTGGTCTGCAAACTATGTTCTAGGTCTGACAGGACTATATAATTTGTTAGCCTATCTAAAACAAAACAAAACACATAAAGAAATCCTTACCTAGCTCAGTCATGGTCATGAAAAGATTTCTACTATAGTTTCTTTTTAAAAATTCATATTTATCATTATTATTAATTTTATTTATTTAAGTTTTAGCCAGGGGATCTCTGGCTGTCCTAGAACTTGCTATGTAGAGTAGGCAGGCCTTGAATTCATATTTTAACATTCAGAACTGCACACAATCCATTTGGAATATATTGTTTCATGTGGCTGTCCATTTCACACAGCCTCCTTATTGAAATGATTATTCTCTCCCCCATCCATACACTCTGCCACATATGAATATTTTAAGTTTTTCCAATTCACCAAATGGAACACAGTAATTCATTGTTCATTTTCTTTTCTTAATTCTTTGGGCAGTAAGACTCCTGATAGGATAAGCTATATCACAATGGCAAGGGACAAAGTGTCAGGAGCTGAATGCAAAGTCAGTGCAAGTATGCCGAATTGTAGCAGGAAATGTGTGTGTGTGTATGTGTGTGTGTGTGTGTGTGTGTGCAGTGATGGAGAGATCCTAGCCTCTTCATCCTTTTTTAAAACCTCATATGAGTGTGTGAGGTCTTCTGCTAACAGAAGAAGATGCTGATGGTCGTTGGCCTGAGGGACAGAGCTTTTTCCTCTCACATTCAGTTGTCTCTATCTGGAGCAGGCCCTGTGTCACTCGCTGAACAAACGCACACAAGCACACCCCACCATCAGCTAATTGTACTTTCCATTTTGTGAGTTTTGTCAGTTCTCATTTTTCTTGTGTGTGTGTTTATAAATGAAGATGACTTTTCAAGATTTCTTTGAACTCTCTCTTTAAACTCTCTCTTGATCTAACGGAGCTATCTTTGACTCGTTGCAAGCTTGCTTTCTTACTGCATTTTTACCTATCGCTGTTGCCTTGTTACTGTGTTGTTTTCTTTAGATGCATTTTTTATAAGCAGCAAAGCATTGGATTTAATTTTTAACACAATCTGAGAGGCCTTTTCTATTAATAGGGAATCTAAATTTAATAACTAAATTTATCATGCTTGGTGTAGCTGCGGCCGGGTTTGTCTCTGTTTTCGTGTGTGCCTGCTGCTTCTTTTCATGGTTGCTGCTTGCTCTAAAGACATTGATTTCATTTGCTCTTAGCTTCCACTGTGAGCTCAGAAGGTGGACTTCCCTCCGATTCTGCCAGCAAGGTCCTGAGAGCTTTTCATAAATACTTTCTTTCTTTGTTTAATCACACCAATATAAAACAAAACAAAACAAAACAAAACAAAAAACAAAAACAAATGAGTTCTGCCTTCTGCCTCATTGCAGAAGAGGAAACACCATGGTTTTGTTGATTTGGTTGTTTTTTCCGTTAGCCTCTGTTAACCCTTCTTTTTGCTCTTCTTTATTAATGAGACTGGGGTTGCAAACCCAAACATTTGAGGTAAAAACACAGCTTTTATTTCTCTTCATAAAATAATTGCTATTCTGATTTGTAAAATATTTGTAAAATGTCAAAAAATATAAAACCCAGCAATAAAAACCAACCATCATTGTGCCACACTATATAAAGAACTCTGTTGAGTATACTTCCTTTCCGTCTTTTTATTATATATACATGTTATAGATCATGACCATGATAGGCACTTGCTCCTGTTGTAGATGACCCAGGTTCTATTCCCAGAAGCTACATGGCGGTTCACAACCACCAATAACTTCAGTTTCAGGGCATACAATGCCTTCTTCTGGTATCCTTGGGTACGTAGTATGCATGTGGTACATGCAGATACAGCTAAGCATTCATACATATAAAATAAATCTAAAAAAATTAGAGACTGTGATAGATAATACATACCCCCTTCCCCGCCAGCACACACACACACACACACACACATACACGTCTTATTTGCTATGTTGCCTAGGCCAGTCTTTAAACTCAAGCAGTTTTCAAAAAAAGATTTTTGGTTGTTTGGTTGTTTGGTTGTGTTGTTTGTTTATTTTTGAGACAGAGTCTCACCATGTAATCCTGGCTGACCTGGAACTCTCTATGAGGACCAAGCTGGTCTGGAACTCAGAGAGATCCACCTGCCTTTGCCTCCACAGTGCTAAGATGGAAGACACACCACTATGCCCAGCTTTTTAAAAAGAATTCTTGATCCATATTGCTAAGTTGCTTCCAAAAAGAACCCCGCCATTATAAATACAATCTAGGGGTCTGGAGAAACAGAATGGCTCAGTGGTTGAGAGCACTGGCTTCTCTTTTTGGGGACCTGGGATCAAGTCTCAGCACCCACACAGTGACTCACGACCACCTGTAACTCTCCTTCAGGGGGATCTGGCATCCTCTTTTGGCCTCAGAGAGACCAGGCACACAGGTGGTACACCCACATACATGCAGGCTAAACATCCATATACATAAAATGCAAATACAAAGTAAAATAAAAAAATAAGATGTAATAATATGTAACATATAATTTTAATGCATTGTATATTGTATAAATACTATGTTATAGCACTTCATTATGACTGTATTAATAGCACTTTAGGCTTAGCTGTGCCTTAAAGTATACCAATCAAAACCACTTCTCATTATTAGTGTCTTAGACATCTCCATCAACTCTTTCCAACTCCAATCTTCCAAATCATGAGTTCTTTTTCTGATTCAGTGAGTCACGCAGTTGTGATTCATCACATTATGTCAAACCCATGGGAGAATGTTCCTGATATGCTTTTTTTTAAAAAAAAAAATCACTAATAAAACTAATGCTTTGTTTAACTTAATGAGAAGGTTTCTTTTCTGTATTTTGAGTAGTTCAGCAGCTTAGTTTCATGGAAGGAAACCGTATCTCCCCACTCTTGTTCTTGTGCTCTCCCAATCTACCTCACTTGTGGTGCATAGACAGAGGAAAGGGCAGTAGATATTTTAAAGATGCGTTTTTAGGAGTTTTGAAAGTATGTTGAGGCCTTTGTAGAAGGTAAAAAAGTAAGCAAATAAGAAAAAAAAAGCTACAGAGATTGACAAAACTACATATACTACAAAACTACATATAAAAAAAAAATGTAAGGGGGGAAAAAACAAAAGACCTTCAGTCAGGAATGGAATAGACCCAGCGGATCAGTAAGAAGTGTTGGGTTTTGAAAAAGAAATGATCTAGATTGCATTGGTATACTTTAAGGCACAGCTGAAATTGTTCCTCATTTAGGAAGCTTCAGGTATGAGCCTCAAAATTCTCCCATTCTCCTATCTGCATCCACATCTGACATGGGTGGTTTTCTGCTTTCCTAGTCAACCACCTTTAAATTCCATGTGACCTGTCTCCGTATCCCCGTGGCACTAGGCAAAATAGTCTGCCCTCGGCAAGTGCCCAACAAGTGCTTTCTATACATATTTATTGGTCTATAGCAGTTTGCCATTTGCAGACAGCTGCATTCACCATGTGCCAAGGTAGATACAAGCTCAGTAGATACACATCAGCTTGAGGACTCTGGCATGGTGGCACCTTTAGGAAATTCATTGTACGTTTACTATTTTAAAGACATTGTCTTTTCCTTTCCTGCCCACAAGAAAGCACCATTCATTTCCTCTTGTAGTCACAAGATGGTTCTTTGGTCATTTTCTTATTGAATACTTGTAACAACAGATTTGTTTCCTGGGTGTAGAGGAAACCACTTAGAACCATGGGGTCAGGTTCTCTCTCTCCTTTTAAATACACCATTAGATGGATTTTCAAAACTGAACTTATGCTTCTAACCTATACCACATGCAAAACAAAATACTAATTGCCCAGATACCTCTCTCTTACTCTGGCATTTAGACTGCTTTCCTGTATATTATGGTTATACATATGTCTTAGTTTGGTTCTTGTTGTCATGATGAACACCATGACCAAAAACAACTTGGGGAGGGAAGGATTTAGTTCCTCTTAGAGGTTAGAGTCCCCCATCAAGGGACAGCAGAGCAGGGAGCTCAGGGCGGAAACCTGATGGCCAGAACAGAAGCAAAGTCCTTGGAGGAATACTGCTTACTGGCTTGCTTTCTTAGGCTGCTTAGATACCTTCCTTACACACCTTAGGACCTCCAGCCAGTGGATGGCGTTGCAGGAAATATTTAATAAAAGAACCAGCACATTCCAGGCCTTGTACCTCTGCTCCAGCAGCCTGGCCGGCCATGCACTGGCAGGCAACAGTCTCATGGAGACTCTCTGGCCCAGAACTTCCGAAACATCTCCATGCAGCTTGCTAAATTCCCCGGGCAAGTCGCTACCACGCCAGACCCTGTGCTTCAAAACCCCTATGGTTTTTGTGATGCACATCAGGCAAACTCATACTTTTGCCTTTCTCTCTGGAACCCAGTTGAGTCGCCTCGAGAAGAAAAAAAAAAAAAAACATACAAACTTAGCTTAGAAACAATGGTAACTCAATCTCTGGGAGCAACAACTAAAACCTTATCTTGTGAGCCCTATTAAATCTGATTCTTCTGGTGGCAAATCCTGCCATTGAAAGTGGGAGACACTTGTAGCTACAAGTCCTCACACTATCCCCATCCAAAAGGCCTTCACTCTCTCCAACATCCTCTCCTCTGCCGCTGTCTAATCGGGAAGTCCCTCATTCACAACAGATGGCGCTGGCAATAGTAAGCTGGACCCTTACTCATCCATCAATAATTAAGAAAATGACCCCTATAGACATGCCCATAGGTCAAATCTGATGGAGGCAATTATTCTATTGGGATTCCCTCTTCTCAAGTATGTCTAGATCTGTGTAAAATTGAGAAAAATGGACTTTGACAGTATGTTATTACTTTTGCTATATATTAAGACAGATTTGTTGAAGAAGACACTGTGGCATACAGCTGTAATCTCAGCTATTTAGGCTGAATCAGGAGGATTGAGTCCTGTCACAGTACAGGTAGAATGTGTGTTCAAGGCCAGCTAGAGAAAGATAGCATTAAAAAAAAGACTTCCCCCCCCACCCCACCCCCCACCCCCCACCCCCACCCCACCCCCCACCCCGAGACTGAACTCACAATTGAACAAGGATTAGCTAGTATAAGAACTTAGAAATTTTTGTTTTCCCCCAGTGTGATACATTTGTATTTTGGTTTAATCAGCAAAATTTAGGGGAGTATGAGTAACTGTGATAACACTGGCATGCAGTTGGTTTAATCTATTCCTCCCTTTACTTTTCAAATTGTTAAACTGTGCCCTGTCAATCTGTTGTACTTTGTATCTGCAAACATTGTATAATCCCGACGTCCTTGGAAGGCAGCTTGCAGTGCACGTTATGGGAGGGGAACATACTGTTCTAAAGTTGGTTATGATCTTTTAATGTCAGACAAAATGAATCCATTTTGATAATCTTGTACTTCTATTTCTTTGCTGTGTATGAATTTTAGGTTTTCTCTACTCTAGTGTACTGACAAACAGGGAAACGCATTTCTATCGCTAGAGAGGTCAGAGAATGTGCGACCTGGTATCATACCAGGGCCTTGGGCATGCTAGGCAAGTGTTCTACCACTGAGCGACATCCTAGCCACTAACCCAACCTATTATCTATAAACCCTGGGATAATCTTTTTTGAAAATATTTTTTTACTATTTATATATTTATTATTGTTATTATATATGTACATATGCTTTTTCCCATATGCCTGCCTGTATACCATGTATGTGCTTGGTAATTGTGGAGGCCAACAGAGGATGTCAAATCTCCTGTGATTGAAGTTATAGATAGTTATGAGCTGCCATGTGGGTCCTGGGAGTTGAACCCTGTTCTTCTTGAAGAACAGCCAGTGAGTGCTCTTAACCATGGAGCCATCTCTCCAGCCCCTTCTAGAACAATCTTTATAAAGGATGTAGAAGTCTGAGCCTTCAAGCAGTGGTTTTGTGAACTGCACAGTGCAGGTAGAACAAATACATTCATATTTGAAGTGGCTGCCCTTCAGAATTCAACGTGATTTGTCCAACAGAGGCAGCATATTGAGATGGGAGAACAGACATCCTGAGAGCTTCAATCTGTGAATAGAATTGAGCTCTTTGCTTTTCTCAAAGTTTTTTTTAAAACAAATTTAAATATCTGTGTGTGTGTGTGTGTGTGTGTGTGTGTGTGTGAGTGAAAAGGGCATCAGATCCCCTAGAGTTGGAGTTGTAGGCAGCCATGAGGTACCCAGTGTGGGTTCTGGGAACTGAACTAGGCTCATCTGGAAGAGAGGCATATTCTCTTAACCAGTGAGCCAGCTCTCTAGCCCCTGTCTTCCTTTCTTCAGCTGACTCCATGTTGCATGTTGCTCAGGCTAGCTCCATAATACTGAGCATAAGAGACCTTCTATACCAGCCTTCTAAGTTGTAGTCACCTCCCACTGGTTCTTTTTAACTGTGCTGTCTGTGAGCATTCTGGTCTTTGGGTGGTGTCCCACTGTGTTTAGCCATTCTCTTGTTGATGGACATTTGGGCGGTTTCAGTTTGGGGCCTCTGCAAACAATACTGAGCATTTTCTTATCTCCAGGCCCTCGAGCAAGGATTCTGGCAGTATCTCCTTGGAACAGAATTGCCAAGTCATCCTATCTTCAACTTTACTAGGTACTAATTTACCTCAAAAGGGCGGGTACTGCCTGATTTAGCCAATGAAAGCCCAGAATGCTCAGTTAAATTCAAACATCAAGTAATCATAATTCTCAATGTAGGGATATTTCATGTAAAAATTATATTTTCTAAATTAAACCACACTGACTTTATTCTAGAACTGGTTTCTTTTCTTTCTTTTGTTTTTTTTTTTTCTTTTTTCTTTTCTTGTTTTGTTGTTGTTGTTTTGAGACAGGTTCTCTCTACATAGCTCTGGCTATCCTGGAACGTAACCATATAGATCATGCTGGCTCCAACTCACAGAGGTTTGCCTGCCTCTGCCTCCCAAGTGCTTGGCAACCTTAAGAAGGTCAGTGAACTTTACCAAACCACGAAAGTCAGTGAAGAATGAGGAAGGGGGAGGGGTGTGAGAGAGGGGGAGGAGTGGGAAAACACTTCTCTTCCTTTTCCTGTTGGATGTCCAACCCAGAAGGATTCTGAGGTTAGCCCAGAGGACTCAAGGGCATGCTGGCTAGTCATATATATAACACATTGGCTCAACAAGTATGTACCACTAAGTGTGTGCCAGGCTGGTGCCAGATTCTGGAAATATAATTGTAAACATGACAGACCAGGGATCTTGCCCTCGCCGAGCTTCAGGCACAGTGAAGGACTGGAAGACAGGGAACAGTGAGGACAATGCTAAGGGATTGGCAGTCTGCTGGCTGATGGGGAGAGAATGCTGGCTTGCGGGTTTTTTTTTTTTTGTTTGTTTTTTTTTGTTTTTTTTTCTTACTTGGCTGGTGGGAATCTCCTACTAGCGCTGGTTTAAAGCTGCAGTCCTGACACCACTGAATACTTAGCAGGAAACTGATGGAAACAGTCAGTGCTCAGGTGAGAGGAACTGGCTCCAGCATCCCACTGCATGGAATCCTTACAAAGGACATCTTCATTCAACTGGGCTCAGCTGTGAAAAGATTCAGATGGCATGGGAATTTTTTTCATTTGAATTGAGAAGGAATCAATTATTAGGAGGTATAAAATATAAGTAATAATTATAATCATTATTATTTTATAGGTTTTTCAAGACAGGGCTTTGTCTGTGTAACCTTGGCTGCTTTGAAACTCACTCTGCAGGACAGGGTAGCCTCGACTCGAACTCACAGAGATCTGCCTGCCTCCCTCTGCCATATATATATATATATATATATATATATATATATATATATATATATATATATATATATGCATCATCACCACCTGGCAAAATGCATTTTTTTTACATCTTGAATATTGCATCCTTTTAAAATAATTTTACATCCAAAGACAAATGGACAAGAGTCTAATAGCCATAGCTGTAAATTATAGTCATTCTATAGACGAGGGCTCAGGTCTCTTCCTGCTGTATGACCTTGCCTCAGGAGACCTTTAGAGACTTCTTCTTTGCTCCTCTACATCTTTATTGAGCCCTGTGAACCCATTCTTCCCACAAAATTGACAGAACACTTGGCTTGGGCCAGATACTCCTCTAGAGGCTTCAGAATGAAGAACCCAGGGCACAGGACCTTTTTCCATCTCTTCCTTGTTCTTTTAGGAAGGGTTCCTGCCCTCTCTTCCTTGCCACGCTGACTTTCGTGTTCAGCTTTCTTTCTAGGACTATTTTAGCCAGGAAGATTGCGTAAAAGACCCCTCCCCGGGATGTACCCTTGCTTTTGAGGTTCTCCTTTCAGTCCTCAGTGGACGATGTCTCCTTCAGTCTGAATTTGGATTCTTCTGACATTTCCATATTTTTTTCCTGTCATACAATCTATTATTCTATACTTATTTTAAGTGGTTACATGTGTATAAACACAGACACATTTTTCAAAGACAGATTCTTGATCTATGTCTTAGTTAAGTTTTACTGCTGTGAACAGACACCATAACCAAGGCGACTCTTATAAGGACAACATTTAATTGGGGCTGGCTTACGGGTTCAGAGTTTCAGTCCATTATCACCAAGGCAGGAACATGACAGCGTCCAGGCAGGCATGGTGTAGGAGAAGCTGTGAGTTCTACATTTTCATCTGAAGGCTGCCAGGAGAAGATTGGCTTCTAGGAAGCTAGGATGAAGATATTAAAGCCCATGCCCATAGTAACACACCTATGCCCACAAGGCCACACCTCCTAATGGTGCCGTGCCCTAGGCCAAACATATACAAACCATCATATTGTATGACCCAGCTGGCCTTCCACTCAAGGTCTTCCTGCTTCAAGCTCCCAAGGAACTAGGGTATACAGCTTACAAAATTACCCATTTATTTATTTATTTAAAGAATTATTTATTTTATTTATATGAATACACTGTAGCTGCCTTCAGCCACACCAGAGGAGGGCGTTGGATTCCATTACAGATGGTTGTGAGCCACCATGTGGTTGCTGGGAATTGAACTGAGGACTTCTGGAAGAGCAGTCAGTGCTCTTAACCACTGAGCCATCTCTCCAACCCCTCCCCCCCCATTACCTATTTAAATGATTTTTGTCTAGAGACATTTTATGCTTAAGTTATTTAAAAGTCATTTAATAAACTTCCCCCAAATATAAAAAAGATATTGTTTCTACAGAGGTAGAAACAATAACTATATAGTCTCACAACCTATACTAGTCAGTAACTTCTCGTGGCATAGTCTTCCTAGTCATTTATTTTTGCATAGACTCACAAATGGTAATCATACCCATGACTTACTACAATGTACACTGAAAATTCTACCCCTACCCTTTGGTAATTTTTGAAGGCGTGAGTTCAGATGGTACATGGCATTCCATTTTTAAGTTAAGCCCGTTTTTTTCTGCTTAGCTCCTTATAACTGGAAGAGGCTTCTTTAGAAGGTGGCAAGTGTATATCTCCCGCATAAGCCACCAGAAGGTAAGAACAAAAATATGTAATTGTCCTTCTCAAGCGGCAGCCACTAGCAAAATACAACTGAAGGAGCTTGCTTGTGTGCATGCCACACACCTTTAGTCATCACTGGGAAAGACAAGATGACAACAAACGCAGACTGCATAAAGTGTTGTCAGGAAGGTACCTATAGTCCGGTCTAGCCTGGTATTCAAAGCAACCCTCTTGCCTCTCCCATCCAAGTGGTAGGACTAAAGACCATCTTGCCTGTCTGCCTTGAGATTTATTTTTTATTTTTATTTTTTGGGATTTATTTACAGTTTATGAGGAACTGAACTCTGCATTAAAGTTCTGCAGATGACAGGAATCACCCAATGATTCTAACCTCTTTGTTTTTGATGGGAAAGTTGAAGTAAGGATTTTCTTCAATAGTTGTTGACATTAAAGTCTGTTCTCTTAACTTCCTTCCTGCCCTGTGTGTCTTATGATACGATGTGCAAACTAAGCTTACTCTTAAAACAAAGAGGGGCTAGGGTAGAGTGCCTGCCTAGCATATAGGAAGCACTGGGCTTGACCCCCAGTATAGAGACGACCAAGCAACCAGTATATGTACATATAATATAAGGTCAGAGGTAAGCAACCAAGAAATGAATGTATGTCCATACAAAGGCTTGCACATGAGTGTTCATGGAAGTACTAGAGCAAAAAAGGGGGAATGATGACGCCCATCAACCATTCATGGGATAAGGTGTGATATATTCATACAAGAAAATGCAACCGTGTGGCTATTGAAATAATTATGTCCAGAGAAACCATTTTATGCCCAGAAGAAAACACTGGACATTTAATCTAAAATTCAGGAAAATTCAACTTACTCTGTAGCACAGAAAGCAGTTATACGGTTCTGGGGGGGATGGAAATGGAGCAGGGAGAAACCTCAAAGGGGTATGTAGAGGAGAGTTGGGTGGGCAATAGATGTTCACTCCTAATCGTACAGGGGGCTTCAGAGCTGCATGCATCCTACAGTGTGAACTAAAGCCACACACTTTAGGGTGAGTCCATTCTGTCAATAAAGTTGTTCAACTTGTGACAATTCTTAGGTTTCAAAAGCAGAATATGACTGAAAACAGGAGAATCAGAAGCACAGGAACACTGCAGTGACTACTGCATAGCTGACAACCAAGGCTCTATTCTGGGAGGATACTTTATCTGAAGAAAACATTACTATGAGAAATGCAAAGTCATAAAAATAAAAAATAGAAATGACATTTTGGTCCCCCTGGTAATCATGTCATTTCCTTATGCCCGCACAGTTGCTCTGTAGCATAATCTTTTTAGTGTTCTATTCAATTTGGTTGTTCAAAGAGAGCAATAACCTTGTCGTATTTTTCCTGGACTACTCGACTGTTCTTTTATGAACAAGGCGGCCAATAGCTGGTGTGTGTACGTGGGCGTGCAGAAAGCTACGCTCTATCTATAAATTTTAGCAAATGCTGTAATTTGTTTTGAGAATTCGTCAATACTCAACAGCGGCACCAGAAACGGGAAATTTCTAGAAACCATACCTTCTTCAAGATGAACACTATAGGTTTTTTGTTTGTTTGTTTGTTTGTTTTGAACTGTGAATTCGGTAGTCAACATTTTCTATTTAGATTTTCCACTTCTGTGAAAACAAAGAACAGCTCTACCACACACATAGGCTACCCCACCGGTAGGAGTTCTCAATTCCTTTGGTAGATTGTTTTAAAGGAAAGTTTTATTTTCTTAGGTTTGTTTTTTGTTTTGTTTTGTTTTTGTTTTGTTTTGTTTTGTTTTTCTTTTATTCCGTGACGACTCCTGCTTTGCAGATGGGTAAGCACACACTGCCTTTTTTTTTTTCGTTTTTCTTTTTTCTCTTCTCCTGAGGGGCAAGAGGCAACTCTGAACTTTTCAGTTCCATTTTGAGACTCCGGAGCCAGGCGAGAGCAGAGGCGTCTCGGGCAGGCTGGGTGTGGGGCGCGCGTCGGAGCAGGCGCGCCGCGGCGAGGGGGAGGCAGGTGGCAGCGGGGGCGCGCCTCCCTCCGGCCGGCCCCGCGCACGCGACTCGCCGCCCCGCGCCGCGGGCCCCGCGCCTCCCTGCGCGCTCGCGCCCTCCCCGCCCTCGCTCCGCCCGGGCAGGGCCCTCCCCCTCCCCCCTGCCGGCCCCGCGGCCGCCGCCGCCGCTACCGGAGGCGCAGGAGCCTCGCGATAGTGTTTGCATTGGCGGCGCGTGACGCCGCTGCCGCCGCCGCCCGTAACTGATGCAGAGGTTACCCCGCCGCCTCAGCCGCCACCCACCGCCCGCCACCGCCCGGGCGACGCCGGGGCCCGACGCACTGCAGAGGTGCCTGCAGGTTCCGCCCGCGGAAGTGGCCTCGGTCGGCGCGGTCTGCGCTCCGCCCGCGCTCCGGCCCCGGCCCCGCGGCCCCGGCCACTTGCCTCCCCTCGGCGCTGCCCTCCCCGCCCGCCCTCCGCCCGGCGCGCTCCCTCGGCGGCGCGGCGCTCCCCTCCCAGCCCTCGCGCCCGCGCTCGCCCTCAGCGCGGCCCCCGCCATGACGGAGGCGGGTGCCGGTGCCGCCGCCGTCGCAGGGGGGGAGTCGGGCTCCCAGAAAGTAGCTTGATGAGTGTCCAAAGTAGCAGTGGAAGTTTGGAGGGGCCGCCATCTTGGTCCCGGCTCTCCACGTCTCCAACCCCGGGCTCGGCGGCGGCGGCCAGGTCCCTGCTGAATCACACGCCGCCATCCGGGAGGCCCAGGGAAGGTAAGCGCCGCCGCGCCCTCCCGCGGGCTCCCTCGGCCCGCGCGGACCCCGGGCTGGGGTGGGGGGTGGCGGTTCGCGGGCGGGAGGCCTGCCCTTGCTCCCTGAGCCTCCCGGCCTCGGGGCTCGGGTGGGTTTGCCCTCGCGCGGTGCAGCCTTGGCGCGCGAGCCCCCTCCCCTAGCCCGCACTCCTCCCATAGAGGCGGTCCCCGCGCCGCAAGCCCGGCCGCCGGGCCGGTAGGATGCCCCTCGCCCGCCTTCGGCATGCTCTGGGCTGCCTCGGATCCGACTCGGATCCCCAGCGCGGCGCCTAGAGCGATCCCAACGGCAGACCGACTCGTGGGCAAGGCTGCTCGTGCCACCCCTCCAGATGGTTGCAACTTTCCTTCCTTCGCCATCGGCTCCTGCGTGTTTGTACGTTGTGCTCGTGGGTGCAAGTAGGCTCGTGTTCCTTTCTGCCAGCGGTGGTGGGGGTTTTGTGAAAATTCCTGCTTGAAGGTTCCTGCAAGACACGCACTGAGATCGCTTACAATTGTTTTCTAAGTTTTCTGGCTCCTTGCATGCAAGGGTTCTGCCACCAGATGTAGCAGTCACACAGCTAGTAAGGCACCTAGTGCTTTTGACTAAAAAAATGAACTTGCTGCATTTAACTTTAAGTATACTCCATAAAATGGAATTTGGGAGAGCACTCCTTTACCAGGGAAGAATAAATTTGCATCGGATCTTTTTTAACGCGCTTTTGTCTGGAAAATGCGTAGTCGTTTTCGTTAGCAGTCGGTAAATGGGTTGTTCGCTCCTGGTTGTCTCGCACAAGGAGATTATCAGCACCTTTAAAAAAAGAAGAAGAAAACGTTTGAAAGTCCAGCAGTCTAGTAAATCTCGTAAAGAAATTCAGAGCTTTGGCTTATGAGTCGTTAGGATTATTGTATTTTGAAAATATGTCTGTATTTATTATCTTTAGCCTTGGTAATTGCTAATCAAATGTTTCTTGCCCGGATCCAGTGGTTGAGGCATAGCATTCTTTGTCATTTTGTTCCCGTGAGCATGTGTGAAAGTGACAATAGGCTCAAAGATTGACGTGAATATGCTCTAGAAAATTCATGGGAAGATTTGATTTATGGCATCCATTAAAGATGCCGAATACGTTGACAGACATTTTCCCCTTTCATCTCACCCTGACACTGATTTTTCATTAATAGAAGATAAGAGCTTATTTATTGAATGACTTTAATTAAAAATCTAAGTTTTTCCTTCTGTACTTGAAAATTTATGTTTATGTGCATGTATAAACTTGAAAATTTGTAAGTTTAAAATTTACAAGAGTGTGTTGTAAATAGGGCAGGTGGTGCTCGTAGCGTGTTTCCACTTTGTAGTTTCATTATGATGCCTAATGATAGTGTGAAGGGTCATTTGAAAGACTATCTTGGTTTCTAGAGTACTATGCCTTTGAAAAATAAGTCCTCATTGATTTCTCAAGTGTTTATTGAGCCATTGCTATGAGCCAGGACCCATATGTGATAATCTGCTGAGTGCATGGTGTTGGTTTAACAGTTGACTTCTGTTATCAGTCCTGGGAATTTGGCAGCCACCATATTCAGATGGCCTTTCTAAGGAAGGTCAGTCCTAGCCAAACTTCCATCTTAGGTGTGCCGTTCTGCACCTTCCTGATGATGAAACATTCCAAGTAGCTGGAATAATTTAATTCAAACTTCCAAATAACCAGAAATCCTGCTCCTTCCCTCAGCAGTTTTTTTTTTTTAAATGAGTTTTGTTTTTTGTTGCTAACCTAAAATAGTAAGTCTTAGTTAATACTTGAAATCATGGGATATGGTTTTGTGAGTTACACTTGACACCAAAGTTTCCTTCCTTTTCTACTTTTCCCGTTGAACCTTAAATAAAGTGGGCCAGTGCTGTACTACAGGTCTACACCCCAGCCCTCATAGTTATTAGGTCATTTCTTTCTTACCAACCATGTAAATTAAAGCTGTTAACTGTCCCCACCCCCATTCATTTTGAGGCTTGGCACCATGCTCTTAAATTTTACCATTGCCTGCAGGAATTATCTATTGGAAGCCCCCAGGATCAAGATGAAGATGTTTATCATTGAGTGGAGTCCCAGTTTTTGTTACAGGTGTTTAGTACCTTTTGCAGGTATATATGTTAAAATGCAGCATAAGCTGATTAAGTTTAAGAACTTTTTGACTTCAAGGGAAGACTAGTCAGAAACCTAAGTAATGCTGACGGGACTTGGTAGGAGACACTGAGTGACTGTATCAAGAGTCTAAGCTTTGTATTTTGAAAACCTGAACCAAATTAACTTGCAATTGCAGAAAAATGTTAAGTTCAAAAGATGTCTAGGTACATGTGTGTTTGCCAACTCTTGTTGGTTATTTCTAAGATTTTTATTTCATGGATATGAGTGCTCTGTCTGCATTTCTGTATATACTGGACACATACCTAGTGCTGAGGAGTTCTCAGAAGAGGGTCTTTGAATCCCTTGGAACTGGTATTAAACAGAAGGCTGTAAGTCTCCTGTGAATGTTCGCAAGAGTAGCAAGGACACGCTGAGCCGTATCTTGAGCTCTTGGTGAACTTCTTTTAAGCAAATTAAACTTTGGAAGAGGTTAAAGATGCACCATACTTGTCTGTAAAAGTTACTTTTTGGTTTTTTGGATTTGGTTTTTTTGAGACAGGGTTTCTCTATAGCCCTGGCTGTCCTGGAACTCACTCTGTAGACCAGGCTGGCCTCAAACTCAGAAATCCCCCTGCCTCTGCCTCCCAGAGTTCTGGGATTACAGGCGTGCGCCACCACCACCCGGCTTGTAAAAGTTACTTTGAGGATTAAAGGTGTGCACTAGTCTTCAGAAATTTTAAGATGCATGTGGATGGGCTGTTTTCTTTGCTCTGAATCCAGAATATTTTTGTTTTTTGTTTTGTTTGTTTTACTAATTTGGAAGATTTCACACAAGTGCTCAGCGGGGGTTCTGTTTGATCTTTTGAACCTGTAGTCTCCAACCCATTTTGTCACCTATAATACTGTTATTATGGCATGGAGATTTAGGAAATTTAAGATTTCAGTTGGGCATGGTGGCATACATCTTTAATCCCAGCACTCTGGTGGTAGAGGCAGACCTCTTTGTTAGTCTACATAGTGAGTTCCAGGACAGCCAGGGCTATACAGAGAGACCCTGCCTCAAAGGATGACAACAAAAAAAGGGGGGGGGGCACATTTCAAGGAAAGATCTGTTGAAATCTAGTAACCTAAGTGTCTTGCTGGCTAAAAAAACAGATTTTAGGTTTTTTTGTTTTTTGGTTTTTTTTTTTTTTAAGATTTATTTTATTTATATGAGTACACTGTCTCTGTCTTCAGACACTCCAGAAGAGGGCATCAGATCTCATTACAAATGGTTCATGTGGTTGCTGGTAATTGAACTCAGGACCTCTGGAAGAATAGCCAGTTCTCTTAACCACTGAGCCATCTCTCCAGTCCCATCATTGTACAGCCACAAGCAGTAGCTGGGACTGGAACTGGGAACCTCTGGATGCACAGTCGGCACTCTTAACCGCTGAGCCACGGCTCGAGTGCCAGATTTTAGTTTTATTCTTTGTTCTTTGAATGTTAACTATGGTTACTTTTTGAATTCATTATTGCTAAAAATCAAATGATTGATTATTCAAAATCATGCTTTTCTCGTCTTGCTAGTTATGAATAACTTCTTTTTTGTGAATAATGAAAGTATTAGTGATGGACAGTATCACAGAGTTGCTGGCTTTACACAAGTTTCTGTGACTGAAGGCTGTACTCCTTAGAAGAATAAGCGTTATTCCTCTAGGGAGATGTTAAGAATAAGATGTGGGCTTGCTGGAATTCACTGGAATTGTGGGATTCCTGGAAATCACTAGCTAGAGGAGCATAGGGTTGTGCATCTTTTAGGGTTCTAGCTTAAGAATCAGTATATATTAGCAGAGCAAGAGAAAAGAAAACCTAGCATAGAGGTCTGGAAATCTGAGAGATGCTATGCTTTTATAAACTTTTTGGTCTTAACACCCAAACTATTTAACATTACTAAGGATCCCAAATATATCATTTTTATGTGAGCTATTTATTAATGATGACTGTATTAAAACTGAGAATTTCAAAAGTTTTAATTTATTTTAACTATAATAAGCCAGTTACATGTTAAGTGAAATTTTATTTAAAAATTACATTCTAAAATGAAAAAATAGTATAATTAGTGGTATTTTCTATTTTTACGTATGATTTTTTTGGCTCGTTGGAAGAACAGCTGGTTTTTGCTTCTGCTTTGTATCTGTTGTGATATGTTTTGATTGAGATGTATGAAGTACTTAGCCTTTTCAGAATGGCTGTTCCCTGATATGACACCAAAAACTACAAGTGGCAGAAGTTTTTAAAAGGTTACTGGCAATGTGGAAATACTTTGTACTCCAGAAGTACTCCCCAGAAAGTCAGTGGGCCATATATTCAGCCTACTGAAGACTGGGAGACACTTGGGAGACATAAATTTAAAAGACATTAACAGAAAGTAGATTCATTCTCCTAGTCTAGAAAGAGCAGGGCTAATTCAGCAAGGTGAAAAAAGTTAATGTAAATTTTGAATAAGAACTTAAGAATCATGCAGCTGCTAAGCTGCCACGCCTGTCCAACAGTGGGCAGAAAGGTTTAACTGTGAAGAATGCAGGCTACAGAGACAGTTTGGTGGGGGAATGTAGACTCTTAGATTGGGTGCTCTTGGATTTAACAAGTTAAATGGTTCCATCTATTTTAAAAATATTAACTTTCTGGCATCTTTTCTTTAAGAATCCCTAATTATAGTTAAACTGTACTCATATACTCTGAATGTTTCAGATGGTCTCAAGTCAGTAATATGACAACTACTGTTGGTTTTATTATTCTTCTGCATTCTGTTGTGGTTTTCCTCTGATGATTTTCTGGAGTCAACAGGATCAGTCTTGTTGGAATGTTGCTAAGTTCCCTGTAAAATATAATAAGCTTTGAAGACATTTAGGGACCTGAGCACTGCTAATGGGACAGTTGAGTAGAGTAGAATACACTGAGCACCGGGTTTTAGAATTCTTTGGGGGGCCAGTTTTCAATTTTGAAAGAGAAATTATCAATATAGTCTAGTCTTTTGTTTGTAATAGCTTATGTGATTTTTAGAAGTAAGATGCTTAAGCTGTTTAATGTTTTTGAAGATATAGTCAGAAATGAGGAAACGTGGAGGAAAATGTTTAAATTGATCTCTCTTGAATTAAACAATGTACATTAAATAATAACCTGGTTATAAAATAAAATCAAGAATTTTAATTTTGTAGTTTGAGGGTTGTACTTGTAATATTACTTACAACAATTCATTTTTAATTTTATATTCTGTATATTGGGCTTTGCTTTTTTTTTTTTTTTTGGTTTTTTGAGTCAGGGTTTCTCTGTGTAGCCCTGGCTGTCCTGGAACTCACTCTGTAGACCAGGCTGGCCTCTGCCTCCTAAGTGCTGGGATTAAAGGCGTGCGCCGCCTATATGTTGGGTTTTTAGGTGTTGAAAATTAGGCATAAATTCTCTTAACTTTTTTTTTTTTTTTTTTTAAATCATAGAGGGCATCTAGGAGGCTCTTGGGAAGCACATTATAAAGAATTTTTTGTTGTTGTTGTTGTTGTTTTTTTTTGTTTTTTTTCGATACAGGGTTTCTCTGTATAGCCCTGGCTATCCTGGAACTCACTCATGAGTACACTGTAACTGTCTTCAGACACATCAGAAGAGGGCATCAGATCCCATTACAGATGGTTGTGAGCCACCATGTTATTGCTGGGAAGTGAACTCAGGACCTCTGGAAGAGCAGTCAGTGCTCTTAACCTTTGAACCGTCTCTCCAGCCCTCTCTTAACATTTTTTAAAGATTTATATGTGTGGTTGTCTATGTGAATGTTTGCTCATTGAAGAGGTGATGGGCAGGTGTGTACACATGTGTACAGAAGCCAGTTTGTGAGAGTTAGAGTTACTGGCTTTTACCTAGCCTATTATGTGGGTCCTGGGAGCTAAACTTTGGTCCCAATTGTATAGCAAGTGCTATTAACCTATGAGCCATCTCCGCCCCTAACTTTGCTGAGGTGAATTTAGTAAATGTAATCACACCTCCAGCTTGAGACTTCATTTAAAGTCCATTTTTAAAATACACGATTCATTAAGTAAATACTTTAGATTTATACCATGAAAATTTACAATAGTGGTGTATTTTTATGTTTGTTCATTTGTGGCTTTTGGTTTGTTTTGAGACAGGTCTCAGGTAGCCCATACTATACTGGACCTGCTGTGCTAATTGTACATGCTATTTTTTTAAAAAAAGAAGATACATTTAGAACACTCATGGAAGATTTTAGAGATATATTAATGGGAAAATCTCTTCATGTTTGATAATCTAATTTGTAGTTCAATTTATTTTAATTTTTTGGCCTTATAACCCTGTCTGGCTGTAGCAGATGAACATTTGAACAAAGCCTTTTCCTTGTAAAGGGAAGAGGACCAACCCTCTTGTAAAGGCTGCGTTCTCTGGTGCTGAGGCTTTGGACAATGCTGGAATGAATGCTTTGTGGCAGATCTTTGACCTTTATTAATATTCAATAGGGGCAGAGAAAAGCCGGACATGCAGGCTGCCTATGCAATATTTTTTTAATCCAGGTGGTAGGTTACTTTTGTCTTCCCAGTATAGCTTTGTCATTAGGTCTGATATTTGCTGACTTTCAAGAAGGCAAATTACTCTTGTACTTAAATATTCTATTCGCCAGATTCATTACAAGGCCAAGTAAATAGTTTTCTTAAGTGATGTGTAATGTTTGTTTCTTTTTATCTTATATGGTTATATACAGATCTGTGTATAAATCTGTATCTTTCCTTAGAAACTAATTAGTGGGGAGAACACCAAGCTGCCTTTAGCTTTAAATTCTGAAGCCTGGTCTGAGAAGTGCTGGTATTGAGTGCAGTTTCATGGTTTCCTACTCAGTGTGTACTTCCCTTTCCATGATAACTGCAGTGCTACTGGGGAAGGTCAGAGAGGAGTGCGTGAGGCTGGCAATGACCATCCTGTCTTAGGAGACCAAAGGCGTGTTGGCTGGCTTGTTTTGTTTTGTGTTGTGTTGTTTTCATGGATCGTGTTTATCCTTTAAAATACCGGTTTTTCCCCTGTAAAAAGTGTTTTGGCAAACATTACCATGATTAGTCAAGTTTGTATACTTTTAAAAATGACTTAATTTACTTAAAGGTATTAATGCTTCTCAGTATTCTGGGTTCTTGGTTGAGTCTTAGCTCATTTACTTCGGACAGCCATAAGAATTGAGTACTGTTAATAGCCCTGTTTACAGATGAGGAGATCTGTACAGAGGTTCAGAGACATGAAGGAATGTCCTAGTACACAGAGAGGTTTAGTAGAGCAGACTCCATCTGGACTACATTGAAGTACATGGTCCTAATATTTGCTTGTCTGACAGTGCTACTTCATTTAATAGAGCTACCGTTCTTCCCAAGCTAGTGTGTTTGTTAGTTGTTAAGCTTTTTAGTGGTTTGTTTTGAGACATGGTCTCACCATGTAGCTCTTGACTAGTCTGGACTTTGCTACACAGATGCCTCTGGCCGTGATCTTAGAGGTCTGCCTGCCTCTGCCTCCAGAGCTCTGGAATTAAGGATGTAAGCCTTGTAGTCGTTGTTTGGTTTTAAAGGCTGGCTTTGACTTTGAGATCTTTGTAGTGTTGTGATGCCACATATCCCACCTTAGTCATGACTGTTTTAGTTACTGTGTTCACAGTGTAACATCCTTATTCACACAACTGGCAATTGTGTGGAGGTATCTGGATTGACTTTGGAAGCATCTAGATCCAAAATCTCAGATATTATCTGTGGGTCTCTCAGTTTCCATTTCTGGATTTTTCTAGCTTCTTGCTTCTGGAATCCCAGGCATTTACCTGTATCTTAGCAACCGCAAATGAAAGACAGCTTTTCTTTTGTAATGTCCACGTGTCAGATTTTGGTTACTGCTCTATTTGAATTGCCAAGTCCTTAACCCTCTTAAGGGCCTAGGAAGCAAGATATAGGAATGGTTGTTTTTGTTTTTGATTTTTGATTTTTTTGCTCCTGTGCCAGCAGTGTAGGAGATGGACCTGTGTTTTTAAGCTAGGGAGGGCTTAGCACGCTCCAGAATGCCAGGCCTAAGTATTATAAACATATAGACCTTGCACTTAACCAATTGCTTACTTACAACTGTACAAGTATATCAGTGTTTTGTTATTAGAGTTGCATCAGGTATTTCTTACTCTGTTTTAGACTCAATTTTATAATTTTAAAGGCTAATACATGGCAACACCGTGCAAACTGTCAGCCCCTTCCCCTCTTCTTAGTATTCCTACTTGACTGCATCATAGTTGTGTACCACATAACTAGTTGATCCAGAACAAATGTTTACAATCCCTTAAGATTGTGTTACCAATTCTCTTTGTCCATGTAACTACTCTGATGTTTGTCTGGGACTCAGATGGCCCAAGGAGTTCATTTCTTAGTACTACCATATAATAAGTGGTGTAGGACTATATCTACTTTATGAACATTGATATTATGAGTAAAAAGTATTTTCATGTAGAAAATTAATAAAAGATAATGGTTTTTAAAATGTACTTTGTGTTGAATCTGGATACCCGTTAATCTTTTAGCACTTACTGTAGATTCTTAATTTAATCTGTAGATTTCCTTCCCTTGCCTTTAGGTAGGGTATTGCTCAAGTTCATGGTCCTCATGCCTCAGCCTCCCAAGTATTGGGATTATAGATATGTATAAATATGTCTATAGTCTTTTTTATTTTTTAATGGCATGAGAATTGATCACATTTGAAATATAGTTATGCCATCCATTACTAAGCTCTAGAGCAGTAACCCTTAAAGCATAAGGAGGACTTTGATCTCTTTCCCTCTCTCTCTCCCTCCTCCTCCTTTCTCTCCCTTTTCCTTCCCTGTTGGGTTTTTGAGACAGGGTTTCTCTGACTCTCTGGCTGTCCTGAAACTCACTCTGTAGACTAAGCTGTCCTAGAATTCTGAGATCTACCTGCCTCTGCCTCCAGAGTGCTAGTACTAAAGATGTGCGCCACCACTACCTGGCTTTGTGCTGTCTCTTATTTATACATGTACCACCAAGTGCTTGCTGTGCATTAGATCCTAGTTTTGTAGATGGTATGGCAGGGTTAGGTGTATGTATCCCGCTTGCATTTCCTATCAGTTCTTACCTGTGTTACTGTGGGGATAATATTATCCTGTTGGTATGAACGTTGGTTTTTTTCTTTTAAAGTTCTTAGTGTGTGTGTGTGTGTGTGTGTGTGTGTGTGTGTGTTTGTGTGTGTAAAATGAGCTCTGCACATTTTACTAGGTATATATAGGTAAGTACTCTCCCAGAATTGGCACTTTAAAGCAGATTAGAATTTAGACACGTGAAAATACTTGAACCCAGTATCTGTACACATTTTTGTTTGTTTCTCTCCCTTTTTTTTAAATAGACATCTGTCCCGACCCGCAGGACAGTCAACAGGGTTCCTTTAAGCCACCTAGAGGAAAGGCGATGGGGCGACAAGACACAAGAGAGAGAGGCCGGACAGCCTGTCTAGTTCTGATCAAGCTGTCAAACTTTAATTTCCAGACAAGTCAATATAAAGGGAAGCATACAAGGTTTGGGAGGGGTACAGGGGGGAACAATCTCAGGGGGTTGGCATCATTTCTAAGAAACAGTTTCTCATAATTTCTGGTAAAGTTAGTTATTGCTGTTGGAATGTTGGCATGATAAAAGGGGGGTCATGAGGCGGTGAAGTGGAAAGGGGTTGCTACAGTAACCTATCTACAGATGAACGTCAAAAGGAGGGGGTTTTGAGATTTACGTAGGAATAGTTCTTGGCATCTACAGATGAATTTCAAAGGGAGGGGGTTTTGAGATTTATGTAGGAACAGTTCTTGGCATGGAGACCTAAGTGAGAATGACTCCTGGTATTGAGGTCTCCTGGCATTGAGAGCCAGGTGGGGATGGCTCCTGGTATGGAGAGTTCTTGGCACTGAATTCTGAGGATGGCTCCCGGCAAATCCCCCTTCTCTGTATAGAGAGCAGAGGTCAGACAGCCATTGATGGCAAGCAGATAAGGCATCAAAATAATGGGACAGCGCCTGTCTTAGGAATCGACCCGGTCATCCAACATCCCGTTCCCGTTTGGTCATCCCTGCCAGCCTCCAGAGATACCTGTCTTAGGTGGGAGTGGCCCTGGGAAGTTGCCCGTCATTGGCTAACTGCCCAGCAAGTTTAATTGTTATTGATGCCTTGAGCTTGTGGGGCTCCTTCTGGAGTCCCGGCTGGAATGGCTGTGACAAGGATGCTCTTTCTGTTAAGGCACTAGAGTGTGCTGTTTGGGCTGTTTTGCCCTGGGGGTTTAGGTAGCCATCTCTCAGTCCTCCATAGCCAAACGATGGTAATGTACCTGAATAGGTTTGGCTGCCAGGTCATCTATCCGCTTCTTAATTAGGGCTGTGAGACGTTTAAAAGCCCATGGTCCAAAAGAAAATAACAATAACAGACCTACAAAGGGTCCTAGGACACTGGGTAAAAGTGTAGTGAGCCATGGAGAGGTGGAAAACCAATTTTCATACCAGCTTTCTTTCTGTTCTCTTTCTCTCTTACGTTTTCTAGGCCTTGTCTGACTATTTTCATGCTGTCTTTTATAACTCCTGTCTTACTAACATAAAAACAACACTCTTCTTTTAAAGCTGCACAAAGTCCACCCTGTTGGAGGAACAGGAGATCAAGTCCTCTCCTATTTTGGAGGACAATCTCAGCTAGGGAGTCAACGGAGTCAGAGAGATCAATAATCCCCTGCTGAAGGCGTTGGACGTCTTGATCAATGGTAGCACTTAGCTCCGTGTACCTAGAGTTGGAAAGAACAAGGGAAGAAATACCGGTCCCTGCTCCTACAGCTCCAAGGCCAAGTAGGACAGAGAGAGTAACAGCAGAGATAGGTTCTCTGCGAGGGCGGCTCAAAGAAGTGGAGCCTCCAGTAGATGTGGACTGATCCCACAAGTGAAAAAATTCTTCAGAGCGATAATAAACTAAATGAGGGAACATCTTAATAAGAATTCAAAACTCAGGTTTCTCCCCATTCTTTCGATTTTGAAAAACTGAGGCAGAGAGGCAAGGTGTAAGGCCATCAAGGCACACCCACCAAGTTCCCTCTGGGGGGAGAATAAAATAATTGCCAGGAGGGGGAAAATAGGTTTCATTGCACAAGTGAGCATAAAGTGAGGGGACATTTGTTCCACTAGAGATCACACAAAGTCCCAGGCCAGATATCTGGGTTAATGAAAGACCTGGCCAAGCGCCCTTTTGCCAACGGCAGCGCCGTGGATCATCCGCATGGGGGGGATCACCAAGAACAGCAATTCCTTCATAAAAGGGTGGTTGGGAATGGTAGCATAGCCAGCAATCTTCAACAAGTTCAGGGGAAGTTTCATTTAAAGTGAGAAAAGTCTGATTAACTAAAGAAAGTACAAGATTTTTAGTGGGAGCTGGCTGTACAGGCAGTGTAGTAGCTGATGGCTTAGCTGGTGGCTGGAGGGGAAATACAGAAGGTAGGGAAGTGTCTTTAATAGAAGGAGCACGGGTGCTGTCCTGATCAATTCCTTTAGGAGGAATAGGATGAGGTACCAACACAGAATTAGGTCCCATTGGGACTGGCTGAGCATGATATAAAGGCTCTTTAAGGAGCTTAATGGAGAAAATAATACCTGCATCAAACCCAAGTACATAGA
Source organism: Apodemus sylvaticus (assembly GCF_947179515.1). Classification (NCBI taxonomy): domain Eukaryota; kingdom Metazoa; phylum Chordata; class Mammalia; order Rodentia; family Muridae; genus Apodemus; species Apodemus sylvaticus. The sequence goes on along the minus strand of NC_067476.1, from coordinate 51,062,166 downwards.
GGCGAAGATCCCATTCATAGCCTATCTGCCAATGTGGATTGGGAGATTTTGCATAGGTGGTAAACTTAATTTGTAAAAGTGTGCACCATCCCCTTGTAGGAGGATTAGAGGCCTTGTGGACTCAACATCTGTTAGAAAACTAGCTGAGGGTGTAACATTGTGTTTTACTTAGATATAACCCCACAGGAGAAGTCCAGAGGCTCTCCCAAAGGCCCCAAACAACCAAAGTAAATCCTGTGGATGTCTTAAAGAAAATAAATGGCAGGCCACATTCTATCTGGTCTACACTTGAAATCTGTAATATTTAAATATATGGCCTTTTGACACCCTAAAGGGGGGCAATCAGCAATAGCCAATATCTCCCCTTTAATCTGTTTATAATTTGTCCAATTTTTAGCTAAATAAATTTGCCATGAAAAGAGGGATGTTGAGTCCGTAGATGTCCGTGGTGTCAGCACTAGTAAGAGGCATCCAAAGGTGTTGAAGACTATAGTCATTTTTAATGATTATAATCAGCATCATTCTTTGTCTCAGCATCAGCATACTTTGGCAGCTAGCATGTTCCTTCAGCATCCTGCAGAAAAAAAACACAAACATGCCCTCTCTCTACACTCAGAGAGTTCCCTGGTATATAGAGATGCGATTTTCCCTTCTTTTGTTTATAAAAATATTGTTTTAAAGTTCTATGGGCCTGTTTCATATCTTGTCTTTGAGAATTATGAGGAATCTCCATAATATGACCAACACCAAATTGTTAAAACATCTCAAGTAACTGGCTATAATAATCAGTTCTAATATTTGTCTTAATCTAATTTGGAACATCCAATATAGAAAAATAACATGTAATGACTAATTTTATTTATTGTTGTTGTTGTTTCTTCTGTTAAAACATTTATAACTAGAAAGCTTGAGAAGCTGTTAATAATCATATGCATATTTTTAATCAATTCTTTTGAATTGTATTTCTATAGATAATTGTAAAAGTTAAGAGTTGGTAGCATTAAAAAGGAAACAATTTTAAGCAATTGTAAGGCATGAGCCATATATATATTATTAATATAAAAATTAAAAGTTTGATTTTTAACATTTTAAAAGGAGGAGCTACAGCACCCAATTCAATTATCTGTGCTGAAACAAGGGGACACTCAAAAGAATAAACATGTGATTTAATTATATGAGCTTTACTCCCACAGTAGATGTATTTTTATAGGATGTATGTATAAACCTATAAAATATAAAAACATGTATGGAGGCAAATTTTTTTAATAATTTATTTTTTGAATAACAATTATTAATTTTGTCAAAAAAGGCTTGCCATGTCATACATTAACTATCACTAATAATTAATTTGATTGCTGTTTAAAATAAGGAACAAACATTTTATCATGCTCTTACAACATTCTTTTTTAAAATTATTTCTATGATTTTATTTTGTAACACTTTATTATTACACCAAATCTTCATTGGAGGATGTCAAAACCTTATTTGGAGAGATTTTACATTAATGTTCTCTTTGTCAAGGAATGGAAGTAAACATATATCATAAATTGTTAACAAATACTTACGGAAGCTTTCTCCAAGTTATGTCTCTCAATATTTATTTTGTATTTACCTTGAGAACATCAGAGGCTTAAATCCTCTTATCGTAAACTTAAAGCAGTGTCTTAGCCAAATAATTTATCTTAACATTTTTTTAAATTATTTACTTAAAAAATTTAAAAGCCCATTGTTAAGAGCAAGCCATTTCTTGAGGAAGAACTTTCTAATGAAATATTTTTTACTGTTTTTTTTTTTAAGTTAGCTTATGTTTAACCTTTCACAGATATAAGTTTGAACTTTATTTTGAACCACATCTATATGAATCTGTTAAAAATGTTCTTTCGGCCAGAACTCTCTAGGTGAGGCCTGCAAGATAAGGCTAGACCTACACCCATCAGTCTTGCAAGGAGCCTGTAACCAGACCCCATTGTATGAAGGTCAAATAACAAAAGAACCTGTAATATCAAAGCATAACTACAATTTTTTGAAAGCAAAACCCAGTTTTAAGCAATCTTTTCTCCTTAAAAATAATGGCAAACACATTACTTTCATATTGCAAAGTTTGTCTATCAGCTTGTGTGTTTGAGTGTATGACAGTGTAACTTATTGAAGAGACATTATTTTAAATTTTATTTTTTATAAGTCTGAGTTCTAGGATAAGAATCACATAAAACATTATGTCAATTTAGAAATATCTTAGAGGCCTGTTTTTCTTGGCTTCTGTCATGCCTCGTGTTGCTTAAGATAGCTTTAACCCTAAATTATCAGTTTTAAACTTACCTTTTGTTACCATCATTATATTTTTTTTTTTAAAATCATGTCCAATAACTTATGAGCCAATACTCTATAGTCAAGACATGTAAAACATTTATACCTTTAAGACCAATTAGAAATAAAGATGAAGCAATTACACAAATCTCATTAATTTAAACCAAACATTTTTTTCCAGGTGTAATTTCAGGGGCATAAAGCACTTTGAACCCAGTCATCACCATGGTAGAAATTTGTCTAGGAGAATTAACCATTGAGCTTGAGGCTGCTGGCCCCTTAAGGAGTAGCTTTTTCTCCAGCTGTGTTTAACTCATAGTTAAGAATGTGAGGCACCTTTAATCATCTTCCTCTGTGTAAATTGCAGACTGGCAGGACCATCAGTAGATAACGTATTTTTTTACCATTTTTTTTTCTTTTCAACATATAACATAAACACAACAATCATTCAGCCAATCAAAACAATAGACAAACAAATTGACACACATATGCACAGGTTTTGGTGCACCAAAGACAGACAACAGACAGAGATGGAACTTGATGTCCCAAAGAGATCCAAATATCTTAACCAGAACTAAGGATATCTCCAGTAGGATTCAGAGAGGAAATAGGACGTCTCCCTTTTTTTTTTTTCCAGGAGAGTTTTGAAATAGTTTTTAACCATTTTTTTTTTGATACCACATCCTGCACATGGAAAAACTGCTTTTCTAAAACCTGCTTTTTCTCTTGTTTAGGAGTTAACTCCTTATCTTCTTTTTCTTCTGGGAATTCTGCCAGAGAAGGGAGGGGAGACACAGTGGCAACCACTGATAGTTACTCCGTAGTGCCCTGCTTTTTTAACCCCTATTGGGTTCATAAAAAGAGAAAGGTTTAAAGAATGTGATATATGGTAGGGTAGGGAAGGGCGGTGCCTAGGCGAAAACACACAGACATGGTATAGAATAAAGTTTATTCAGGATGGAGGATGAGAGTTAATGGGGTAGTGGAGACAGAGAGAGGCAGAGAGAGTGTGTAGATAAGTACAAACTGGCCATGACCATGTAGAAAGAGGTAGGAGGGGAGGAGACCCCAGGAATTTCTTTACAGTCTAGGACTTACATTCTGCCCCGTGAGTAGTTTTTACTTTCGATTTCTCTGGCAGTTTTAGCTGCTTCTGACTTCCAAAGAATAAATTCTCCCCCAGAGAACTCTGCTCGGGCAAGCTGGATAAATTCCTCAGGTGTGAGCCAGTCCTCCGTGCCAGAGTGAAGGGAGCAGTCCGCCCATAGGCTGTGACTGCAGACCTTAATTTTTCTAAAATTTTAAAGTCAAGGGGCTTGTTTTGGCTCTGGCTTTTTCTAGCTATTTGTCTTTGAAATAAATCTTGAAGTTAGAGTGACCATTTGTCCCTCTGAGTCTCGTAGCTCCTTTAAGAGGGCTACTTGCTCCTTGTGGCTACCATTTGGTGGAGAGAAGAAATTTTTTCAGAGGCTCTCCTGCTGGCAGCTTCTCTTCCAAGTTGTCTTCCTCCCCGGGAGATAGTGTCAGCACCTGGACTATGACTAGATTTCAGAGTTTGTAAAGAAAGATAGGCTTTTGGTCTTTTTGAGAAATTAGGGAAAAGAGCAGACATAGACAGAAACCATTTTAAATGTCCCTCCTCCATGTCTATCAAAGGCGGGAGGGATAAGAGAGCACAGAGACAGTGTCCGGACGAGCGCTTTTTCAGAGAACTAGATCTTGGAAACAGGAAGAATTCTGAATAATGTCATTAATCAGAGACCAGTAGTTAAAGACAGTAACCGGAACTTTTTTTTTTCCTTTTCTTGACCAAAAGTTGCATAGTAATCTCGTACTCTAGCCCATGTTTTCTTACCTATGGTTCCTTTCTCTGGGAACCAGGGACAATTTGTCCGATCTCCTTTTCTTAACCCAGCCCCGTGTCTTGCGAGATTCCTGAATCCCTGAAATGAGCAGGGATTGTTAAGTAAAAGCTTGCCCCATGGGGTCTCACCTTCTGAGACGAAGTTGTCGTGGAGATTTTCCCCTGGCCAAGTGCGCCGGCGGGTCAACCGTGCTTTGACCAAATCCAGTTCTCTCAGGGAGCTGCTCCTCTCGGGGAGCCGAACGCGGAGGGCCCTCCTCCTTGATCCACGACCTCCTTTCTCTAGATCACTCCACAGGTACCACACTGTTGGGCGCCAAAGTGTCCCGACCCGCAGGACAGTCAACAGGGTTCCTTTAAGCCACCTAGAGGAAAGGCGATGGGGCGACAAGACACAAGAGAGAGAGGCCGGACAGCCTGTCTAGTTCTGATCAAGCTGTCAAACTTTAATTTCCAGACAAGTCAATATAAAGGGAAGCATACAAGGTTTGGGAGGGGTACAGGGGGGAACAATCTCAGGGGGTTGGCATCATTTCTAAGAAACAGTTTCTCATAATTTCTGGTAAAGTTAGTTATTGCTGTTGGAATGTTGGCATGATAAAAGGGGGGTCATGAGGCGGTGAAGTGGAAAGGGGTTGCTACAGTAACCTATCTACAGATGAACGTCAAAAGGAGGGGGTTTTGAGATTTACGTAGGAATAGTTCTTGGCATCTACAGATGAATTTCAAAGGGAGGGGGTTTTGAGATTTATGTAGGAACAGTTCTTGGCATGGAGACCTAAGTGAGAATGACTCCTGGTATTGAGGTCTCCTGGCATTGAGAGCCAGGTGGGGATGGCTCCTGGTATGGAGAGTTCTTGGCACTGAATTCTGAGGATGGCTCCCGGCAGACATCTCGTATTATTTGTATTAATTCTAATTCACTTGGCCTTTTTCCTCTCTCATCTGGCCTCTGTGACCAAGCTGGTATGTGTGAATTCTGCAGACTTCACACTGCACAGAGATCAGAAAATCTTGGAGAGTTATGTCCTGAGAGAAGCGGTGGGGAGAAAGGAGGGAGAGGGGTGAGACAGAGAGAGAGAGAGAGAGAGAGAGAGAGAGAGAGAGAGAGAGAGAGAGAGAGAGTTAGTTAGCTCCAGAGAACAGCTTTCCATCTTGTTGAGAGAGGTCTCTTCTTCTATTTGTGCAAATGCTCAGTGAACTCCAGGCTGTTTGGCCCCTGAGCTCCTGGGAATGTCTCCTGTCACTGACTCCCATAATCCTGACATGACAATATGTAACATGTATCATTGAATCTGATTTTTTTTTTATGTAGGCTCCAGAGCTTGAACATAGGTCGCTAGGCTTGTGTAACGAGCAGTTTTATCCGAAGAACTATATATATATATATATATATATATATATATATTTTTTTTTTTTTTTTTTTTTTAATTTATTAGCAAGTAGTTTTCACACTGGAGCCTAGTTCTGAGAAATAAAGCTGCATCCGTCATTCCTGTCCTTGGGGAACTTGGGTGCATCTAATGAGGAAGACTGACTTGCAAAGGTGGGCTGGGTAATCTGTGAGTTACCTACGTTGACTTCTCTTGTAAACATGAATTAATATGTAGTAATGGTATATGCTACAGCAAGCTGTTACATTCATTGGTTATTTGATTGCTCAAAATAAACTTACAAACTGGTGAGTAGGAAGTTGGGCTGGCTAGTGCTTGGAGTCCAGTTAGGGAACTGGGGACTGAGGAGGCCCAGACCCTCCATTCCACTAAGGCTACCGCTTCAGCCAGTGGGGAGGAAGGTGATTGAACTTCTGTAGCAGAGGTCTAAACAAAATGCCCTCTAGAGAAGGGAAATTTAGCTGCTGCTAAATGTTATTTTGTTTGAGATGGTAGATCTTAATCACTGTTGAGATTGGGTTTAATTGATATTTCTATCAAAATCCTATGATCAGTTTTTCTTAACACCTGTATCTCAGACATTAGAATAGATAGCATTGATACATCAATGATAGATACCTTGCTACATCAGATGAGACAGTAACTTCCTCACATTTTCCTTTTATATACTTTTATATTTTCCACCTTTATTGAATTCAGCTCCAATTTTTCTTTGTGACATTTTAAAGTGTTTAAGCCCTTAAAAGTTATGGGTCTCTAAGGTTCAAGTATTCTTATTGTAATTCAGTTCATTTTGTTTTTAAAGTTGTGTAGTGTGGTCAGAATGGCTAAGGTCAAAAACTCAGGAGACAGCAGGTGTTGCTGAGAATGTGGAGAAAGAGGAACACTCCTCCACTGCTGGTGGGGCTGTAAGATGGTACAACCACTGTGGAAATCAGTCTGGAGGTTCCTCAGAAAACTGGACATGAGACTTCCGGAGGACCCTGCTATACCTCTCCTGGGCATATACCCAAAGGATTCCCCGGCATGCAATAAAGACACATGCTCCATTATGTTCATAGCAGCCTTATTTATAATAGCTTATTTATATAAGCTGGAAAGAACCCAGATGCCCCTCAAAGGAGGAATGGATACAGAAAATGTGGTATATTTACACAATGGAATACTACTCAGCAATTAGAAACAATGAATTCACAAAATTTTTAGGCACATGGTTTGATCTGGAAAATATCATCCTAAGTGAGGTAACCCAGTCACAAAAGAATACACATGGAATGCAATCTCTGATAAGTGGATATTAATTAGCCCAGAAGCTCTGAATATCCAAGGCACAAATTGCATAACAAATGACTCCCATGAAGAAGTATGGAGAGGGTCCTGATCCTGGAAAGGGTTTATCTAGCATGGGAAGGGAATATAAGGACAGAGAAAAAGGAGGGAGGTGATTGGAGAAGGGATGGAGAGAAGAAGGTTTATGGGACATATGGGGAGGGGGGATCTGGGAAAGGGGAAATCATTTGGAATGTAAACAAAGAATATAGAAAATAAAAATATTAAAAAAAAAAGTTAAGCCGGGCGTGGTGGCTCACACCTGTAATTCCAGCACTTGGGAGGCAGAGGCAGGTGGATCTCTGAGTTCGAGGCCAGCCTGGTCTACAGAGTGAGTTCCAGGACAGCCAGGACTACACAGAGAAACCCTGTCTCAAAAAAAAAAAAAAAAAAGTTGTGTAGTGTGTTACCTTTCAGCTAAAGCATTAGGTACAGAAATGCTCACAAAGTAATAGTCAGTGATTGATTGTAGACCCTGGACTGTGTAACTGCTACTCACAGCAGACATAAAAGCTCACCTTTCACTAGGTACAGCCTTCTCCACGTCATTCTGATATAGTCAACGTTATACTAATAAAGTCACATAATACACAGTTGAAGTCTAGTTGGTTCCCACTGGTATTTGTAAGATTTATCTGTGTAAATTCTTGATGCTAGTTCACATTCATTTTCAAGTATTTCCTTAAAAATTATGGTTTTATATATTCTGTGTAGTATATAATTATTTGTATTTATTATATAAATATATAAATAGAAAGTTATAAAATAAAAATATATCGCTTACATATATAATGTAATATATACTAATATAGTTAAGAATAATTGATTGTTATTAGTAATGTTCGTGTTTTTGTGGTATTGTGGGTAAATGCACATGCTAAGCAAAATTTTATTTTAAGACAAGTGTTTCTCTGTGTAGCCCTGGCTGTCTTGGGACTAGCTCTGTAGAACAAATGAACTCACAAACATCCATTTGCCTCTGCTTCCTTTAAAGGCGTTCACCACTACTGCCCAGCTCCTAATAGCGTTCTGAAGAACGTATACATACTGTCCTCTTCATGTACTAACGATTTATTCCTACCAGCTTCATATTTACCTACCAGCAAAGTTACTGGATTATAGACTGTGTTTGCCTTTAGAAGATCCTGCTAGTTTTCTAAAGTGGTTGCTCTGTTTCACATTCCCGTGAATAGTATATGAGATTTCCCGCTGTTCTGCATCTCCACAACAACTGGGATTGCCAGCTTGATTTACTTTAACTATCCATCAGGATTTAGAGTGGTATTTCTTTGTGGTTTTAATTTTCATTGTTAAGCAGACTTCATTTTTATAGCAGTTTGAGTTTCACAAGAAAACTGAGCAGAGATGCAGAGCTACCCGTCCACCTGCTTCTTCCACATGCACAGCCTCTCTCATTGTCCCAACACACATCAGAGCAATTGCTGGACCTCTCCCGGCTCATAATTAACTGCTCACAGTACACTTAATTTTTTTAGATTTGGAAGGGTGCCACTTTTTCATAAAGCTTATTGGCCTCTTGGATATCTCTTATGGAGTGTAAATTTGTCATTTTTATTGTGGTTTCTTTTTCTACTTTCACTGTGTGTGGTGTACATGTATGTGTGCGTGTTCTTTCATGTATATGGGGGTATATGTAGAGGCTGAAGTTGTTGGGAATCATCCTCTTCCACCTTAGTCATTGTGACATTTCTCAATAAAACCTAGAGCTCTCCAATATAGCTAGCTGTCTTACCAGCCAGCTTGCTCTGGGAGTCCCCTGTCTGTAGAGGTCTTCCAAAACAGGAATATAGGATAGCTACCAGGATCAGGCTCCAGTCCCATGCAACTTTAATCACAGAGCCACCCCTGTGTTCTTTTTAAGGGTATTTGAATGGGATGTAACTTCAGTGGTAGGTCACTCATCCAGCATGTTTGTTGGAGGCCCTGCATTTGATCGTGTGTGTGTGTGTGTGTGTGTGTGTGTGTGTGTGTATTCTTATATTTTGGAGAACTCTTTTAAAAAATTTATTCTTTGACAGCTCCATACATGTATTTGGAATATAGCCTCCCAACCCCTCTCTTGCCCCTTTTCACTCAGTCTAAGAACTAAATATTTTTTATTTATATTTATTATATATGTTTAAATATTTGTTTGTACATATATACAGTACACTTGTGAAGGTAGGAGAACAGCTTGTGGGAATAGATTGGTTCTCTTTCTACCTGTGTGGCTCCTTGGTTAAATCAGGTCATTAGGCGTGGTGGCAAAAAGGACCTAAACCTGCTGAACCATGAAGCCTTTACCCTCAATTTGTGCCTTGTGTGTGTTGTTTTTAATTTATGGTGTTTAAGGAGACTTCTAGCCGGGCGGTGGTGGCTCATGCCTTTAATCCCAGCACTTGGGAGGCAGAGGCAGGCGGATTTCTGAGTTCGAGGACAGCCTGGTCTACAGAGTGAGTTCCAGGACAGCCAGGGCTATACAGAGAAACCCCGTTCGAGAAAACAAACAAACAAACAAAACAACAAAAAAAGACTTTTCTAAATTTCTAAAAAAATTTTATTATCTTTTTAATGTAGCCATTTAATGTAGCTGTAAAATTTCTTCAGTGTATTGATTTGATTCATGTAACAAATTTTGGTATGGTCTTTCTTCTTAGTCATCTCTGTTTTCTCTGCTTCTTTTGACCCTTTGATTATTTGAGAGTATGTTAATTTCCAGATGACTGTCAATTCCCCACAGTGCTTTCTGTAATTGATTTCTAATTTAATTCCACTGTGCTTGTAGAACATTTTTTTTTTTGTATACTCTTTGAGTACTTTCCAATTTGTTGATGTTTGTTTATAGAATATATGGTTTGTTGAGGGTGTTTGTCCTGGTTTTGTCAACTTGACACAACAAGGAACACAACATACGGTTTCCTTCTTATTGTTCTGCCAACTTCTGAGGAGTTCCAGCCACAAACTCTCACCACTGTGAACTCCGCCATGCCTTGTCTTTCATGATGGACTACCCTCAAACCATTAGCCAAAATAAACCATTACCCCCGTCCCCTCTCACACAGACAGGGTCTCACTTGTAGCATTCAGGGTATATGCTTTGGTGTATGTCAGCCATTTTGCTTTTTTGTTTGTTGTGTCTTTTGTTCGTCTTTTCTTTACTGGTTTAGCATTAAATGAATGTGTTAATAATTTAAAGATATGTAATGATCTTACTGGGATTTATATTGTATATTATAGTGTATCAGAACCTTTAAATATATCCATTCTCCCTGTATTTGTTATGCACAGTAACTTTAATGTGTATGGCTACAATAATTCATATAATCTGAGTGTGATTTAAAGAACTCAAGATAAAAAGAATACACATATGTTTATTAACATTTAGTGTTATAAACACTAAGTTTATTAACATTTTTACTTGTGTTCGTTTCTTTGAATATATTCAGTTTATTCTGTATCATTCTATATAATTGAAGTCTGAACCTATGTTACTTCTGTTTGTTCTCCTGTTTATGCTACGTAAGAGGCATATGGTTCAGGATGTCTTGGACTCAAAGTGTAGCTAAGAAAAATTTGAGCTGATTTTCCTGCCTCTGTATCTCCTAAGTGATAGAATTACAAGCATGTGCCACCATGCTTGGCTTACTGTGTTTTTATATGTGGTAGATCTGACGTGTGTGTGTGTGTGTGTGTGTGTGTGTGTGTGTGTGCTCTTTAACACAGATGATGAAGTTATACTTCTGCAGTGGTCTATGTAGTTAACCTCTCCTGACACTCATGCTCCTTCATGGCAGTTGAAGTTACCTCAGTGTAGCCAGACAGACAGACGCTCATTCCTCTGCCAGCTCCAGCTCACTGCTCACACTCTCCACAGAATTTTAAATTCTAGTTATTTTGTAAATTTCAGAATAGTAGTTTTTAAATAATTTTTTTCTTCGTTGATGTTTTTTATGTGAAGAAGCAGTTATAAAACCTTCCTTTAAATCTTTAAAACATGGTTTCTTCTCTGAATATTGTCTCTTCGTTTAATCCAATACTTGGGTCATCTATCTCACCATTGAGTAGGACTCACATTTTCCTTTTTCTTTGAATACCTTATTTTTTTGAAAATTAAACACTGAGTTTTGAAAACTCAGAACCGGAACTGTTGCGTTTACCTGCTTGCTCGGCTGTCAAGGGCGGGCGGGCGGGGCTTGACCGCAGTGGTCTTTGCATCAGAGATGACTGCTGTGCTGGCCCTTCTCTGCTTGAGCATCTCTTGAGCTCTTCATTTGGTTTTTAGCTAGGTTACTTTTGTTGCTCAGCTGTCAGCTTTCTACTAATTACTCTATTTTCATCAACATCTTAGGGCTTAAATTGCTTCACAGTCTGACCAATTAAAGTCTGGCCTTTTGGCTGAAGCCAAGCACTGCCAAGCTTTTATATTATAGCTGGGCTTACCCCAGGAGGACTCTTCACTACCTCTCTTTACGGAGACTTACTGCAGTCCTCTTGCTAAACTGTCAGCTGCTCTTGTGTTTTGCATTTTGCTGCTGCTGTCATTGAATGGCTAGTTTACCTCTTCTCTCTAAAGTTCTCTAAAGATTGTTTTTCATAATTCCTTTAGGAATGATCTTCCCCACTTGGTTTGAAACAAAGGCTGCCCACGAGTGGCACTCCAGTGTCTTCTGGTTTTGTGTGTCAGCACCTCAAGCCTGTGCCCACGCCTGAGCCAGGAGTGGGAGCAGCTGAAGGGCCAGCACTCATTTTGGTGCAGGGCATCGCTGGGTACTGTGTCCGCTGTCCTTACCCTACTTCTCAGAGACAAAACAAACCTGCCCTGCCAGCGTTGGGTGGGGCTCTTGCTCTTGCTCTGCTCTGCTCTACCTGAAACAGAATTTTGCCTTCCTGGTGGGATTGGTTGGAGAAAGGAGCCCCATTCTTCTGTCCTAGCCTGCCTGGAATGTGAAGCAGGCCAGGGGGCATGGTGTAACAGATGCCCGCAGCCCGCCTTCCCCTCCTACAGGGGAACAGTACCACTAGACAGGAGCTGGGACCTTCCTAGTGTAGGACTTCACTGAGTCAAGAGGACAGGAATAGAGATGGTTTGTAGTAAGTACGTCACAGATGCCTTTTCATGTGACCTTATCAAACAGAGTTTTGTGACAGTTGTGTGACATTTTAGGGGAGAGCTGATTTACTGAGTTTCTGAAGGCCCATCCCTGTGTCTTCAGCTGTGTTGATTGATTTTGTGTGCTGTGATGTAGGTGTAGGCTGTCCTGTTGTACCAGCTTCCTTTGTCCCCTGCTGGTTTCCATAGTGCTATCAGTTTTATACATGAAGTATCTGGACCCAGCCACTCCTGTGGACTGTCATTTGTTCTTCTGTGAGAACCATGTGTCTTAATGCAGTGTCATAATAAACTTGATGGTTACCAAAACAGCCTTGCCTACTTTTTGGTAGGCAGAATTCTAAAAAGTAACATGATGAAACAGAAAAGAGAAACAGATTGAGATGCAACAGCAGAGGTCAGAAAAAGCTAGCCCCTTCTTTCCTGCTTGCCCGTGTTTAGTTTTGAAAGAGGATCTTCTTTTATAGCTGAGACTGGTCTCAAACTGACTCGGGAAGAATTAACTGTATGAACTAGAAATGCAGATAAACCACAGAAGATAAGTCCAACCCCTAATCGATACATGGAAATGGGAACCCGGGCCTAAAAACTGAGTTATGCCTACATTCTGAACAGATGTGGAAGCATGTTTTCCTCTGTGAACATTACTTTTTGTACTGTTGTAATATTTGTCAGAATACTGTTGTAATTGGAATACTCATAGGAACAGCTTATGAGAGAGGAAACATGAGTTTGGTGCATGGTTTCAGAAGATTATAGTCTGTCATGGCAAGGTGCTGTGGGTGCTGGTAAGAGTGTGGCAGCAGCTGTTCCCACCAGGTTGGCTTAAATAAAGACTCCATAGCTCTCGGCTGGAGTCTGAGCACATAAACATTAGGGGGATATTTCCGATTCACCCCGCAACATCTCTTGTAGCAGGTCGACAGAGATATAGCCTAGTTACCATTGATTTCATATTTATGAACCTCTAAGCAGAGACCCTTGTGGTGAGTGTGCAGTAGAAAACTTGTATGGGCTTCTGATTTTCTTCAGGATTGTTGTTGGTTAATTTTAGCTCTTGAAAATTCTACAAAAAAGTAAAAACAAACCAAAACATTGTCAATCTATTTGAGATTACACATTAAATTTATAGACCATTTAAAAAATAATGAATATTCCAAATCATATATGCAGTATCCCATTTCTTTTAATAATTTATAATTTCTCTATAATGATCACATATTTATTGTTAGGCTTTTAGGTGCTTTAGCCTTTAAGTGTGATTATAAATGATGTCTTCTTAGACATTATTTTTGGTTTATTGCTAATAATGCAGAAACAGTTAATATTTTATGTTGACTTGATAACTAGTAGCATTGCTTATGGTTCTTTTCCTCTCAAACTCATTTGCATTTCTGTCAGCATATATGGGGTGATGAGGGTGATGGGTTCATCTTTTTCAGTTTGTAGTATTTGTTGTTCTAGATTTACTACATTGATCAATTAAGTGTTATAATGAACCCATTGCTTTGCATTTCACAATGTTTGAGTATTTTGCAGTTTGGTGTTTTAGCATTTTTGACCTGTCACCTTTAGTTGGAGGAAATTCCTTTGTGTTCCTAATTAATGGTTCTTGTTTAAATAATGATTGTTTTCTTTAAAAGCTTCTTCATCTGTTTAGATAAATATTTTTTCTAAATCTTTTAAATGAAGTCATGTGAGTGTTTTTGTTTGTTTGTTTGTTGTCACTGTGACAGATTTCTGAAAGAGCAACATTCTGAAGATTTATTTAGGCTCATGGTTGCAGAACTTGGAGCCCTTGGAACCCAGGTGTGGTGTGCGGCGAGAATCAAGAGACACTGCACTTTCCCTTGTCCTTGTGTCTCTCGTCCAGGCCCCAGCCACTAGGATGATGCCACCAGCAGTGAGGCGGCTCTTTCCACTGAGGACTTTTACAATAGGGATGTTTTCCTGAACTCGAAACACTTTTCAACCTGCTCACATGATTAACTCCTACAATGTGGAATTGCTACTGGGCTTAATTGAGCCAGCCTTGCCTTCCTGATACCAGCCTAGTTTTGAAATTATTACTACTTATATGCAAATTGATGAATAGTAGTAGTATTAGATATTTTTGTACCTATATTCGTGAAGTAGATTTGCAACTTTCCTTTTATATAATAAATTTCTTTGTCAGATTTTGTGTTATAGTAACATTTTCTCCGTAAAAATGAATTGAGAAATGATTTTGCGTTTACCATTATTGCTGGGAGTCTAAGAACAATGTTACATTTTTCTTTACTTTTGATTGTTTATTGATCAATCCCTCCATGTCTGGAGGTTTTCTGGAGACATTTACAATAATGATGTCAGTTTCTGTTAATGTGCTTAGACATGTTTGAAGTTTTCATTTTTGTGTCAGTTTTGACACACAAAGCATATTTTTAGGGATTTATCTCCCCCCCCCCAAAGGAAAATTCAAGTTTTAGGTGCTCCGTATGTTTCTATCTTTATGTGCTGCTGTCTTTTCCGGAAGTGGTGTGGACCTGCTGTCTGTCCGTCCCTCCCAGGAGTAACCTGTCGGTGGCCTTCAGTCCTACGGCAGGCGACTTTCAGCTCTCCTCATTCTTTCTCCTGCTTTTCTGTTTGACTTTTGTTCTAGTTTTAGTTGAAAAGTATAATTTTCATTTCATTCTGTTTTTCTTTCCCCCAGAAAATTTTTCCTTCCGTTTTTTAAGAACCTAGTTCTTGGTGGCCTCACAGGATGACCCATGAAGCCTGGCCACCTGATGACCCCTGAGACCTAGGGAAGAACCAGTTTCTGCAAGTCTGTGTTGCCCACATGTGTGGTGTGGCTGGCACACCTTCTCCTTCTCCAGATCAAGACATGTGAAGAGTTTTAGAAATAGTACCTTTCTTCACATGGGCTTTGGCTGCGGTCCTGGGGCAGAATCAGCAAATACAGATCAGAGTCCTTGCCAGTTTCATAGGCCTGATTCCTGCCCTTCCCGCTGTGAAGGGCAGCTTTACACAGTAATTCACATCCTCATAGACACACAAGCTTTGGCGGTGGTTCAGAAGTGTTCCTGGCTTTGTCCTGGAGTACATGGGGTCTGCAGTCCATGGTTGGACCCGTGTTCCTTCTTTTCTTAGTCATCTTGGAAGCCAGGACCTAAATGAACTAGTTCTGGGTTTGTCCTCTCCCTTCTTTGAAGCTCTTCAGGTTTAATTTGTTGCTTGTTTGCTTTCTCTCTCTCCCTCCCTCCCTCTTTTTCCTTTCTTTTTCTTTCCCTCCCTCCCTCCCTCCCTTCCTTCCTTTCTTCCTTCCTTTTTTCCTTCCTTTTTTTTAAGACAGGGTTTTTCTGTATAGCCCTGGCGGCCCTATAGACCAGGCTGGCCTCAGAAATTCGCCTGCCTCTGCCTCCCAAGTGCTGGGATTAAAGGCGTGCACCACCACTGCCCGGCTGTTGCTCTTTTTTTTAAGTTGTGGTAAACATTAAGCTCTTGGGTTTCTAAATCCTTTCCAATGTAATTGGGGTTTATGGACACGGTTAACCTTTAAGCTCTGTAGTTCAGTGCCATTCTTTCCCAGATTTTGATGTTGTGCTCTGTGTGTGTGTGTGTGTGTGTGTGTGCGCGCGCGCATGGGTAGATTTTTGTTTTTTGTGTGGGTATTAAATTTTATTCAGTTAAAAGCATTTTATGTATTGCTCTTGGGGGAGGGAGTTGAGACAGGGTTTTTCTGTGTAGCCCTGGGCGTCCTGGAACTTGCTCTGTAGACCAGGCTGGCCTAGGAACTCATAGAGATCTGCCTTCCTCTGCCTCCAAAGTGCTGGAAAAATATTTCTCTTAATTTTCTTTTTTTCATTTTAATTCCCTCAATTCACACTGTCCCTTCCCACTTTTTGTATCATCCTTTGTTGTTGTTTACATGATTTATCAACTAATGTATGGGGCCATCCCCTGAAGTGTGTGGTCCTAATCTGGAAGCCATTGAGTGTCCATAGCTACTTAGTTAGGGGTGGGGACTTCTGAGCCCCTTTCTCTTCCATGGTGGACATTGACTGGCTTCATCATGTACTACTCCTGTGCAGACAAGCACAGCTGCTGTGAGTTGATGGGTACAGTGGTCCTGTCGTGTCCAGAAGTTTTGCTCGGGCATTCCCAAACCTCAGGGTCTTAGAGTAGTACAACCCTCTACCTTGTCAGGGGCAGAGTTTTGTTTTGATCTTTTGGGTGTATGTGTGGGGGTATTAATTGTCTCATTTGTAGCTGAGCACTGCAGCGACACTCTGCACTTTGCACTTTGACCAGTTGTGAGTCTTGCATTCCTCACCCTCCATCCCCTCCACTGCACACAGAAGCTTCTCTGATAAGGTCTGAGAGCTGTACTGATTTGTCAGTGTAGAGACAGTTTAAAGCCAACTGGTTATAGTGTCCATTTAGCAGAGTAATAATAGAGGTTCACTCCTCCAAGCCTGGGTTCTTAGCAAGATGTACAGTACCAGGGATGTGTTTTCTCCTCTGGAGTGAGCTTTAATTCTATTCAGAAAGCTGTATTTTGGGGGTCTCCAGGATGCCCCTGAACAATAGCATGAGAGTGCTATCCTATACTTGACCTTAGGTAAACCATGGCTTTCTGAGAGGAATGTTATCTCCTGTATAGACACCAGTTAAACTTTATAAAAATGCACACATGCATGCTCGTACCCCCTACCTCCCCCCATATTATTTATAAAATTATTCTTCACTGCCTGGAATCCAGAAGCTGACTTTCATGGTTCCTCAGTGAAAATTGGTCCAGTTTACGTAAAAAATCACTCAAGGTGAGGTACTACCACTTGTTTTTATTTTAATACACAAATTGGTTTTCAATTTTTGAATAATTTTTTTCTTGTTTCCTTTTTTCCTTTTCCCTTTTGTTTAGATTGCCTTAAGTGATGTACAGACTAATCAGCTTGTCACTGCTTAGTTATCTGGAGTTATAGGTTTAAGTTGAGGTAGTGATACTTTTAATATCGTGACATAAATTTGTGAACAAATTTTTAAGATCATAAAAATTTGTGAACTTTTTGGGGACAACCAAGTTATGCCAATAAAATTAATTTGTAAGTAGCTCTTTCTTCATTGATTAGTTATAATGAAGCTGATTGTAGTGAATGTTATATTGAAGACATGTAATGAATCATGCCACCTTCTTATAATAGCGATAGATTCTATTATTGTCTAAAGGCCCCTGACCTTTATAAGCATTGCACTTCTTTGAAGATGAATGTGGTACATGGCAGTCCCCACTCCCAGTCTTCTGAGCCTTTTTCCTCATTTAAGAAAGTGAAAAATTAATATAAACCTTTCATAAAAGTTTATCAGTTCTCTCTTCATGTGTATGGTTGCTGGTTTTGAGATTGAACCTAGGGCCTTATATTTTTACCAGTTCTCATTAGAGAGAGGGGGAGGGAGGGGAAATTTAAGATACGCTCTCTAAATTTGTATAAAGTAAAAACGACTTAGGTCTAAAAGTTTTCAGATTTACTAGTTAGTATAAAGCCTAAGGGCTTACTAACTGATGAAGTTTTATCTTAAAGACTGGATTCCCTCATTTCTACGGGCAGCATTCTTAAGCTATTACAACTTGGTGGTAAATGTACCTGGAATTCCAGCACTGCTGAGGCAGTGGCAGGAAGATTGCTGCAATTCAAAGCCTGCTTGGCCTACATAGTAAGTTCGAGGCCAGCCAGCTCCATAGCAGGACTCTGTGTCAAACAACAGAAAAGAATAAGGACGACAGAAGCCTTCTGTTTGCCTTTACCTTCACCCTAACCAGGAGAAATCAGCTGAGCCTAGTGGCAGAGGTCTATATTTCCAGTTATTCAGTGAAGTCAAGGCCAGCTTGAGCAACCTTAGGCAACCCTGACTTAATAAAATAAAAGAACCAGAGGTATGACCTGATGTGGGGCTCTTGCCCATCATTTGGGACCCTGGTACATACAACCTCAGCCTAGCAGAAGAAAGAAAAGGAAATGAATACTGGAGAATTTGAGGGAATAACCTGTTAGACACTGTTTATGGGAATCTAAGTAGTTCAGCTAACGTGGAAAATAGTGTGGCATTTCCTTAACTAGAACTGCCATAAGATTCTTCTATAGCACTTGATCACACACTTGAAGGAATAAAAATATCAGCATGTACTAGATACCTACATACCCAGGTTTATCAGTGAGTGACAGTATTCATAACTGGCAGGATGCACAGGATCAGCCTACATGTCTATCAGCCCATGGATAGATAAAGGTAGACTGTATATACAAAGTAGGCTTTGCCCCACCATAGTTTTTTAAAGAAATAGATGAATCTGGGTAGCATCATATGAAGAAAAATGAGCAAAACCCAAATAACACTTTTTCTTTCATATATAAACTCCAGATTAGAATACCTACCAACAAATTAAATAAGACACATGAAAATAGAGAACTTTGGGGAGTAGATTGGGATAGTAAAAGGATATAGACTGGTTTATGAGCAAAATATATGACATAGATATGTAGAAATGTCATAGTGCAGCATTTTGGGTATGCTAACTTAGACTTGTGCCTATATCTTGCTGATTGAAGTAAAATAAAAAGCCATATAAAAACTAAAACCGACTTTATTTTCCAAAAAGGTACTGTATTGAACCAATGTTTTTGATAGTTAATTTATTTCTATTCATCTTATCCCTTACTTTGGAATTAGATGTGAGTTGCTAACCCTTTGTGGAGAAGGTGAGAGTCATAGCCACAGTTGTGTGCATGTTGAACCACCGAACTGTGCTTTGGCTCCCAAAAACAGCTTTTTGTTTTTCCTTTTCTTTTTTTCTTTTGAGACAAGGTCTCCATTAACTCAGGCACTTACACTTTAAGTATCCCAGGATGACCTTGAACTTCTGGCCCTCCCATCTCTGCACCACTCTGCCATTTTATGTGGTGTTGGGGATAGAACCCAGGGCCTCATGCACATTAGGCAAGCACTCACCCAGTTGAGCACATCCCCAGCCCAGACACTTTCTTGGAAAGAATTAGCGCAGCTGCTCTTGTTGCAGTGTGAGCACAGTCAGAGATGGAAGATAATAGATCTGCCCTGTATAAAAAGGAAATCTCATCTAGGGACATGGAAATTTGATTTTTATACATGAAACAAACTGCCCCTCTTCCAAGGATGTTAGCAGTTGTTTGTCTTTTAATAGATAAGAGTCAAGAACCACAAGTATTACCCTCTTTTTGGTGTAGCAATGCAAGTATGTTAATTGTACTAAAACATTTAATTGTGGTGAGAAATACATGGCATACAGTTTACTGTCTTAATCATTTCTAAGCTTAGTACTGATAATTGTATGTGGTTTTATTGTTGAACAGCTATTTCCAGATTTTTTTTTATCTTGTGAAACTGTAAGTCTGCCGTTAGACCCGTGACTACTCATTCTCTCCTATCCCTAGCCCCTGGCCACAGTACACGTTCTGTCTCTGAGCTTGACTTCTCCTATTTGAGTGGAATCATACATTGTACACTATGATCCTTCATTTTATGGCTTGTTTTACTTAGTGTACTGTCTTCAAAGGTTTACTGTATTTCAGCAAGTGTCAGAATCTCTGTCTTGTAGGCTTAGTAAAATCCTACAGTATGTTCATTCACTCATCAATCACAAATCACCAATGACATTTACAGTGCTTCCACCTCTGATAGTAATGCCATTGTGAGGGATACTTTAACAGAATCTCGGTATGCTTTGACCCGATTATTTCCTCAATCCACACCCCAGGCGATCCCAGTCTGTTCTTTCTTGTGAGTTAAATTTGTTTGATTCCACGTGTACATGGTATTTGTCTTTCTTTGCCTGGCTTGTGGCACTTAGCAAATGTCTTATGTAGGTTTGTTCATGCTTGCATGTTGGGAGGATGTTTCTAAAAGGTGAGATTCCATTATATATTTATCTGTCGAGTGACACTTAGGTTGATTCTGTATCTTGGCTGTTATGCATACTGTTGCAGCAAATATGGGAATGCAAATGGTTCTGACATTGGTTTTTCCATTCCTCTGCATATATGCATGTAGAATTGCTGGGCCAGGATATCTTTATAGACTTTTAGCCATGTATATCAATCTGGAAATGTCTGTCTGTGGCCTGTTTTTTAAATTATTAGCCAACTATTTTTTAAACTTAAAAAATTATTTGTGTGTGTGTGTGTGTGTGGTACAGTACATGTGAGTAGTGTATGTGTATAGTGCATGTGTGTAGTTGGAGAGCCGATTTGTAGAGTTGGTTTTTCCATCTACTTTATGTGGCTCCTGGTTATTGCAGTTGGGCTTGTGAAGCATGTGCCTTTACCCACTGAACCCTCTTGCCTGGCCCAAGCCAGCCATATTTTATTAGTTTTTATATTTTTGCTGTTGTTTGTTTTAGGCAGCCAGCATTTTAAACATACACTTTGTCTTTTCCTTTTTCAGTGTGCTGACAAAGCACAGTTAGAAAGAACATGAAGCAGGGTTGATTTGTTGTAAATGCCAGTAGAGATGCTCTACATCTCAAAATCTTATTATTTTTAGTTACTGTTATTTTTCAGTGCTGAGGACTCAGCCATCCAGGCCTTATGCATGCTAGCAAGTGCTTTATCACTGAACTGTATCTCAGCTTCTGTATTTTGAGATTGTCTCATTTTGTAGTCCAAGCTGACTGGGAACCTAGGATCTGCCTGCTTTCAGTCCCTTGAGTTCGGGGTATTATAGGAGTGTGCCAGCAGTGAATTACAGTGTAAAACAAATAACAACTTGAAATGAGGAGCTTTTCTAATGTTACAAAAATAGATTCAGGATTAATTTTTTCTGGGAATTATTCAGTCATACCTTGCCTGTGTAGTATAGTCAACTAAGGTGGTAAGTGATAAGTTTTATGATGTATCTGGGCAAAATAATTTCATGTTCTTTTTTTTTTTTTTTTTAAATTCATGTAGCAAGTTGTAGCAATGTTTTGTCCTTTTGGCTTATGTATAGTAGCATCAGTCATTTAAATGATCCCAAGTGTAGATGGGTTCTATATGTAGATGGCAGAGAAACAGTAGTTTTCCAATCTTATTACTCTCAGTTCTGTGTGCTGTGCTGTATTCGTGCCTTTCCTGTTTGTCATCTCATGCTCTTTGCGGATGACAAGTGGATCATTGCCTCAGTGCAGACCCCTGAGTGTCCATTCTTACTGCTGGATAAGCAAGTAAGCCCTGGCAGTGAAACTCACTAAACCAAATTCAGTATCTCAAAAAAGGAAGGAAGGAAGGGAGGGAGGGAGGGAGGGAGGGAGGGAGGGAGGGAGGGAGGGAGGGAGAGAGAGAGAGAGAGAGAGAGAGAGAGAGAGAGAGAGAGAGAGAGAGAGAAGAAGTTCTGTCTGAGGATAGGATCAGGTTGAAAGAGATCTTAAGTTTGGATACCTAGTATCACATAAAAAGACAGGTGCAGAAATATCCTCATGTACGCCAGGACCGGAGAGCTGAAGACAGGAAGATTCCTGGCAACCAGTCAAGGCCAGTCAGTCAGCTCCAGATTCAGTGAGAGATGCTATGTCTCTAGCCTCAAATGGTGAGGACATGGAGAGTGAGTTTATTAGTATGTTGGAGAATACACAAATTCTAAGTTTATTACATTATTTGTGGCTTGGTGAACAGTTACTATGATTTTTTTCCCCAAAAACATTCAGGTGTTATTTTTCAATAATGCAAAGCTTATTTTTTGTTTGTTTGTTTGGTTGGTTGGTTGGTTTTGTTTGTGGTTTTTTTTTTGAGGCGGGGACATTGGGAATCGACAACTTGATGAGTTTCTGAACATAGGATTATTAGTTATGAAAAATAAACTCAAAGTGAGAATTGGATTGATAAGAATTTTTATGCATGTTCCTTGATTTAGCAGTATGCTAACATATACAAATTTATCACATGATGAATTTCAGTTTGAAATTGTAACGTCAAGGGGCTACTTGTTGCTACTTGTTGTTGATCACACTGAATCCTGAGATTGTTATTTACTGGGAAAAAAATACCAAACAACTATTTTTAGTTGTGGTGTGGCTCAGCCTTTAGCACACACCTTTAATCCCAAACAATGAAGGTAAAATCAGTTTGTAGGAGGCACTTGTGTTTGAAAGTGATGTATAATTGAGTAGCAGACAAAGTGACAAATCAGAGAAAGATTTGACAGACAAGAATATGCCCAAATCTCAGGGGAAGAGAGGCAAGATAAGAGGGAGTAGCCCAGAGGGAGGACAAAGGTACAAGGCAGTTTTACTGAGGGAGTTTTACAGAGACAGGTTGAAGAGAGAACAAGCTAGACACAGGTGAAGACAGAAGAACCAGAGATTGAAAATGAACGGGAAAATTAGAACCAATTGCCAAAGTTAGTATGAGTTCAAGCAGAGCAGTTCAGGAGAGATCAAGAGAGAAGTCAGTTGGAGAGGAATTTGAGCAAGAACAGCTGAGTTGAACCAGCCAGCCAGAGAGATCAGAAAGAACTAGGAAGGGGTGATTCTATTCAGCAGTGAGTCTCAGACTGAAAACATTTTAGGCCTAGATAATTGTGCAAAGGCTAGAAGCTTCCAGGGCCAGGCCTGTGTTAGCCGATGATCCGACAACCAATTACTTCAGGTAAGGTAAATAAAAGTACTTTTACAGCTACCAAGATGCATAATCTTTATTGTTGGAAAAAGAAGGGGGAAACAAGTGTCTGAGAGAAAAAAAAGCAGAGTATTGATTTCGGTTTTCGTTGGGGTTAGGGCTTCCGGGTGGGGTTTAAGTTTAATGTGCATTTTTTTCTTTTCTTTTCTTTTTTTTTTTTTTTTTTTTTTTTTGGTTTTTTGAGTCAGGGTTTCTCTGTGTAGTCCTGGCTGTCCTGGAACTCATTCTGTAGACCAGGCTGGCCTCGAACTCAGAAATCCGCCTGCCTCTGCCTCCCAAGTGCTGGAATTACAGGCGTGAGCCACCATGCCCGTCTGCATTTTTCAATATTGTCAGAAATGTGTGTGTGTGTTTTGTTGTTTTTTTTGTTTGTTTATTTGTTTGTTCAAGATAGTGTTTTTCTGTATAACCACCTGGAACTCTCTTTGTAGACCAGGCAGGCCTCAAACTCACAGAGATCCTCCTGCCTCTGCCTCCTGAGTGCTGGGATTAAAGGTGTGTTCCATCGTGCCTGGCTCAGTTTTGTCTTCTTCATTAAGGGGCCAAAGAGAACAAAATGAAATTGCTTCTTTTTAAAATAAAAATACTTACTCTTTCGTATTGCTCATGACAAATGATTAGCATTATGAAATAATCTTGTCAGTGAATTATGACAATTGAAAGAAAATATTTTTAAATGACTGTATAGGTATGCATATACCTCTGAGAAGTAGGACCTAGGAGGTGGGGGTTTAGGAGGAGCTTTCTGTATTTTTATTATTAAAAAGTAGCTGTTATTTTAAGAGTAAGGAAATGGAGGAGAGAGTGGATGCTCAGTTTCTAACTGACTGTGTTGACACTTCGCTGGGGAACATCTTTCTCCCAGCACAGTTGTACACTTGCTCCCCTTTCTCCACTCTCTTTTTCTGTCATCCATACAGACTTCTTCTAGAGCTTTTTTTTGGAATAAAAGTGTTCTCAACTGAGTGTCTTTAACCTTTAACTAATGACCATATAACTTAACCTCTTTTGTAATTTACTTATTTTTAAAGTGGGACTACATGTTAATAAAGAAATAAGATCTAGTATAAAGTCTGTATATTCATGTATGAATGCATGAGGGGGAAAATTAAAATTGTAAGCCTGAAGCTAGAGAAAAAGGATCTTGGTTAATTATTTTACATGACATTAGAGAAATTAAGCATTAAAATCCATGCTATTCTACCCACTAGGAATTCCAGACCCCAGGAAAAAGTTGGAAGGAGTATAAGTCGTGAGATGTATGTTGTGGGTGCTGGTGTACACTTCCATGTTAGCCTGTGAATAGGTGCGCTTTATTGAATGAACACTAAGTGACAGGTCTAGTACAACATACAAAAATACAAACTGGTTTTACTGTAACAGATATATAAGTTTTGTATCACTTTTCTGTTTTATATATAAGGATGCTGAATGGGGGGGGGGACTTGACCAAGCCTATACAGTTAGCATGTATGTATTGTGTGTGTCATGACATGTATGTAGAGGTCATAGTACAGCTGCCAGTATAGGATCTTACCTTTGTTCTTCTTTGACACAGGGTCTACTGTTATTTCTGTTGTATATTCTAGGCTAGCTGGCTTACAGACTTCTGTCAATCCAAACTCAGGTCTTCAGGTTTGTGTTGCAAATGCTGAATCATCTCCTGTACCCCTGCATGTGTTTGGTTTTTTGTTTATTTTGATGGAAGACTAGTTATTAGATTGTAGGCTTAGACTTTTTATTTAGGGTTCTTGAGTGCTTTAACTTTTCTTCTTCTTTTTTTTTTTTTTTTTTTTTTTTTTTTTGGCTTTTCAAGACAGGGTTTCTCTGTGTAGCCCTGGCTGTCTTAGAACTCACTCTGTAGACCAGGCTGGCCTTAAACTCAGAAATCCGCCTGCCTCTGCCTCCCAGAGTGCTGGGATTATAGGCTTGCACCACCACTGCCCGGCTCAACCTTTCTTCTGACCCACTGACTAGAGCTTGGGGAGAAAGAAGTTAATAGGAAAAGGGGACTGTGGACCTGTTTAGAAGTAGTTCTTTGGCGTGGCTAAACTCTTCGTTATCAGGATACCATCAGTCCAGTCCAATAGGAAACACTAAACACCAACCGGTAACATGACTCAATTCAGAGAAACCACAAGGCCTTGTCAAAGCCTCACGAGTCAGTGGACAGCAGGAATACCATGAGAAGCTTTTTGGCAAGTTTCTCTCTACAGAGTGAAGGCCATTGAAGAAGCAAGAAGTGTTGCACAGCTAGTGAAGACCAGCAAAGCGTGACGTAAAGTTGTAATGCAAGAGCATCCTTTCATTGTCTGTAGGGTTCCATTTATACTCTCTCCAGACGTCATGCACCCTCTAAAAGATCTGTTCCAGCAAAGCATTACATGACCTCTCAAGGTTCTGCTTCAGCAAAACATCATCTCAAAAGACAGTTTCCAGAAAAACATCATGTGATACAATTAAGTTTCCAAAAGAAACCAGAAATTTCTACTTTATCAGACATTTTTAAAAGATAGTTTTTAAAAGTCATATTAGAGAAGCAGAAATCCAATGAATTGCCTCTAATTCAATCTATGCAGTTTGGTCTCAGTATATCTTAATCCTTCCATGTGAGGACTGCAAGAATAGTGTTTCAGTGACACAGCTTTAGACTTGGAGTGAGTCTAGAGTAGACTGTCTTCTCACTATAGGTTTCTATAATTGAACATATAGATTAGATTCTGCGTCTGTTGATTACTCTGAAATCATTTGGACAAAATACTTTGTTGTATGTTTGTGTAATCTCTCAATATCTCCCTCTCCCTCTTCCTTCCCCCCTCTGTAAATGTAGGTAGGGGTTAGGTATATATAGCTCAGAGATAGTTTACTAGAACAGAATTAAATGTCCAAACAGACTTTGCTTGTGTGAAATGTGATAGGTGACCAGAGAAGTATTTCAAATCAGTGGGGAAGATTGCATTCATGAGAAAATTGAGACATGTTTCCTTTAGGGGAAAAAATAGATATACCAAACACTTAAAAATAAGAGTTATAACTAAAACTATTAGAATAGTTCGGGGTATGTTTTTATTAGATCATGTGAGAGAAAGCTATTAGAAAATGACTTTTTGATTGATTTTTGTGGTACTCATTTAGCATGTTGTGGTTTAATTGCCAGAAAATGAGACTGTTTTGTTTTAAAATAGGGAATCGGAATTTCAGATTTAATGACAGAGTAAGTTATGTAAAACATTGTCAATGAAAATTGCCCCAAATGTGTCTTACCATTTCAAAACTGAGGAACTGGGGCATAGTGAGGAAATACTGGACCAAAGCAAGATAGAAACCCAGTAGAGAAAACTCCAAATCCTCTGCCTCCACGTCTAATGTCAGAGGGCTTAGATGGCTGTGGCCTTCTAACTTGGCTGCATATGCTGTTTCTCTTGGGCTGGCTCTGCTCCCTGTATGTAGCCCTCCGTAATAGACATGCCATAGCTTGGCTGGCGCCTCAATATTTTGAGGTCTTCAACACAACTCAAGTTTTACTTTTATAGTTCAGTTGTCTCTCTGGGCTTCTGGGCTTCTTTCAGTTATTGGTAGGCCCTTGTTAGCCCGGTTGCCCCCCTGCATACTGCCTGACCTCGGTGGCTCTCCTTAAACACAGAGGAAGATTCTACAACTCTCATTACTCTCTCTCTCTGTGTGTGTGTGTGTCTGTGTGTGTGTGTCTGTGTTAAAAATACCACCTATTCAGTGTATAATGCTACTTGTATGTATGGTTTTAGGACTGACCATGGTAAGCACTTGCCTGCAACAGACTATTTCTCTTGTTCTCAGCATTCCTTATTTGCCTGTAGGTCTTTATCTAGGCTTGAGGCCTTGTGAGATTTTCCTCTTCCAGGTCAGCATGTCTGTTCATGTTTTCTTTGCTCAGCTCATGTTTAGGCAGCCATGTTTGTACTGTTTCATGGGTATAGCTTCTGACATTTGTAGGAGACTGAGTCTCACAGCGAACTTCCTGATCTTTCCAGCCCTTCTTCTGCAGTGCTGCCTGAGCCTTAAGTGAGGGAGTTGTGTTGTAAATGTATCAGTTTGGACTGGGCTCCATAGTTCCGCATTTTGATCAGTTTCATTTTTCTGTAATATTCTGTTGTTGGAGAGTTACTTTTTTTTAATGTATGTATTTATTTTTGGGCAGATGAAAACCACACTTCTCTGGTGAGCCCCTGGAGAATAATTAAAATGGATGTTTTAAGACACTACTCAGAATTAACCCTAAAGTATTAGAAGAACACTTTGTTGTTTCCTTTGTTCTTGCCCTTGTACTTTGAAGTGCATTAAGACAGCAAAAAGATGACTTATTTAAATTGGTTTCTTAGGTTTATCTTGGCTTTCTTTTTTTTTCTAAATAAAAATGTTCTCAGCCGTTATCAGTCATTATATGAAAAAATATTAACAAAAGACAAACTTGTGCTGGAGAGATGGCTCAGAGGCTAAGAGCACTAACTGCTCTTCCAAAGGTCCTGAATTCAAATCCCAGCAACCACATAGTAGCTCACAACCATCCGTAATGAGATCTGGTGCCCTCTGCTGGGCTGTTAAAAGACAACTTCAGTGTACTTACATATAATAAATAAATCTTAAACAAAAAAAAAGAAAAAACTTAAGCTTATGTATAAGCCATCATACCATCATATCAGATCAAATGTAACACAGAAAGCTAATCTCGAGTGGATTTAGTTTTTGGACTTTGGGAAGTTTGAAGTTTTTAAAAATTTTATGGTGATGTCTCACCAGCAGCAGAATCTATTAGAGAAGTTTTTAATGAACAGACTTATTTTCTTGGCTCTTTGGTAACAGTAAATTTTAAAGACATGCTTTCTAAATATTTTATTTTGACTGTCAAAGATGAAGACTTAGGCAACTAAAAATTATACAATGAAAAGTCTTGTTAGAAACCAAGGTCACGGTATAACTGTGAGCACTGCTGACTCATCATAACTAACACTTCCTTGATGCCATTCTCAAAGTCATGCTTTTTGATGAAGGACAGTGGGACCCAACAGGTTCAAGTTATGCACGTGCCTCGTCTCTGTTCTCAGGGACAGCTTGGATCCCAAGGATTGCTGTTGAGCTCTAATATGGATAGTCTCAGCGCTTGTTTCTGTTTGAAATTTGGAGTTTACAACTATAAATCTGAAAATTAAGCAAGTAAAAATATCGGAATGCAGGGTAGTTAAAGGATGCTCTTTTTGTTGGTGGTGGCTTTTTGAGACAGGTTCTTGCCCTATAGCTCAGCATAGCCTTGAACTTACTTTGTAGCTCAGGCTGGCCTTGAACTTGGAATTCTTTTGCCTTGATCTCTAGAATTCTAGGATTACTGTCAGGTACTATTGTAGGATATTCCTTAAGAATGTTAATGTCTTTAGTATATGTTCTATACTTTTTTACAAAGTATAAACACTATATAATAACTCAATGGATTGTGGTGGTGTTACTTTTTCTTAGAGAGGTTCACCCCTTGTAATTGAGTATGGA
Organism: Apodemus sylvaticus; assembly: GCF_947179515.1. Classification (NCBI taxonomy): domain Eukaryota; kingdom Metazoa; phylum Chordata; class Mammalia; order Rodentia; family Muridae; genus Apodemus; species Apodemus sylvaticus. Next base: position 51,033,978 of record NC_067476.1, on the reverse strand, counting down.
ACACTTGAGGGTTAAATGAGAGCTTAGGTTAGATTGAAATCTTTGAAACGTGCTCTCTAACTATGCACTTCTGCATTTTAAATATGTTTTAAAGGATCCAAGGCAGAATAATAATATTGAAACTTCAATGTCCACAAATAGTGTTTAATCTTCCCAAAATTTATGACTTTCTTTTTGTATTACAATGACAGAGCTGAGTAGTTGTGACGGAGACCATACAGTAAAATTTTCATCACTTGATATTGCTCTTAGCTTAGCTTATGGCGTTTAGTGATAATTATAATGTGACAGTGTGCTGAGTGTCATAGCTCTCATTGGTCTCTGTTACTTGTTTTCTTTATTACTAGTTCATGTCCATCAAAACAAGAGAAAATGGACTTTGAGTGATATGTGTGCACATGCAAGTCTCTGTGAGCACATATGTGTTGGAGCTAAAACCCAAGGATTGTACATACCAAGTATATATACTCTATGGTGTAGCTACACTCCTGGCCCTTGAATGGAATTTGGATTACTTTGTTGAATTAAAGTAAAATAACAAGCAAAAAAGATTGTTTTTATTATTGGGATAGAAGTATATATGTTGGCATTACCAGAGTAAACATACTGCAGCATTCCCAACTTTTGGGATTATAATTGGAAATTTTGAAATGAAGTATTTCATCATGGTATAATTTCTCCCTAAATGAAAAAATCTATGAAGTTACCATCAAAACCAATTTCCAATGGACTCATTTGCTACCTAAGCAGAGTCATTTACTGATGTTGAGTTAATTAAATTGTTGGATCATAGAAGTCAAAAAAGTTATGTCCAGAGACTTGTTTAAAACTCTTAGCTTTTTGGCAAGAATAATTGACTTTAAGACTTAAGGACATCTGGGGTAGTTTTGATAGTCAATTAAAAACAAGGCACATGGTTTATAGTGGTTCTTCTGGCTCTGGAGGAGTTGACAGATGTTATTGGAGCTACTCAGTTGTTATTTACTGGAGAACTCACCAACACGTTTAAAGTGGCAGAAAAATTAACCTTGTGAATATTCGTTGTAGAACACTTGCAGACAAGTATTTTCAAAGTTGAGGGAGCCCCTAAGTACAAACAGAAGTGGGACTCATTAAGCTGTGCTACAGTGGGTAGTGATAAGTATGTGTGGAGCACATAAAAGTTGTGCAGATTCTCAAAACTGATAAAAAAAAAGTTATGTTCAAAGCCTATGGTTGTTAGTGTGTTATTCATCAGCAAGTCGTTTGCAGAGAATCTGTGACTCACTCTTGTGAATGCGATTCTCTCTCATGGAGTTAAGATACCATTGCTTCCACAGAGAATCTTTAAGAACAAATGTTGAGTATCCTGACTGGCTTAGTGTTGGTATTTTGTTTGTTTTTACAGTTGTTTAAAGGCCCAGATTGAAAATTTTATGATCAAAGAGGACCAACTATTGTCAGTGACTATTACCAAATACTAGTTACTTTTGAAAATTATTTTTTCTTTAGATTTAGTTTTTTTTTTAAATGAAGGTAATATAAAGCTAGAAGATAAAATAATATGCACATGCCAGGCATGGTGGCGCATGCCTTTAATTCTAGCAATCAAGAGCAATCAATTCTAGCAATCTAGAATCTCTTGAGTTCAAGGCCAGCCTGGTCTACAATAAATTCCAGGACAGATAAGGCTACATAGAGAAACCCTTACACAAAAAAACCAAAACCAAAATAAAATAAATACAAATAAAAAAATAAAAATAGAATGCATATGTAGTGGTGTTGCGCCCTAGTGTACACCTGAGTGACATTAAGAAGGCAGATGTTCAGTCCTGCACACATATGCACGGCAGAGTTCTTAGCTCCACCGGTAGTTTCAGAGGCAGTTTTCAGATGGTATAGCAAGATCAAATGAAACCCCTATGTTTCAGAATCTCCTTAGTTACACAGCTGAGGAGCTTCTACTGACCCTTGATTGATTCTGTCACTGCCAGTGTATTCTTAAATCGCCTGTTCTGTGTCTGGACCTGTGCTAGGGGCTCTCACATTCCTTCTTTGAAATCTTTGAAAGTGTTAGAAATGTTGCAATGAGGTACCTTTTTAGTTTAATGCTTCCCCTTCAGATGCGTATATGGGAACGTTTACGTCCTGGAGGATGTATGCATATACAGATGCAAGATCAGCAGGAAGTAAAAGACATTGTTATTGTTGTCTGGTCCTGGACAAAGTAGGACCTGGTACTTATCTTTCTAAGTACCTGGTGCATTATTAATACCAGTTGTCAGACCAAAAGAGAGGTATGGAACACTCAGATGACTTTCGTTTGAAATGTCTTGCTCTAATCTTTAAATTTTTGTCATTAATTTTTAAAAATTAAAATATTTTATTGTAAAAAGTATTACATAATGTAAAATTCTCCCCCTTTTCAAGGCACTGGGAAGAGATCCTAAGGCCTCATGTATGCTAGGAGAGTTCTCCCTTACAGTTCATTTAGACTCACGATGTCTTCCTCCCACCCCTTAATGTATTAGAACAGAGTTGACATTGCATAGGGCTCTTCTTTTTTCTTACGCTTTTGAGATGAGGTATGTAACTGTAATATTCTCCAGAAGTAAGTGTTGTCTTGGAGGCTTACTGCTGAGTAAGTTCACTCTTTCTGAGCTCTGGCTGGCTGGTCCAACTCAGCTGTTCTAGCCCAAACTCCTCTCCATGCTGACTTTCTAGCCCAAACTCCTCTCCAAGCTGACTTACTCAAACTGCCTTTTCTCTGTTTCTGACTGCATTACTCTCCTGGTCTCTAATTTGATGCAGTCTGTTTAATCTTCTGGCTCCTTCTCATTCTCTGGCTTGTTCTGTCTTTACCTGAAACCTGTCTCTGTAAATCTGTATGGTAGAAGTAGCCCCTCTCCCTCACCGTCACCCCTTTCCTGCTGCTCTCTTAAGCTGCCTCTCTTTCTTGTGCTGTTCTTATGAGAGCTGGATGTATCCTATCTCTGACTCATTCTGTCAAATCTTCCTCTAATTTGTCACTTTGTCTGCCCCTCAATTAGATGTCACTTTAAAACATGCTGCTTCCTTCTACAAACTAACTTTGCCTTCATTGTTTGGGAATAAAGGTGTGTACTAAGGGCGTGTCTGTATTTCAGCCAGAAGGATTAAAGGTGTGCACTAAGGACAAGTCTGTATTCCAGCTAGATCACATAGACCTAGAAGGTCTTTGGATGTGATCCCTTGCCAGAACAGCCATGTTGCTGGATTAAAATTCCTTTACATGTAAGTAACTCATGCTGGCTAGAGCTCTTTGTGTAGCCTGGGCTAGCCTTGAACTCAGAATCTTTCTGCCTTAGCCTCCTTAGTGTTAGGTTTGTAAGTATGTGCTGCAACGCCTGGCTTGTATAGGACTTCTGTTCTACAGTAACCAAGTGTTTCATGGAACATGTTTTATGTATGTGCGCATTCCTATGCATGCTTGCTTTTGTGTGTGTGAGTACTGAACTGAGTGTACACCTTGGGCTATTGGTCAGACGTATAAATCCACTATAAGATGTTTTGTTAAATGGAGTGCACATTTTAAAAATCTGTAGTTTCTTAATCTGTTTAGAGTGTTCTTTTGTAAATTATTTGTATTATAGACTCTATATGTCATATATATACATATGTGTATGTGTGTACATACACATGTGTATGTATTTGTTTGTTTGTTTGTTTTTTCTCTTTATAGGTGCAATGGATGAGCTTCACAGTCTGGATCCAAGAAGGCAAGAATTATTGGAAGCGAGATTTACTGGAGTTGCTACTGGGAGCACCGGGAGTACTGGGAGTTGCAGTGTTGGAGCGAAAGTGAGTAAGATTTTAATCTCATTTAAAGTCCGTTCTTTGTGTTAAGTAGTCTAGAACATATTTGGTGTTGAGATGGCTTGACCACCAGAGTTCAAGCCCAGGACTCTTGTTGGAAGGGGGAACCAAGTCTTACAGATTATCCATTGGCCACCATAATATGTGCTTCTGCCCCCACAATACAAAACACTAAAACTACAAAGTGTCTTTTGTGCAGGAGACACATACTTAATGGCAAACTGTTACTTTTTATGATTTTTATATTGTGTAGAAGTTAGTAGCAAACCGGATTGCTTTTATTTGCTCTGCAGAAGATCTCTATATTAACATAGTTTTGTTTGACAAGTTTTGCTGTTATTTCTTGACTAAAAGGTCCTAGCCTATGCCTGTACATATGGCGGGAAGTGTGCCCTGCTTTACTGTAGCAGCTTTTGAGGGTGAGGTCTTGCATAGAATTCTTGACTCTGTTTTCAACTGAGTTTTGAACACAGAGAGAGGGACCTAGTTTCCCACCAAGTTTGAATAGCTTGTCTTTCTCTGCAGCATGAATTTTTAGCACCTTTCTTGAAGATCATGTGGCTGGACCCATGTGGGTTTCTGTGTCTTGTTGATTGATTTGTGCGTGTTAGTCTTAGTAGCATGCTGTATCTGTTACAGGTCTGTGGTACATATTTGAAATCAGATACTGTGATACCTCCAGCCTTGCTTTTTTTTGTTGTTTTGTTTTGTTTTGTTTTGTTTTTTTAAACTCAGGGTGTCTTTGGCTACTTGATGACATTAATATTTCTATGTGAGTTGCAGCATTTCTTTTTCTGTTTCTGTGAAGAATGTACTTGGCTTTTGATGGAGGATTGTGTTGAATCTATAGAGTGTGTTTGGTAATATAGCATTTTTACAGTATTATACTAGTCCTTGGGCTCTATCTTGTAGTGACTCCAATTTGTCTATAATGTTTTAAGAGTTTCATTATAATTTTTTTCATTTCCTTGGTTCAGTATCTGTCTGTCATTTATATATCTCTATCTGCATATGCACACACACATTTTTAAGTCTTAAACTGTGCTATCACATCATGAATTTTCTTCTTGGTATTTGTTGATGTATTGGAAAGCTGCTGGTTTTTGTATCTAGAACATGCATCCTAATACTTTGCTCAAAGTCTATCAAATCTAAGAACTTTCTGGAGGCTTTAAGAATCCCTTTAAGAATGGAAACATGTCTGTAAAAAGCGGTGATTAGAGCGAGTTCCTTTCCTATCATGGCTCCTTTGTTTCTTGTTCTTGTCTTACGACTGGCTAATAATTCAAGTACCATACTGAATGAGAGTGAAGTAGTGGAAACCTGACTTGTTCCTGATTTTAGAGGAAAGACTTAGTTTTTTCTCCTTCAGTATAATATTTTGTCATCAGCCTTTATAATATTGCAGTTTGATCCCCTTTGCTGCTAGTTTCTTCAGTGTTGGTCATGAAAGGATGTTGAACTTTGTCCAAAGACCTTTTCCACATCTGTTGAGACAGCTGTGATTTCTGTCCCTGCGTCTGTTCATATGTTGCATTACATCTTCTGATTAGTGTGTGTTAAGTCATCCTTTACCTTTCTTGGGGTAATTTTGTGTTTCTTACTTTGAGAAACTGCCAAATTGTTTTCCAAATGTTCTTTATTCTCTCAGCAGTGTACAGGAAATGTAGTTTCTCCATCCTTGTCAGGATTTGGTTACTATCTCTTCTAGTATAGCATTTTGGTTGGTGTATAAAGCAATACCAATAGTGTTCTGATTTACATTTTCCTGTTGACCAGTAATGCTGAACTTTTCCCCATATACCTACTTGTTGTTGATGTATCTTCTCTGATGGGGTATCTAGTCAAATCCTTTGCCTGTTTTTAAGTCTGGTTGCTTGTAAATCTTGAGTTACAAACGTTTTTATGTATGATGGATGGGCAATAGACCTTTATATGGTAAATGATTTACAGAGGTTTCTCTCATTGTTTGGGTATTGTATCTGAGAAACTGGCATAGTTATGTCACATAATGTATACTTGTTTCCAAGACATTGTTGAGGAGTGAATGTATTATGTCCCTCACAGGCTCATGTGCTGAACGCTTGGTCCTAGCTGGTGGTGCTGTTTGGGAGATTTGAGGAGATGAGAGTTGCTTAGCTAGAGGAATGAGGTACTAGAGGGCGAGCCTTTGAAAGAGTTACCAGTTCCTCTGTCCCTTTCCGTCTCTGCTTTCCTTTGTCTCTTCGAGTTACTCCTGTGATGCTATTTCCAAATGCATAGGGCCATGCAATGAAACCTTAAGGCAGACCAAGTAATTCTTCCCTTTAAGGTGTTTTCCCTGGTCATAAAATGAACCCAGAAAGATGTTAATAGTTTTAGCCCCTACATTCAGTCTTGGATCATTTTAAACACTCATATGCACACATGCACACACACACACACACATGTACATGCACATTTGGTGTGTGTACCTGTGCCTATCTATTTATTTGTAATCAGTCATAAATGTGTGAGTCTGTTTCTCTACACTTAGTTCTCTGCTGATCTATACTTTTGTCCTCAACACAAGACCACATAGATTAGTGTGGTTAATGATAGATACCTTCTAAAACCGCAAGTGTGCTTTTGCCAACTCAGTCCTTGTTTAAGATTATTTTGGGTATCCTGAGTTTCTTTGGAGTCTCTTTATTTCAGTCTGACTTTTAAAACCAGTGGGCCACCTAATGGAAACAAAAGCAAGCAAACAAGCAAACAAACAACTGGAGTTTTAGTAGGAGTCCCAGGTAAATATTTAGGTTAGTGTAAGTATTGGAACCTTAATAAGTTGTCTAGTCTGTGGCACAAATACCTTTACATCTGTTTAGGTCTTTTTTCTTTCAATGATGTTTTTTCTCTTTTGGTATATAACTTTTTGATTTGTTTGAACTTCTGTGTTTTTCTTTCTTTCTCACAATAGTGTAAAGGTATCAAGTTTTGTTTTTTCTCTTTTAATGCAATTGTCCTCTTCACTCATTTCAGGTGTTCATTGCTGTTGAATAAAAAGTACAGCTGAGTTTTGTGCTTGGCTCTTGTTGAACTTACAGGACAACCTAGTTGAACTTACTTAGCGGCTCTACTAGTTTTACCCAAAGCGGTGAGCTTTTGACGTTCCTCCGTGTTCCTGTGTACATGATCCTGTAGGGAGAAGAGCAGCGCATGTCAGTTGTCAAGTCTCCTTCCTGGGATTGACATTCTTTACCATAGGTTTGGCTAAAAGAACAGGCTCAGGTTCAGTTTCCTTGTCGGTTGTGAGGTGAGTCACCTTTATAGCCCAGTGTGTTCTGCTCCTACTTTTCTTGATTAACAATTGCAACTGTTACCTCTGCCCATCAGCTACCCTCTTCAGGAACAGAAAAGGAGGGAGGTGTGTCACACTGTCACAGCTGCTGCTTTATTTTACTGTTGAATTATCCCCACAGGCATGCAGAGTGTGGAATGTGTGCACTTGATGTCATTTTCCTAGTTTGGTGGGTTGGTTTTCTGAAAGGTACATCTGTTTGCATACTGTCCTTTTTAGAAACTCTTCAATGGTCTCACATAGGTCCCAAACTTTGATTGCTGCCTTTTTTTGTGGCCCACTTTTATGCTTCTCCCTTTTATTTTCCATCATACTTGCACTTTTCTCTAGTCTATAAGCTGGTTTCTTAAGCAGGCGGTTTCCTGTCTTTTCTCTTAAACATGCAGTTAACCTTTTTTCATCCCATGACCTTTCTGTCATCAGACTCAGGCAGTGTTGTTTGAGATGAGGCAGTGTCTTGAGAATGTTTCTCTGAGTACGTGATTGCCCAAATACAAATTTGGTGTACCTGAGTGTACTTTATTACATCACATTTTAATTATTTATTTTCTATTAGACTACTAAAATGTTGAGGACCAAAGGACTTCCATATTTTAATTTGGGGAATGAAATAACTTAAGAATTCAGAACAGGACTGGAGATGATTCAGTGGTTAAAAGCACTGGCTGCTCTCCAAAAGGCCTGGGTTTGATTCCTAGTACACACATGGTGGCTCATAATAGTCTGTAATTCTAGTACTAGGGGCTCTGATGCCCCTTTCTGTCTTCTGTGGGCAGGCATGCAAGTGATGCACAGACATATGCAGGTAAACCACATCTACATATTAAATAATATAAAGATAATTTTAAAAAATAGAAATCAAAACAGTATGCCTGATTCTAATTTGGTTTGGGGAAAAGTGGAAATTAAGTTTATATAGGGTAGCTTTGTTTTGTAGTTTTCTTTTCCTCCCCTTGTACTGGATGTTAAAGCTAGGGTCTTGTACATGCTGGCCAAGCACTCTGCCCTTGAACTGTATGCCCAGCTCAAAAAAATTGTTTTAAGACTTGAATTTATCCTAGAAAGTTATAGGGAAAATATTTGAATTTCATCTGTACTTAGCACAGAATCATACAGTCTTCTAAACCTGCTCATGTATTCTATTCTTGATGGCCAGAGCTAGCAAGGTGTCTGGAAAAGAAAATAGTGCCCGTGTTTGATTTACTAATATTCTTTACCTCCAAGCTGATGATATCAGATGAAACTAAAAACTAGAGTTGTATATTTCGTATGTGTGTGCTTAGGGAATCCAGGGTCATTCACATGGTAGTCAAACTGTCTGCCCGGCATCCTCAGCAGACATTTTAAAGGACTCCATGTGTAAGCTTTCATTTAAGATTCCTGGTTTGCAGACAGAATTATATACCTGCCTTGGATATCCTATAGTTGTTCTAATAATAGCCAGAGCAGAATAGGCACAGCTTATTGTATGTAGGCATACTGGTTTTACCCATTTGTCCTCTAGTTCATGGGAGTTAATAGCGTTGTTAGAATATTTTGTAAATTAAACCCTCATTTCAAAAAATTCTGTTAAAATATTAGCCTTTTCTCTCCTCTTCTCCCCTCTCCTTTCCTCCCCTCCCCTCCTCTTCCCTCCTTTTGTTGTTGTTGTTGTTTTTTTTTTTTTTTTTTTTTTTTTATTTATTTTTTTTTGTTGTTGTTGTTTTGAGATAGGGTTTCTTTGTGTAGCCTTGGTTGTCCTGGAACTACCTCTATTGATCAGGCTGACCTTGAACCCAGCACCTGCCTCCCTCTGCCTCCTAAGTGCTGGGATTAAAGGGCTGCACCTCCATGGCCAGCAGTTGATGGCTATTTTGAAGTAGTATGCCAGTGAACTGAAGACATCTAAGGGAGCATATAGCAGACTCTTCTTATTTTTATAGGTACAGAATGAAACCTAAGCTGCTGAATTTACTGTTTGGAATTAATTGAAAAATAAGAACACAATAATAGATGAGTAATTTGGTAGCTAACAGAGTTAAGAACAGAACATCAATGCCTATTGAAATTGAGGGTGGGAATCAAAGTCCAGTCTATTCTACAGTTTTGTCTAGAACTAGTATTAGTTGAAATACTGATTAGATGCTAAGATGAACAAGTCAGCTTCTCTGAATTGATGATTTCATTTTCTTCTTTTGTCCACTCCAGATTTTTTGCTAAACCATTTCGAAGTGTTTTACATTTTATCACAGTTACTGGATTTTATTTGCAGAAAAAGGCCAGTTTTCGCAGTCTTATAGAAGGGAAAAGATTTTGTAGACTGTGGGACAGTTCACAGAATGGCTCTGAGACTGAGAGGATGGGACAGGGACGAAGGCAGGGCAACGTTGGCCACGGTGACTGAGAGAGCTGTTTCCCTTCTGATGTGGTGTTCTTAGGGGAAGCCAGCCCCGAAGCATCTCCTTTCTCCTCCACCCCATGCTCATGCCTCTCTGAGAGCCTAATCCTCAATCTGTGGATCGCCCCGTGGCAAACCTCTGTCTCCAAAAATATTCACATCATGATCCATAACAGTGCAAAATTACAGTTATGAAGTAATGAAAATAATATGATTGGGGGTCACCACAGCATGAGGAACTGTAGTAAAGGGTCTGAGCATTAGGAGGGGTTGGGACTGACTGTTCTGGGGAAAGTTGATTGGTTTCATGTTGCTTTTCTGTTTTCTCTTGTGTTTTTAACTATAGGCATGGGTCAGGAGTATGTATAAGTGTGTATAAGAAGGATCTTTCGAATGTCATAGTACATAGTACATACATATTTAGTACATAGGCAAGTTAATTTATAGTCCCACCAAAAATGTAAGGCAGCACAAAACAAAATAACCTCTGATGCTTGACTACCCAAAATCCAAGTGGAGGATGAGTACTTAAGGTAGGAAGTGTTAATTGTGCTTTAGATCATAAGACTTAAGTTTTGAATTAAAAAATTGAGACAGTGCTTTTTAGGGAGTCAATTTATATTAGATTAGCATGGTTAGATGGGGGCATCTATTGGTGAAGTACAGCACTGCACTCAGCTCTTCCGCACACACCCTCTGTTGGTGATGTACAACACTGCATTCAGTTCTCCCACCTCCACCTCTAAATTTTCATAGGGTCTGTGTAGCTGCATTTGGATAACGTTTTACAGGGCCAAGTAGTTAATGTCATATGAATTCAGCCATAATGCTTTATATAATTCTGTCATGGCGCTCAAGTAGCCATAAACCAAATGTCATTCAGTGTGTCGCTCGTTACATTCCAGTGAAACTTTGTTAAAATAGGTGGGGCCTAGAGTGTGATGCTCCTACTCTCCTGCAGATATGCCAATAGGAGTTTATGGAATAGGATGGCCTTTAATATTTTATGACCTGATTTATGCTTACTAGCTACATAAGGATTCTTAACAAGTAATTTTCTATTTTTAAGTGTGAGGGTTTGCATAATAACTGTGCTGTGGCATGCATGTGGGAAGCCAGAGGACGACTTTGGGAGTTGATCTCTTTTGCTATCCAAGAGGACGTAAAATGTGAGGAAGCTAATTCTTAAGATTTAGTTTTAGTAGTTTCACCTTATAAACCTGTACCTGCTGGTTATTATTCTTCAAAGATTATCAGTGAAAGCTTTGCATCAGTAGCTGTCATGGTAATGCAAATCAGAACTGTGATGGGATATTATCTTACCCTCATCAGAATGGTTATGCCAAAATAGCAAAAATAACATGTAGGCAGTGATGGGAACAAAAAGAAAGTCTCAGTCAAGGCCTATGGGAATGCAAATTAGGGTGGCTGTCATGTAGATCAGAGGAGATTCTTCAGAAAAACTAAGTCTATAGGATGGAATAGCTGTCTTGCTTCTAGAATATACCCAAAGGAAGTGAAGTCAGTTTATCAGAGATAAAGAAGTATTTTTCAGTGATACACTTGAAATCTCAGGGCTGGAGAGATTGCTCAGTGGTTAAGAACCCTAGCTACTTTTTCAGAGGATCCAGGTTCAGTTCCCAGCACTTGAGCATGGCAGTTCACAGTCATGTGTAACTCTAGTTCAAGAAGATACGACACCATCTTCTAGCTTCCATGGGGACTGCACACTCGGTACAAAACAAAGATATGTATTCACCACTTGTCCACTTAAAATGAAAATAAATAAAACTAAAAAAGAACAAAATCAGGACCGTTGATGACTCAGTTGTTAGGAGAACTAGCTGCTTTTCCAGGAGACCTGGGCTGGATTCCTAGCACCCACATGGTGACTCACAACTGCCTGTAACTCTAGTGTCAGAGAATCTGATGTTTTCTTCTGAACACTTTGGTGCATACAGTAAGCTGGCATACACACATATACATAAGATAAGCAGCCATTGAAAAAGATAAACATTTGCCATTTGTGTCAGAACTGGCAGAACTAGAGGACACTGTTGGGTAAAATAAGCCAGATGCAGAAGAACAAGTATCATGTGCTCTGTGCTCGGTGGAAAGGAAGACTCAAATATCTCAAAGTAGGATTGCTACAGTAAGGCCAGAGGGAAGAGGGAATGACGGGCTGGGAAGGACTTGCAGCCATCTGTTCTGTACTCTGTATGGAACTATGAGAAAGGAGCTGGAACAGGTGATCAGAGCTGGACGTGACAACTACCCTGATTTAACTGGCATGTATTTAGTTACAGCACTGTGTCCATAAATATGTTACATTAAGTAAAAACAAAATATGTAAGTGTCTTAGTCGGGTTTCTATTTCTGCATAAACATAATGACTAAGAAGCAAGCTGGGGAGGAAAGGGTTTATTGAGCTTACACTTCCACATTGCTGTTCAGTACCAAAGAAGTCAGGACTGGAACTCAAGCAGGTCAGGAAGCAGGAGCTGATGCAGAGGCCATGGAGGGATGTTTCTTACTGGCTTGCTTCCCCTGGCTTGCTCAGCCTGCTCTCTGAGAGAACCAAAGAATACCAGCCCAGGGATGGCACCACCCACAATGGGCTCTCCCCCCTTGGTCACTAATTGAGAAAATGCCCCACAGCTGGATCTCATGGAAGCATTTTTCTCAAGGGAGGCTCCTTTCTCTATGAAAATTCCAGCTTATGTCAAGTTGACACACAAAACCAGCCAGTACAGTAAGTAACTGAAAAAAGTCCTTTACAAAAAGGAGTTACATTGGGGCTAGGAAAAGTAGTTTTTTTTTTATTTTTATTTATTTATTTATTTTTTACAGTGTAACCGAGTATATTTTTATTAAGATCAATTGTGGAACAACAATGTACTTTAAACTATCATACTATTTCAAAATATTCTGTATAGAGAGCTTACAGATTACTTCTATTTAGTAGTAGAATGTATGATTATTTAATAAAATGTTTTTAAAACCTAGCTGCAATCTTATATTTAAAACAAAAGAACGAAAGTATTAAGTAAACCATTTCATGGCACAGGGTACTGTTAAAATATGAAAAAGAATATTTATTAATTCTGACACAGAAGGTAAAGCTAAGAATATTTATGAAGAAATTGCTAGTTTTACTATCCAAGGAATCTGTACTAAGACTGCTGACATTCAAATAACTGAGCTTAAATAGAAATACCTAGAACCAAGTGAGGTTTATATCCAAGCACCTGAAAGGAAAGTCAGGGTAACTGTCCATTATAATCAATATAGTGGGGAGGAGCCATTGAAATGAATAGCAGAGCTCAACAGTTGGCCTCCCAGTACATAGAGAATGACCCATTATGTTTGCTTATACAGCTTACTCGGTTACATGACTCAACACAGCCACTCGTATTGGAATAAAGATTATACTCATGATTATTAGAGAAGAAAATCACGAAGAATTGACAAATGAGGGTACCCTTGGTCATGCCTCTGGAGATATGCCATTCCAAAATTAATAACATTTTTACTTATCAACAAATGTAAAGCAAATTTTTGAAAAGATATTCTGTACAAAAGCACAGAAATTATAAGATACTTCAGAGTAAACCTGGCAAGATAGTTGGCAATTTCACCAAGGGCTGTGAAGTGCAGAGAAATCCAAAGTCGCCTGAATGAATGAGAGCTGTGGTACTTGTCTCAGCCTGACAGTGGTGTCACAGCTGCACTAGTGTGCCTGGAGAGCAGTGCAGTCTGCTAAAAGTTACAGTATGAGGGAAGGCAAAAATTAATAAACTTTCAAAATTTATACCAAATGCCAAAGTAAAGATACAAGCATGATAATATGCTTTTAGATCCAAGGCCAGGTGATTCTAGGTGAGTTATCAAAATAATATCAAAGTCAGTATCAAGCTGGCGGAGTTGCTATTAAATGCCAAGAAGTATGGTAAATTAAGACAGTGTGATACCGGCACAAAAGTAGAGGGAAATTATTTAACAAGAGTCCAACAACAGGTCCACTACACACAGACTGTTGTAGAAGACAAGGAGTTAACTCTAATAAATCATCCAGTCTCCTACTTTTACAGAAATACATGGCCTGCCTTCATCTAATTTTCATAGTATAGGACTTTAATTTATGGTTAAACTAGTATTTCAGTGCTTATAGTTTTCACTATAAATTTATTCATAACTGAACTTAATGGCTCCATTATTACATATCTGTTGTAAAGCTTTTTGTTTTTTACACAATTAACAGTTTACTAGATTAGTATAGTCATCCACATACTCCTCAGCAGAGCAGTGCAGACATCATTTTGAAATACTAACTATTCTTCCCTTTTCCTTTTGTTCTTTGACTCTCCCTTGAAGCAGTCCTGGGTTTTAATTGAGGCTGTTTGCCCAGTTCTCCTGGGATGGGTATTTTCCTAGAATCTTCTCTGACTCTGAATATTCCTTTCCATTTGATTTGTGTTTGAGCTCCTATTCCCTGTATCTCATTTCTTCTGTCTCTTGGGTTATTTCCTTGTTTTGGTGGGGTATATTCTCTAATCACCTCTTTGGAAACGAGCGTGGTAAATGTTTTGAGACTTTGCATATTTTCTTCCTCTAATTTTTTGTTGTTCATTTATCTGAATTCTAGGTTGGAAACCATTTTTCTCAAATTGGAAGCATTGCTCCATTGTTTTTTAGCTTTCTGTTACTGTTTGCCACTCTGGTACCATTCTGACTTCTGATCCTTGTGAAGCATTTTAGGGCCTTGTCTTTATCTCTAGCATTTAATCTTCACTGCATGTGCCTTGAGCTTGCTTGGTTCAGTAAAAGTATCCTGTTAGGGGAAATATTAAAAAAGTAGAACCAGCTCATTCCTGCGCTTGTGCCTCTGTCCCGGCGGCCTGACTGGCCATGCACTGGCAGGTAGTGGCCGACCTGTTTCTATCTCGTGGAAATTCTGACTCTGAACTCCATAATCTCTCCCTGCAGCTTGCTAGGTTTCCACTGGTGAGTTGCTACTGCGCCAAACCTGTGCTTCAAATACTTCATGGCCTTTGAGGAACACCTCAGGCAAACCCATGCTTGGCCTCCATACCATTCTATATTGAATCCAGACAAGCTGCCCCGTGAAGGAAAACACAGCACAAACTTAGTTCAGAAACAATAGTAATTCAATCTCTGGGTGCAACAACCAAAACCTAATCTTGTAAGCCTTATTAAAATCTGATACTAGGAAACTCTAGTAGCTACATCTCACCCCTCTGCTGTCCCAGTTCCAAAGAGAAAGAACTTCTTCCTCTCTCTTTCCATCCAACCCAGAAGTCCAACCTACTTGACCAGAGATTGGCTCCTTTATTCATTAGGGGATTGGTTCAGAAGAAAACACCAGGCCTATCCACAACAGCATCCTTCCCATTGTCTGTGTTGTTGCTGCTGTTATAGTTATTTCCACTTCTGTTTTCATTTTATGTTTCCAGAGTAGTTTTCCATTTCCTTTTTATATTATCTGTCCTTGCCTGGATGAAATATTACTGATTCTATTTTTGAAAATTTTTAATTTATTTGTGTGTGTGTGTGTGTGTGTGTGTGTGTGTGTGTGACACAGAGACAGACAGGCAGGCAGGCAATACTTGTGTTTAGGTCAGAAGACTGAACTCAGGTTGTCAGGCTTAGTGGCCAGCATCTTTGCCTACTGAGTGACCTCTCCAGCTCTCAAGATTTTCTTCTTTCTTCTTGGTCTCAGATATTTTACTTTGCTGTGCCTGGGTGTAGTTTTTGTTCTTTTCTTGCTTGGGGAGAAAGAGGGACTTCTTAGCCTATGAGTTCGAGAATGTTCATTCTTTCATACCGCTCCCTCCTTTGTCTCTCCTGTGACCAATGCTGTAAGTTGGATTGCTTACTAGTTTGGATACCTCTGTGCCCTTCTGCACCCTGTTGTTACGCCCGTAGAGTGGAACTGTTGAGTTCTGGAGTTCAGTCTTGTCTCTTGTCTAGTTTTTATTCCTCTGCTGAAATTCTAGTTGTCATTTCTTACGATATATTTCAACCAGCCATTTTTGAGCAGGTCTGTAGCTTCTTCGAGGCATCTTCAGTGACTCTGTCAGAATGATGGGGTGTGTTCTGGAAAGTGTTGACTTTTTAGAAACGTTTTAGAGCAGCTAGTTAACCCACCAGGACAGTGCCTGGCCACAGGCATGGTGTTTCTTCTTTATTAACCTTACTCAGACAACTAAGAGTTGGCTCCTAACACAGATCAGGTACTCAGTAGAGGCATGGGCACAGCTGACACACAATATTCTGAATTTGTCTTTGCAGTTCTTTATTTTTGACATACTTGCTGCTTTATAGCTGATGTGGTATCCAGAATCCATTTTTTATGACCAGTAAAACTGCAGATTTGATCCAACTTGTAGCTGCTCTGGGCAGCTCTTCTGTCCAGTTCAAATCCAGGACCATATTACCTTATATGAGTCTGAGTCCTGAGAGTTACAGCTCCTGAGGACAGTGCACATAGTGAACTTAGAGCATCCTACACTTGTTTACTCAGCCCCTGTCAGCAAACAAACAATACTCCTGCTTTCCCTCAGCCATCGCAGGTTCATTGCGATGAACCTCATTGTGGTTATCTGAGCAAGTAGTTCCTGATGTATTCAGTCAACAGTCACGGGCTTAAACGTCACTTTCACTGGATAGAAAATGTTGTGCTTATTATAATAGCTTTCCTTTTAACTTCATGTTGTTCTTCTGAGCTGATATTCATAGAAATGTGTTTTGTTTTCCCAGTCAGATGTAAATTAAAATATTTTCAAGGAATACTCCTTAAATTACAGTTTTATAATTTTCTCCTTTTAGTAGTCTTTAAGTCATTCTTTTCACTCTGTTCACTCTCCAGTGCTTCCCTATTTGCTTTCTCTTGTTTTTCTTCAGCTCATGAGGTAGCTCAGTGAGTCGAGGGGCTTGCTGCCAAGCCCAGCAAGTGTGGTTCCAGTTCTGGGACCCACATGATGATGGGCAGAGAGCTGCCTCCTGCAGCTTGTATGCGAACCACACACACAAGCAAAACAAATACATAATACATGAAATCTTTATTCCTTATGATTTCAAAATGTTCTTGTAACCTTAGGGCTCTCTTAAAGTACCATTGACTGTGTTTATTGCTTGTTCTTTAGGGGCACTATTTCTGAAGCTTCCTTGAGGTCTACCACTTTTTCATGTTTAGAAATCTTATTGTTGTGTTCTTTCTTATTATAAACCATTTTTGTAATGCTGTATCTCAATTTGAAATAGTAGGTTACAATTTTCACCTGTTTTGTGGGTGTCTCTGGTACTTTTATTAACTTGGGCCCTTATTGTACCTTTGTTTTTCTTGTAGTAACTTTATACAATTGGCCCATCGTGTTTGCTTTTTGAGAAATTAGATGGCTGAGTCGCTAAGGTGGTTCAGCACGGCTTTTCCCACAGAGGTTTTTCCCTTGGCTCTTGCTTTTGGGTTCACATCAAAACTGAGGTGTTTTTTATTTATTTTGAGATTTGTAGGTTGTGCCTTTACAACATTGTGTGTGTTTACACATATGTGTTCATGTTTATGGAGGCCAGAGATCAATGCCAGTGTCTTCTCCATCATACCTTTAGACGTTTTCATTTTAGTATATGACTGGGTGTTTTGCCTGCGTGTATGTCTGCTCACCACTTCATGCCTGGTTCCTGTAAGGACCAGAAGAATGAGTCAGATGCTAAAACTAAAGTTACAGATTGTTGTGAGTTACTATGTGGACTCTGGGGTCCTCTGGATGAGCAGCCAGTGCTCTTAATGGCAGAGTCATCTCTTCAGCTTCCCACCTATGTTTTGAGACTGCGTCTCACTGGAGCTCCTTTGTTTGGATAGACCTGTTG
Organism: Apodemus sylvaticus; assembly: GCF_947179515.1. Lineage (NCBI taxonomy): Eukaryota > Metazoa > Chordata > Mammalia > Rodentia > Muridae > Apodemus > Apodemus sylvaticus. The sequence continues at coordinate 51,016,558 of NC_067476.1, read as the reverse complement.
GCCTTGAAGGCCCCAGGGGGGTTCTTGTCTCTGCCTCAGGAGTGTTGAGATTATAGGTACATACTGCTATTGTGTCTGTATTTTATGTAGGTGTTGGGGTTTGAACTTGGGTTGCCATGTACAACAAGCAGTTTGCTAACTGAGCCATTTCTGCAGCCCTCTTCTGATCTTTTATCTGGATATTTCTTTTTTTTTTTTTTATTACCATTGTACTATTGTGCCCCTTTTAAATTCACACCATGGAATGGGATCTTAGGATGACAGAGGTGCGTGGATGATGCCTCCTTACATTGACTGGTGCAGGTGAGACACGGAATGGGATCATTATGACTGAGGCCCAAGCCTGGTGCTCTCCTTACATTAGATGGGAACTTTAGTGATCTTGTTACCCAGACATGGCCCAGTTTTGCTTTTGAATTGATATTATTTTTTAAAAAAAATCACCAATACAAGTAGGATCATGAAACAGCAGGCTTTTGGTAGCTTGACACATCATTCTAGACATTTGCTTGCAGCATTGAGAACGTTACCTTTCTTGCTTAGCTTCCTTGATTAAAGAAATTATACTCGATTTTCATATAAATAAAGATTGGTCTTATACTTTGTGTTACGTTTCTTTAAAATCACTACTAATTTTCACCTTTAAAAATCTTTTATAGGCTTCAACAAATAATGAAAGTTCTAATCACAGTTTTGGAAGCTTAGGATCTCTAAGTGACAAAGAATCAGAGGTAAGTAATTTTATTTTAAATGTGGTGCTGGGAAAGTAAGAGCTCTGCATTGTCTTCTAAATGACCGTCTCTTCCCTCCCCTTCCCAGCCTTGGTACTGAAGGTTACTATTTTAAAGGTTTTTTTAGAATTTTTTATGTAGTGGTTTTTTCCTTCCTCTGGGGTGGTGGTGATGGGAGTGGGGGTGGCCTTAATGAAGCACAACATTGAGATTAAGGATTATATTTGACATTAGAAAGAATACAGTGTTTTTTATTTTATAACTTAATTTACATGTGAATAATCTAAAGGTGTTATCAATGGAAGACCAGACATTCATGGTTTTATAAGATGAATGTGGGTTTTGAAGTATGCTGCATTTTGTAGTTTTTAAATTATTATTTTGGTATTTCCCATCTTAGATTGATCTTTATAAGGGTTTGTGTACTTTTCTAGCTATAAAAATATCTTTCTTCTTTGTAGAATTAATGGTGGAATCAAGCTGATGGTTTTCATTTTGTATACTTTTTTTAAAATGTGATAAATTCCTCTTGCTAGCACCCATTTACTGACCTCACCAACAAAGTAGGTGGTGTTTATAAGTGGACATTTAGATCCACAGTATGGTTCATTCTGTGCATGATATACTTGATGGCGTCTTCTAAGAATGGTGGACACAAATGTATTTGGGTTTAGCATTCTTGTTTTGATAAAGTGACTTTTTGTGAGTCTAGCCTTTTCTCTCCTCCGGTTATACAAGTTCTGTCCATTAATTTTAACCAATTTATGTGTGTATGTATGCGTGCATGTATATGTTTGTGTTTTTCCTCTCAATGTAACACATGTAGTGGGTTCTTTTAGTCTTTTTCTGCCAATAGGTTGTTAACACTTAGGAAATCTACTGCATTTGACTTCCTTGTCCGATGGAGAGAGAAACTCAAAGGTGGCTTCTCTTTAGCTGTGTTATTGAGAGAATCTAGAACCCTGCAGGCAGGCAGTCATGTGCAGCTGTACAGGCACCCTGCACTCCATAGGAGTGTGACATAGGGTTCTCACTCATCAGGCTTTCCCTTCCACAGAGACAACTGGCAGGCAGCTGAAAGGACTGTGCAAGTGACGGGACTTTATCTGCAGTAGGTTCCCTTGAGGTAAGCGGTAGCCGCCCTGTAGCATCAGTTCACAGTTTAGTTTTCAGATGAGCACATGTGTACTAAGAGCTTTAAAACAGCTTAGTTCTAAACCGAGTGGAGTTAAAAACAAAACAGTTTATCAAGAATATTTTTAGTTTATTTCTTCTGGACTTTGGAATATTCTTGATATTTTTCATAAATGAGTATAATCAGTAATTTCACATGTTCTTTCATAATCATGTGTTATGAAGAGCAGTAAAGTAACTTTAGATGTATTTCCTTTCTGTTATTTTTCCTTTCTGTTGTTGTTTTTTTTTTTTTAAACAGAAAAATATAGTAAAAGTTAGGTTCCCGACATAAGATCTTCATAGGGATAAAATGTTTTTATGTTTCCTTAGTTACCAATATTCATAATGCAGGTTATAGATCAAATATTTGGATTCTTTTAGAGGAATTAACCTAATAATAAAAATTTTCTTTAAAGAACTCTTTGGCTGCCAGACAGTGGCAGTGCACACCTTTAGTCTTAGCACTCTCGAGTCAGAGGCAGGTGGATCTCAGTGAGTTCGAGGCCAGCCTGGTCTGTAGAGAGAGAGTTCCAGGATAGCCAGAGCTACACAAAGAAACCCTATCTCAGGGAGACCAACAGCAACAACAACAACAATTCCATGTCTATATTTTTAGATGGATTTTAACTAGCTGTAGTACTTGTACAGATTTATTTGTGCAGACATTTGTGGCAGCATTAGGAAATCTTGAAAATCATTTGGCTTTTGCTGTCCTGTATTCTGTATGTGGGATTTTTACAAATTGTTAGTTAAGCCTAGTGGAACAGTATTTTGACATTTCTTCAATTTGTACATATTCCCTAATAGTCAAAGAAGTGACTTTCATTTTTCTACATTTCCTTGTCAGAAGTTGCTTATCCGGAAAACGAATCTCAGGTTTTATCTCTGTAGTAGAAACCTTATATGAGTTTCTTTGAAAAAATAATTTTGTACACAGTGAATATGAATGTTCTTAGGTTATGACTTAAGGCGTTGAGATGAAGTGGTCATGAAATAGAAGTGCTCTTGGCTCTAAATATGCAGAGTAGTCTAATCTAGGTAGTCCCGTTGTCTCCTGACACAACTCAAAGCCTTTTTTTTTTTTTTTAAATCTGTTTCCTGATTGTTATTTTTGGGATGGAAACAGGTCCTGGAGTCTGTTTGACATACAGATACTCTACAGTCCTAGCACCCTAATATAATTTTTAAAAAATACTGTTTCTATAAGCAGATAATACTGCAAGGTTTGTTTATGTCGTTTAGTGAGCTGTCCTCACCTAACCACACCCTCAGCTCAGTCATTTTCCTCCTAGCATTTACTTACAGATTAGAATCAATGTGTACACCCCATTGCTCTTTTAGTACTTAGGGTTTTAACTCACTATTTTCCCAGTTGTTTTCTGTTCACATACCCAGAACCATATTTTCTTCTGTCTTCTTACTATTAACACTGAAAAGTGCCTTATGTTATATTCAGTATTAGGTTGATTAAATCTACTTTAATTTATACTTTTATTTTATTCATCTATGCATATATGACTTATTTTTAGATGTAGGATTACAGAATAAAAACCTTTTGTGGGGGTTAGGAAGTTGTTACATCAGTGAAGTGTACTGTGCAAAAATAAAGAACTTGAATTCTTAGTTCCCACATAAAAAACTGCGTGTGGCAGCGTGTTCCTTGTGTTCAGGGGAATAGAGGCAGATCACTGGAATTTGTTGACTAAGCAGTCTAGCCAATCAGTGACCTCCAGGTTCAGTGAGAGACCATATTTGAAGAGTGAGGAAGACGGCTGACAATAACTTCTGAACCGTCTGCATCCTTGTACCTGTTTCTTTTTCCAGGGCCTGACTTTCAAACTCTAATGTGCAGTGGACCCCAATGCTTAGGGCAGTAGTTCCGTAGTATTTTGTTTCTGTTTTTTAAGCTGATGTATCCTACTAGACTCAAAAAGAAGAATGGATAGGATTTGATGTTATTAAGAAAAAGAAGAAAAGGGAAGGAGTCTAGAATGATTTAAAGTATTTTACCGTTTTAGACAGGCCAGCCAGAAGGAAGGTGACTGGATGGTAATAAGTTGAATTCTGTCTAGGTAATCCTGATAAATGAGATGGTACTGCAGGTAGCGGAAGACCAGAGGTGAAGACACAGAAGTCTCTGGCATGGGTGTTAGTAAAGGCTTAGGTTCAGATAACCACACCTTAAAGTGCTGGCTGAGGGCTCCTGTGGTTCCTGAAACATGCTTCAGGGAGCTTTTGGTGTCTTTGCTAATACAGTCCTTTCTTTTTCTTAGAGTTTTTAGAGAATTTCCAGACTTTGTGAGACATGGTGCTATCACACTGGTGCTTTATATATACATTATGTATTTGTATGTCCTAGTGTGACAAAAATCTTGAAGAAATAAATACTGATATTTGTAACCCACCCAAATGGTTTTGAGTTTTATTAGCTGTTTTCTTATTACTGTGATAGAATACCTGATAAGAACAGCTTAAGGAAAAAACTGTTTTGCCTCTACCTTGCACATCTTAGGGTTTGACCTGTCAGGGGTGCTGGAGAATGAAGAAAATGATAACGTTGGGATTGGGTGGGCTGTGTGCTTCAGTGAAGATACACCAGCACCAGCCAGGAAACTCTGTGTTTATTTTATACATCTGAGTAGAAGAGGCAAGTTGAGCTACTCTTGGTAGGGGTCTCTGCAGGGGAGTGCAGGCTCAGGCTATATCACATTTAGTGCACACACCATCAGAGTCTTCACATAGAGCACGGCATTGGGGTCCTTGACATGGCTATAGTCATGTCAATAGTGCACACTACCCATATGTGGGACTGTCTTTGGTTATTGGTATTTTTTCCATAAAAGTGTGAGGGGCATGCTCATCAATCTCCTGGGATGGCGATGTTCTCCCCCGACCCCTCTCTGATTCCCTTCTCAGAATCAGCACCCAGATTCCCCGTGGAGTATTTTTGGAAGTTTTTGGAGTATTTCTGAAAACTTGGAAATAATTGTTTTCTAGGCATTTATTTAGCAACTGAACAAAAAGTTGTTAAATACTACCTTTTATAAAAGTGTGTGTGTGTGTGTGTGTGTGTGAGAGAGAGAGAGAGAGAGAGAGAGAGAGAGAGAGAGAGAATGAGTGTGTGTGGGGGGGGCAGATGGTTTTGGTTTACTGTTCTCAGGCAGAAAATAATTCCAAGTTAATTGAATAGAAAACTTAATGGAAGAAAAAAGTGAGATTTTTAATTGAAAGTTCATTCTAGTATAGTAGATGATGAGTAGAAGGTTCTTGAACGAATATGTAAACGTCCCTGCCAACCCATCTCATTCATGAAGGATCTTTGTCCCTCTTTGTCAGCAATCCGTGCCATTCATCTTAGCTGCTCGTGGCACCTATTATGTCACATGATGCCAGTATGTCAAGTCATCGAAAGTTTTCAGACTTTCAGCTCTCAAGATTGAGTTCTACAGCTCTTCTATATTGCTAGGAACCCCAGTAAACTTCTTAAATATAGTTTACCAGTATTTACCACTTTAGAAATTTAAAACAAAATGTGGGACCATTTAAATTAAATATAGGTTTAAATATACAACCTATAAATCATCAGTAAAAATCCTCCAGTCTTTACACAGCCTCTGAAGTATTCCTTGTTAATAAGTGAGTGAAAATTCAGTGTACCAGCTACAAATAGTTCCTACACACTTAAACCCGAGCAAGGTTTGTGAGGCTTAACACCTTACACTGGATAATTTGAGGGAAACAGAGGAGACTGTCCTATATAATCAGTGAAGGTATTTAATACTGTCTCCTCGGCTCTTCTGCTCCGTGGTAGCTAGAATGCCTTCAGGTATTGCCGAATACTGTCTGATAGTGGGAGGGAAATATCTTTTGCTAAAGGTCTATTCACTAACAGAGCAGACAAAATTTAAAGTATATTAACCATGGAGGTGAATTATAACTATCTAAAATTTAAATCACCAATGTGCAAATAAGCTCACAGAATGTCACTTGCCCATAGTCACACACATGGTAAGTTAATGGTAGAAATTCTAATTCAAAAACCTGTCTCATTGTAAAATGATACTCTTAACTATAAAAGTGTGGAGAGCTCTATCTTGATGGCTAAGGTAGTGTGGAGCTTGCTGGATAATCACCCTAATTAGTCTTCAGAAAACTAATTTGGAGTACAGAGTCTTTAGGTTTAAGATAATTTGTAGTAGTTGTCAGATATGCCAGCCCAAGAAAGGTCTGGATAAGAGCATTCACAGGTGTTAATTTCACATGTGATGTTTAGATTGTACAGGCTCTGCACTTAAGCTAGTATTTGCTGAGAATTTTGTTTTCAATGTTCTATTCTTTAGTAGAGTTTTAAAGATACTAGAAAGATGCATTTTTATGGCAACAAAATATGGGAACTATTTTACTAATGGTCCTTTATTTCTCATTTTCTAAAATAACCAAGTAACCATGACATCCTACTGCCCAGTGTATTTATATAGCCTAATTAGTTTTCTGCTGTATGGCACAATTTTGTTTTTTAATTGTACTAGAAGATGTATCATTTTATGTGATTGGTGTTTTGTGTATATGTGTGTCTGTGCACCAAGGGCATGCCTGATGCTGGGAGAGGCCAGAAGAGAGTAGTGGATACCATGAAACCAGAGTTCCTGATGGTTGTGAGCTACCGTGTGAGTGCTGAATTTTCTGCAAGAGCAGCCCGTACTTTAGTTGTTAAACCATCTCTTTAGCCTAGGAATAATATTCTTAATTTTAGAAACTATGAAATGCATATTACACAGGAAATTCATAATTTATCATGACTTTAGATAGATAGCCTTATTTTTGTCCCAATGATACATCAAAATCACTTCTAGAGTTTTAAAGACATTTTTCTAGAAATAGTTATATTTGGAATGGAGACTTTGTTTAGAAATAAAAACTTTGTAAATTATTGAAAATCATTGCCAATAGAACTGTTGAAAATAAAACTAATCTACACTCAAACACACATGAGATAAATAAAATGTACTATTGTAGAGAAAGAGTGTTTGTGTGTGTGTGTGTGTGTGTGTGTGTGTGTGTGTGTGTGTGAACTGAACTTAGAGCATGTACCAGGCAAATTCTTTACTACTGAGCTCTACACTTATTCTACAATAGTGCTAATTATTGTATACAGATCTTGAAATGTGGTAAGTATTCTCATATATTAATATTGTTAAGTACAGACTGATAGCCTTTGAAGTTAAATTTTGGAATGTGAATATTCTACATTTGATCTTCGTCAAAGGCTGAGAAGCAATTCATATTTCCTTCACCACATTTACACTTAAGGTTATCAGAGACAGTTGGATGGTTCACTGATTAAGAACACTTGATGCTTTTGCAGAGGTCCCAGGTTCAGTTCCCAGCATCCATATGGTGGCTCACACCATCAGTAACTCCAGTTCCTGAGGATCACACCCCCTCTTCTGGCTTCTACACGCACATGCATGATGCATGCAGGAAATCATCCAGAAAGTAAATACATAAAGTAAAAATAAATCTTTTTAGAGAAATAATGTGTCATGGTGTGTGTGTGTGTGTGTGTGTGTGTGTGTGTGTGTGTGTGTGTGTGTAAAACTAGGAACTTGTGTTTAAGGTACTGACTGCAGTGCATGTATGCAAGACAGTTATCATTTCGTGTGTATCACAATGGGACATAAATTGAAACTACTGTTCTAAAATTTGCTTTTGTAATTACTTTAATAATGTCAAGGCTGCAGGGTAAATTAACTCAAGTTATTGCTTCTCAGATTCACCCAACCCATCCCTCACAACTGTCCTATATGGCTGTTTGGTTTCGAGTTTGTGGCTTGAAAGCTGCTGACAAGATAATTTGAATAAGGTGAAAGTTCAGCTGGATTCTAATTTTATAGTGCATTCTACTTAGCAATTCTAAAGGAAAAGCCAGAGAAAAGAGAACGTGAATAAACAGTTATGGTGCATAACAAAAAGAAAATGGCGCACTAAATTATCAAATTATTCTTCACTAATATTGAAAACTTAGTATGTTCTTTTTAACATATGGGGATTCAGTTTTAAATGACCCAAGTAAAAGCTTAGGTTCGAATGAGAGGATGTAAGTAAGATGTCGTCGGGGCTCAGAGAGGGCAGATGTCGGGGTAGACTCCTTCTCAGGGGTGGGCGCTGGCCATGTGTGACAACATGGAAATGTGCAGGCTTTAAAAGAGTGCAACTGTCCGTTTTTGAGTTGAGTGGTTACTCATTTCTTCTGCTGCTCTCCACTTTCATACGATACTGTCATGTAAAAGAAGCAATGCATCATAAAATAAAATACACCCAGACTTGCTAGTGTGTTTATTTAGAGTAGCAAGAAAAACTTATATTTGATGATGAGGCCTTAGGATGGTGTGTATGTAAACTTCTACAGGGGATGTTGGAGCTAGCAGTGTACAAATGTCCTTTGAGGGGTCAAAGTTTCATGTGAAGATTTCTGGATAATCATTAATTATTAAAGTTTTGTCGCTTTTTCAGGGATGGCCAATTCAAGTTTCAAGTCATTAGTAGCTGGAACTATCCTTGAATTTGAATGTCCATATTTCATAATAAGTTTTTATAAAAATGCAATAAACTACAAGGAAGCAAGAAAAAAATTTACAACAGAATTTGCTATATTCTAATCTAGTTCTTAAAGTTTAGAGAAAACAGGGTATCTTTAAACATTTGTTTTTATTATTTAACACGTATGTATATTTTGCTTGCATTTATGTCTATATACCTCATGTGAACCTGATGCAAAGGTTTGAAGAGGCTGTAAGGTCTGGAACTGGAGTCACAAATAGTTGTGAACCTCTTTGGAGATGCAAGGAATTGAATCCTGGTCCTCTGAAAGAGCAGCCAGAGCTCTTAACAACTGAGCTATTTCCAACCCTGAAAACTGACTGTTTACACATTTGACATTCTGGGGAGAGGGGCATTAATTTGCATTGACTTTTTTTTTTAAAATAAGAATCCATGTTTTGATATGCGCCATTAAGTAATAAAGATATTTCTCAATTATTATCCTGTCTCAATCCAGTTTAACAAATTCTGTCCAAAAATGTGGTTAGCCATTGACCAGTGGGATAAGCTGGATGGCTTAGTGGTTAAGAGCTCTTTTTGCTCTCATATAGAGGACCCACATTTAGTTCCTAGTATATGTGTGGTAGCTTACAATGTCCTAGAATTCAAGTTCTAGGAAATTCAATTCAATTTTGTGACCTCTGTAGGTAACAGATATGCACATACTACATGTACATATATACAACCCAAACATCAATATACATAAAACTAAAATTAAAAAAAATGAAACTCTATTCTTATCAGCTGTAGGCAAAAGTTGGTCATGACATCTGTTCACATTATAATAACCATCTTTGAATTTGGTGTGTGGATATGAAACATTCAGACAGGCAATGAATTATACTTTTCAAGTCAATCATTGGCTTAATGAATATTTCATCAAAGATACTCAATATTACTATAACTTTTTCGTGTATTTTAAAGTGCTTAAGTTTTAAAGAATTTAGTTGGAGAGAAATTAAATGTTGCCCTGTTAGCTATAGTGATTTTGTTAAGATTTTATCTGATGTGCATTGCCTGTTTAGTTAGGCTTTGCAGATTCTAGGTAATAGAGCAAACTGTATTGTCAACCTCCTTTCCGTTGATGTGCTGTATCTTCATACACTGTAATTCTTTGTTTAGTGTATTTATGCTGGTGATATTAAGGGTCTTTCTCGTCTGAGGCTTATAGGGATAAGATTCATAATGATTTATTTTTGCCACAGCACTAGCATTCCTTGTTCTTACCATAAACTTTTTTGCATTGAACAAAGACAACTTCACCTCTAATATAAACCAAGAAGCACATGATTAGCTATAAAACCTTTGGCAAACACTAATCTAAGTCTCAATGAAAGTATAGCATTCATTAATTGTTGAGTGCTTTAAAATGCACTTTTGTTTTTCAAACAAATTTTCAAGTGCTAGAAAATACTATGTAAGTTTGTACTATATCAAGTCAAATGTCAGAATAGTGTGTCTCAAGTGCCCGGCCTTTGTAAAGCTAAACTGTTTATGTGTACTAGTCTTTCCTTCGTTCTCTCCCAGTCACTGTTCTGCTGTTGGTTGGGAGTCTTAGGCCTTTTATAATCATGTATTCTTTTCACCTCGCGCTAACACAAATTCAGCTCTACCTTCTCTGTCAATCCTTACAGCTACTGTGGGTTAGCTGAAAAAGGTAGAGAAGGAAAGAAAAATATCATGATAAGCAAGGACAATAATAAACTTGAAAAGTTCTATAGAAAGCATTTGATCTATGAAAATTTCACATGTTACATATATATACAAGTTGTGTCATTGATGTCTTTGGATTGCTTCAAGGAAACCATTGAGTGTGATGAGTAGTTTTTATAGTCGTAATATGCTTCTTCAAAGGAGCGCTAATAGAATTAATATATTAAAATAAGATGCCGTCTCTTCAGGTGTGGGTAGCAGTGGCATCAGATGTATCTCTGTAGGTTAGAGCCTTAGCATAGTCATCTTTTCCTTTAATAATTTCTGAGTCCTTTTCTTTCTTCAGGCATTTGTAAGACAGTTTGAAAATTGCAGGTAGTATTCTGAACTTTGTTAGTGACGAGTCACTACAGTGATTAAATATGTTGTGAGTTTCTGTATGTTTTCCTCCAAAATTCTAAATCTTCCGAGAGGCCTGTGTACAAATGAATGATTCAGAGGATTAGCAGTGCTGGCCTTCATTGAGGATTTTTATTTTGTTTAATATCAATGTTACTCGGATTATTTATATTTAAACCCAACTATTCTATGTACATTTGCATTAGGGTTGTTGTTGGCCTAACTGTAGGTTCTGAGGGAGAAAGAGTGTTAAGTGTGTCCATAAATAGAAAATATTTTTCTATTTTCTATTTCACATTTTGTAAATTACTTGTAAGCTTATGAGGGTAGAAACTACTAATCCTTTTACATTATGAAACATAAAATTTTGAAACAAAGTGCATGGACATATGGGGTGATTAACAGGGTAGTTGTTAACATAAAATAATTGATTGACATCTGATATCATTGTGTACTGAGTATACTTCAGGTGCTGTGTTCCAAGTGTGTTCCTTATCCAGTCCCCACATTCCTACAGTGCTGACAGTAAATGGATTTCTGGTGTGATATGACAGTGATTGTAGTACATGTTAGATCAAGGGTTTATTAGTCTGTTCAGAAATTCATGGTACCTGGCTTATTAAGAAAATGCCATTCCATACAACCCCAAGAATGTCCACAAAGTGAAAGAAGGAACGTTAGGACATCCCAGGCAGGCAGAAGGTCTGGGTTCAATAGCAATGCTCACTTTACAAGCTAACCTAAATGTATTGTGGCTTCACAGTCTGTCTTTCACTCACTCTATACAGTCCTTCTGGACATTACCACTTGTTTCCTATCTCTTGTACTTTAAAGTTATTTTAGATTTTTTCTCCCCTCGTCATTTCTCAAACTCGCATCTCATTTTAAACTGCTTATTGAGTGAACTGTGTAATGAATGTTTTCCTAAATATGTTTGCAAATTTGTACGTGATATACTACAATTTCACTCCAGCCCTCTTGTGATGGCCAGAATGTTAGCATTCTAATGGTTTGCATTAAAGAAATCTGTTTTCCCCCAATGAAATGTAGCATTCTCAGCCTATCTAAATGGGTGTTCCTTGGAGTGAACCACTTAGAACATGGTATCTTCTAAATAAAAACTGCTGATTTCTACTATTACTTTTGTAATTAAATTTTATGATTTTTGTCGTGTGGTTTAGTTAAAATCTAAAAATAGAATTCAAATAGGACTTTAGTGTGCTTTAAACTTAGTGTGGTGTTAGTTTACTCTGAACAATTGTTATTTCTTGGGTGGTAGATTTATTTGTTGTAGACTGGGTGAGGTGGCACACACCTTTTATTCCAACACTCATGAGACAGAGTGTTACTCTGTAGACAGGAGGGTTGCTGTAAGTTCAAGGCCAGCCTGCTCTACATAGCAAGTTCCAGGATAACTAAGGTTATATATTGAGGGCCCCCCCCCCCCAATTTTTATTTGTTGTCAGAGATTATTGGAATATGAATAATTTATTACTCAGGGACTTGTTTTTATTTTAATGCATGGTTAGGATTCTTCATAAATTAACAGGATTTCCTTTAAAAAAATCTATGGTTTATAAAGTGAAAATCAGGCAATATATGATGGTTAAATACACAAATATACAGTAATGTTTTGAAATACCTGTAGTTAATTCATTTAGGTTTTGATCCAGGGCATGAAGCATGTCAATTAGAGAGAATTTAAAGAGCATTTAGATTTGGGGGTTGCACAAAACTAAATTTGCTTTGACTCTTGCTATATAGTACTAATAGTACAACCATGAACAAATTGTTAGTCATTCGTCTATTTGTCCAGTAATAACATGCTAGGCTCCATAGTGAAGGGGTGAGGTGTGAAGAAGATAGAATTTTTATCTGTAAGGAATTCAAAGATACAGCTGGGTATGGTGGTGCAAGTCTTTAATCTCAGCACTCAAAAGAGAAACAGGTAGATAGCTACCTGGGTTGCATAGTAAGACTGTCCCCTACCCCCATCCTCACCCCTACCCCTACCCCCAAACATAATCTATTACTTTACTATAATTGTTCTTGAATAATAATTGCCAGGCATTCAGATGAATGGTCTCTTAGTTTGGGTTAAATATGTCAGTTTTTGTTTGTCCCTATTTTCTCATTGAAATTTAATTTTTATAGACTAAATATATATGAATAGTAAAAAAGTAGGAAAAAGTTAATTTTCCTCTCTTCTGACTTAAGAATACTAAGGTCTAATTATTCTCAGATTTCTCATTTTTCCTTAAGCCAAATTCTGTAAATGTGAATTTCAGTTATATCTTCTAAATAAATTGCATGCCAGTGATTGAATTTGCATCCTGTGGGCACCATTGAATGCTTTATTTGGCCTCAAAAGTAAGATCATTTTTATATTGACAGTAATAATTTTGCATATTAAGACTGTAATTTAAAATGTTGTTAACTTATTTTCCTTAGACACCAGAGAAGAAACAATCTGAGTCATCCAGGGGAAGAAAGAGAAAAGCAGAAAATCAGAATGAAAGTAGTCAGGGTAAGCAGACGCCATCTTCCTTCAGAGACTGTACACACTTAACAGTTCATTACTCTGACTTTTAACTAATTAGGCCATAACTGGTGAATAAGTGGCTTTGTGCTTCGGATATTTTCTATCTAGTATGTATTCTTTGCATTTATAATAGCATGAGACTGCAGGCCTTTGTACTGTAGATAGGTAGCTCATGATTACTGTGTGGAGACGTTAACATTTCTATATTGTTTATTTGGGTTTAGAATCTGGTAGGCATCTTTTTAATCTCCTTTCAGTTTTCCAGTCTTATCTCATTTTAAAACTAGCAACCCATTCTCTTTCTTATTTAAAAAAAATTATAGGAATAGATTCTCATTAAATTAAAGCACTTGTTTTTGGTTATGCCCATTTTCATCCTTTCTTATATATCTACTTTTTGTGATATAAACTTAAAAGTTATTGTCATTATATTATACATGATCTTAAAAAGTGTGTGTGTGTGTGTGTGTGTGTGGTGCTTGTGTGCATATGTGCTTGCAGATGAGTGTATCTGTGCTTGTGTACACAGGCCAGAAAATGTTAATATGTCAGGATTCCTCTGTCACTTTCTTCCTCTTTGAGGTAGGATCTCTCCTTCAACCTAGGACTCATTTTTCTTGCTTGGGCTGGAAGCCAGCAAGCCCTAGTAATCCTCCTGCCTCCGTTCTGCTTAGACCTGGAGTTGTAAGTGTGTTAAGATGCCCAGCTTGTTATGTGGGTGCTGGGACCTGTCAGTTGTGGGATCTAAATTTTAATCCATGTGATCACACACTAAGCACTTTTAGCCACTTAGTCAGCTCTGTAGTGCAGAAGACATGATTTCTTATAACACACTGGTACTGTTTAATGTGGTCCCTGGAAAGATGGACAGTAACTTGGGTACCTCAGTCATGTATGCATGGGAGTTGAGTGTTCTGGAGCCAGTGTTTAGGCTTGTGATCTACCTTACCACTTACATATTGCACTAGAATCAAAGGGTGTGCCATAGCAGTTGTCTGGGAAACAGAGCAGATTTGTCTAGGGCCTTTTAAAGGTGTTTAATATGTTTGATCTCACATTACAGTTGCTTCCTTTTGTCTTGGAGTAGGCCCTCCAACCTATGGTTAGTGGACATGTAAGTTCATTGTAAAGATTTCTGAGTTTGAGGTCTATAGAATGAGTTCCAGGACAACCAGGGCTACACAGAGAAACCCTGTCTTGAAAAAAATCCCAAAACAAACAAACAAAAGGTACATTAACTCATTTCAGCAACAGACTCAGAAAATCTTAAAAGTAAACCCCTAAATAAGGTGGGGCTTCTGAACTAGTTTAGCTAACTTGTTCTTAAGAACTAGTGTATTTAGGGGGCCATTGAGACGGCCTAGTAGTTAAAGGCACTTGCCACCAAGCCTAACAACTTGAGTTCAGTCCTTGGGCTTACATAGTTGAACAAGAGATCCAACATCTGCAAGTTGACCTCTGACCTCCACATGTATACTGTGACTGCTCCCTATGTACTCTCAGACAATAAATACATTTAATAAAAATGAACCCAGGCCTTTTTTCTGTCTGGTCTGCCACCCACAGAAATGCTGGGTGAGAATGGTTCCTTAAATTGGATCTCCTCAGTTCTTCCTCATTGAACATTTGCTTTAGAGTGGCACTAGCTTGTTGTGTTTCCCACCGTACTTTTCTTTACAGTGAACTTCAAGCCCAGAAGCAACCCCTTCCCCTTTCACCTCATGACTATTTTAATTTATATTTTCACTCCGTAACCAGTAATATATAATAGAAATACTGTTGCTTCTAGGAAATCATGTCTGTCTCTGAAACTAACAAACAATGGACTAACTTCCTCCTTAACAATAATGAACATTGGTGGAGTGGTTCTTGGTTAAAATTCAATTTCTAATGAGGGAAAGACAAAGTGGAAGTGGGGCTATATCCTGAAATTAAATGTCACATATATGGGAAAGGATATACCAGATAAAAACATATATTTAATTAGAGGAAAAAATTAGGGAACTAGGTTCTAGGTAGGCAGCCCTCTGTCTGTCTTTACTAGCCAGTGGTAGCTCGGCACGATTTTCAGGGATGTTATCAGAGACAGACAGAACATTCCTTTGGGATAAGTCTCTGCAATCTAGTCTGATATAAATAAATTGATATGAAACTGTTGTTCGTATTTTTTAATAGCATTTGTTGTTTCCAAGTCCTAATTTTTTTAAAAAAGAAAAGGTTCTTTAAAACTAATAGAGACTGCGTTTTAGGGCAGAACATGTAAAGAGTAGTGTGACCTGTCACAAGCTTCCTTAGCGATATGGTTTTAAGAACAGTTTTTAAAATGTAGACTTTTAAAACATACATCCTGTTAATTTGCAGCAAATACATTTTAGAAAACATAGTCAGACCCTAACTAAAACAGAAAAAGGAGGACAAAGGAAATCAAAACATATTTTACAAAACATTGACAACAAGCATATTGTTGTCTGCCTAGCTCATTAGATATGGCTTTGTATCAACCAAAGCTGGTTTTCATTATTATTCTTAACAAAGTGTGGTTTAGTTTGTCAGATGCAAAGTTGCAATTTGTCTTTTTAGTTTATTAGGTTTTTTCTTTTCTGGGATTACTAGAATATTAAGAAACATTAGTAATGTTTTAAAGATCAAATTCCATTTGCTGAGGGTTTGACCGTGTAGCTCAATGGTAGCCTGGCTGAAGCCCTGGGTTCAGTCCCTAGCAGCACTCTCCTCAGAAGAGAGGGTGGGGTGCAGAGATGGAGAGGCTGGGAGAGAGAAACGGGGATCTTCAGTGGTCTTTATCTGACTTGTCAGCAGTTAGTACTTCTATAAATTGGCATGTTTCTATTAAAATTTGATTAGATTGTGATTTGATTAGATTTTATAAATGTTGAAAGATTATTAGTCTTTTTAATACTCGTTACCTTATTAAAATGCCACACTTAAATAAGTGGTTTTATATGCTTTTAATTAAATAAGTTATATTTTAATTTGGCATTTTTCTCTTTTTGATGTAATAAATGGTAGATAATCATGACTGGCCTTTATATAATTTTTTTATATTTTATATTTTAGGAAAAAGTATTGGGGGACGTGGCCACAAGATTAGCGACTATTTTGAAGTAAGTTTATTAAGAATTATTTCTAGTTCCAAATCTTGTGTAGTTCTTCTGCAAGTTGAAAATCATTTCTTTGAAGAACAAGGTCAGCTTTTGAGAATAATGCTAACATGTGTGATATTTCTTTCCTAGAAACACGACAAACTTTCAGAGTTCTTACATTCTTGGTTAAGCAACCCATATTGTAGGTAAAGTTAGCTGTTAGTGGTCTGTTTGCAGATAGAGGAAGTGCCTACCTGGATGGCAGACTGGGTTGGACTAACATAGAACCTGCGTTCTTACTGCTTCCTAGCAACACTGGGCCCTGTGGATGGGGACCAAGTCACTGAGAAGAGATGTGACTCTTGAGAAGCCCTGGAAAACATAGCCGTGCTTTCTGTTTTTCTTAATCTAGACTATTTTCTTGCTTCTGCATACTTTTGGCTTCTAATTTCTGTTTGAAAACATTGATTGCTTGTTAAAACAAATGTTACTTCTTCATTTTGTAAGAGCAGAATTGACTGAGTAAGACAAGAGCTAGGTTCAGACAACACCAAAAAAAATCTCCAAAACTTTTTTTTTTGTGGGTAAGAGAGTGTTTTTTTTTTTTTTTTAACTATTTCTAACCCCAAATAATCCACTGCCCTCTGTTTAGTTAAGCCACTCAAGGTTAATGTTATGCTTGGAGTAGGGATAAATTCAAATAATCATAGTCTCTTGAATGCATACTATGTGCTAGATGATAAACTAAGCCCTAGATAAGATGAATAAAGAAAAATTCTTGGGTTGCAGGAAGTTGTTATGAACACACTAGCCATTTTCCATCTCAGCCATTCATATCAAACTTTTTTTGGGTGGGGGGTTGGATTTGGTTTTTTCGAGACAGGGTTTCTCTGTATAGCCCTGGCTGTCCTGGAACTCACTCTGTAGACCAGGCTGGCCTCGAACTCAGAAATCCGCCTGCCTCTGCCTCCCAGAGTGCTGGGATTACAGGCGTGCGCCACCACTGCCCAGCTTCATACCAAACTTTACATTAAAATTAATATGTGGTGAAGTAGACAGTAAACTGTACTCCTAGAGGAACCAAGCAGCAGTGAACTGTGTTCTTCTGTCCTTGGCACAGAAGCCTGACCTAGGAGGAAATCACAGTGGGGCAGGCTGTGGCTTCTATACGCACTTGAAGGTGTATATTCCATAAGAAAGAGTAGGATTGGTAAAGATTTTTTTTATTGTTAACAGGGAAAAGATTTGTCCTATATAATTATTTTATATAATGTACTGAATATTTAGATATCATAGCAGATCTTATGAATAATGATTCTAAGATAGTTGCATTGACTAAAATCATATGTAAGTATCTAAAATTTTTTGAGATTAGAGACTGGTTTCCTTTAAAGACAAATTTATTGGGAAACTGCTTAAATTTTGGAGGAAAAAAATAAACATGTTCATTCTGGGGGTGATTTGGCTTTGAGTAAACCACAATATAACAAATTATACTCTGAAAATAAAGTGTAGTAGGCATCGTTTGTTATAGGATATAGTCTTAGGCTTTATATGACTGAACATGTTCTTGCTTTTTCTGCATCCATTTAAATTACTGGTTGATTTTTATCTGAAAGCAAAGTATAATTAGGTCTGGGATGTAGACCATCTGTGTGAGGCCATTGGTTCACTCCCCTGCACTAGAAATAAAATAAGATATATTTGAGTTAATTCCTTAGTGCCAAGTCTGAAATAGCAACTATGCTTTCCCATTTCTTTTCTCAGTACCAAGGTGGAAATGGCTCGAGTCCAGTAAGAGGCATACCTCCAGCAATCCGTTCTCCGCAGAACTCACACTCACATTCCACTCCTTCCTCATCTGTAAGCTTTCCTAGTCAAGGTTCTAATGCATTGTCTTTGCCTTAGAGGTTACACATACTGAGTAACTTACAATGTGCTGTTTTTGTTTTATATATACTTTTATATAGTCATGTTTATGTTTTAAATGGTAAATCACTTCAGTGGCATAGTTGAATCTTCTTTAATGATCTGATTCTTCTGGAACTTTTATTTTTGGACATGAGTTTATTAGCGAGGCATTATGCTGTTTGCCTGTAATCCCAGTCCTTAAAAGAGATGGAAGCTAGAGAATTGGGAATTCAAGATCTAGGCTAGAGAAATGCCTCAGTGTTTAAGAGAACTCTGGTTTCTCTTCCAAAAGACCTAGGTTCAATTCTTCACACTCAGAATGACCACTCCCAAACATCTCTAACTGTGTGATTTGAAACACTTTCAGGTCTCCACAGGTACCAGGCATGCATGAGGTACATAGGCATACATGTGGGCAAACCACCCATACACATAAAATAAATAAGTAAATACACAAAATTTAAATTCCTAGGAATTTAGAGTCATCGACTGTAGAGAGTTGAGGGCCATCCTGAGCTCCTTCTCTGTTTTTAAGTGAATCTTGGAGCTGTTGTTTCCTGCATTGATTGTGTGTACCCAGGTAGTGGTCCTCTGCTACTAAAAAAACAGTCAGTAGAGCCTGTGGGCTGCAATAAATACTGTAGCATCTCTTTAACTTTGTTATTGATTAAATTTCTTAACATGGAAACAATCCTGAATCATTTAGGGGGAATTTGAAGAAAAAGAAGGGCTATTCAGTTCAGCATAGAGAAAGTTATTAGAATTAGCCTGCTACATTTGTGTTTCTAACATTTTAAGATACAGTTTTTATGTGCATTGTTTTGCATTTTAAATTTTATTTTTCCTTTACTTGGAAATTGACTATTTAACCAGAAAAGCTTTCTGTAATTCAAAGATGAATTATAAATTGGTAAAAAACCAGACGTTGTCTTACTTATTCAAGCACCCTGTCATTATATCCTCTTCTGCTCATTGTCTGCAGACATAGTCAAGTCTTACCCATTTTGTTCCTTGTGATGCCATACCTGGACATTTACAAAGGAAGGCTTAGGACTCAACTTTGAAAGCTAATATAACATTGATACAGTGTTGCCACCCCTGTTTACAGATTTGAACCATAATACTCATTAATAAATGTGTGATTTTTAGCGTACTTATGTCCATGCATCTTTATTTTAGTACTAAAAAAATCTAGACATTTATGATTTTTGTTTGCCCCCCCCCCCAACCCCTGGGGTTTCTGTATGTCTAGCCTAGAACTCAGAGAGATCTACCTGCTTCTGTCTCCCAATTAATGGGATTAAAAACATGAGCTATCCTGCTCAGTGATTTCTTCTTTTATTCATGATAATCTTTTTAATATTTTTGTTCCAGGCCATACTTTGTTTATAGGGCATTAAGCTTTTGTGGATCTGAGTATAAGCCTCTTTAGATCAAGGAATGTATGGTTGTTCACACTGGGTCTCATACAGGAGGTACTCAAGAATGCTTGTTGAATCAATTATTGATGGTTAAAAGTGTTTAAAAGTATTACAAAACAAAAATTTTCAGAAATGTTAAGTAATTGTTGCTGAGTAGAAACTTTTTTTTACCTGAGGTAGAAATTTTACCCTAATTTTCAGGTTCGACCGAATAGCCCTTCTCCTACCGCATTAGCTTTCGGGGACCACCCTGTTGTACAACCAAAGCAGTTATCCTTTAAGATCACTCAAGTAAGTAATAGTTTTAAATTTCACTATGACTTTTAGGAAAACTCTGACCAATTGTATGAACAATTAAAATGTTTATGGTTTGTTCTGGATATGATTGTAAAGTAAAATTGAACATAAGAGCTGACTTACTAAACTAAAACATCTGCAGGGCAGGAGGAACTAAAGCATCCAACTTCCCACCAGCTGGCCCTTTGTTACACTTGAGCAAATGTCTCAAGCAGAGCAGTCAGTCTTGCTCACTAAATGGTTTTGAACCAGCTACCAAGTGTGTGTGTGTGTGTGTGTGTGTGTGTGTATGTGTGTGTGTGTGTATGTATGTATGTATGTATGTATGTATGTATGTAGTTGGTATCTTCATGATGCTGCTGTTAGAAGTGAATACTAAAGTCATTTCGGTGTCTCTATGTTTATACCACTTAGAAGAATCATCTATATCGTTATGTAGATATATTAATGTCATTACTATTAATATATAGTTTTATGAATTTTGAACACAGATCACATGTTTTTGAAGGTTTGTTGTTTCTTCTTTGCTTTTTGGTGCCCAGGATTGAATTTGAGGACCAGTGCAAGTAACAGGCAGATGCTAAACTGTACACCTAGTTTATACCACTATTCATTCATTGATTTGTTCATTTTACATGCATCAGTTTCTAGTTAATGCATTTTCAGACTTAAGATTGGAGAGTTGATCTGTTGACGGAGCACCTTGATTCCACAGCAGTACATTTTCTTAGTCTTCCTGAGTCATGTCCAGACTGTGGTACCTGAGCTGGGTGTGGTGGCGCACGCCTTTAATCCCTGCACTCTGGAGGCTGAGGCAGGCAGATCTCTTAAGAGTTCAAGGTCTGCATGATCAAAACATACCTATCATAGCAATCTATAGTGCAAACATTTGTGTATGAGCTTTAATAAATTGTATACAAGGTTTTCAGCATTTATACTTCAGATTCTTAAACTACACCAAGATGTCTGGGAATGTCTTTTTACATACCACAAACTATTGTTCTTGACTGTTTGAAGTTAATAAAATCTACCCTCCTATTTATGTATAATGTATATAGTAGAGATAATAAAATGTATCTTTACTTATCTTTTACTTTATATTTAGACTGATCTTACAATGCTGAAATTGGCTGCATTAGAAAGTACTAAAAATCAGGACCTGGAAAAGAAGGAAGGTCGGATAGATGATTTGCTCAGGGTGAGTAATATGTCGTGGAGAAGGAATTATGTGACTTAATTTAGCAGCAGTTAAACTATTGAGAAAATACTAAATATGACAATGTTTTGTATTTTAAAACAATAAACTTTTTCTAGTACTTTTATGTGATTGAAAATCCACTTTAGAGGCTCGATGGCTCAGTAGTTAGCTTCTGCAAGCGCGTATACAGATATATACACTCCTAGTTAAAATAAAAGACAAATGTTGAAAATACCCTCTTTAAAGTCAGAATAGTTGATTAGCTCTCTGAGTGTGAATTGAGAAATTGTTGAAGAAGTAGAAATAAGTTTACAATTTTTTCTTTGGCCATCTACCTCCAGTTAGATAACCCATTTCCTGTTAAATAGTGTATTGCGCTCTGCCCACATCAGATACCATTAAGGATGGAATTACTGCCTTAAAATCCTGTGAGATTTTTAATGGACGCTTTATTTTTAAGAATAAATTGAGGATTAGCAACTTCAGTTACAGGGGATTCGAAGTGCTCTTCTGGCCTATTTGGGCACTCCGTACATGTGGTGCACAGATATATATGCCAGCAAGACACTCCGTAGACACATAAAGTAAATCTGAAAGTATGTAAATAAATAAATCTAAGGTATTTGGCAAGTGGCTTAGCAGATAAAAGTGTTTGCTATGCAAGCTTGGAGACCTGCCTAAAAGTCGGAGAGAACTGACTTCACAAAGTCGGAGTTTGCACACAAATACCATGGCATTTGCACTCACACCCTCAGACACACATACATCATGCACAAACACAATACATTTTTAAAACATACCCAAAGTATACTTAGAATGTGAGTAAGGCATAAAGCAGAATTTCTTTTCCCTTGCAACTCATTAGGATCACCTACCTGATAGAAGTACTAATTTTAAATTCTCCCATGGAGTTCTGATTAAATTGATGTGATGTAGCTTAGATGTTGATAATTTTAAGAGCTTCTACCTACTATTGTAATTCAAACCAGCACTGTGAACCAGTAGCACCACAGCATAATAGCACCAATACCTGTGATGCCATTGTAACCTTGGAACACTGCTCTGTCACAGCCCTTACTACTCAGCCACTCTTTTGGCATCAGTGATATATGTCTTTATCATTCCTTTTGTTTCCTTATAGTTACTAACATGCACGCACATGTGTGTATGTTGGTACTGGTGATCAAACACAGGACCTCCCATATGCCCGGCAAGTGCTGCACCTCTGACTGTATCCTTAGCCATCTCTTCAGTTTTTATTAGACTGGATGTTCCTTAGTTTTCAGTTTTTAGGTTTTTTGTTTGTTTGTTTAATGTTGGCTTCTTCTACTTTGTGAGATGTCATTTCATTATATATCATACTGTCTTTTGATCATTGTTTTTTACATATTAATTATCTTAAGTTTATAGTTTATACTTTGTGTATACTAAATTATTATTAAAGATAACAAAAGAACTGATTATAAGAGCCTAAAGATGTTCTTCAATAAAAAAATGAGGCCCTGAACTTGAAGTAGAGCAAGGAGAGATATATGGGAGACTGGAGGAAGGAAAGGCAGGGGAGAAATGCAATTATAAATCTCAAGAATTTAAAAAAAATAAAAAGGTAAAATAAAGCTTTTTTGATGTACAATTTCATGATCTCACTGGAATTGATTTGTAGCATAGTGTGGAATAGGGGTTCATTTTAATTTCTTCCTATATATCAAATTATCCAGTTGAATTAAAAAGTTAATTTCTATACTTAAGGCTCCACCATTAAATCTTTTTTTTTTTTTTTTTAAATTTGTTTTTTTTTTTGAGACAGGGTTTCTCTGTGTAGCCTTGGCTGTCCTGGAACTCACTCTGTAGACCAGGCTGGCCTCGAACTCAGAAATCCGCCTGCCTCTGCCTCCCAGAGTGCTGGGATTACAGGCGTGTGCCACCACTGCCCAGCTTTAAATCTTATTTCCATGTGCAGTACACCTACTTATGTTCTCTCTCTCTCTCTCTCTCTTTTAAAAAGAATTATTTATTTTATTTAAGTACACTGTAGCTGTCTTCAGACATACCAGAAGAAGGCGTCAGATCTCATTACGAATGGTTGTGAGCCACCATATGGTTGCTGGGATTTGAACTTAAGGACTTTAGAAGAGCAGTTGGTGCTCTTAACCACTGAGCCATCTCTCCAGCCTCCTTACGTTCTCTCTTATGTCTATGTTCTGTTTTGTGTATTACTGGATCAGTCCTGGAACACTATTTTAGCATTTTGCACTTGTCTTTGTTAGTAACACAGTATAAACAGCAGTACCTCACACAAGGTAGAAGTCTATTTTAAGAAAGAACAGAAGTGGCAGCAACTTAGCTCTAATTGCCCCACAGCGAGAGGAGATCTTGGCCCCTTCAGCAACTTGTTTCCTGTCTTCAGTGCATGGCTTCCATCTTGGAGGCCACCTATGGGTCCGAAATAAAAATAGTCACAGTCACAGTGTGTTCTAAGCAGAGACCAGGGAAAAGAACCACTGAAGGTACAATTCTGTCTGAATCCTTGAATATTTTACTGAATTTACTTAAATTTCTTTGTAAGAGAAGCTGGAAACTGTAGTCTTTTGGCTAGGTTCATAACAGTCTAGAATTAAACATTTTTTCCCATTATTATGCAAGAAGAAGAGTGATTGTAGTTACCATGGCTTTATATTAAATCTTGATATATAGTATACATGGTACATGCCCATAAATATCACACACACACACACACATACACAAACACACACATAGAGGGGAGGGGGAGAGAGACACCATGAGGAGAACACCCTTGATGTGCAGTTTAACAAGTACCATTTGTTTTGGCTAACTGGAGTCTAAATGAAATTTTGAGGTTAGTTGTTCAAGTCAAACATCTATACTGATTTTCAAACTAGGTTGAGACTTTGTTTGAACTGTTTTAAAGTGAGGGTCTGTTTGTGCTAAATCTCATTTTGTTGCTTTTGACATACCGTATTATTGAGCATGTAATTGTAGGTTGGCATTTCTCCCAACATTTTAAGTGTATTATACAGTTTGGTTTCTACATGATTGGACTATACTTGGGGATCTTAGGGCTTAGCAGTAGTAGCAGCAACATTGATGGAGAAAGTGAAATTCCTAGGCTCTCCTTCAGACCTAATTCAGAATATTTGGGGTGTGGGGTATCTCAGCAGGCTAGAGAAGTGATTCTCTTCCTGTAGTGATAGGCTAGTCAGACTTCCCTGCAGTTAGAGAGAATTTCCTCTTTGAGTATATAGCTACCTACAAAGTGAACAGAATCTGTATCCTGTTCAATGAAGGATGGTACAAGTAGTTAATTGGGTCAGCAAATGACAGTGTTGTCCTTACATTTAGTAGAGAAAGTGTTTTGAGGAGATCTGGTAGCGTGGAAGAAGAAATTCATGTTTCCTCTTAAATGTGTTACACGTGATATATACCACATTTCACTTTTAGCTGAGCTAGATTATACTTCTTCCATTTACAAATAAGGAACTGAACTTAGATTCAGATTATATAGCCAAAAATTTATACCTTAGAACATACACATAAATGTCCAGAATGTGTATTTAAATTTTCTGTACTTTCTACTATGCAGTTAAATTAATGTTTGGTAGTAAATAGACTTTTGTTATTTATTTCATCTTCTTAATTTATTACAAAACCATCACTAAGGTTTTCATACACACTGATTCTAGACCTTTTATTTTTTACTCATGTAGGCCAACTGTGATCTCAGGCGGCAAATAGATGATCAACAGAAATTACTTGAAAAATACAAAGAACGATTAAATAAGTGCATATCTATGAGCAAGAAACTACTTATTGAAAAGGTGAGTTATTACTAAATTTTCTTTTCCCTCAAACTTGCTTTTCCTTGCATGCTTTAAAAATCTGAATGAATAATCTGGCAGTGGTAGTTTATGCCTTTAATCCCAGCACTGGGGAGGCAGAAGCAGATGAATCTCTAGCCTGGTCTACAGAGTAAATTCCAGGCTAGCTAGGGCTACACGGAGAAACCCTGTCTCATGGATGGATGGATGGAAAATTTTGAATGAATATAATGATTTTTTTCTCATTTTCAGAGTACGCAAGAGAAATTGTCGAGCAGAGAGAAGAGTATGCAAGACCGGCTGCGCCTTGGGCACTTCACAACAGTTAGACATGGCGCTTCTTTTACAGAGCAGTGGACAGATGGCTTTGCATTTCAAAATCTTGTGAAGTTAGTAATGTTTACAATTTTTTTTAATTTATTGATATATTTATTTACATTTCAAATGATTTCCCCTTTTCTGGACCCCCACTCCCCGAAAGTCCCATCAGTCCCCTTCCCTCCCCCTGTTTTCCCACCCAACCCTTCCCACTTCCCTGTTCTGATTTTGCTCTGTACTGCTTCACTAAGTCTTTCCAGAACCAGGGGCCACTCCTCCTTTCTTCTTGTACCTCATTTGATGTGTGGATTATGTTTTGGGTATTCCAGTTTTCTAGGTTAATATCCACTTATTAGTGAGTGCATACCATGATTCATCTTTTGAGTCTGGGTTACCTCACTTAGTATGATGTTCTCCAGCTCCATCCATTTGCCTAAGAATTTCATGAATTCATTGTTTCTAATGGCTGAATAGTACTCCATTGTGTATATATACCACATTTTTTGCATCCACTCTTCTGTTGAGGGATATCTGTGTTCTTTCCAACTTCTGGCAATTATAAATAGGGCTGCTATGAACATAGTAGAACATATATCCTTATTACATGCTGGGGAATCTTTTGGGTATATGCCCAGGAGTGATATAGCAGGATCTTCTGGAAGTGAGGTGCCCAGTTTTCAGAGGAACCGCCAGACTGATTTCCAGAGTGGTTGTACCAATTTGCAACCCCACCAGCAGTGGAGGAGTGTTCCTCTTTCTCCACATCCTCGCTAACACCTGCTGTCTCCTGAATTTTTAATCTTAGCCATTCTGACTGGTATAAGGTGAAATCTCAGGGTTGTTTTGATTTGCATTTCCCTAATGACTAATGAAGTTGAGCATTTTTTAAGATGTTTCTCCGCCATCCGAAATTCTTCAGGTGAGAATTCTTTGTTTAACTCTGTACCCCATTTTTTCATAGGGTTGTTTGGTTTTCTGGAGTCTAACTTCTTGAGTTCTTTATATATATTGGATATTAGCCCTCTATCTGATGTAGGATTGGTGAAGATCTTTTCCCAATTTGTTGGTTGCCGATCTGTCCTTTTGATGGTGTCCTTTGCCTTACAGAAACTTTGTAATTTTATGAGGTCCCATTTGTCAATTCTTGATCTTAGAGCATATGCTATTGGTGTTCTGTTCAGAAACTTTCTCCCTGTACCGATATCCTCAAGGGTCTTCCCCAGTTTCTTTTCTATTAGCTTCAGAGTATCTGACTTTATGTGGAGGTCCTTGATCCATTTGGATTTGAGCTTAGTACAAGGAGACAAGGATGGATCAATTCACATTCTTCTGCATGCTGACCTCCAGTTGAACCAGCATCATTTGTTGAAAAGGCTATCTTTTTTCCATTGGATGTTTTCAGCCCCTTTGTCGAGGATCAAGTGGCCATAGGTGTGTAGGTTCATTTCTGGATCTTCAATCCTGTTCCATTGATCTGCCTGCCTGTCACTGTACCAATACCATGCAGTTTTTAACACTATTGCTCTGTAGTATTGCTTGAGGTCAGGGATACTGATTCCCCCAGACTTTCTTTTGTTGCTGAGAATAGTTTTAGCTATCCTGGGTTTTTTGTTATTCCAGATGAATTTGATAATTGCTCTTTCTAACTCTGTGAAGAATTGAGTTGGGATTTTGATGGGTATTGCATTCAATCTGTATATTGCTTTTGGCAAAATGGCCATTTTAACTATTGATCCTGCCGATCCATGAGCATGGGAGGTTTTCCCATTTTTTGAGGTCTTCTTCCATTTC
This sequence comes from Apodemus sylvaticus, assembly GCF_947179515.1. Classification (NCBI taxonomy): domain Eukaryota; kingdom Metazoa; phylum Chordata; class Mammalia; order Rodentia; family Muridae; genus Apodemus; species Apodemus sylvaticus. The sequence goes on along the minus strand of NC_067476.1, from coordinate 50,989,584 downwards.
CTTCTTCAGAGTCTTGAAGTTCTTGTCATACAGATCTTTCACATGTTTGGTAAGAGTCACCCCAAGATAACTTTATACTGTTTGTGGCTATTGTGAAGGGGGTCATTTCCCTAATTTCTTTCTCAGCCTGCTTATCCTTTGAGTATAGGAAGGCCACTGATTTGCTCGAGTTAATTTTATAACCTGCCACTTTGCTGAGGTTGTTTATCAGCTGTAGGAGTTCTCTAGTGGAGTTTTTTGGGTCACTTAGGTAGACTATCATGTCATCTGCAAATAATGATAGTTTGACTTCTTCCTTTCCAATTTGTATTTCTTTGACCTCCTTATGTTGTCGAATTGCCTGAGCTAGTACCTCAAGTACAATATTGAAAAGATAAGGAGAAAGGGGCCCTGTCTAGTCCCTGATTTTAGAGGGATTGCTTCAAGTTTCTCTCCATTTAGTTTGATGCTGGCTACCGGTTTGCTGTATATTGCTTTAACGATGTTTAGGTATGGGCCTTGAATTCCTGTTCTTTCCAAGACTTTAAGCATGTTTACAATTTTTAAAATTTATTTTTTTAAGTGTGAGTGTGTGTGTGTGTTTGCACGCGTGCGCTCAGATGCATCAGAGCTGAAGTAACAGGCAACTTTGAGCCTTCAGCTGTGGTTGCTGGTCCTTTGGAAGAGTAATGCATGCTTATAAGCCCTGATCTACCTCTCCAGCCTCATTTTTAAATTAGTACTTTGGATTTTCATTAAAGGATTATAAATTTGAAATTAGGTTCAATATCTATTTACTATTTGAATTCCTAAAATTTGGCACACAGGAAAAGAATAGCCAACAGATAACACAGCTACAGTATTTAACAGAATTCTTACATAATTCGCATTCATCTAAAGAGTACAATGTACTTTCCTTTTTAAATATTTTGTGTGTGTAAGTGAGGGGTCAAAATTGGATGTCTTTCTTATAGTTGCTCTTCACCTTGTATTTTGAGTTAGGGACTCTCACCGGGACTCGGTGTTTCTTACCAAGTATTTCTTCACCACTGAGTAATCTTACTCAGCCCTCACTTTTTTCTAAACTTGTCTCAGAAAGAATATTCTAGGAGAAAAACTGATTCCATAACTTTTGATGGTGGTGGCGTTGGTGTGTGAAAAGCGTGTGCCTCTGTCTCCTAGAGTTTATTTTTAATGAGCCTTGCTGTGCTGCTCAAGTTGGTCTTGACTTCCTGACCTTAACTCTTCCTGCCTCCTTTCTGCTTCCTGAGACTGGGGTTACACACCTCCGTGTGTATCTTTTTACTTTTGTCTTTTCCCCCATTCCTTAGCTGTTAAAATTAGCAGAACCTGACTTCTGTGCCTAAGGAAAGGAATCTTTTTCTTGCCTCAGACACAGTAACTCACACATTTGTCAAGATGGACACTTGAAATAAAATACTGAATGCTAAAGTAGAGCAGGAAATAGATTGGAGATGAAAACCATAACTTTTAATATTTTGTGAACAAGAATCTCTGCTATTAAATTCATTCATGACTGTCCTACAATAAAAGAGCAAACTTATTTTCATATCCTATCATTGATAAGAACTGAGGACTTTCTGTATGTTGTCACATGATGTTTACATTTCATTGTTATAACCCAGATTGATTAGAAAATGAGAAGAGAAATGAATAAATGAAAGGTTAATAATGTTAATGAGTAATTTCTGAACCAGATTTTGATATCTGAATAGCAGCATATCTGTTGTATCTCCATCCCATTAATTTTTTATTTGCCTCTAGATTGTTTATTTGTACTTATAGCCTCTTTTTAAAAATACATTTTTAAAGATTGTGTGTGGGTGGTGTGAGGGGTGTACTCTGTCTGCATGTACACCTGTACTCCAGAAGAAGGCATCATTACAGATGGTTTTAAGCTATCATGGTTGCTGGGGATTGAACTCAGGACCTCAGTTCTCTTAGTCACTGAGCCATCTCTCTAGCCTCTTTTCAAATACACTGACAATTTCTGTTTTGATTGTTTTTGTGGGGTTCTGGGGATCTGACTAAACGGCTCACAGATCCTGGACGAGCGCCTCACTGCCTCACTGCCGTGCTGCACACCCTGGCCCTGTGTTTACTTTTCCTTAAGAGCGAGCACATTGTGCTTCGCCTGCATCCATATGGGAAGAGCTAACATCTCATGCTTACTTTGCTATTTTGAGACTTTTCTGTCTTGGTTCTTGGTTCTTTTACCCTTGTCTTATTAGTTCTGTTCCCTCTCTAAGACCATAGGGAGAAAAAAAAAACCAAATCCTTCAGCCACAAAGTCAAAGTCCTGGGGTCCCTATTTGAAGGGTAGACCGGGGTAAACATTGCTGTAAATCTCAGTAGTATCACTATGTAGAGCTATAAAAGTTTCTTTCTTCACGTGATAGTAGACCTAAAAGGAACATGGTCACTATCAGAATAAACTTAATGTAGTTTAGGATGGGAAAGGCTGACTATAAATTCCTTTGCTGGCTGTTAAGGTTGCTGGTCTGGTAAATGCCCTTGCACCAAGCCTGATGGGCGGAGCTGTATCCCTGGGATCTAGTCTGCAGCCACATGTGCACCATACACATGCCCCAGCACTTAATGCAAGTTTCCCTCTGTAACCTACGCTTCTTTTGAACGTGCAGTCCCCCGCCCCATACACGCACACTGTGGGATTACAGGTCTACAACCAGCCTGTAATTCTGTAATAGACATAATATCCACTAGTTCTTAGAAACTCTTTGGAAAATTGTTTTAGATACTTCATTTGGAAGTGTTTTTAAAGTTGTATTTATTAATGTAACAGGTAAAATTTTCAAGTTTTCTATTTTTTTTTTAAAGTCACCTTTTATTTCAAAATACCAACTGTTTTAAGAAAGTAACACTTTATATTAAAATTTCACTTGCCTTATAACCTTATCTACAAATATTAATATTATTAATGATAAAATATATGCTTAAAATCTATCTCACACTTTGATTAGATAGGGCTTGGGTTTTACTTTGTTTTGTTTTTAGTTCATTTATTTAAAAGATTCTTAGTGTGTATACTAATATATTTTGATCACCATGCTAGATAATAAGAATAAAATAGAGTGTGTGTGTACACATACATACACTGTACATTTTTATGAAAAGATTAGCCTAACCAAACTCATTCTGATGAAGTTATATAGGAAAGGTATTTTTTAGTAAGGACAAGATACTATGAAATCCTAAGTAGCCACATATTTGCTCCTGTCTGGAGGTTTAGGGGACATTTCATTTAAAGACTGAATGAGGTGAGACCTGTAGGATGTTTTGTTTCACCAGAGTGGGACCCACGGGTTAGAGAGATGACTGCTGTTGAGACCACTTGGCTGCTCTTCCAGAAGACCTAAAGCCCAAGGTTTGGTTCCCAGCATGCAGGTGGTGGCTCACAACTTTGTTTCTCCAGTTCTAGGTGAAATGATAGCCTCAACTGGCCTCTAGAGGCACCAGACACACTTGTGATGCTGAATACATAGGTACACACAGGCAACACACTCAGTTGGTTGTGTTGGTACATATCTTTAATCCCAGCATTCAGAAGTAGAAGCAGATGGATCACTTTGAGTTCCAGGCCCGTCAAGGCTACACAGTGAGGTCCTGTCTAAAAGCAAATGAAACTGCTTTAATACACAAAGCAATTAAGTATATATTTAAAAATGTTAAAAAGAGTGGGACCCCCCCTCCAGAATAAAGATTTATAATATGTGATCTTTTCAATGTATTTTTAATTGTAGGAAATAATGGGAGATTAATGTGGCTTCGTTTGTTCCTTTTTACACAGGCAACAAGAATGGGTGAATCAACAAAGGGAAGATATTGAACGGCAAAGAAAACTTCTAGCCAAACGCAAACCTCCCACAGCTAATAATTCTCAGGCACCTGCTACCAATTCTGAACCAAAACAAAGAAAAAACAAGGCAGTCAATGGAGCAGAAAATGATCCCTTTGTTAGGCCAAATTTACCACAACTGTAAGCTTCTTTTAAAATTTTCACTTACATTATTAGCAGTGAGGAAGAATGCTAATAATAATGTTATTCATAATTAATGTTGCAAAAACAAAATAGTCATAGCCAGGAAAGATGTTAACTGAAAAGTTATCTCTGACAAATCTCCATGACTGAATTTTTAAGTGGAGAGTGGGATTTACCCCTCTGGTGTATCTGAGTCAGTTGACTATACCAATGTAGTGTTGAAATTAATGTGCCTTTTAAGTACTGTTGGTGATGTTTATTTTCTGAATGTATAAATGTAGTTCACAGGTAGTTTCAGACAATTGTTCCTTTTTTCTGTTTTGTTTTATAAATTTTCTATGTCAATTGCTCTTTATAATTCAAAGAACAAATATACTTAAATAATAGTTGTAACTGCCCGAAGTTACATCGAATGGGTTATCTGGAAGGGAAGCTAGGGATGTATGGGAAGGCGGCAAAAAGAGTTGAAGACCAAGACGACATTGCTGTTCAAGGTCTTGAAGTTTAATGAAAAACTCCAAATATATAGGCAGAGGAAAACCCTTCCCCAAAGGCTGCTGGAAGCTTCTCAGCAGAACCAGTTCAGTTGCTTCACAGGTGGCTAGTGTTTCTCAGGAAACTGCAGGTCCTTGAAGAACAATAGGCTTCACCTTGGTCTGAGCACTCCACCCTAGGTGGAGGGGATTATGGCTAACACAGGAGTTCCCACTTAAAGGCTGGGAGGGGAACTTCACATTGGTTGATGTCAAGTTCCTGCCAGGTGGCTTGGCACCTCAATAAGGCTCTCTACAAATAGTTACATGTTTATAGAAGATTTGGGAAGTTGTACAAAAATTTATGTGAGTAAAGATGTAGATACCCTTGGATGTTCTGTATAGACACATTGTGTCTCCAATTGAAAAAGGTGCTTTGACCCTCATTCTTGCCGTGTCGAGGACTTTTAAAGCAGTGAGCAGAAAGCCAGGCTCTCATTACATTACCAGCTCCATTGGTCCCTCTACACATACTGTCCAGGTCTCGTGTTTTATGCACTAGTTGCACCCCATTCTCCTGCATATTATTCATTCATTAATCTTGGATTTTTTTCTTTCTCTCCCCTTGGTTCTATTTTTATCGAGTCCTTTGTTGGGGTGATCTTTAATTTCTGGGTTCAAGCAGTCCTCCTGTCTCAGGCTTTCAAAAATCTGACATTACACGAACAGAACAACATGGCCTCTTCTTCAAAATCTATCTCAAAATTCCTTCTTCAAGTCATTCCTAATTTTGTTCTAATTCTAATTAGAACACCCAACTGCTGGTTTAAAAAGCACTAAGGTTCTGTATTTAGCAACACAGTAAATGTCTTAAAAGTGTTGGGCTTTAACTCTACCCCTAATGACTTTAGTCCTTTAACACTCTTTAAAATGACCTTTTAGCTCTTCTCTATAGACACCTGGGCCTTTAACTCCAACCCTGTAGACACCTAGACCTTTAACTCTGCCCCTATTGATTCCTGGTTCTTTAACTCTGTTTCTATAGATACCCAGACCTTTAATTCTGTAGCAATATTTTATAGTTCTTCACATAGAAGTCTTTAACCTCTTGATTTAAATTTATTCCTTGATTTTTCTCATTTGGCTTCTGTTGAATGCTGTGGAAATGAGAATTGTTTGCTAATCCTCTGTGGCTGTTTCTAGTGTGTGTAGAAACAATGATTTCTGTGTGATGTCTCATGCCTTAGAGCATTCCAGAATTTATTTAATAGGTTTTTATCCTTATGCTTTTCTTTAGGATTTTTTTTTAACATGTAGAGTTGTATTATCTGTGAAGATACTTTTATTCTTTCTGTACACTTAGGATACATTTTTCTGCTCCTATTTCCAGTGTAGTTCTGAGGAGAAGTAATGAAAACGGCACCCTGTCCTCTTCCTAATCATAGGGAGAAATTTTTCTTTCACGTTAAAAATGTTTTCCTTATAATACTTGTTTGAGGCTTCTGGTTAAATATTCAGTAGAAGTTTCCTGAACTATAATAATCTGATGAGTTATGCTTTGAGCCTCTCAACAGTCTAATATTGTAACTTATGTTCTCTAACTTTGAAGCTTTAGGTTTATTTTTGTCTTTAAATCACTGAATATCAAGTGTCTTTGAAACTAGCTTAAAAGCTAGTTTCTGTTATTTCTGCTATATAATTATAATATTCTCCAACTATTGTAAAGTGCTTTTTAATCCTAGCACCTAGGAGGCAGAGGCCAATGGTCTTTGAGACCAGCCTGGCTTATTAGGACTGTACTAGTGATACTTGAGCTAAAACAAAGTAAGGATTCCCACTCACCCACTGTGGAAGGCTATCATTGTTTACTTTCAAATTTACATTAACCTACTGATAGCTTTATTTAGGAGCCTTTCTAAATCTCCTAAATAGATAAACACATATCTGTAATAGGAGCTATCTATTATCTATTGTTAATACTTTAATAACAGGTATTATTTATATGGAGAGAAACAAGCTATGCATTTCTCTTTATGTGTGCGTAAAAGATTTTTATTTTAAGTAACATGACAAATTAATTTGCTTAAGAGGGTATATTTTTTAATCATCTTGAAGCACATCATAATAAACAATTGCTACTTAAAGCTGTTTTGTTAACATTGTCTGCTTAGTTCTGTTATTCTGAGTGAAGAGATCCTGTTCCTTTAGATTAACCAGACTTCTTGATCTAAATATATTTTTTTTCTTTTTAAGATACATTTTTATTTATGTGAATATGTGATTATATGGCACATGTATGCAGATACTGACAGAAGTCAAAATATTGGTGCTGGAGCTTCAGGTAGTGATGAGCGCCCATCATAGTGTTGGGAACCGAACTCAGGTCTTCTGGAAGAGATGGACAATAAAATCAGTCCCTTCAGACTGAAGGGACTCCAGCAATCTGTGTAACTAGGAGCTTTGCAAGTTTTCATATAGGTTCTTACTTCAAAAATCATGCTTTAATTTTCAAACCAGATTTTAGCTACTTTTAAATTAAGGTTTTAAAAATCAATGCATTCCTATATATAACGAACTAAAAAAAGATTTGCAATAGTTTGACAAAATTCTGAACCATTCTGTGATCTGCTGATGGGCCTAAAGGCATACATTTAAAGACTAGAAAACAACGTGAGTGGGAAAGCTTGTGCCTGTGGCACGTGTGTATCCTGAAGCCCTTCGCCGTGCTTTGCTTTGTTTACGGTAGCCTCGTTCTTCCTGCTTCTCTCCCCGTCCATATATGCAGGGCAGTAGTTTTGTGACAGGGTCTAGCTTTTAGCTCACACTGGTCTAAAACTCCTGGTCTTCTTGCTATGGCTGAGACCCTCATGAGTAATAAGATTGTGAAGGTTTTGCAGTTATAGGGAGTGTGCCCTCACACTACAAAAATCAACTCCAAATTTACTGTATCCAGCTTCAGTAGCTGACAACTGTTGCTATTCTCAGTATAACCCTGTAATTGTGTTACTTTGAGAATAGGGAAACGTAATGGTAAGGTTTTACTGTTTTGTTCTTAAGATGATTTTAGTGGAATATTACCTAGATTCCATGGTTTGTTTCTTTTGAATGTGGTTGTTTTGGAAGTAATGGACTTAAAGGAAAATAAAATTTATACTGAGTGTTGCTGAAGGAACTGAATGGCTGAAGGAACGCTTCCATGACGCCTCCTCAGAACCACATACATGGGCCTCACAAAGGACTTGGACGCAAGCTATCCTTTCAGAGTTAAGCTATGGCATGGAAACTAGGGCATGGAAGTTTTGTTCCATTGTTTTCTGTATCAAACACAGGATCTGTTTTTTTCTTCTTCTCCTTTCACATACCAACAGTGTTCTAAGGATCCAGTGCTGCTGTAGCTAGTGTCAAGATACCCTCTGTATCGTCTCCCCATGACTAATAATCAGAGCGAATTAAATAGTCATTGTCATGCCACCTTTTGTTTCTTCATAGCACATGCAATTTAAGTTTTTTCCCCTCATTTTTCTACCTCTGCATCCTTACCATCAATTGTAATATAAAATAGCGTAAGAAGGAACTGTCCTTCTTTCCATACATAAGCCCTTAAATTCTGAATTCTATAGCATCACTTGATACATGACTTCCATTGCATAGTAGTTACTTGATTACTCCAACCAGAAATGTTATATTATGTTGAAGAGTATCATAAAGGGGCTTTCCGATTTCTGTAGTTTAGGTTTCAGGTTACCAGTATTTTAACTTTTATATTTAGTTGTTGTTTTTTTTTTTTAATCATGTTTTGTTAGTTTTTAATTTTAAAATGTACTAAGCATTAATCTCAATGTAGAATTAAAATTTCACTTTTGACAGGCTGACTCTGGCAGAATATCATGAACAAGAGGAAATTTTTAAACTTAGACTAGGACATCTCAAAAAGGTATGTGCAGCCCATGCTGGGTTTCTAGTTTTTTATCAAGAATGTGAGGAACTGCATTCATTTCTTTGGCTTAATTCTTAATTTATTCAGTACTAATTGTTTAAATGTTTTTATTAAAATGCATACCCAGGGAAATTTTATAAGCTATAAACAGTTGGTCCAGTTGGAAGTGGCACAATTAAGAGAATAGTTGCTGTGAGTTAAGTTTGTTACTGTATTACTATACTTGTTTATAAACTTTGCAACTATAATCAGTCCTTTGTTTTTATAGGTCTAATTTTGATGCGACTCATTTTCAAATACTAGTAGAGATTTTTACCCCTTCAAAATGAAGTTTTGAACAGACCAAAAGATTTCTTCTATTCATCCTTTTATTCTACTTCCTGCTTATCATTTATTTGACTTGATAATAGGATAATGTATAGATACGACTGAACTAAGTGAAGACAGTGTCTATGGAGGCACCTCTGAGGAGTAGGGTAGGCTGGGACCAAGAGCACCTGTGCCAGATGCAGTTGCTGCTGAACTATGTAGTAAGCTCTGTTTGAGATGTTGCTTGGCTAGAGCATGGAGAAAACTCCAGTAACTATCACCATGCCACATTTGCCTATGCCACTTGGCCTAATAGGGTTTTACTGCTGTGAAAGAGACACCATGACCAAGGCAACTCTTATAAGGACAACATTTAATTGGGGCTGGCTTACAGGTTCAGAGGTTCTGTTTATTATCATCAAGGTGGGAGCATGGCAGCATCCATGCAGGCGTGGTTCAGGAGGAGCTGAGAGTTCGACATCTTCATCTAAAGGCCACTAGGAGAAGACTCACTCCCACATAGTTAGGAGGAGGGTCTCATTGCCAACCCACACAGTGACACACTTCCTCCAACAAGGCCGCACCTAATAGTTTCACTCCCTAGGTTAAGCATGTTCAAACCATCACACAGAAAGCATCAGAGTAAATTGCCGGAACAATAAATCACAAAATGAGTTATTTGGGCTCTCCTTTGTTTCCCCAACAACCCCTTCTGTTTTGGTGTGATTGTTCAGTTTTCCCAAGCTCTTCGAGATGTATAGACAATTGCAGTCCATTCTCCATAGCTGATAGAACTGTAGATAGAATTGTAGAAATAATACAACTATTAATGAGCTGTGAGGTAAGAGGGAGTCTTTCATACAGATGAATCACAGTATTTGTGTATCCATCTAAGCTATTTTGACAAAAAGATATGTTTGATGCCCCATATAAATCTTCACCAGGGGCAAGTAAAGGTGCTTGCTGCCATTTGGCAGCTCTGTCTATATAGTGGAAGAAGCAAGATTATTCTGGCCACTTATCCTTTAATGCCCACACTTGGTGCTGTGGCATCTGTGGTCTAGAAACATTTGAACACACAAGTGAAAAAGGAAATTCCTTGAGCATTTTAATGCTTTAGTTTGAACACAGAAAAATTTAGCATGTGTGTTCAGGTGAGACCTTGGTAATAAAGGGGTACTGTGTGTGTGCTTGCGTATACTGTGGGTGACGAAAAGTACTATTGAGGCTGTGTATTAATTGCACATGTGATAGCACATTTAAATCACTCTTTCTAATGACATTCTTATATCTACCTTATTTTGTTAAATAAGACTAAAATTTTATAATAGTTAAAGTCAGCATTACTATGTATTTTTTTTTTTAAAAATATACTTTGAAAGCATTCAGGTTTGCTTTTTGATGGTTGATGATAGAGTTTAATGTTTCCTTGGTACTTTGAAAATATTTGGTCTCTGTGAACAATATTTTCTCAAGTAAAGTCTCCATGTCTCATTACTACTATAATCATTTTCTCTTCATTTTTCCCAGTTTATATATCAAATTTTCTATGAGTCTTAAGTTTCTAACATCTACTCGACCAATTCCCAACCATAACTAACACTCTCTCTCTCTCTCTCTCTCTCTCTCTCTCTCTCTCTCTCTCTCCCTCTCTCCCTCTCTCCCTCTCTCTCTCTCTCTCTCCCCCTCTCTCTCTCTGCATAAAGTGTTGTGGGAGAACGTGTCAGTTCACAGTGCTAAACGTCTTAAGACATACAGCTCTCTCCTCAGGGAGGGTTTTGGGTGAGAAGAATGGCTGTGTTTATAAAGGAAGTTGCTAGAAGTGCATAGAGATAGTACAACTGAGCAAGTAATGTCACCTTAGAGAACACTAAATAGGAGCTGCCTGCTTACAACTGGGTATTTATGTTTTAGTTGTTCAATTAGAAACTAATAAGGAGTAACTTAATTTGTATTAAAAATAGGTTCCTAAAGTCCTAAAGCACAGCTAGAAAGTAGGTCATTCTCTCTTGTTGAGCGGTAGAGAGAGAGAGAGTATGAGAACATAAACAATCTTGATTCAAGAGAAAATTTTGTCTTACCAGCTGCTAAGCTCCAGGGTTTGGGAGCTGGCAGAGCATGCTGAACTGTGAGTATATAGTTTCTGCCATAGGCTGGGTCTGATCCCTGAATACTTGACGCTGTGGATCCTGCTGAGTAAGTAGTAGGTCAGATAAGGATGTAGATTAGAGCCGCACATTAGAGTAGAAGAGATCTTGCTCTGCTCTGTCCTCCCTCCCTCCTTCTCTTCCTTCCTTTCTTCCTCTGAAATAAATACTTAGCATAAAGTAGGATTATTATATTAGGTTCATTAGCCTTAAATTACAAGCATATTCCTTGTTAAGGAACTCAACATGAAAATTTAGGATAGAAGATTCATCTTCCACTTAAAATTGATGATTTGAGATGTGATGTAGTTCATATTCTATCCATATGTATTTCATATTCAATAATAATTGAAGAGGTAAACAATATAGAGAAGTATATACTATTAAATGAATCACAATATTCAGTTTATATCTATGCTACTCTAGTCTTAGGAAACAAAGGTTTAAAGTGATAAAATGAAGAAAGAATCTTCAAAGGGATGTGGCTTAAAGTAAATAAATTTGCCTCTACAAACTTTATTGTAAACTTTACTTAAGTGCTTAGTATCGTGTCTATCTTCTAGGATTAGGACGTCACTCGGTGGTATCTCTCGGTATGTCAAGAGCTCTTTCAGCCAGGCTTGGTGGCACCCTCCTTGAATCCCGGAACATAGGCAGCTGAATTCAGGGCATCACCAGATACCCTCTACACAGTGAGACCCCTGTCACCAAAAAACTGAAAATAACCCCTCCCTCCCAAAAAATCCCAAAGTACAGAGTACTGTCCTGTGTATATGAGGCCTGGGTTCCACCCTAGCACTGTTCTCTTATATTTATAAAGAAAAGAACTGAGTTGTCAGGCATTCATGCAGTCACTGTTCACACATTCATAAGTGACGTATTTCTTTATCCTGTCTGATGCGGGCGCCTACTTGACTTTATCACACTTTAAAGCTTTGTTTTCTAAGAGTACAAGTATGTAGATAAAAACTGAACATTATGATTCATTTAATAAGTAAGTATCTCTATATTGTTACGTCTTCAATTATCATTGAATATGGGTAGAGTATGAACTACACCATATCACAAATCATCAATTTAACGTGGCAGATGAGTCTTCGATTCTTACAGACTAGAGTAGACTGAGCCTTTGCCTCCCTCCACCACAGAGGACTGAGCCTTTGCCCCCTTCACCCTGGGAGTGCGTTGTCTCCACCACAGAGGACAGTTTAGTTGCTTTTCACACACACCTTCTCTGTCACATATTTCCTTCCTTGGAAATCATGCTCACGTGAGAATGTTTCTTTGTTATTATTTGACATGTGTTTTTTTCACTCAATTTACTTTTAAAGATCATTAGACGACCCCCCCCCCCCCGTTAAAGTACAAACACTCTCAAATAAGATTGGTTTTAATTAATCTGTTTGATTTTATGTATTCAAGTATTTTGCCTGTGGTTTTTATTCATACACCATGTGTGTACAGCCCTAGGAGGCTTAGACGAGGTGAACTAGGAATCTCCAGGAACTAGAATTACAGATGCTTGTGAGCTGAGACAGCCCAGGTTCTCTGGATGAGATGCCCGTGCCCCTCACCACGAAGCCAACTCTCCAGTCCAGCTTGACTTTTTTTTTTTAACATTGTGTGTGTGTGAAGCATGTGTGCACATATGTGATTATGCTTATGCCATAGCACATGTAAATTGGTTTTCTCCATCTTCCAGGTGGGTCCTAAAAGCAGACTGAGGCAGACTGGTGCTTACCCACTGAGCTATCTTTCCAGCCTCCAAGTAACTTTCAAAAAATATCTTAAGAATTACATAGAACAGAACTGTATATAAGACTCCATTACTCCGGAAATGATTTCAAGGGGAAATCTACTCATTTTTGCTACCAGTAGTTATGCAAACTCCCTCTAATTAGTGCTTACTTTACTTTAAAACCTTGTTGCAAAGAATAATTTTATGTTTTCAAAAAGGTAAAATAAAGGCTGGGGAGATAGTTGAGTTAGTGAAATGCTTAGTACATAAGCAGGAAGGCCTGAGTCTGGGTCCCCAGCACCCTAGTAAAACGTGGATTCAGTAGCATATCTGTAACCCCAGGGCTAGGAGGCGAAGACAGGTGGGTTCCCGAGCTGCCAGCATAGATAAATCGGTGAACTCTAGGTTCAGTGAGAGACTCTGTCTCAAAAACGTAGGTAGAGGTCTAGTGAAATCGCCCAGAAGGTAAAATTTTTCACTATGCAAGCCTGATGACCTAAGTTCAATCGCCAAGCCCACATAAAGGTAGAAGGAGAGATCTGACTCCACATAAATATCCCCTCCACTTAGCATTTCTCTCTCTCTCTCTCTCTCTCTCTCTCTCTCTCTCTCTCTCTCTCAGAAATACACACACACACTTAAAAATTAGGAAACAAAGGTAGCAAGTGATTGACGAGGATGCAGGTGTCAGCCTCTGACTTACATATGCACACACAGACATTTACCTGCAACCTGCATGCATGCACATACACACATGGCACCATTTTAAATATTTCTGTCCCATCTGAAATGTAGGGATTTAGGAGTATCATCAAACCATAAATTTGTCGATCCCTTTTTTCTACTAGGCTTTGGTAAATTTCTAATAATGAATAAACTTTTATCCTCTGATTTAACAAAGCTCTTGAAGGCTGTTTATAGGCTGTTTGTAGAAGGAGATAGTTATTCTGGAATTGAAAACAGCCATGTTTTCAGTGAAATCAACAATGAAACAATTCCCTAAAATGTGTCTCTAGTCATAGTATATAAAGCATGTATGTTTTAGTGATTCTGCTCTCCTAGACTGATAAAGGAATGTTTACTGTGTCTTGACACATTAAGTTTATAATGTGAACAGTGTGTGAACATAGTTGTTCTTTGTTCTTTAGTTTCTGTTGTTGGGTGTTTGAGATTGGTCCTGGCTGGCTTTGAACTCAGGGAGATTTATTTGCCTGTCTCTGCCTCCCAAGTTCTGGGACTACAGATGTACAGTAGCATACCTGCTGTTCTCTTGTTTTCAAATTTACATTTTAAATATGTGATTATTTTAGGAGAATGCTAGAAATTTTGATGTCTCAGATACTAAATCATAAAGTAGGCATGGGGAGTGAGTGTGTGTCTGTGTGTGTGTGTGCACGTGTGTAAGAGACGGAGACAGAGACAGATTTCTAAGACATGGCTTAAGTGCCAGAAGTTTTATTGGGGAGACATAACCAGTTTGTAATTGAAACAGGGATAGGCAAGACCCAGCAGACCCAGAGGTATCAGCCTGAAGCAATCAGCTAAACAATTGACAGTCATCTCAGTCTCTACTGAAGCAGAATCGCATCCAGCATGCCACCTGACACCATTTCTTTCTCTCTTTCTCCTCTGCTCCTTGCGATGTGGCATTCATCTCTCCTTGTGCCTCGTTCTGAAGAGATAACAGTGTAGCAACAACTCTGCCACTGACATCCTGTTCTCTGACCGATATTGGCACCTGCAAAGAGAAACAAGCAGTGACAGGCAGCAGCAGCGTCAGTACTAACCTCCATGGTGACCTCTTTACAGGCTGAGAACAAGCTCACAGCTCTTTTCTCACTCCTCACAGTGGAACATGCAGCCAGTTGAAACGGACAAGACTGGATTGCCTACAGCCTTTTGAACAGTGGAGAATGCAGGGCATTGGTTTTAGGTGAATTGACTTCACATATTCCTGACCAACTTTGGTATCTCTTTCAGCCTTTTTAGAATACTTAATATCATCCAACTTATCAAATCCTTAGTATGATCACAAAAATAAGTTGTGTATGTGACATTTCTTGTCATTTAGTTTTGAGTGAAAATAATGAGCAGTATAACATTAGATGGCTTACTCTTTAGGTCTATTTATTCACATCTGTGTTGTGGCCATAACTTAACATGGTGAAGGCAGGATTAGGGGTAGTTCTGGAATGCTGGAGGAAGTGCACTGTGCTTGACGAAGTCACAAAGCCCAGGAGGCTTGGCTTCTTGCTGCATATGGCCAGAAAGGTGCTAAGGCACCGGCGGGAATCCTCCAGTCGACATGGTGTCTGCTGTTGCTTCCTAGTCACAGATGAGTAGATTGTGAAGGACGGCTGCTGAGAGCATGGAACTAGCTATACATGGAAGGAAGCTCTCTGCTGTTTATAGGCACCTCCCCAGACACCTGGGACAGTCTGGCCCTTACAATCTGAGCCCTAACTTGGCAGTAGATGATAGCCACTTACCAAAATGAAAATTTGGAGGTTTCTTTCTTTAGTATTTAATGTCAATTTACTTGTTTAAACAGTAGGATTTAAACATTTTTGTAGGGTTGGGGATGTACTCACCTAGTGGAATGTTGGCCTGTATCTAGGGGTGGTACTCTGTGTGTGTGTGTGTGTGTGTGTGTGTGTGTGTGTGTGTGTGTGTGTGTGTGTAAAATCCAAGGAAGAGCAGGAATTCAATATCATCCTCAGCTACAGTCACACAGCCAAGGTTAAGCTATGTGACACTCTTAACTCAAAAAATAAGTTTTGGTTTTTGTGACTGTTTTAATATTGCAGGTCAGGGTTCCTTCACTTGGAGCATGCTGCGTTGTTTAGTCCAGAAATTACTGATTTAAAAGGAGACCAATTTCTTGGCCACTGGCTATTTCTATTCAAAACTATAAATTTATGCCGTTTAAATGCACACACATAATGAGAATGTTAAAGTGAATCCCTTCCCATTGTCAGGTAGAAACTTTAAACTTTTTATACTTATGTTCTCCATCAGTATCCTGAAAGGGTTCAAAGAAAGTAGAAACCAGGACATGTACTACTTACTGTACCTGGGCTAGCCAGTGTCAACACCCTGGGTGACATGTGAAGGGATTCTGCCCCTAGAATACAGCAGTTCAGCAGAATAAATACCAAATATTATATTTTTAATTTGCCAGTCATTGGAATTCTTATATTTATTTGCAGCTGTTTGACAGGGTTTTGCTTTGTTTACACAAAACTGAGAAACTTGTAGAGGAACAAACCTGTCTGGTTTAGCATCCATGTCCATTTAAAAGCTTCAGTGTATCTAGCTGTGCATTTGAAGAGAGAATGAAACGCACGGGCCACACCCATCACATACCTTCACACACTTCTCTCTTAGGAGGAAATGAGGGGAGAGGAGGACATCCGTCAGTAACTGTTAGCAACAAGCGCTAAGCTGCTTGAACTCACGTAGGAAAGAAAGAAATTGTTCCCCTCAGTCATAGCGGATGTCTGCATTGGGAATGAAACTAGAAAGATGATATGTATAGGTAGAAAAAAAAGTAGACATGATTCCCAGACCTCTATATCTCCTCCTTTCCCACCTATACAGTCACACTCAAGTATGACAGTCAAGATAAATTCAGACCTGCTCTGTATTGGTAATAACTGTTTGGCTATTGGCTCATATCTACATAATAAGGATAAAGTTGAAGAAAATTGATAGATCTCTCTCTGTCTCTCTCCCTCCCCTCTGTGTGTGTGTGTGTGTGTGTGTGTGTGTGTGTGTGTGTGTGTGTGTACGTGTGAGAGAGAGAAGACAGATGGACAGGAATTAGGGCAAGAAACTGGAGTTGACATAGAACTCATAAATTGGGGTATTAAGTTGTCAGAAGAGACTAACTATAAGTAAAGCACATTTTTGTGCTGAAATTATGTTAAGAGACAAGTTGTTCAGGTGAAGTGGCTATGGGACTTATTGTTCATGTTCATTTAAAAATATTGGAAAGTAATATTTTACAAGTCATTTAATCAGGCAGTATCAATCTGCTGTTTATATGACTTGATTTTTGTGATATATACCAGAATATAAAAATGTGTTTTAGATGGCAACATAATGTTAAGGTGCCTGTTGCTGTATTTTGGGCTTGAATAGAGAAGGGATATGTCCATTTATTTTGTGTTTGATCACCTAGCCCACCACTAATGTGTTCTTACTAGTGTTCATTCTACTCTGTAACTGCCTACAGAGACCAGTCCATTTCCAGAAATATCCTTGTTCCTTTAAGATTCTTTATGCTTTACATAACTAAGTAGCTAGTGGTTGAAACCAGAATTAGAACTTACTTATTTTTTAGATACGATCATATTGTACAGCTTTTGCTGGCCTGGAGCTTTCTCTGTAGTCCAGGCTGGCCCAGAACTCAGAAATCTGCCTGTTTCTTCTGCCTCTGGAGTGCTGGGACTAAAGGTGTGCACTACCATGCCTGGTGAAATTTAGTACATGGTTAAATTTTACTAATTTGACCTGTTTTTTCTGTCACGTTCTGTGAGTTTAGAGATATGGTTCTATTGTGATTAGTTGTGAACTCAGACCATTCTCACTTCTAAACTCACTGAAAAAAGATTAATGTCATTCTCAAGCAATAAGAATATAGCCTCTAGAACAGACCTTTGGAAATTATCTGACGCAAGGTAACTTAGTTGTTTAAACTCAAGCAGCTATAATTCAACTGGGCCACAACCTTTCTTATGAGGAGACACTGTTGGACAGTATTGCCTCTAGCATTTGCTTAGACAGTGCTTTCTCAATCTGGGTTACAACCCCGCATATCAGATATTTACATTTTGATTTGTAACAGTAACAAAATTACAGTTTTGAAGTAACAGTGAAATAACTTTATGCTTAGAGGTTACCACAACATGACAGGCACAGCATTAGGAAGGATGAGAACTACTGCTTTAAAAGAATGTGTATGCTTGCTTGGGCTGCAGTAGTAAAGTACCAGACTGGTCACTTGAGCAACAAAAAGTTTATTTACTTAGTTTCAGAGTCTAGATGAGGTTTTAGCAGAGATTGGTTTTAGTGAAGACTCTTCTTCATAGCTTGTACCTAGTCTGGGGACATGTATTTAGCCAGGCAGGAATCTCATCTAATTAGCACACTTATCTTGTCATGAAGCCTCACCTTCATAACTTTCAACAAACCCTCCCTGACTGTGTTCCAAAGACCCAGAATTAAGGCTTCTGTGTATGAACTTAAGGGAAAACATAAATATTTCCTGTTTAACATTATACGTTTTTCTCTGTGAAATTTGGGAAAAATTAATTCAAGTTGCAGAATTGTATTCTCCTAGAATATGTCCTAGTGTTTTAAGGTTTAAGAATTATTAGGTTAGCAGGCGGGAGTTGTAACTATAGTTCACACTTCCTGTAGGAACTGTAAGACATTTGTTATCTCTATTGTATAAATACCTGAAGACTATAAAAAGTATTATTCTATTCAGCAGTTTAGTTGAATCTCGTAATTCTATAGTTGAGACTCAATCCTGGGGCTGGAGAGATGGCATAGTGGTTAAGAGCACTGACTGCTCTTCCAGAAGATATGGGTTCAATTCCCAGCACCCTCCTGGTACTCACAACCATCTGCCACTTGAATGCCAAGGGCCCGCTCGCGGCCTTCTTCTAGCCCCCTCAGGCACCAGGCATGCATGTGGGTACAGATAATCATGGAGACGTGGCATCTGTATACATAAAATGAAATTTAAAATTAAATTAAAAAATACGTAAAAGACTACATTTCTGTAAATACACTGTTGAAATTGCATCCCCATGTGGTAATTCCAAGTAAAATTGCAACAGGTAGGCATTCCAGTTGCTCTTCTGGTAGGCTTGGTGCATTTTATCAGACCCTTTGAACTTTTACTAGCTTACCAAATGCCAGTCATGTGAAGAGAACAGTCAACCTCTTCTGGATTGTGGAGCTAAAATGTAAGCTTTATCATACTTTTTACCTATCTAAATGGCTAGTTTTTTCTGCGTTATTAAAGGCACTCAGGCTAGCTGTACACAGAGTGTATTATTCCAAAGCTTGAAAATTTATTTCCTGTTTGTACAGTGAGTCTTTGATGTTGAATGGTATTGCTCTTAGCACTTGGTATTTGTGGGTTTGAGGTCAGTCTGAAATACATAAAAGCCTGCCAAAAGTTCCTGACTGAAGCTATAGCAAGTTATGAGATATCACATAAGAAAACTTAAAGGCGAGGCATGCAGCTCAGTGTTAAATGCCTGCCTGTCACGAAAATGGCCCTGTGCTTCCTCTAGTACCTACAAAAAATAATGAGAGAAAAATCTTTGAAGAACTCTAGATATCTCATTATTTAAATTTATCTTGATAGTTTAAATTTGTCATCTAATATTCTTCATCATCTATCTCTGTAAAAAGTAGTGGTTGAATTATATTGAAGAATAACAATTGTTCCCCGTGTAGTCAGGTTTCTATCCTGTTAATCCAGCATTTTAGAGGCCTAAGAAAGGATGCTAATTCAGACTACAGAGCCTAGTGAGTGTTGCTTAAAACACACACACACACACACACACACACACACACGATGATGATGATAAAGCTGTAACTTTCAGGATCACATGAAGTTTAAACATTAAGAACCTTTTTTTTTAATTATATGGCATTTGGTGGCAGGGGGTGGGTTGGCTGGTGTAAGTCAGAAGACACCATGTGACCGTCTCCAGGATGGCAAGGCCCGAGGATGAAGGCCCTGAATTTCGTTTTTTGATCTTTGAAGATTTAGTTTTGTTCACAAGAATTTGAACAAATTATAATTAGATTAAGGGTACCCTCTATCTCTGATTTTCTGTCTGTCTGTCTCCCTCGTCTTCTCCTTGTCTCTCCCTATAAGGATCTGACTGTGCTCAGATTTGTAATCTTCATTGCCATGGTCTCCCATGTGCTAGAATTACAGGTGTGCACCCTGACTTCCTATTCAAGGACACTGTTAATGCCAAGTAAAGGAGCTAATGAAATAAGAGGATGTTTAAGTATAATATTGAGAAATAACATCTAGTCTATATTTTCTACAGTAGATTAATAATTATAATACATACATAGTAAGCCATCATAATCTGTGTTTATTTACTTAACAAATACTTTTATTCAAAATATTTTTAAAATTGGACATCTGTAGAAAACTCCCAAATTTGGCATGTTTGTATCTATCTGAAAATAATTCTTAAATTAACACTGACAAAGGCATGTGTATGTGAGGAGGGAGAGAGTATGTTTGCTTGATATGCTTTGGTATCTTTGATTTTCTTTTAAAAAAAATGTGTTTCAAGATATAAAATGCATGCATCAATATATACTGACTACTTCTGAAGTACATCTTAGACTTGGCTTCATCTGCTCTGCTAACTGAAGATCTGCCGTTGCTGTTCATAAGTTTGCTTGAATGTGTCTTTAAGGTTGTAGGGTTTATCTAAAGTTTATTTATATTCTAGATTTTATTAGATTGTAGCTACTACTTTTTTCCCCAAAACCTCCATTTGTTTTGTGCTAGTAAATTTGTTCCTCTTAAAATTGGGGAACCCATTTTGAAGTCTTATAGTTAAATTAAGGGTGCCTTCTATCTCTGATTTTCTGTCTATCTGTCTGTCTGTCTCCCTCACCTTCTCAAGTGATTGCCTTGAAGTCAATCACTCACTGTAGACATTTTCAAAATATGTTCCTCGGAGTACAGAAAAATGTGGGCATCCATGTACAGTTCTTAGGTAGGGATGGGAGCCGCAATAGGCCTTTGCTCATGTCTATCTCTGAGAGAACACTCTGGTCTTCTAACTAATTCAGTGGTACTTTGTAATATGCTATAGTTCTTGTCACTGTGAAATGGATGCATGGATAAAATATCCTTTTATATCAAAAATAAACAGAACTTATAGTTTCTTTCTCTTCATTTTCAGGAAGAGGCTGAAATCCAGGCAGAACTGGAACGTTTGGAAAGGGTCAGGAATCTTCACATCCGAGAGCTGAAGAGAATAAACAATGAGGATAATTCACAGTAAGTCACACATGACGCAAGGCCTAAGGGAGAACAGAGACTTTTCCTCCTCAGCATCTCTGTATACACAGCAAACTTCCCTGGTGTTCCGGCTTGGATGCCTGTGTGATCCCCATTTTCCCACCCCACCCCGCTTGCACCTCCCTCTCCCATCTCTTATTTCACCACCTGAAATACTCTATTCTGCATATCTGAAGTGGCTTTCTCTTTATTTCATACCAAATGTTATTTTGTCTCCTCCCCTTAACCTGTAAGCTTTTTGAGCAAAATCATTTTGATCTTGTATCAAAATATATACCAGTAAAATTGTACTAATGTAGTGTGCTTACATGCCTGGTATTTTAAAGTCATTGCTAGCAGTAAATTTTGGAAACTTTTTCTACAAAATCCTTCCATGTATTACTGTTAGACTTGTATAGACAGTCTGCCCAGTCTGACCCTTTCTGTGTAGCTGCAGAGCCCTTGTCTGTAACAGAGACATAGTAACAGATTTTGTTTCATAGGATTGGGTGAAAAACTAATGAATTTATGTAAATACTTAATGTGTAGCTGGTATGACACACATCACTTAGTCATAAGAGTGTGTGTTACTTAATGTATCACAGATAAAAGCAACATTAACAACGGCAGTATTACTTAGAGTGAGTTTTATAAGTTTTTTTTTAATTTTTATTTTCAAAATTGATGAATACAAGTCCAAAGACACTAAGATATAACCATGAACAAAGACCAGTTGATAAACTCTTTTTCAGATATAAGTCAGTACTATAAAGGCTTGATCACTTGTAACTCATTATAAAAATATTTTCTTGAATGAAATAGTTTATGAGGATAAGGGTTTCCTATCAAGCATAATTGGTGGGTTTTGGATACTGTTAGAGGCTAGGTATTATAGTTCCAGCTGGTAAGTGCTACAGCATTATAGCTGATATATTATGTAGAAGGACTGAGAGAATACAAGTAGCTACTGGCTGGTATTTGAGATTAACAGCAGAGAAACTGAAACAGGCATAGCTAAGAGTAGTCAAGAGTGGGCATTAATGTACTCAGAACTCCTTGTGTTCTTTTAATGTGCCTCAGTAGTTTTTCCCCCTCTTTTAAGGTTTAAAGATCATCCAACGTTAAATGAAAGATATTTATTACTTCATCTGCTTGGAAGAGGTGGCTTTAGTGAAGTCTATAAGGTGTGTTTTTGTTCTTTATGCTGGCGGGTGGGGTATGGTTAAGAAATACTTGGCTTTTCTTTTCTGGTTTTAGATGGACATTTATCCTCAGTCTCATTACAAAGAAAGCTTATTGAGAGTTTTGTTTTCATAACTCTAGGGTCTAAGCTCTGTTACTGACCTGTGCAGTTTTCTCAGCCATTGAACGTAAGACTGAGGCTCCAAGACAGTACTGACACTGCACTAAGTCTTGCTCCTCTCCACTGCTCAGCTCCTCTGCTTGCTGGTCATTGAGTCACTTTACTCTTAGGTCTAGTTTGCCTCTCTTGCTGTAATCAACACCTTGACCAAAACAAGTAGGAGAGGAAACAGTTACTTCATCTTAAGAGTTTACAGTCCTACACTAAGGGAAACCAGAGCAGGAGCACCAGGCAGATGCTGGAAGCCAGAGCTGTGGAGGGACACTGCTTCCTGGCTCTGTCCCTCTGCTGTGTGTGTGTGTTTACATAGTCAAGCATCACATGCTCATGGGTGCCACTGATTACTGGCCAGTCTGATCAAGTCAGTCTCCTGATGCAGAGCCCCTCAGAAAACTTTGAGCTATGTTGAATTGACAGCTAGACTAAGTGATTTTGTTTTGTTTTGTTTTGTTTTATGCTTAAACTAATAAAGCTCTGGAGACCTTCTTTTAACAAATGTTTAAGTTAAGTGCTTCTTAAAGGAACATCTATACATATAAGTCACCATGAAACTTAACCATTTCCTTTAAAAAATCATTTGATGTTTAAATCATGTATTGGGGGAGGGGGGATGTCACAGTAAAGGCATGTACTACTCTCTCAAAGGACCTGAGTTCAGTTTCAAACACCTATGTTGGAAGGCTCATATCTGCCCCACCAACTCCAGCTCAGGGTGATTTGATGCATCTGGCCTGTGCAGGCATCTGTGCTTTTAATATTTATATCCTCATAGTTCAGGTCACAGGGAGGTCACCTAAAATAAAATCCATGGTGTAAAACACTTATAAATGATGTGAAACTTAGTACTGATTGTATTCTTTTTCTTTATAAAGTGGGCTGGTAATTGGAGTAGTTTTTTTTGAGGGGAGAGGCAGTTGATAAAATTGAGTATAGATCATATACCAAATTAAGAAATATTGATATGCTTAGGTATGGTGATATGATTTTTTTAATGCCTTATGTCTTAGAGATAAATAGTGAAGAATTAATCAACTTAATTTTTAAACATTATAGGGGTGATAAGTCAGGTGGCTGGAGGTAGTATTTAATGGTAGAGCATTCCCTTAACCTGCACAACACCCTGGGTTTAGATTCACATACTGTCTTACCCTAAAGGGATGGTGACATGGTAGAAGGAATAGATTTAATTTCTTAACTGGATAGTGGGTGCATAAACACTCATTATACTACTTCTCAAGTATAGATAAAATAATTTCTTAATAAAAGAAGTTTTTCAGTAGTAGAAAAATTATTAAGAACCTATTAATTGAAGGTGGAGAGAGCTCAGTAGTTGAGTGGTGATTGTTTTTTCAGAGAAAGATGTGGAATTCCCAACACCCACATGGGCAGCTCACAACCATCTTAGCTTTTGTTTCAGAGGACCCAATGCCCTCTTCTGGCCTCTGCATGCACTACATGCTCAAGTGTACAGATAACAGGCAAAACACCCGTACACATAAAATAAAAGTAACTTTAAAATTAAAAGAACCTATTAATTTTCAAAATAGTAAAAAGCAGGGAGTTGCTAAGAAAAGATAGATTAAAAATTCTTTGTTTTCTGACACCCAGAGAAGCGGCATAGCTGCTTGTGCTGCTGGCTGCTCCACAGAGCTGCACCTGTAAAGGAGCAGGTCCGTATTTAAAGCAGTGCTAGCTTCACTGCCTCATTGTGATTCAAAATATTAGCATCTAACAAAACTGAATGTGGAAGTTTACATTGAATCTTTAGTTCTCATTGCCATGACATTTCTGTGTAAAGATGATCACTGGTTATTTCAAAAATTGTCACCAATTTAAAGTCTGTGTAGATGAGGTGTTTGAATGGTATGTGGTGTGATTGTTGTCTGCCTTGAATTGTAGGCATTTGACTTGTATGAGCAAAGATACGCTGCTGTGAAGATCCACCAGCTTAATAAAAGCTGGAGAGACGAGAAGAAAGAAAACTACCACAAGCATGCTTGCAGAGAGTATCGGATACACAAAGAACTGGATCACCCCAGGATAGTTAAGCTCTACGACTACTTCTCCTTGGATACAGATACGTAAGTAGACAAAATATGATCATTAAGTGCACTGGTTTTGATTCCGATCCTATGATGATCCACCATAGGATATCCTCATCTCTCTGTCAGCACTGGATCTCTGTTAGTTACGGGATAATGATTTTCCCCTTTCCCGGTGTCCTTTATTTATGTGCAGGCTTTCTTATGATTGTTCGCTTCTGTTGTAGGTTTTGTACAGTGCTAGAGTACTGTGAAGGCAATGACTTGGACTTCTACCTGAAGCAGCACAAGTTGATGTCTGAGAAAGAAGCTCGGTCTATTGTGATGCAAATTGTGAATGCCTTACGATATCTCAATGAAATCAAACCTCCTATTATACATTATGACCTTAAGCCAGGTATTTCAGGAACTGTGTCTTACAGGGTTGTTTTTTTTTTGGGGGGGGGGGGAGTAGAATGTGGGAGGTGGGGATTATGCTTGCATTTTTACTTGTATTTTATAACAGGGTTTTACTATGTAGCCAAAGCAGAAGAACTCAAGAGACACCTTCCTCTGCTTTCTGAGTGTTGAAATTAAGGGCATATATCACGATAATCAGTGCCCAAATATATATTTATTTGCCAAACATTACTCTTAATTGTAAAAATTACACTTTCATGCGCGCGCGTGTGTGTGTGTGTGTGTGTGTGTGTGTGTGTACATGCACAGGACTAAAAATATTATACTTTGTTTTGTAGGAAATATCCTTCTGGTAGATGGAACAGCGTGTGGAGAAATCAAAATCACTGATTTTGGTCTGTCCAAAATTATGGATGACGATAGCTATGGTGTTGATGGGATGGATCTGACTTCCCAAGGGGCAGGCACTTACTGGTAAGTGTATTAGTAAACTACTTAGATTAGTCCTCCATGTTTTATGAATGTTTAGGTTTTTTTTTCAAATATTCTTTGAGAATGTGTTGAAGGCACTGATGCTAAGCCTTGAAATTGAAAGGCTGAGTCTTGTGGCTAGTGTTCTCTCCTACATTCTTAGCAGCAAAGATGGAACATTGCAATAAGATGGCTTGGCATCTGCATATGACTTTAATATGCAGGAACTTTATAGTGTGGATCAGAATTCATGAGTTGTCTTCTGGGGTGTTGAGTGATGTTTATGATCTGAATAAGTACTTTTGCTGATATAATATCCTGACTATTTCAATTAAGAACCCCTATGAACCTCAGGTCTTCTCTATATAGAGGTTTTGTGATTTTATTTTTATACATATATGATACAGAGTTTGTTAATTGTGGGTTGTAGGTAAACTCAGCATATTTGTAGTCTTTCGACCTGACTCAAAAAATGTCTTTATGTAGCTATAAGCCTAGATAGAACTGATTCTTAAATGTAAAAGTTATTCTGAATGTACCTAGGTGTCCTTAGGGTTACTATTGCTGTGATGAAACATTACAGCGAAAACTCATGAGGGAAGGGTTTCTTTGACCTACACTTCCACAGCACTGTTCAGCATGAAAAGAAGTCAGAGTAGGATCCCAAACTATGTGACTTAAGCTTTCATAAAGTGATCATGAAACTCACCAGCAGGGGCTCATTTACAAAATGCATGACAGTGAATTTTCAAACTTAATCAAGTTTGCCAGAGCGGAGAACATAGAGTAACATTTTCAAAACTAACCTAGTTCTCAAAATAAATGAGATTAGCAAGAAGGAGACTTTGCAGGATAGAGCTGCCTACAACTTCATTGAACAGGATTGCAAATTCCAACACTGACTGTTGAGGCCAGGGCAGCCCACATGGCGTGTGCGTGGGCCCGTGCTGACCGTTACACTGAGCTGTGTTAACTTTGCCTGAAGAGGCATTAGCCATATTTGTGGATTATTTGTAAGCCACATGAAAGTCGTATCAACTGCCTGTTGCGCCCCCTGAGTAGTTACTGCTTTCACAATGAAGAAATTTGTCTCTAAAGTGTGTAATCTCCTAAAAGTTAGTAGTCTCAATCCAAAGTCTTGTGGACTTCTTAAGAGAAGGCTGTTCTTTACAACAAAAATCCTAAAGGCCTGTAGAAATGAGAAGCATTCCTTCTCTGTAGAGACTCACTGTTGGTTCCTCTGTCAGTATGTCTTCACTATTGGTGAACAGCAGGAAGAAATGTCCTCTTATGGTGGACCTGAATCAAGAAGTCTCATTTTAAGGGCTCTGCAGGACAGCAGTCATGATGTTCTTATGTAGAGACATAGGACTTATTTCCAGGCCAGATGTGGTAGTACACATTGTTAATCCCAGCCGTCGAAGGTAGAGGCAGAAGATCTCTGTAGTTGATGGCCAGCCTGGTCTACAAAGTGAGTTCTTGGCCAGCCAAGGCTACATAGTGACACCGATCTCAAAAACAATAGAATATATTTCCTATAGAAACTGGTCCAAAAAAAAATTAGTTCAGTGTTGTAGTGGTAAATTGTCAAACCACACTGAGCTCCCAGTGGGTGCGTGTGCAGTTCTACACCCACCCAAGAGCTCTCTGGACTTGTGAATGAAAAGACATACACATACAGCCTTAATATCTAATAAGCCTTAATGTGCTCAGTGGCTGGGCATTTCCAATCCTCCTGTAGCTAGTGCACACTCCCCTCTGGTATTCCGGAGTTAGCACATTCTGTGTCTTATCTTTGCTGCCTGCTTCCTTCTGGGCAGCCCTCCCTTGGGGCTGCTTTCCCTTTGTACCTATATTTCTGCCGTCTCACCCTCCTGCTCCTTCACATCCTATACCCCGCCCATGCCACAGAACTCTTGCCTACCAGAGTGCAGAGCAACGAGTACGCCTGCAGGAGCTCAGTGTGGCTTAACTACACAGTGTCATGAGTTACTGGCTGAGTGTTTGGGACTAGGTTGGTTCTTTCAGAGTGCACATCTATAAAATACTTGTCATCTACAGAGACTTAAAATTGATGTCAAGATCACTTAGGAAAAGTCAGTTTCGTTTCTTCTCTCTTACTGATGTCCACGCAGTCAGATCTGTCCCCTGCAGGCTTGCTCTTACGGTTGCTAGCTTGCCTGCGCACTCCTTGATGTGGAGAGATGCTCTGAGCCGTTCTTTCAGCCACACACAGAGACAGCCTTCAGGATAGTATAGAGCTGAATATTGTTCTGTGAGCCACAGTTAACAACATTACCTGTGATTACTATTCTTAATTTGTCAAAGTTTTGAGTGGTGAGATGCTTGCAACTCTGATGGATTGTTTTACTTATAACTTAAGATAGCAAACTTATTTTTACATTTGACATAACAAAATATGAATTTATGAATATCAATTTTAAATTTTAAAAGTTAGTGTTTGAATGCTTGGTATATTTCACACATTGACTGGTAGTGCTTGAAACTGCACAATAAACCGAAGCTCCTGGCACTTCTCACAGTCTAGTGCAAGGAGCACGGATGCTTTTGTAGGTGCACCATACCACCTTCCCCTGGCATGGGGAAGGAAGCCATGTTCTGCCTGGCGGGCAACAGAAAGCTCATGCCCAGAGGTGAGTGAGTGACTTGACTAGCAGTTTGGGTTAAGAGGGAATAAAGGTCCTTGCAGATTTTGGCATTTATATTGTGGATTAGGATAGGTTATGTTACAGTGAGAAATAAGAGATCCTGTTTCAGTGGAGTAGCTAGCCAAAAGCTTTGGGTAGCTTAAAAGAGAGACTTCTGTGGTCTGGTATGTATTTTAGGAGAATTACCTGCAATTTAACCAGTGGTTGAGGTGGGTTGGAGAGTGTTTCCTCTTTTATTAGAAGCTTATTATCAAAATCTCCAATGATAATGTTTTCTTTATTATAAATGTTTTCTTACAAAGTTGTATTTGGTTCAAATGAATTAAAACTGTGATTCATGGTTTTTATTGATGAAAACAGTTTATGTGTAAGTAAATAAAATAAGTACTCTAAGATTTAGAAGGTTTTAAACTAAGCATTGTGTCCTTTCTCTTCCCTCTCATTGCTTACAGGTATTTACCTCCTGAGTGCTTTGTAGTAGGAAAAGAGCCACCGAAGATCTCCAACAAGGTCGACGTGTGGTCAGTTGGGGTCATCTTCTTCCAGTGCCTCTATGGTAGAAAAGTAAGTTGTTAGACCAACTTCAGTTGTGCAGAGATAAGTTAAGGGAATTGTTATTTTTAAAATGTGCAGATTTTCATTAACTTAGAATCAGTACAGATCCTTCCAAGGAAAGGCACAACATTTCTTGCTTATTTCCTTGGGTCCGAGTTAGTCAGCAGTCGATGTGGCTGTCTCCTTTCTTATTTACCCTTTCTTTCCCAACACTGTCTGTTGGCAGCTCTGGAGCTGAGCCCTTTGCAGTGTCCATCACCACTTGCTTCTCTCAGCCCCTCTTGTCCCCTGCAGACCCCTGGCCTGGGCACCATTTCCTCTGGAATCTCCTCGGAGAATACCATCAAACTTAAATTTTCCCAAACCTCTGTTAATATTAGAATCAGAAATGCAAGTTGTCCTGGATAATGTCTAGTTTGCCTCCTGCCCAGTCTCCATCACTATGAGAAGAGAGGTAGAGAAAGCTGTCCAGATATGCAGCAGCTCTCTGTGGCTGAGAATAACATCATGACCAAAGGCACCGTGGGCAGGGAAGAATTCCCAGCTTGGTTTACAAATTACAGTCCACCATCGAAGGAAGCCAGGGTAGGAACCAAAGCAAGAGACTACAGAGGACCACCTCTTACTGACTTGTTTAGCCTGTCCAGCTTGCTGTTTTGTTTACCCAAGGACCACCTGGCCAGGGGTAGCCCTCTCATGCCAGTAGTCAATCAATAAAACGTTTTCATTGATCTGCACACAAGCCAGGCCTCAGTTCAAGTTCTCAGTTCACCTTGTGTTGAGTTGTTAAAACCTGACTCTAAACCCAGGTCTCCTGGCTCCAAATCTAGACCCACTTCCCCCTGATTGACAGGACTTGAATGACAGCCCCATTGCTTCCTGGTCAGGCAAGGTTGATCTTCTGAAGACTGACTGATAGACGTTTCCAGCCTGCTCTTAAATATAATCTTTGTTTCTGTGAGACCACATCCAGCTGTCAAGTAGCTGAGGACAGGATGTTAAAATACAAATCATTTTGTGGTGGGCTCAGTGGTGATTCTTTGTTTTAAATATTTTATTTTAATATTTTCTTCTTTTTTTTTTTTTTAAGCCATTTGGTCACAATCAATCTCAACAAGACATTCTACAGGAAAACACAATACTAAAAGCCACAGAAGTTCAGTTCCCTGTAAAACCAGTTGTAAGCAGTGAAGCCAAGGTATTAATCTCATAATGTTCTGTGACGTGCCTGGGCTGTGGTTCCAGTGTGGTCAGTGCTTCAGTAACCTCAATGGCAGGGAAGGCCGCCAGAGTGCTCTGGGAACGGGCGCCTCGCTCGGCCTGGGATGTGCTGACTTTCATCCTTAAGCACTCAGTATGCTTCCTTAAGTCTATGTGCACAGCAACTTATTTCTTTGAAAATTAGGAGGAAACTACAACATCTGGACCCTTTATTACTTTTAGATCTTATTCAGTCTGCCTGTTGTAATGCTGAGATACTTAAGTATATAAAAAGAGGGACTGGAGAGATGGCTCAATGGTTAAGGGCACTGGCTGCTCTATCAGAGAATCAATTCCCAGCATCCACACACTTTACTATGTCCTGTAACTCCAGTGCAAGGGGATCTGACACCCTTGTCTCCCCGAAGACACACACACTTCACTGACATTCATGCAGGCAAAACACTCATACAGATAAAGTCAAAGAAAACACATTTTTAAAAAATAAAAGTAAGTAAAAAAAATAAAAGTAAGTATAAGGAAGAGAAGGTGTAATAATAGCTATCAATTCTCCCCCCATGGTAAACACGAACATGATTTTATTACTTACAGCAGTAAATTCAATTCTAAAGTTATAATCGTTTGTTATGTGAATGTGTAAATTTTCTATTACTTCTTTGTTACAGCTATCAATCTATCATTTCTATAGTGCTTTTATATACATTGTGTATTATTCTTACTTTTGTAAAGCGAGGAAACAATCACAGCATACAGAAATGCTTAGAATCTTGTGCCAAACACAGCAGTCTCCTGCTGACCTCACCCCTTGTTCTCTGTGCTGTGTGCACTGGGTCAGAGGTGAATCCAGTTGAGTCCATTCTGGAAACGTGTTTGCAATCTGCATATGTCAGTGTGCTTGGGAAAGTCATGAGAGCTGGGGCTCCTGTGGAGCAAGCGAGCCTTTGCCAACCTCCACTCTGCCTGGCTGGCTTCAGTGCCTGTTCCTTCAACTACAGTAACTACAGGGTGTTTGCAGTCAGAGCTCCTTCATACTTAAAGAAATGATGACTTTGTAAACTCTCATTTATTGAAAATTATCCATAAATCTTCATTGGATTGGTTTTGTATCATGTTTTTTACTTTGTTTTTTTTTGTTGTTGTTGTTGTTTTTGTTTCTTTTATTTTGGTTTTTCAAGGCAAGGTTTCTCTGTGTAGAACAGACTGGCTTCAAACTCAGAGAACCGACTTCCTCTATCTCCCGAGTACTGGGAGTAAGGGTGTGTGTCACCATGACTGGTTTGGTTTTTGTTTTTGAGATCAGGTCTCATTCTAGTTCAAGCTAGCCTTAAATATTTGACATAGACTGTCTCCCTCACAGTAACCCTCCTGCTCCAGGCTCCAAAGGGCTAGTATTTTAGGTGTGAGACACAGTTCTTGGTGGCTATAATAATTTCACAATAAATTAACAATATGTATTTTATATATTTCTTTAACATAATGGTTCAGTTTAAGGTTGGGGTTGGTTTGGGGGGTTTTGTTGTTTGTTGGTTTTTGAAACAAGATCTTACTATGTAGCCCTGGCTGGCCTAAAACTCACTACGTAGACTAGTTTTAAAAGAAAAAAATAAAATAAAATCTAAAGATGCTGAGTTGACCTAGGAAACAGAAACCCTAATGGGACTTCTGTGTCAATGTGATCTTCATTTAAAGATAATCATGCTGAACAGAGGAAGAGAGTAGGGCTAAGAATGGCTTCTTAAAATTTGGCAGAACAAAACTGATAATAAAATGTGATTAGAGTCAGAAAAAAATACAAACAAAAGATATCTTAAGAATTTTGTAGGGCTGGAAAGATGACACAGTGATTAAGCACCCACATGGCAGCTGACAACTATAACTCCAGTTCCAGGGCATCTAACACCTCACACAGACAGACTTGCAGACAAAACACCAACGCACAGGAAATAAAAATTAATTGAAAATTAAGAATTTTATACGTAGAAATAAAACTTTGCAGCAGTACATCCAAGGAAAGCAATCTGACAAAGGCTATGATGTGCCTGGGGTGCCACTGGAGGGCTGAAGTCAGAGGGCCACGTCATTGTTACCTCCAGAGTTCTTAAGCTTTGGCCTTCTGTAAAAGTTGATCCGTTTACATACAGTCTTTTATTATATGTAAGTACACTGTAGCTGTCTTCAAACACACCAGAAGAGGGGCTCAGATCTTTATTACAGATGGTTGTGAGACACCATGTGGTTCCTGGGATTTGAACTCAGGACCTTCAGAAGAGCAATCAGTGCTCTTAACCACAGAGCCTTCTCTCCAGCCCCTCGTTTATAGTCTTAATTGTGTCCTTGCTTCTGTAGCTGTTGTTGGGTTGGTATTTAGAAGGTAGGAGATCACTAGTGTTACTCTCTTTCTCTCTCTCTTTTGAAGGCCTTCATAAGACGCTGTTTGGCTTACCGAAAAGAAGATCGATTTGATGTGCACCAGCTGGCAAATGACCCATACCTTCTGCCACACATGAGAAGATCAAATTCTTCAGGAAACCTACATATGTCTGGGCTGACAGCAGCTCCCACGCCTCCTTCTTCAAGCATAATTACTTACTGACTCCTCTAAGATTGGCATGATCTCTTCTCTCTGATTGGCTTCCAGATGCATACTTGAAGTTGAGTGCATTTGAGTGTTTGTGGTTTTTTTTTACATGGGACATGGTTAAGAAGTGTTTGTGAACTAAAGCTCTCCATGGAGTCCTTTGTGTGAGAGTGGATCATGGACAGTGACTAAGTACACACTCAACTCCTCACTGCCCTGGAGCAGCACAAAACAGGAATGCCATGTTACAGTAGAACAAGGGGGACTCTGTAAATAACGTTTATAATACTTAAATATATTTGATTGTTACCAGAGTTCTAATATGAAGGGTAGTTTTTCATTATTTAAGAACACATGGAAAATGATGAGACATTTGTGACACAGGAGCTACAGTGCCTGGTACAGCGTCGGCAGCGCTTGGCAGCTGATCTGCAGAAACCAAAGCAAGAACTGAGCGACAGCGGCCGTTGTGTTCTATAGCAGAATGTGAGCGTTAGGGTCTTTGGACAGTTGTAGACTTTGTCATTTGCCTATTCTGGCTTTTACCAAGTTGTACCTCGAAATCACATGCCAGTGGTCCGCCGCCTACCCCACCCGCTTGACTGGTCGTGTTAAAAGTGATCTGTCACTTCTGGACACTTCACATCTTTTGACACAGAAAGCTGCCTATTGCAAATCAGTTGAAGTTACTAAATGATAGTATTTCCAGGGCTTTCAGTGATTTAGAATTAACAGGCATTTTTCTTTTGTTTCCAGGCCTGGTTCATTAAAACAGGAGACAGTGTATAACCAAAAGCGGGCCAGTTGTATGCAGGATAATGATGAATTCCCTTCTGGCTCTATTGTAAACTACTGTACAGATGTCGGATTACAATTACTGAGTTTCAGCAGCTTATTCTTGTACAAATGTTTAAAAATACGGCTTTTCTAATTGGATATTGTATTTTTTTTAAGTCTTCTTGAAGGCGCTTTAATTGCTGCTAAATGATATTGCTTTTTTGCTATAAAAAATTGAATGACCTTGAAGGCACAAGTTGACTGTACATCGCAGAGAGATATTAAAAGCAGGCACTCATTAACAATCAAGGCATGTACAATGATCCATGTTGGGCATATTGAGTTCTTTAAATCAGTTTTTTAGGTTCTAGAGCTGTGGAACACATAGAAACTAGATCTATAAATTGTTCATGGTTATTGTACATTTCTAGAACGTTCTCAGCATCACGGTGGGATGACAGTCCCATAGAATGTCCCTTGTGGTTTGTACAGATTTGTTAAAATGTGAACATTTTCCGACTGCCTTGTGTGGTAGAAACCAATACTTTTTGGGGATGCTGTATATCATTCTTGTAAGGATTTTTTTTTTCTTTACTGTCACATTCATAATGCTGAGACTTACATGTAAGTTGTCCATGGTGCAGAAAACAAGCTATCCCTGCCAGACAGCCCGTAACATGTACAGTTAAACTGTGGCTCTTACCTGGTGTTGCAAGCCATTTTGTTTGTTTGTTTTCATTGTACATAGACACATTGTCTGTCTAAGATGCTGCTGGAATTATAGAGAATGTAGCCAAACAGTAATAAACAATGACAGTAAAAATGTAAAGACTGTGAAAATTACGCTCAAAGAACCGTTAAGATTGAGGGTAATAGCATAGCTCCTTTACTTAAAAGGTAGATGAATAAATTCCTTAAGCATCCTCAAGACAAACATGACAAACATGAAATGTTGCAGGCTGTTAAAGTTAGAAACGATGTTTAGAAAAAATATAAATAAGAGTATCAGAGATCAATCAACTTACCCATGTCTTCTAAAGTTTTTTCCAATGTCGATGTAAATAGCCTACTAGTATTTGTGCTCAGTGAACCAGTGACCTTTGTGAGGAACTGGTGCTTGTTGCTAAATAATTTCCATGTTGCCCTGGCAGTTTCCACCCTTTGTTTTGAGTACTAGTTATTTCTTGTCTTCTGGAGTCATCACTGACTACAGGTAAAGTAAGTGCACGGTTCTCAAGCTGGAGAGCAGCTGTGCAGGTTGGGGGTGTGGTCACGGGCTCACATAGGTTCAGTCCCCAGCAGACTGCCTCCCAAAAACAGTAAGTGCACACATGAATACTGAACTCAGTAACCACATGAATGTGGAAAGAAGCGCAGAGGCTGCCATGACGATGGGTGCCAACGTTGAGGGTGGGAAGCGCGTGGTTTTCCCTGTGGCCACACTTTTCCTACGAAAGAATTTGAGTTTAAATGTAAACACATCAGGTCCTTCTCTAGTTTCTTTGTTTTTTTGGGGGGGGGGGGGGGATTTGGTTTTTTTCGAGACAGGGTTTCTCTGTGTAGCCCTGGCTGTCCTGGAACTCACGCTGTAGACCAGGCTGGCCTCGAACTCAGAAATCCGCCTGCCTCTGCCTCCCAGAGTGCTGGGATTACAGGCGTGCGCTACCACCGCCCGGTGCTTCTCTAGTTTCACTGTAAATTTCCATGTTTTTCAAATAATTTTTCCTCTGAATACACTAAATTTCAGTGTTTTGAATATCTAGCCTATTTCTAAAACTACTTGACAGCTAGTTTCTAAATTGAATTTTTGGATTTTGGCTCATTCTTCGGTGGTTTTTGAGTGTGTATAGTTTGTCCATTTGTATCTGAATTGGCTTTCCCACCCCAAATACATCTCCAGTTACCTTACTTCCCCCCACCCCCATTAATTAATTTATCTAGAATCTGGTTATGTAGTCCAAAACGGCCTCAAAGTTGATAGCAGTCTTCCTGCCCCAGCCTCCAGAATGCTGGAATTCTGTGTGTGGCTACTTTACTCTGTAGTGGTCTGAATAGGTTTGGTCCCCATAGATTAATGTGTTTAAGTGGTTGACCCATAGGAAGTAGCACTATTAAGAGGTATGACCTTGTTAGAGTAGATGTGGCCTCGTTGAAGGAAGTGTGTCACTGTGGAGGTGGGCTTTGAGGTCATATATACACTTAATCTCCATCCAGCGTGGAACAGTCTGCATTTGGGTGCCTTCGGATCAAGATGTGGAACTCTGAGCTGTGTCTCCAGCACCATGCCCACCTGCGTGCCGCCATGATAACAACAGACTAACCGGAAACTGCAAGCCAGCCCCAGCTTAGAGCTTTTCTTTATAATAGAGTCACCTTGTTATGGTGTGTCTTCGCAGCCATATAACCCTAAGATGTGGGTTATCTGTCTCCTTGCCCTTGTGGATCTTTGGCCCGTTTGGTCCATAAAGGCAGAGATAGCAGCGACATGGAGGGGGCTGGGGTTCGGAAGCCCCATGAGTGCCTGCGCACAGTGAATGCCCACTCTGGGACCACTTGTCAGTAGGCAGATCAACTTTCCAGAGGGTGACTAAAGGCTTATAAAATTTTGCAGGGCTGGGCGGTGGTGGCGAAGGCCTTTAATCCCAGCACTTGAGAGGCAGAGGCAGGCAGATGTCTGAGTTCTAGGACATCCAGGGCTACACAGAAACCCTGTATCAAACAAACAAAACAAAGTTTTGGGAGACTGAGGGTAGGGACATCCAAGATGAGCAAAGGCCATTGCCTGGTGTGCCTCGTTAGCATGGGGAATCATTTCCGTAATCTCAGATGCTGGCTGAATGACTAGGTTTTGTCAGGAAAAAGGAAATGGATCCTATAAAATAATTAACGCTAAATGACATTAGCGTTAGGGTCAAGTGTAGGCACTCAGAATACCCCAGACAGGACCCGAGAGAAACAGCACTGCCCCTGTGGAGAAAGGCCCCAGGTGCCCGGCTGAGAGGCTGTCTGGTTGTGGTAGACATCGGCCTTAGTCGGCAGGGTTTTCCCATGCTCAGGCACCCTGGAAAACTTTTAAATAGGTAAGATTTGAGGGTATAAACTGAATTCAAAATTGGTTTTCATAAAACTGAACCGAAGTGGTAGAAATTTTCAAGGGAAAAGCAGGTTGGCTCAGGCCTGAGGCCCCTTGGCCTTCAGCTCAGGTGTGGATCCCCTGCACAGGCTGCACACCTGAGGGCACAGGGACACCGCCGCAGTTGGCAGCAGGATGTTGGCAGCTGTCTAGGTTCTCTGTCTGAAAATGAGGATCCAGGTTTCTAACGCTGCTGTGTGCGTGCGATAAAGGTCACTGCACTCCGAGCTATGCCCAGCACTTAGAAAGTGCTGGCAGCGGCTGCTTTTTAAAACTCCCAAGATCATTGCTTTTGCCTTATTCACAAAAAGCCTTTGGTTCTTATAACGTAAGTTCCTTCAAGAAAAAGTGGTTTCTCAATGTTGGAATCAAGTTTCGAGGAAGAGATGATTGCAGTCCCAGGAAAGGGAAGGTGCGCGCACAGACGCACACAGACTGACTAGGAAACAGGAGTTTGGAGGGGAAACACCAGAGCTGGGCTAGAAGGTTCTTCTGCCAGATATGCTGCTCCCTCAGAAGTGCTTCTGTGCCTCTGGCATCTTTCCGGTAAGATGGAGGATGAGGTAAGATTTGAGGTAGGAGGGAGGGAGGGTGGGAGGGCCTGCTCTTCAGTAGGGGAAGCTGGTGTGGCAGAGTCGCACATTCAGTGATGCATCAGAGGGGATGGAGAGAAGCTTGGCACAGCGACACCCGCAACCTTGGTGTCAGGCCTGAGTTGAAGTCCAGAGCCAGCCTGGTTGTCAGACAGGTAGACAGACAGACAGACAGATCAAACTATCTTTGGAAGCCTGAAATGTCACTTTTCAGTGGTGACAAAAATCAAAGAGCAAGTGTGACTTTTTATATCATCGTAAAAGAGCAAACCTAAAGAAAAGTTTTGGACCGCTGTCAGCACGCACCGGTGGTGGTAGTGGTCACCAGAGAGCACCTACGCTCCTTTCAGGTAAGAGGAAGGTGAGGTGCAAACCAGTGCGGTCCTTGCTGTGTTCCCTTGCCCTCTGCAGTCATGCCACCCACGGGTAGGACCTGTGTGCCCTCCCCAGAGAGGCTTCCAGGGTGTTGACACCTCTCCACGGAGGAGGAGCGGAGGAGCTGTGGGCTTGGCCCTGCCCACCGATCTCCTTCTAATGAGAGCTTTGAAGCTGACTCAGTAGCTCGCTCGCACAAAGGAAAAGTTCTGGAAGTTGGGAAAACCTTCAGTGCATCCCTCCAAAGTCTTGGGACTGATAAACATGCGCAACCCCCCGCCCCACCCCCTCACACAAGTCACCATGGGATGTCCAACACTGCCTTCACACAGATCCAGATGGCTGAGCGCCCCCTCATGCACACCACCATGGGGTGTCCGACACAGCCTTCACACAGATCCTGACCACTGAGCGACTCCATTTCAAATTTTCATGTAAGCTTCAAGGCTCTTAAGCTGTTGGGAAAGCCTTAGGCCAGACACCACACCCTGACCCACCACTCCATCTGAGTTGATTGCCTGCTGTATGTGTGTTAATTCACAGATTTAGCAGGAAATACCAAGGACTTCTGTAAGACAGGGCAGTCATCAAACTTGGACACCAAAGTTGCCAAAAAATGAATGTGTTTAGCAGTACGTTTAGGTGTTTCAAAGTAACTATTTAGTCTACTAATGAGCAAATTCATAACTTCTTTTTATTTGCTTGTTTTTTGTTTTTGTTTTTTCAAGATAGGGTTTCTCTGTGTAGCCCTGGCTGTCCTGGAACTCACTCTGTAGACCAGGCCGGCCTCAAACTGCCTGCCTCTGCCTCCCAGAGTGCTGGGATTACAGGCGTGTGTCTCCACTGCCCAGCCATAACTTCTTTGTAAATAGTCAGGAAAGGATAATGGGGTGGGGGTGGGGGTCTGGTGTCTCTGGTTTGGAAGTCAGCTCTGGCTTTGTCTTCCTTGTTGGTTTATCCGTGTGAGCATAGTCACTAACTTCTACATCTGTAAACTGTGTACTGACCGCCCCTGCCTGCTGGAACCGAGCACAGGAAGTGAGACCGGTTGCACAGGGACCCACACCCAAGTGCAGTGCACACACACACACACACACAGAGCCTTGGAAGCCATTGGGAGGCACCAAGGAGAGATGGACAGCTGGGGAGCAGCCAGCCCCTGGGTTTGATGTGCTTTTGAACCCATATCTGGGCAGTGAGGCCCTCCTGTGGCTCTCTGGAGTTCCTCACCTGCCTTGCACTCTCAGTTTCGGAGGCCTAGCACATTCCTGGGGTGCCGCTGGGTAGGATGGGCTCTTTCCCAGGTTAATGCTGCTTCCCCACTGCGCTCTGTGGATCTGAAGCCTCTGTGGACACTAACACGAGTGGCTTCTGGACTAATGGATCCCAGGGCTTGGTAACATTTGTTTTTCTTTGACAATTTTAACTCTCCAGTAGGAATGTGGGTTTTTTTTTTTCCTTCAGTTTGTAAAGCTTTTTCAGAAGCACGGGTTATCTAGCAGACAGTTTCAACTCTTAAGTCTTTAAAAAAGAAACCTCTTTGAAGACAGACAGACAGACACACACACACACACACACAGAGCATTATCAGGTCTTGCACATCAAGATTCAGAGTTCCAGGCCAGGCGTGGTAATACAGGCTTTAATCCCAGCACTCAGGAGGCAGAGGCAGGTGGATTTCTGAGTTTGATCTCAGCCAGGGCTACACAGAGAAACCCTGTCTCTAAAAACAAAAGAAGGAAAAAAAAAGATTCATTGTTCCCCAGTAGTGACCATGTTAGCTAAGGAATCTAAACAGTGAGGGCAGGATTATTTTGTATATGCTAAAGTGTAATTTGTTTTTTATTTTGTTCGCTTTTCTTTTAAATTCTAAGAGAAGATCTTGACCTTTAGTATCCGAGGAGCTGATTTGTAAGGCTAGTTTAGAGAAAATAATTGACATTCTAATGTCGCTAATGTTAAATGACCTTAAAATGGCTTTCTCGTCCCATGAGTTCATTGTCTGCATGTAACTCCCACATTTCTAGAAGCCATACTTGGAGGTGAAATCTGGAAAATATAAAGTCCTTGGTTCTACACTGGTTAGAGAGGATAAGCGCGCCTGCGCTTGTTTAGCGGCCTGGCACAGACGAGGGTAGTGGCTATGGTGTGTCTTGTTTCGAGCTTGTAACATGAAACCTCAAGGGCTTTCGTGCCCGGTTCTCAGGCCAGCCCTGTTGGCGCTACAGTTTTTCCCTTTGGTTTGGAGAGTTTGGGAGGAACCACAATGGAAAGACTTGCACTCGATTGCTGTTCCCACAGAACTGAGGTAAAGCCAAGCAGGGCTTGGTCTCTGTAAGCAACACTCTTCTTTGTGTGCATTTACTCCTCCGTGGTAACACGCAGGGGACACTTCAATAAAACAGAAACAACCGGAGCCGACAGCTTGTTACTTTCTTTTGTAGCACCGAGTGTTGGGGGTCTTCCCCCCAACACACACACACACACACAAATATTTAAGTTTTTATGGTGTGGTTATCTTTCCATTGAATCAAAATG
The DNA here is from genome assembly GCF_947179515.1 of Apodemus sylvaticus. NCBI lineage: Eukaryota > Metazoa > Chordata > Mammalia > Rodentia > Muridae > Apodemus > Apodemus sylvaticus. Next base: position 50,950,207 of record NC_067476.1, on the reverse strand, counting down.
GTGTAATTGGATAGGGAAAGCTAGAGTTACAAGTCCCCCACTATGCCAGGAAAAAAGTCTACTCAAGCTTGGTAAGTCTCCTGGGTATCTTCCCAAGCCAGCTGTCTGTCCTCGGGGTCTCGACTGATGGGAGAGAACTTGTGTTTATCACACTTGAGCACGTTTGATCATGTGGTAGTTCTGTTCGTGCACTTACAGCCACTGTGGACGAGAAACAAGGGAGGGCGCCTGGGTCCTCATGCCTCAAACCTTGAGCATCTATCATTCTTGACTACAGTTGAGTCAAGAGGCCTCAAACGACTTCACAGTCCTGATGTGTCAGCGCCAGTCACTTAACAAATGGCCTGCCTATTCCCGTGTGTGAGCTTTACTTCCTGAAAAGGCAGCCGTAAATGCAGGCGTGTTCTCGTGCACATAGGGTCATGGCTTCCCAGATCCGGGAAGCACATGCATCAGGAGCTGAGAGCTGTGCTGACAACCTGGTGTCATCGAACTGCTAGGACTTCATAAACACATAGTGGGCAGGCAGGCGCGGACCCGTCCCAGCTGGGAACCTGACAGTGTTTGCTCTTCTGGGTCCCCATGTCCCACCACTGTCCATCACCACACCACTTAGCCTTTAGTGATCGCAAACTCGGTGGACTTTTTCTTTCCTCTTCCACAAAGAAGAACATGATTGTGTCCGGCATGTTCCATAATTAATGTCCCATTTGTCACGGCCCCAACAGATTTCCCCCAACTCCAGATGGGAACTCCTGGAGACCTGATCCTGAGAGTGGGGGAAAGCTAAAACTGCCACCAGGGTACATGCTATGTCCTTAAAGGGTTCCTGGGGACAGGACGCTGAACTCTTATGAGGCTCTGAACTCAAGCACAGTAATGTAGAGTCGCACCCATCTTGTAGGTTTAGGGGGAAGACTAGTCTGTTCATAGTGTGGCAGCAGAAGTTGGGGTGAGCTGGGCCTGGGGACCCCAAGGCTTAACTGGATTAAATGGTAACCATTAAATGGTTCAGTCACTGTGGACATCTATTTTTTTCAATATAAAAGTAATTATACCATACTGTTTAGAAACCTTTGAAGTGACCAGTGGCAAGTACCTCTGGCCAAGACTTCACGATTCAACATGGAGAGAAAATCACATCTGACTTTTGCAGAAAAGCTATTCTATTGGAAAAAAAATATTGGATATTTTCTTTATTTACAAATGTTTTCCCCTTTCCAGGTCTCCCCTTCGGAAACCCCCTACCCCATCCCGTCCCTCTATAAGGTGCTCCCCCCCACACTCCAATCCTCCCGCCCTGGCATTCTCCTATACTGGGGCATTGAACACCCTCAGGCCCAAGGGCCGCTCTTCCCACTGATGTTCAACAAGGCCATCTTCTGCCACGTATGTGCCCAGCGCCATGTGTATTCTTTGGTTGGTGATCCAGTCCCCAGGAGTTCAGGGTGGGGGTGGGGGTGTCTGGTAACACTGTTACTCCCTCTATGGGGCTGTAAACCCTCAGTTCCTTCAATCCCTTCTTCAACTCCTCCATCCGGGACCCCCAAGGGTTGGCTGGGAGCTTCCTCCTCTGTATTCTATTGGAAAATTTAAAAGATCCATTTTCTACGTCTTAACCAGTTTTGTGTTCCCCTCCCCCAAACCTTCATTGGGAAAAGAATTTAAAAACCTAGATGGTGGTCAGAGGCAGAGAATACCCGGGGCCTATCATCCTCTCAGTTCCCTGGACAGCCACTCCCGCGGGGAGGACAGACATGGCTGACGCATCACCTCATCCTCTCTTACCCTCTTCTGCCCCTGCTTGCCCCCCCCCCCCGTCATGGCCGAGGTGCCACCGGAAACCTGAGTGGCCCCGGCCCTCTCTGCCCCCTCACCACCTGGAGCTGCCCTCACAGCAGTTAACAAAGCCAGATGTGACACCTGCAAGAGGGACCTCATTGTCACTGGCCTTCTGCAAGACTGGCAAATGAACACCATTCACCAGGCTCATCTGGATTTCCACATATTTCATTACCCAAGTTAGAAAAGACTACTCGCCAATGAGGTTCTTCAAACCTTCCTTGATCTCTGCAAAAGGCAAGGTCCTCAGGGCTAGAATGATCTAAGCAGTTTAGCCCCCACGCCAAGGCCTTGCAGGGCACAACTCCGCCCCATTCCACCCCAGCGCTACCCAGCCACACTCCCTCTTCAATCTGGTAAGGATGTGTCGCCCCGAACTACATGTGTCACCCTAACCGCATGTGCTACTTCCCTGCCGATCTTGGAAGACCTTCCCTGAGTGTCCTCACCATCTGCTCCTTACCCGTCACCTGCCAACTGGCTGGGCACGGGATGCCCGCCACACCCTAGCATCCCAGCGATGACCAGGGAGTACACCCGAGGCAGGTGCTGGCAGTGAGGGGGATGCTGTACCAGACCGCGTCCCAGCCACGATTTGGGGCTGATATCCCGGAGCTAGCTCCACGGCATCAGCCAGCCAGGCAAGCCACTGTGCTGGAAGCTAGAGCACGCCTTCCGCCTTTGTTGGCCACGCCCTGGGCCCTGCAGGGTCGCCCTGTAGACCCCGCGGCCTCCGACGGATCGCGGCTTTTCCAAGTTTGCAGCGCCACCTGGTGGCCGGCAGCGTTCACTGCGGGGCGCCGTGGAGACTTTCTGGGCCGTTTTGTAGGGAGAGCTGAGGCTTGAGGCAGGACAGATCTACCTGGATTCAAACTTCCTCCCCAAGGCTTCCCTAGCGTGTGAACTGGAGCTTTCCAAGCCTCGGTCCGAGGATCCTGAGAAGGAAGGCTTGTTATTTCCGAGGAAAGCATTTGGCGGCCTGCCCTCAGATCATCACATTTCTCTAAATAGTCAAAATAAGTGTTATTCAATATATATTTAAAAATATGTGTATTAAATTAGAAAAAGGTTTCTTCCATGCACCACAGTTGGTAATGAGACCATAACTCTGTCCAAAACTTTAAAACCTGATAAGTACAGGTAAGTATAAGATCTCTCTCTCTCTCTCTCTCTCTCTCTCTCTCTCTCCCTCCCTCCCTCCCTCCCTCCCCCCCCCATGTCTCTATGCATGTGTCTCTATCTGTCTCTCCTTCAGTAGTAGATAGAGCACTTGCCAATATGTGCAAGATCCGTCCTCCAAACAGAAACACACACAGTCCACTGTTGTACCTCTACAATGTCAGCACCACAGATCTGGAGGCAGGAGAATCAAGAATTCACCATCATCCTTGGCTGCACCTTGAATTCAAGGGCAGCCTGGGCGTTCTGAAACTGTCTCAATAATAACAATTATTATGATTATACAGGATGTAGAAATGAAACATTCCTGTAAGCTCCCCCAGTTATGCTAAGCCGAGGGCATTTTGAAGATGCATTCCCTGAGCCTCCGGCAGATGTCTTCGTATTTGTGTGTGTGTGTGGTCTCGTGTAAGCACGCGCATGTGTAAGGGGCCTTGGCTCTTCTTGCTCTAGTGACCACCAAATAGGCTAGCCTGGCTGGCCACCAAGGACCTGCCTGTCACCTGTCTTTGCCTTTCTGGTGCTGAGATTAGAAGCGCCTGCTACCGTGCCTTTTGCGGGGCTGGGTATGGCTTGAGACAGGGTCTGACTACATAGCTTGGCTGTCCTGAAATTTGCTTTGTAAACCTAATTGGCTTAACACAGAGATCCACCTTCCTCTGCCTCCAGACTTCTGGGATTAAAAGTGTGCACCACCATGCCTAGCTATGCTTTGACCTTTCTTTCTTTCTTTCTTTCTTTCTTTCTTTCTTTCTTTCTTTCTTTCTTTCTTTCTTTCTTTCTTTCTTTCTTTCTTTCTTTCTTTATTGTGCACTGGTTCCCGGGGTATCAAAACTACAGTACAGTGGAAGACAGGCACTGTGCTGACTAAAACCTCAGCCCTTAAGAGAGGTGTTTTCTCACCAACCGCTTCCGCCTGGCACCTGGGAGAACTTCCTCTCTGCCCTTTCTCTGGTCTGTCAGTCCAGAGATAGAACAACTCCTTACAGGGAGGAGGGAACCCTCCCTTTCTTAAAAGGTAACATAAAAGATACTCTGGGAGAAAATGACTGATTGTTGACATATGTGTCTATGGTGTTTGGCTGCAGCAGTGGGGCTTTGTGACAGCCTTGGGGGCCAGGCCCTGGATTCTGGGCAGCCCCCCGTAAGGATACATGGGCACAGCTAAAATCTCCTCAGTGACAGGAGTCTGTTCCCTCACAGTGGCGGGCCTCTCCTCCCTGCTCCTGGGCCACTGCAGTCATCTCAATGCACCCTTGCTTCTGTGAAGTTGCCTCTGGGTAGGATGGAGTCTCCTGGCTGCCTGGTTCCAACAACTAGGCAGACCAGCCTGGGGCTCTTGGTGCCTGAAGGCTGAGCGGCGCTGAACCTCTGGGGTTTCATCTTTCATGAGCCTGTGACGTAGCTACCTGTGAGCCACCTCCATTCCTGTAAGTAACCTGTGAGCCCTGCATACTCACATGTTCCCTAAGATAGACTCAGGCGAAACTCCCTTTGGTCTGTTGTTGTCCTTACGCTATCAGGAGCAAATAGATGGTTGTTCACATTTTCCTTGGAAAAGCCACGCAGAGTGCCCCCGTATGGGCTGAGGGAGCCAAACAGAATTGGTAGGAGAGGTTGCAGGCCCCTGCAGGGGGTTCTGAAGGGGCCATCCAACCCAACTGAGCGTAGAGTGTCTGTGGAGGCAATCCTAGTGTGGCCTGTTTTCCGTGTGTCATACGGAATGTTGTGCTTTGTTGGTGTGGAGGTGGCTGCATGCTTCCTGCAATGCACCCGGGGTGAGGCAGGAACCAAGTCTGAGAGTGGATTTTCCTTGAGAGGATGCCGCTGTGAGCATCTTCCTCCAGAGCAGTGGTTCTTCCTTCCTTACGCTCCGACCCTTTAATACAGTTGCTCATGTTGCGGTGACCCCCCAACCATAAAATTATCTTTGTTGCTGATTCATAACCATATTTTTGCTATAGGCATAATGTTTTTATACACTTGTCAATAAATGCTGATCACCCACTGGCTAGACAGAATACCGAATAGAGCAGGACATTTGCCAACCAGAGGAGAGGGAAAGAGGGAGATTTAGATCAGCGGAGTGGATGGAGAGAGGATTGGAGCCATGAGGGAGAGGTCTGGAGAGAAATCATGGAAACAACCTCAAGTCGGAAGAGTCCGATCAACAGTCACGCAAGCACGGCGGGATGGGGCCGGGAGGGAGCCAGATTAGCACAAGTTTAAGTTTGCCTCAGAGCGCCACCTGCTGGTTTAAAATAGCTGGAGAGATGGCTCAGTGGTTAAGAGCACGGACTGCTCTTCCAGAGGTGCTGAGTTCACTTCCCAGAAACCACATGGTGGCTCACAGTCATCTGTAATGTGATCCGATGCCCTCTTCTGGTGTGTCTGAAGACAGCTACTGTGCACTCATATACACAAAATAAATAAATAAATCTTTAAAAAAATAATAAAATAGTCATATAATTAGATGCTTGCCAGGCTGGAGACCCCTTCGCTTGCTCCCTATTTCCTATAAAGCCTTGTCCGTTGAGGGCTTGGGGCTGCTTCGCCACCCTGTCCTGCCATGCCAGGGTCAGCGGCAAGTGAGCCCGAGCTCAAGTTTGGGATAAAGGGACCCGAGTGTGATTACATCGGAGCCAGCTCCTGCTTGGTCTCTTGGGACTTGTGAACAAGGCACAACGGTGCATCGTTTGACTGCTCAGCTATTGAGGTGCAGTTTTAAATAAATCTTGGTTTCTTTGTGATGTTGTTATTGGGGAATAGCATAAGGTAAAGAAATGCAGCCACCAGTTTAATTTACTGCTACATTTACATGAAAGAAATTTCATTTACAAATGGCACCCGGCGTGGGGCACTACATGTAAAAGTTCTTCCTCCCGGCCCCATGCTCCCAGAAATAAGACTCAGACTCAAAATGTTTTTACGAAGACCTTGGCCATATAGCGAGGCTCTGTTCATACTAGATCATAACTGAGGATGACCCATTTACTGTGACCTACATTCTGCCGCGTGGCTCGTTACCTGTGCTCAGGTCCCACGTGTCCGGCTCCTCACATCTTCCTGGGCAGATCTTCCTGTGCCTTGCTCTATTGCAGAATTCCTTCTGCCTCCTGATGTCCCAGCTCCTACTTCCTGCCTAAACCACAGGCCACAGGCTTTTAAATTAACCGCGGATGCATTCGTACAATGCACAAGTTGTTCTCAGATTTTGCTACTGTTATGAATTGTAATGCAGATATCTATTTTCTGATGGCCTTCAGTGACCCCTGTGAGAGGATTGTTTAGCCTCCAAAGGGGTGGAGGCCCTCAGGCTGAGAAACGTTCTACAGAGTATGTGACCACATGCCTCCTTGATGAATGGGGTTCATCAAGAGACTAGGGAATATAATCTAATACATTCTAATCCCAACACATATGGGATATAGAATTATAAGCAGGCTGTGGAAACTATCTCTTGGCCTTCCTCTGTGAAATAAGAGAGGCAACTAACACTGAGCTTTCTGCTGGAGAGAACTTGCGGTGTGAGGGAAGAATTACAGCAATAAAAAGATAGGCACGTACGTGCAAGAGCCTTTGTTTGAGGCAGGCGTTCTCTATGTAGCCCAGGCTGGCCTCAGACTCACCGAGATCCACCTGCCTCTCTGTGTGTCAAGTCCTGGGATCAAAGGTGGGCACCACCACTCCCTGCTGCAAATAGATTTGGCAGAAGAGAAAAGGGGCAGGGAGGGGTGGGGGTGTTGCCATGGCTGCGGTGGAGGCCTTGGGAAGCACAGGATAGAGAAGGAGAACAGCATATAGCCCTGGCCTGCTAGATTGAGGGACACACACACATCCCCACCCCATCCCCGCCCCACGTCTAAGGATATAATTTTGATGTGTATGAGTGTTTGTCTACATGGCATGCATGTGTGCCCCCTGGTGCCCCTACGGAGCTCGAAAGAGGCACCAGAAAGCCTGGCCTGGAGTTATAAATGGTTGTGAGCCACCATGTCAGTGTCGAGAATCAAATTCCTGTCCTTTGCAAAAGTCACAAGGTCTCTTAACCACTGAGCATTTCTCCCGGTCCTGAGGAAGACTTTTAACCGAGGAATGAAAGAGCTTCTTCCAGCTGGGCTCCGGAAGCTGTGGCTATGGAAGTGGGCGGGACCAGCCTCAGTGCAGGGAAGCAGAGAGGCTAAGCAATATGGCTTCCCATCTCTCCACGAGACAAAGGCTGCACAGTGTGGAGGCACTGTGTCCCTGGTGGTTCACTGAGCCATTGGGTATACTTATGCCTGACTAAGGCCCCCATGAATAGCAGGGATTGGAGGACATCAGAGAACAGACAGGCTGAGGAAATTAAACATGAGGACAGCATTTGATTCCCAGTTCACCAGACCTGACTGACTCATCAGGGACCTTGGATTTGGTAAAGGGCTTCAGAAGTCTTACCAAACCCCATGGGGAGGAGGGGAGCTGTAGAAGAAAGGAGAGGTCTGGAAAGCCTGTGTGATTTGGGCAGACATGTAAATGAGATTTGTAAAATATTAAATCGCAGGGAGTTGAAAGGACAAAGTAGCTGTCTGTGTGCTCAAAGGCAGATGTGGCGTGGTTTATAGGGACTCAAATGCTGTGCTAGTGACCTTCTGGAAGGCCTTATGGACTGAGCAAGAGAGGAAATAAACAACAGACTAGCACAGGGGAACATTAAGCATGACTTGGTGATGGACAGCTCTCTCATGAGATGATGAAGTATGCGTGTATCCTCTGCGTGAGGTAGAGTGGGAGGAGATTATTCAGCCTGAGGTCCTTTAAGCAGCCCGCTGTGGTTGACCGCAGTACAGCAGGGGCCATGATGCTAGCTGGGAGCCTGTCAAAACCTAAGGAACCGGCTCTAGGGATGAACACGAGAACAAGAGTATGGCTCTGAGCCGAGCTGACAGCACTGGCTGGCCCAGCTGCCATCAAGAATGGATAGATGCATAACAGTAACGTTTATTTGTCTTGGAGGCTGCTGCCTCTGTCTGCTTGCCTAGGCCTAGTCTTGGAGGTTTCTAGCCTCTGCAATTTTTTCTAGACCTAGAATGTTTTCAGCCCCTGAGAGTTGCTGCAGAATAAACTCACCCCTTCCCAGTTCTCTCTGAGCGCTGGCTGTCTGCTCAGCTGTCCGCCTCAAGCTCCTCTGCAGGCTGACTGAGTCAGTCTGGCTCCTCTCTCTGCCTCTCACTTCTTGCTCTCCGGGTAATCTGGTCTAATCTTTCAGCTCCTTCTCATTCTCTGGCTCCTTCGATCTTTATCTTTTTTTTTTTTTTTTATTGAAAAGGGAAGTAAAAACATTTTAGGATAAAATTAAAGATTTACATGGAAAATATTTCAGATAAAAATAGAAGAGATAAGTAGAAAAACATGTTAAAATTGACAATTTTCATGGAAAATTAAAGAGTAAAGTGGTAGACATGTAAAACATTGCTAAATTAATTGAAATATGAAATAGAAACATTGTATGATAGAATTGAAGATTTACATGGAAAATATTTCTGATAAAATTGTAGAAAAATGTAGAAAAACATGTTAGAATCGAAGATTATCATGGAAAACTTTATATAGATATAATAATGGTAGGCATAAAAGTATATCTAAGTTGATTGAAAGTGGAATTATAAACATTTTCTGATAAACTTGAAGATTTACATAGAAAATATTTCTGGTAAAATTCAAGAAATATATAGACAAACATATTAAAATTGACTATTTCATGGAAAATTTTACATATAAGATGGTAGATAAAAAAAACCCTTTCTAAATTAATTGAAGGTGGAATTAGAAACATTTGTGATAAAATCAAAGATTTACACTGAAAACATTTCTGATAAAATAGAGGAAATATAAAGACATATTAAAATTGAAGATTATCATGAAAAATAATGCAGATAAAATGGTAGACATAAAAAATTACTAATTTAAAGGGGAATTACAAACATTTTCTGATAAAGTTGGAGATTTACATGAGAAATATTTCTGTTAGTCTATATCTTTTTATTGGGGAGTTGAGTCCATTGTTAAGAGATATTAAGGAATAGTGATTGCTGCTTCCTGTTATTTTTTTTTTTTTTTGCTTCCTGTTATTTTTGATGTTATTTTCCTGTTTCTGTGGGTATCTTCTTTTGGGTTTGATGGAAGATTACTTTCTTGCTTTTTCTAGGATGTAGTTTCCTCCTTGTGTTGGCATTTTCCATCTATTATCCTTTGTAGGACTGGATTTGTGTAGGACAGATATTGTGTAAATTTGGTTTTATCATGGAATATCTTGGCTTCTCCATCTATGATGATTGAGTTTTGCTAGGAATAGTAGCCTGGGCTGGCATTTGTGTTTTCTTAGGGTCTGTATGAGGTCTGCCCAGGGTCTTCTAGCTTTCATCATCTCGGGTGAGAAGTCTGGTGTGATTCTGATAGGTCTGCCTTTATAAGCTACTTGTCCTTTTTCCCTTACTGCTTTTAATATTCTTTCTTTGTTTAGTGAATTTGGTGTTTGATTATTATGTGCCGGCAGGAGTTTCTGTTCTGGTCCAGTCTGTTTGGAGTTCTGAAGGCTTCTTGTATGTTCATGGGCATCTCTTTCTCTAGGTTAAGGAAGTTTTCTTCTATAATTTTGTTGAAGATATTTACTGGCCCTTTAAGTTGGAAATCTTTGCTCTCCTCTATACCTATAATCCTTAGGTTTGGTCTTCTCATTGTGTCCTGGAGTTCCTGGATGTTTTGGGTTACCAGCTTTATGCATTTTGCATTTTCTTTGACTGTTAAGTCAATGTTTTCTATGGTATCTTCAGCACCTGAGGTTCTTTCTTCTATCTCTTGTATTCTGTTGTTGACTCCTGAATTCTTTCCAAGGTTTTCTATCTCCAGAGATGTCTCACTTTGTGATTTCTTTATTGTTTCTATTTCCACTTTTAGATCCTGGATGGTTTTGTTCAGTTCTTTCACTTGATTGTTTGTGTTTTCCTGTAATTCTTTAAGGGATTTTTGTGTTTCTTCTTTAAGGACTTCTGCCTGTTGACCCATGATCTCCTGTAATTCTTTAAGGGATTTTTGTGTTTCCTCTTTAAGGGCTTTTACCTGTTGACCAATGTTCTCCTGTATTTCTTTAAGGGAGTTAGTTATTCAAGTCTTTCTTGAAGCCCTCTATCGGTATCATGAGATATGATTTTAAATCCAACACTTGCTTTTCCGGTGTGTTGGGGTATCCGGGACTTGCTGTGGTGGGAGAACTGGGTTCTGATGTTGCCATGTGACCTTGGTTTCTGTTGGTAGGGTTCTTGTGCTTGCCTTTCACCATCTGGTTATCTCTGGTGCTAGTTGGTATTATTGTCTCTGGCTGGAGTTTGTTCCTCCTGTGGGCCTGTAAGCCTGTGTCCTTACTTCTCTGAGCTCAGAAGTGAAAGCACTGATGGGAGATCACTCTCTCCTGGTGTGCTGTGCACAGGAGGGTGTGAAGTCTGGCTCCCTGGTGCAAATGGTGGAGGGAAGCACAATAGCCTTTTCTTTTTCTTTTTCTTTTTTTTTGGGGGGGGGGCAGGGTTTCTCTGTGTAGCCCTGGCCATCCTGGAACTCACTCTGTAGACCAGGCTGTCCTCAAACTCAGAAATCCAACTGCCTTTGCCTCCCGAGTGCTGGGATTAAAGGAATGTGCCACCACTGCCTGGCTTTTGGGGGGGGGGGGGACAACAGCCTTTTCAAGTAACATTTCGCTCGCCCCAAGTCCCACCCATGTTCTTAAGGGATCTGAAATGGAGTTTCCCACTTTTTATTTTTTAATGCAGGAAGAGTTTGCCTAAATAATTAAAATTGTCCTTTGGGGTGGCTTACTGTAATTCCAGGTCTCTCTGGGCATCCAGATGAATGGATGCTTCCTCTGGAGACTGTCCCAGGCGAATCTCTCCTCTACACTGTTCTATCAGCTAGCTCATGTTCTCTGTTATGTTTTTGCCCAATGTCCTCTGCTTTCTGCAACATTAGTGGCCTTCGTCCTTCTCTATGTTGGGTGTTCCTTCTAACCATGTTGGTTGGAAGGTGTAAAAGTATCTTTTTTTTCTTTTTGGATTTGGTTTTTTCAAGACAGGGTTTCTCTGTGTGGTCCTGACTGTCTTGGAACTCACTCTGTAGACCAGGCTGGCCTCGAACTCAGAAATCTGCCTGCTTCTGCCTCCCAGAGTGCTGGGATCACAGGTGTGTGCTACCACCGCCCAGCAAAAGTATCTTTTATTAGGTGTTGTAACTGTCACCTCAGAGGTTTACTGCCTCTGTCTGCTAACCCGGGTCTAGTCCTGGACGCTTCTATCTCTAGACAATCTTATCTAGGCCTAGAATGTTTTCAGCCTGAGACTTACTGCTGAATAAACTGATCCTTTCTAGCTCTTTCTGAGCTCTGGCTGGCCAGATCAACTCAGCTGTTATCTGGCTCATAACTCTTCTCCAAGCTGAATAATTCAACCTGGCTTCTCTCAGCTTCTCTTTGGAACCTTCTGGTTGGCCTTGGCAGTCTGCTCTGATCTTCCGGCTCCTTCTCTGGCTCATTCTGTCTTCACCTGTGTCGAGCTTGGTCTCTTTTTACAACTTGTCTCAGGAAACCCGCCTCTGCCTCCTCTGTTGTCCTCTGTTAGGTAGACCCTCTTTGCTCTCTGTACTCCAACTGCTCACATCCTATTTTGTCAAATCTTTCTCTGATTTGTCACTTTGTCTGCCTCTCGATTAGACATCGAGAGGCCAGATCTTAGGTTCAGGCTCCACCTTAGGGGACCTGACCTAAGCTTGAACTCCAGTTAACCAACAAGCACCAGTTTCCAGGTTACTCTCTGACAAGCCTGCCCCTGGCACTTCACTTCCTAACAACCACCAATGAGCAGGAAAGCACAAGTTTGCGGTTTGCGGTTTGGCTCCCAGCACCAGCCAATTATGAGAAAGGACAACAAAATTCCGTAATGGCCGCCCAATCAAATGTATGCCAAGTTAGAAACCCCCTAGCTTGTTTGCTTACCTCTATAAATAAGTGCTTAAAACTGGGCTGGGGCTACACCCTCCCATTCTGCTGTGCAGACAGGGGTGTGGCCCACGCTCCGGCTTAGCGAGCCAGCTCCTGGGTGATCTTCTTGAGGCTCACGAAAAGGGCACCACAACATCACTGTCAAACACGGCCGCGTCCTTCTACAGTCTTTTCCTTCACTGGGATTAAAGGAGTGCACTAAGGGCGTGTCCCCATTCCAGCAAGAGGGATTATAAAGGTGCATGCTAAGGCCACACCACAACTAGAAACAGGTTTTTCTAATAAACAACACGAGATCACGAGATCGTGTTGTTTATTGCTGTAACAGAGATGCACAGCAGTTCCAGGATGGCAGCAGCACCTTGGGGTGGGGAGGCCAGGTGGTGCCTTATGGAAGATGACTGTGGACAATGAGGCTGGGGAAGGGGTAATGGGATAGGGTCTCACATCCAGGCTTTCTGACCCAACACTGCTCTTTTGATCAATCAGCTGGTACAGTTGATGACTTTGCCAGCATTTCTATTTTAGTACGCCCTTAGCCATCTAAGCCATCTTGGCACTCCCTATGGGCCAAGTTTTCAAACACATGATTCTATGGGGGTCATACCTAATCAGACCACTATCTTACAGGTTTGTAAAAGCATGTAGAAAGCCAGTAAACACAGCCTGAAGGAGTTTAAAGGCAGGCACTTAGGTGTACTCTAGAGACTCAACTGGTTAAATTCTCTAAACAAGCGACTGTTGCTGTGGCACAGTGGCCTAATAATCAAAGGTGAAGGAAAATAACCAGACATATCTACTGCCTTCCCCAGGACTCAGGAAACACTGCAGAAAGATTATAAGGGCTGCCGGAGGGGTAGAGTGTCGGGTAGCAATTGACATGCAAATTCAAACACTTGCTCAAAAGAATCAGGAAGTTTAAGCAAAACCAGTTAAGATTGAGGAAGTTCCTAAAATCTAAAGAACCCACAGATATCACCACAAAATTTAAAAACTGTGAACAATTGTGGGGTGCGGAGACAAGCCTCCGTCCTGCAGGTTGGGCGAGTGCCACGGATGCACCCTCTGTGAGTGGTCACACACACGTGCTCTGGTCACTCTCACTCAGTGCACTGTCTCCTCACTAAGCTGGGCCAAGCGAAGAATCGCAGTCCTTCTAGAGAGAACCCTTTAGCATGGGCAAAACACGAAAGGGACAAAATCAACAGGGAAGATAAATGTGGCTGGTGAGTGGGCGCAGTGGACATAGGACTTTGCCACTAAGTCTCATAACTGAGTCCAGTCCTTAGAACACACTTGGTAGCAGAGAAGCAATTCTCATAAGCTATCCTCTAACCATCACGCACACTGACTCCTCACTCTCACGCGCACACACACACAGCCATTGCCACACTTCCCTGCAAATGTCACCTCACTGTCCCTTCCCAGTGCCTTTCCCTTGAGTGTCTTGCTTTCCTCAAATACTGGCAAGTGACTCCACTGCACATGTCCAGGGGGCTGCCCACTGACTTCCCAGTGACTCTATGTGCTGACAGTCGAGGTGGACAAGAACTGAAGGGTCCATTTCCCTGCCTCCCAGTTCTATGTGGCTGCATGGCTCCTTGTCAGCAGTTTTACGTTCTGATGGTGGAGCAAACCTCTCTACGGTGATCCCAGAAGGATAAGAATGCCTGTCTTCCGGCTGAGGAACGGTGGCTGGGTTTCCAGCAGCCATCTGAGACCATGCCACGACCTTGTGGGTGGACACCCATGCAGATGAGCATACAGGATCACTCTACACAGCCCTGGCTATCCTGGAACTCCATCTGTAGACCAGGCTGGCCACAAACTCACATGATTAGCCTGCCTCTGCCTCCCAAGTACTGGAGTTAAAGGATTAAAGTATACCACCAACACTACCACTGCCTGGCTGGACTTCTACCTCACTCAACTTCAGGCCTGTGTCTCTATAAATGCATCCTGGGCCAGGGGCTGGGTTTCTGGCAGTGTCAGCAGTGGCCACTGCTGCAGTGTAGGCGTCTTTATGATAGCACCACGGCAACAGTCAACAAACTGCTTCCACCTTATTTCCAAAGGGGGCTATCAGATGCTTTTCTATCACCCAGGAAATCAATTCCACTTGATATAGCATCTACTGGAAACTTAGAAAGCGCATCCACCGTAAGTTGACTTGAGAGGTGTGAGACACACGTGAAGAACCCCGTGTCTTTTAGATATAACACAAGGAGAACGTAAAGCGACTCAAGTTTATTGCCGCAATACCGTTAAGTAGCTACAGAGCGCAGCTCCTCCTCCTCTCTTTCTCTTTAAATGCCATCTTACCACAGGCATCTAAAGCAACAGCAGCAGCTACAAAATGGTGTCTGAGTAATTCTGAGTTCAAAACAAGATCTGTGTACAGGCAGAATAAAAAGATGTTCAATTAATAGTGTGCCGTGAACCGGAACAAAACATCTTCAACTGGGAGCGTTGTGTAAACCTTAATAGAGATGCGACTCACAGAGACCAACATTAAATTCTTGTTTCCTTTTACAGTTTAGTGAGGTGGTCTGTGTTCTTGCAAACGACTTACAAAGTACAAGAAATGTTGCGTGTGGGCACTAGGCATAAAATATTTCATTTCCTTACACAAGGCATAGCAGTGGCCCAGGGAACCTAGCGGGCACCCTGCCATCTCTTTTCCAAAGATGTACATCCCAGAATGGCAGTGGATGCCTGGCGGCAAGCCACCATAACAACTTTTTTGGTTGTTTAAAATACAAGCACATTCTCAGATTGCCCTCCTTGGCTGTAATTCCCCCAACTTGGTGGGAGACAAGCCCTCAGCCTCTTGCGTAGAATTATGTACAGGACACCTACAGATACGGTACAAACTAGTATGAAATCAATGGTAGTTTGCGATTCCAGACATGATCCCGTGGTTAAATAAACAGACCACGTCGGTTTTGAAGATTGGTTCCAAGTTAAGAAGACTCAGAAGCATTTGCATCCGTAACTGCAGACACAGGCTTCTCCATGGCTGGGTTGCAGTCGCCGACTCTGTCCTCAACAGTGGTGGGGACCTTGGAAGCAGGAGACATCACATCCACAGTGAGGGAAGAGGCATCTGCCTTTGCAGTAGTCGTGACAGGGTCAGAAGGCGGGCCCGTGGCCGGAAGGGAAGACAGCGGCTCCCCTGCGCTGGCTGCAGAAGAGCCCTCTGGAACCAAAGGGAATGATGGGAGGAAGTCGGCTGGCATGGGGAGAGGAGCAATGCCGGCTAAGTTGCGGGGAGGCAGGGAGGGAAGAGGCGGCAAACCTAGGACAGAAACAGCAGAGGTCACACATCCTCCCATACCCAGAAGGCGGCTGCACCTTTGCAGGCCCCTCTGCCTGCACCTAGAGCCTGCAGCCCAAGGGGGTGCAGCACAGCTGGCTCTGCTGACCTCTAACTGCAGGCCGGGGACAAAAGCTTTCCACTGCCAAGCTCCGTGTGCCTCAGGCCTGCACTTAGGGTACCTGCCGATGGGCGAGCAGATCCTTCTAGAATGATGGAAAGCAGTGCTCCAGGGCATTTGAGGGCGCTAGCAGGATGTGAGGTAAGACCCTGCTCCCAGGCAAGGGGCAAGTCCAGTTACAGCTGCCTCTTGTCAGCGAAGAGGAAGGAGCCATGGAGGGGCAGCGAGGGCTGCCTCAAGGAAGCCACCCTGCCCCTGGGGAGGCCTGACAACTGTCTCTGCTGCTCTTGGTGCGGTGTTCTGGAGACTTTTAAAGAAGGCGACTGTCCAGGGTATGTCCAGGACACCACTGGCTAGAGAAGTGGTCCTGCTCTTAGAGGCTTGTTGCATTTAAAGACAGAGGGGACCAAGAACATGGGCCCCAGGGGAAGAAGCAGGGAGTGTGGCCAGCGCGGCTGAGCCTTCTGGGGCCCTGGTTCTTCAGCCCTGGTACTGAGGTTGCTGCTGCATTGAGCTCATGTAAGAACTGCAAATCTGTCAGAAGTGTGACAATGACAACCAATATTTAGTGTGGGGTGATCATGACAGTGTCACGATGGGAAGTCCCAGGAGCATCAGCAAGAGCAGACTTGGGGACTGCTGTTCCCTTTCTGCCTGGGCATGTGATCTCAAACCGTCTGTCAACAACCCAGAATACTTAGCTGGCACTGAGTACACACCCGTGATCCCAGCACTGGAGAGGCTGACACAGGAAGTCAATCCATTTGCGGTAAGCCTAGGCCAGTTCACAGTGAGACTCTCCCTCCCCCTCCAATCTCAGAAACAACAACAACAACAACAACAAAAAATAACAGGCCTGGGTCGCACAGAGCAGGTGCCAGCATTTCCTGCGGTTTGCATCCTGAAACAGGAGTGAAGAGAGGGCATTCAAGCCTCTCTAGGAGGTAACCCGTACCACACTGTCAAATCCAGTGCACAGGGCCACTCCACTGGTTCTGCGACAGCCTGTCTGGGCCAATCCTGCCAGGGTGTAGGGCAAGGGAGGGAGGCAGAAGGCTGGGCATGGACGTTTCTTTCTTCTTCTCCATATAAGAGACAGATACTAATTAGCAGTGGCTGAAATGTGTTAAGCTGAGTTGCTCTTTCTAGAAAAGACTGAACTGAGGCCTCACTTTCCTGAATATGTCTTTTTATTGGCACTGTCTTAGGAGGGCAAGGCGTGCAACATACCCGGGTTCCCGAGCTCTGGCAAGCCGACGCCCGGCATGAGGTGTGGAGCAGGGAGGGTGAAGCTGGAGAGGCCGGGGAGGCTGGGGAGGCTAGGCAGCCCTGCTGACAGAGGCATCAGACCTGAGCAGGGTGACGAAGAACACAAGGTAAGCCATTTCCCCGGGAAGGAGACAAAAGCATCTTCAGAATTCCAACACTAGGGCTCACTGAAGAGCAACAACGGAGTCCCACAGAACGTGTTCTTGTGTCTAAGGGATTAGGCTGTGAAACCGGCAAATGTTACAATGAGCAACAAATGCTCGCACGACCCTGAACAAGAGAAGGTGCCCAGTGCTCCAGTACCTGGAGCAAAGACTCATTTACTGTGGCAACTACCTAGAAGCACAAGTAGACAACTACACCCCAGCATTCCGTGTGAGCACTTGTGCAGCTCATGGTTGACTATGTCTGCACAATCGCAGCCCTGGGATGGGAGCCTCTGACACACACATCACTCCAGTAACTTCTCCTTGCTATCAGCTGGACAACAGGACTTAGTCTGTACCAGAAATACTAAGAATCCACACAAGTTGACATGTGAGCTTCTCCATACATAAATAAATAAGGAGCCATCTTAGCCAGGGCGGCCACAGAAGAGCCACCAGGAAGTCCTACACACACATGGGTGGGGAAGGGAGGTGTTGGGGCGTCTCGGGCCAAATGTACCTGTTTCCTGGCCTGCTAAGAGGAGTTCCCCTGTTCTATCGAAGGGCTCGGCAGTGATAATGGAAGATTCAAAGATAGAAGTTCAGAAGCAAATACCATTATCAGACAAGTCTTTAGCCTGCTGCTTACTTGGTAATGTGGTAGCTGGGTTCATTGGTGGCACAGAAGCAAGGGACTGGTTTACTTGTGGTGGCAACAATGGTACAGTTGGTACACCTAAAATAAAGCACATTAAATCATTTTAAAAGCAATTCTGCTGTCAGCTATGAACAGATCACATACAGGAGGATGCTGTTTGGTCTTCACGAGGCCAGGCCCAACTCCTGGCTACATCCCTAACTATGTATAACCTTTCAGAGCTAACTTAGCAACGACTGTATGGCCCTGACAGACACCTTAGCCACAGCCTTGTGACGGGTGAGAAAACTGTGTAGCCTTCCCTGGATAAACATATTGGACAAGAAGTCTGTCACCGGCCTAAGATGGCTCAGATCAGGAGCAGGCTCACGCCAGCATGGAGGCTGTGCAAACACAGGGCTGCTGGAATGCCCTCTGCCCTGGGAGCAGTGAAAGCCGGGCTGGTCTGTGAATGAGGATGATGGCAGAGATGTCTGAGCAGAAGAAGAACACCTCGATTCCCAGAGGTGCAGGGAAGGACTAGGCTTCCTTTAACCTACACACCCAGCATATCCCCACCCGTATCGGGAGGCTTGTGGGAATATTCTCCATTTACAAGGTTCTCAGGATGCCATCTGAGGAAGACCTGTCTACTGGCATCAACCTATTCAAGGGAGGCTTTTCTGTCACAATAGCAATACATGTTGGACACCCTTAATTGAAAATTCAAAATCTGAGCTAATCCCAAATATAAAGCTTTTTTGAGAGCCAATGTGACTCCGCAAGTGGAAAATTCCATACCTCATGTAAGGGATGGAAGTCAAAACACAGGCACGCTGAACACAGCCCGCACTGACCATCAAGCTACCTGCAGTGTTTCAGACAAACGAACCCGTGCTTAGGCCTGGCTCCAACTGCAGGGCGTCTGCTCAGAGCTGCTGGGTCAGGGGCTCCAGTGCCATGGGGAACAGGTTTGTGCCTGACACAAACGGGCTTTAATACGCAACAGGAGCGAACTGTTGAACAGGAGGAGCCAACCAGAGGCCTCTGGTCTTATTTACTAGTGTTTCTCCTGAAGAAACTGGAGACCGTAAAATAGGGCGGAGGGGGAGCGGGGAAGAAAGGAAAGAAAGGAAGGAAGGAGGGAAGGAAGGAAACAGAGATGAAGAAAGAAGAGAAAGCCTCGGTGGGACAATGAGCACAGTTCCAGGACCTCAGGCCGTGTAACTCCAGTGTGGGAACTCCTCTCTTTTCTGGCCCCCACTGTTATCAGTGGTGCTTGCTAAGTAGTAACATGCAATAGCAACCTGTAACTGTGTAACATGTCTATCTTACATCTTGCCTTTAAGATGAAGAACGGGCTGGAGGGTCAGTCAGGGTCGGCTCAGTGGCTCACAACAGTCTGTAACTCTAGTTTAGGGGACCTGACACTGCCTGACTTCCAAGGCAGCAGGAGCATGTGTGGTGCACATACACACAGGAAGGCAAAACAGTCATACACATTAAAAAAAAAAATCTAAAAAAAATTTTTTTACAAAAAGAAAATAAAAATAACCTGGATTTGCTTAAATCCTGTATCGTAATAAAACATTCCACATTATATTTCTTCCCTTTTAAAGGGTAAATTTCATTTTTTGTACCAAAAACTAACTGATGGAATCTTAGCAGGGACGTTAACCCAGGGCCGCGCAGCCTTACTCAGTCCGGGAGCTCCTGGCAGTTAGGGAGGAGAGTGGTCTTTGCTGCTATCACATTTTTTAACTATTGTATTTATTTTATGTGTGTCAGAGTTTTGCCTGCATATATGTCTGTGCACTATAGGTGATTAGTGTCCTCAGATGCCAGAAAACAATGTTTCATCCCCTGGGACTGCATTACAGAGGGTTGTGAGCTGCCATGTGGGGGCTGGGGATCAAATCCAGGACCTCTGGAAGAGCAGTCAGAGCCCTAACTGCTGAGTCACCTCCCCAGCCCCCTGCGTCAGATTCTTAAGGTAGTGGGCTGGTGGGTGGGCTCAGGCATGCCAGCTGGAGGGTACCCACTCTCTGCTACATAGTGCTCTAGGCACCCAGGCCCTTGTCAGTGGGAAGAGAAACCCAACCTTACAGAAGGAGAGGGAAGACATGAAACATAGCAGACAATAAAGACCTTGGCTTATAGGTGGTAATATACTTTCTGCAGAAAAATCAGGAGAGGGCAGACAGTGTGAGGTGTGTACCAAATTCACACTGATTAACACCACTTAATATTCTAAAACATCTACAGAAAAATTAAAAAACAAAACCAACACACTTTCCTCTGTCCACAATTGTCATGTGGAGTTCTTTGAGGACAAGAGGTCAAGATGAAAAGCACTTCTCACAGGAAGCTGCTTCTGACATGTCATGGTTAATACTTTCATGTCTGAAATTTGCATTCTACATTGAAAATGTTAGTACTGTCTTTTAAAATGGACTCAACAGTGAAAATGCTCAGTTCTTTCAGTCTTTTGTGAGTGACCATTGCTTCGTTCCTGTTTGTCTCTTCAGTATCCAGAAGCCATTTCGTCAGCTCCAGGGACCTCGGTTCATCTAACACAGTACAGGTTTAACTGTAATATGACAAGGGAGGAATCAAAATGAGCTGTCAATTTTCTCCAAAAGTCATTCTCAGTCATTAGAATGACTTGGCCAGACGGGCCTCTGCCTTGTGAAACAGCCCCACCTACGGTTACTACATCGACCCAGAAATCAGCTAGAAGGTCGTTGATGGGTAATGAGTAATGACTGCTCTTCCAAAGGTCCTGAGTTCAAATCCAAGCAACCACATGGGGGCTCACAACGATCTGTGATGAGATCTGATGCCTTCTTTTGGGCTGTCTGAAGACAGCTACAGTGCACTTACATATAATAATAAATAAATCTAAAAAAATAAAAAAAGAAAAAGAAAAAGAAAAAAAAAGAAAATGTAACATAGCCATATTGTAAAACATTAATTAAAAAGAAGGAACAGCTAATCTATACAACAATATCGACGCTCCTTGAGAACACTGAGCTAAGAACACAAAGCAATCACAAGACTACATATTCTAAGAAATATCCATAATGGGTGGCAAGATTAGCAGCTGCTTCAGCCAGGCAGACCATGAAAACCAGGGGGTGGCTAGAGCTAAGCGGAGGCTTTCTCTGGGGCTTGGGGGCAATGAAGTATTCCAAGATGACTGAGGTGTTAGTTGTATAACTCTGCAAATAAATAAAAACCACTTAAAGTGGGTGAGTAGGATGGCATGGGAATTCTCTCTCCATACAGCTGTTTAAGACAACATTAAACCAAAACGGGTAGAGCACGGCACGGCCGCTAAGCGAGCATGGCACTACATACCTGTACTGAGAACATTGCTGACAGCCGGGGGTGCCGAGCTAATGGAGAGTGCAGACAGACTCTGCTCAATTCCTGTAGTTCCTGGTGGTGACAAAGATGGGGGACTGACTGAGGACAGCTGGACCTAGCAAAAAGAAAGGGGGTGGGTGGAGAATTACTAATGAAGTAGTTGAGAAACCAGCTGGAAGTCCTGACATACTCATTTCTCTAATCTCAGCAGTTCTGCCTCAGCAGACTCACTCCTCTCTCACCGACAGCACCTCCACCTTTCAGGAATCTGGTCTCTAGACACTCTAGCGTCCCTATATTCAGTGTCACTTCTAATTCCCTTATGACTCTGCATTCTCTTATCACATTCTGTCCTTTCCCTGGCTGCCATGTGACAGTATGATCTTCACACACTGACCTCTCTAGGTTGTCACTTAGAATGGTGACATGCAATGAACGCACCAATTACTGGGTGGAAGAGGGTGGAACTAACTACCTGGGCTTTGGCCCCAGGCCTTGCAGCCATGGAGAGTGAGGAAAGGAGAAATTTCTCAGAAGCTGCACTTCCTCTGGAGTAGGGAAGGCTGAAGACAACATGGCAGGGTCTGGAGATGGCAACACAAGCAGCAAGAACTACAGAAGACTTGAGTTTGGTTCCCTGCACCCACCTAGGCAGTTCACAACTGCACGGAACTTCGAGGGCTCCAATTCCCTTTTCTGGCCTCTGTGGAGACACGCACACATACACTCACGCACACACACAGACCCACCACCAAACCCTAGCCCCACCTTTACACCTTTCGGGTGTGGTTATTATGTGGCTAAGCAGATAGAAGTAATCACCTGGGGTGCCTTCCTAAGAACTGTTACAAACCCTGCACGCTACACAACCCTGTGACCATCTTAGCACCTTCCACTGGCCTAATCTTCCCTCTGTGCTCATGATCTCGGATCTCAACACCTAGTCCTCGGTTCTCTAGTCCAGCCAGCACACACCTCCCTCCAGATGGACAGGAACCTCAAACATGACGCTTACTGTATAACTCAGCATTGCATGTCTCAACTACAGCCATCAACATAGGCCACACAGAAATGGCCACCGGGTCAAAGGATCTTACCTCTGTAAATCCATCCTTAAGAGGAGTAATGGGGGTACCAGTCATTTGTCCTGGAAGGGAAATCTTCTTTCCTTCTTCAAAGGGGCGTGTAGGTATTCGGTGCAAATAACCATAGCCGATGCCACATCCAAGGCTAAAAACATTTTTATAAATTATTATTTATTTTTATTCTTATTTATTAAACACAACTTCATTTCTTTGAGGTTTTAAAACATATAAGCCCATGCATTTCCTCCCACTCCTACACTTGATCTTAGCCAAAAGGCCGAGAAGCGATTTCCTCCCACTCCTTTGGGATTTTTTTTTTTGAGACATAATCTCATGTAGTCTGGACTCCTGATGCACATGTCTTCATCTGCATTTCATGCTTTTAAATAATGCATCTTCCAGGTCTCTGGGCTCCACCCTACATATAACACTCCAAGTCCACTCTGAGCACTACTCTCAGATCCCGTTTTCTCTTCAAACATTCATCTCCACTGTGCACATGACATGTTTACTTTTACCATCTTTCCCCCTCAATTAAATAGCAAGGCTAGTAGGAACAGGGTTTTTGCTTTTTATTACCTTAACAGTTCCCGGCACCAGGCAGACACCTAGTTATTACCTACTGCATAAGTCACCCCCTGCTGCCCACTGAAGAGCCCCTCACACATCAGCATGATGACATCATTTAACCAGCATAAACTAGATTTGGATATTTAATGACAATTTCTTCTATTTTTTTCCTGCCTCTGTCTGGAGAGGCACCTTCCTAGCAGATGTGAGCACACTGCTCCTTTCCAGTCTGTTGTCTCCACTTCCTTCTCTTCCTCTGTCCTCTGAATACAGTGCTTTATTCTGCCAATCAAACAGAGCAACTCATGGCTAAAGTCAGATGATCAGCTTCTGCCCAGAGCTGAAAATCTCGGAAGTAACATGAAAACTAAAAATAGGTTCTTTCTTTTATCGGTGGAATGTTTTTTTCTGCACCTGGGTCTTGAGCTGTCTCTAAGGACAAGCATGAATCCATATGAATGTATGTGTACTATGGTGACAACTCTTTCCGCACTTTGGGAGTCAATGAATGTTTACTTATCTTATAGCTTATATAAGTTGAGTCTTAGAGCTCAAAGTAAGGCGAATCTGGAGCACTGCATTTACAGCCTTTGACAAGGTAAGGGTCTGATCGGTTTCCACCACCATCCTGTCTTTTCCTGGCACCTGGTACTTTCAGAGCCACTATGCACAGATTCCTCCATCTCCCTCCTTTGCCAAGGCACACATGTTATCCCTGTTGGTCCACTACCAAAAGCTGGTAGAGTGGGCGTGTCCAACTTCAGTTCTTCCTTATTCAAATCTGATTTTCACAGTGATGTTTTGTGTTTCAAAATTACACTTCCATTTTCTCTTATCAAAGCTATACTTTCTCTCAAAATTAATGGCAGTAAGATAAAATCATCTATTTTGATCAATGATCACCTTTTGGCATAATCACATTTTAAAGCAAGGAGTTTGTTATGGTTGGTTGTTTTTTATTTTTGCTGAGGGGGGGGGGTGATAGTGATTGATGGAAGCAACAGGGTTTTGCTATGTAGCCCAGGTTGATCTTGAACTTGGAATCAATCCTGCTAGATCAACTTTCTCAGCACTAGGGTGGGCACCACCATAGTGGCTTATGAAGTAACTGCTATTCAAAATACTAGGTAGTGACAGAAAAAGAGCTTGAGACAATAGCAAAATCTGCTGCAAATTCAAGAGAGGCCTGATGTGAAGAGCGGCTGGGTAACACATGGTTAGCTTCTAAGGGATGAAGGAAACGAGGCAGAGATACTCTGAGTACACAGGCAGGGCACACTTGAGAAAATGGCCCAAAAGGAAATGTCTAAATAGATGCCCATAATTGGTATTAAACTATATAAAAGCAGAAAGTCTTCAAAGGAAAGGAATGATAGACAGATGTTTACAGATGTTACAACAGAAGAGTCCTAATGTACAATATACAGTCAATGTTATGAAAGAACAGGGGCTGGAGAGATGGCTCAGTGGTTAAGAGCACTGACTGCTCTTCCAGAGGTCCCGAGTTCAATTCCCAGCAACCACAGGGTGGCTCATAACCATCAAGATGTTATTTAAAAACAAAAGCATTCTTTTATAACGTAGTGAAATTAAAGTTGTAACACATCTCTGACTGCTAAGATTAACCAGATGCCCTCCTCTGGTGTGGCTGAAGACAGCTACAGTGTACTCATATAAAATAAACCAATAGTTCTTTAAAAAAAAAAAAAACATGAAAGAACAAGCAATGTCTTTGCTGCAGGGCTCCACTGTCTATAAAGCTGTTTCATTTCTGTGACCTGTGTTCTATGTCACCAAGTACTCTGTGGCACTAATTTGACTTGTATATTCTTCCACAGTGTACAGTCTCAATAAGGTTCTGTCCAGATCAGGGTGGCCTGTGGCATGGCTGCTAACTGATGCAGGAGACACAGTCCATCCCTGGGTTTGGGTCCCTGTACTGTGTCAGAGCAGAGAAAGCTAGTGGAGCACGGAGCACACACTTTCTCTCTGCTATGGTTGTGTTGTGACTTGATGTCTCAGGCCTCTGCTACTGTGACTTCCTCCCAGTGATGGACTGCAACCTGAACCTGTGAGCTAAAGTAACAGCTGTCTCCCCACAAGCTGATCTCTGCCAGGGTATTGTATCACAGCAAGAGAAAGAAAATGAAAACTAAAACACTGGGAGAGAGCCTTTGTGTGTGTGACACAAAAATGCGCTACCAAATGTACACAGAAGCTTCTTTGCAAATTAAGTATTTGAGGCAGTCCTTCGAAAGGGAATTAATTATTTTTGCGACAGAGTGTCTCATGTGGTCCAACATGTTTTTGAACTTGTGATCCTTCTGCTTCTACTTCCTGAGCTCTGTGACTGAAGGCATGTATGTGTATAAAGTCTGTTTTTATGCAGTGCTGGGCATCAAAGCCAGGGCTTTGTGCTCACTAGGCATGCAATCTACCCCTCAAGGGGTCAATTAGGAATGCCTCGAGAAGACCTCATTTCCGGGTGTTTGTACTATGCCTACAGAGCAGACAGTGAGAACACGACCAGGTGCTACCACAGACAGGCCAGAAGCTTCAAAGACACCCCTCTCTTACTTTTCTTGACTTGCAGCAACTCAGAATTCTGGTGATTAAACACACTTAACTCTAGAACCTTAGGTAGTAAAATAAAGATACTGTGAGGAAACAGAGTCCGTACGGAGTCCTTCCTTGCTCTATGAAGCAAGGAACCCATAGAAATGGAGGGGCGAGAGCATGTGAAAGTTTAATTCTGCACAGGCTTCTCTGTAATTATGACTTACAGTCGATAATCCCTCGAATCAGAAAGGCAGTTAGCTCTTAGGCCAAGAAGAGCAAAGCAAAGCAAAACAAAACGGGCAATAAAACAGGTGCTATTCTCCCTAGGCATGTACTTTTTAAAAATGTATTATTAATTTCAGTATTCTACACCATTTTTTCCTCAGAGTTTTTAAAAGAAAAATCAAGATGTTATTTAAAAACAAAAGCATTCTTTTATATCATAGTGAAATTAAAGCTGTAACACATCTCTGACTACTAAGATTAAGCAGTCATAATTTCACCTTGTGAATGAGCGTACCTGCCTTCTCCACCCCATGCAGAATTTGGTGTAATGATCACTTCTCGACAGTTGTCAGTGTCTGTGTTGTACACGTAGAGCTTAAGAGGCTTTGCTTCGTGGGTCTCAATAAGGCTGAACAGGTCTTCAGACTGCACAGCATAAAGAGAAAAGAACTTAAAGGTACTGTACTTGAGAACAGTGGGTCTCAAATTTGGCTCCCTTCAAAATCAACTGAGAAGCATCCTTAAAGAATTCAGCTTCAGGGCCTCACCTTAGGCATGGAAGTCACTATTTAATACCAACTGGCCATGCAGAGTCTAATGTACATATTAATTCAAGCAAGTCCACTGGACGCTAGGCCTTTGGCCAGTTCCAAAGCCCCATGTGCTTACTGCGGACTCCTCTCCAGGGCCTGGTTACTCAGGCGCCTTCTGTTTCTCTATTTTGATTTTGTGTGTACTTCCACTAGCTAACAGTCGAGGAAAAGGATCTGACCAACACGGCTGGGCTAAGGGAGACTCTGCAGCGATGTCTAATGGATGACAAGTCCAACCAGTGAGAAATGCGACTTGATGGAGGTATGCTAGAAGTGTCTCTATATCACACAAAGAAGTGCAAGGATCACTTGTTTTTCTCAGAGCCGTCCTTATGGAGACAGTGTCAGATGTTCCGTTTAATATCCTCAGGCATAAGGATTCTTGAAGATATCCTGAACTTAAACAGCCGAGAGGAAATATGACTCTGATTACTAACAAACACAGTAACTACCTAGCACAAATCCTTACTAAGCAGTGTTTTAATTACCTCATTCATGACGGTATCAGCTCCAATGATGTAATCGCTGTGAGGTCTCAGTCCTGCCAGTGCTGCTGGGGAATTTGATTCCACTTCCTAGGACGACAGACATACCCCGACTCAATATACAGAAGCAACTGTCCACGTTTTAGAGTGACAGCTCTTAACTATAGTGTCTGAAGAACCCCCAATATCCCATATCAAAAATGTCCGATTTAAGAAACTAGAGAATATATGTATTTTAAATTTCCAGCCACAAAAACTACATAATATTTGATACTTAAAATATTCCTATGGTGGGCTGGAGAGATGGCTCAGCGGTTAAGAGCACTGACTGCTCTTCCAAAGGTCGTGAGTTCAAATCCCAGCAACCACATGGTGGCTCACAACCACCCATAATGAGATCTGATGCCCTCTTCTGGGGTGTCTAAAGACAGCGACAGCAAGCGAGTAGGGCTGGAGCAAGAATCTGATGACAGCTACAGTGTACTTACTTATAATGAATAA
Source organism: Apodemus sylvaticus (assembly GCF_947179515.1). Lineage (NCBI taxonomy): Eukaryota > Metazoa > Chordata > Mammalia > Rodentia > Muridae > Apodemus > Apodemus sylvaticus. The sequence continues at coordinate 50,923,288 of NC_067476.1, read as the reverse complement.
ATAAATCTTAAAAAAAAATATTCCTATGGTTATCTGTAATACCAACTCTTTGGCTTTTCTTCCTTGAATTAAAAACTAATCCGTACCTAAACAGCAATGGATGCTGATTTTTCAGAAACAAAAAACCACAGTCTGTCCATAATACAATATAGTCCTTACTCTTTGCAATCTTCGCGCCCTGGAGACGACCAGGGTCCTCCTCTCTACACCATGCTTATACCCACAGGAGCACAGGGGCAGTCCATGTTGTCACCTACCAGCACATGCCAAACGTTCTCGTTGGCCCCATCAAAGCTGCAGAAACGGATGCTAACCCCCAACAAGCCCTGGCCGCCCCACAAGTTGCTTGGTGTGACTGAGGTCTCCCGCAGCTCAAGGGTTTTGCTGCTGTAGATGAGCATTTTTACAGGCTTTTCAACATTGGCTTTCAGTAGATCCTTCAGAGTGTCGTTGTCTTTATTCTAAAAACATAAAAATGATAGTCTTTAATAAGTAAAAATAATGCTAATTATTAGTTTAAGCATCTCATAAAGTACTATTAATCAGTATAAATACACACATCAGGTAAAAGTGGTATTAATATTCAAGTATTTCTCCAAGTAAAAGGATGTCAGGAAATTAAGTACTCTCAATATTATCCAATCAGACTGCTTTTTCTTATAGTTAACCATGGAATACCAACCCATCAAGCAACAAAATATCCTGTAAGAAGTTGCATCTAATGAAGTTACAATGACTTTTTTTTATTATTATTTTATTTTATTTTATTTTTGGTTTTTCAAGACACGGTTTCTCTGTGTAGCCCTGGCTGTCCTAGAACTCACTCTGTAGACCAGTCTGGCCTTGAACTCAGAAAATCTGCCTGCCTCTGCCTCCCAAGTGCTGGGATTAAAGGCATTCGCCACCACTGCCCTGAGACTTCTTTTTAAAATCTAAAATATGTGCTGACCTTAAGGTCTAATTTTTGAACCTTTCTAATATATGCTCTATTGTTTATTAGGGCTAAAAGGGAAACGGGGAAATAACGTTAATGAATTTTATAAACAAAGGCCATTATATCAGCAACAAGACAAATTATAAGCAAAAACTTAAGAAGACCATTATAAAACAAAGCCAGCCAAACAGATACAGTTTTAAGAATTCCCTCTGTGGGAGTTACAGAGTTTCTTTTTCAACAGACTATATTAGTAGTAAACTGAAGACAGTTTAGAAAGAGCAGCTTTTTAAGAACAATTCTTTCTTTGAGAACAACTTTTTTTGTTGTTCCAATAAATTTATGTATCATGGGACTCAGATCCTTGAAAACTGACGGGGAAGCCCCATTTTCCTAGTCTATTTGTCAATAGTGTAGAAAAATCAAACTTTAATACATGAAGTTCAAATATGGAGAGTTTCTACTTCCCTAAGATGATGTGAGACTTTAATGTTTATTAGCATCATTCTCTTAAAAATTGAAATATGCTGGGCACAAGGGTACATACATTTGATCCCAGGATTCAGGACAGAGAGGCAAGTAGATTTCTGTGAGTTCCAGGCTAGCCTGGTCTATAGAGCAAGTTCTAGGGCTACATATTGAGACCCCGTTTTGAAGAAACAAAACAAAATTTAAATATGCGTATACCTGATTGTGTGTGTGTGTGTGTGTGTGATGAGAGAGAGATAACCGAGAGCACACAGAGCTAGCACTCATGTTCTGAGTGCATATGTGGCGGTAAGAAGAGATTCTGGAGTCAGTTTCCTCACTCTCTTTCCGTGTGTTCCAGGGGTTGAATTCAGGTCCTGAGACTTCTGCGGCAAGGGCCTTTACCAAATGAGAAATCTCAGTAGCCCCTAACATGATTATTTCATATCATGTATATCAACTACCTTTTAGATACACACCTAACCTAGAAAATTTTTAAAATTCCCCTTTGAAGAAAATTACAAAGTTCTATATACAAAACTATAAAAAGTTGAACTTACTAATCTCGAACCATTAATAGAAACAATAAAATCAAAGAAAGGCTCCAGTCCAGCTCTGTGTCCTGGGGAGTTTTCCTGTACCTGTAAAAGAAATATTTGAAAATGAAATCGGAGGTGGGGGCAGAGGGTGCAGAATGGGAAGGACCCTCCCCGGAATCAGCAGACAACGGCGCCGAGACACACGCCAGAATTGTTTCTCAGGCACCACTCAGCTCAACACCAACAAAGGAGCGATGCCAGGGCAGCCAGCTGCCCTTGCAGAGCAGCGAGGATGATGAAGGGAGGTATGAAGGCCTCTAATCACAAACCTAACAAAGTGGAGCTAGCATAGAGAGAGGAAGTTCTCAAGGGGAAGAGCTAAAGTAGATTAACGTTGTCTACCAAACTTTCTAAATTCATAGTAACACTAACAGCCAGAAAGAGAAATATAACCAACAAACCCTAAGTTGAATACATTTTACATGGGCTTTTCCAAAAGAAAAAAAATTTCATTTTTTTTTTTTTTTTTTTGCTAGTGTGTAATTTTTGTCATTGTTGTTTTGGGCAGGACCTTCCTCTGTAGACTAGGCTGGCCTCATACTCAGGGTGCTGTGCTGGCACAATAAGGGACTTGTATTCTGCTTGAGGTTATTAACACTCTCAAAACTATCCTAAAAATGAGGCTTGCACTAATATTTATAGGCTGATTTTTCTGAACTAGACTATATAGTTCTTTGGTTTTTGGAAACAGGGTCATGTGCTATGGTCCAGGCTGGAACTGCCAACCATCTTGGCCTCCCTAGTTCTGGAGTCTCAGGTAAGGCACCATACTTAGCTTTAGAGCACACAGCTCTAAGGGCAATGCTGAGGCTATGCAAAGTGCAGTTCACACATACTTATATACATGGAACTGTAGATATTCCTAGTTGTACTGTACTTCTTGGTCAATGTTTGTTTCTTTTTGTGTGTGTTTTGAGACAGGACTTTTTTTTTTCTGTAAGCCTGGATGTCCTGAAACTTGCTCTGTAGACCAGGCTGGCCTAGGACTCAGAGATCAGATGGCCTCTGCTTCCTAAGTGCTGGGATTAAAGACCTGTGTCTCCAACATTCAGCTTTGTTTGTTTGTCTACACTATCATTAGCCCTAAACAACCAAACTAGACATTTTTCTACTGCTCAGTAAGTAATGCTCCATTTCAGAGATGGGTCAGTGTTTAGTTTATTTCAATTTTTTTTTTCTGCTTTATTATGTTGCCCTGTAAGTTTTGGATTAAACCCGAGGAAGCTCTAGAGGGACATAAAGAGGGAAATGGAGAGTGGGCTCCCTAAGTCAGCTTCTTGTTCACAAAAGACACTGAGAGGCAAGGGCGGGAAGACAGGAAGGCACAAGTATCTAAGCAGGGCTAAGAGGGAAAGGGAGGGCCCGGGGGCACCATACAACACCCAACCCAGAGTCCTCAGTGGTGTGCATTCTAGGCTCCTGAATAGACTGTTTGCAAAAGAGCCGTTATTTTCACTTTCTCTATGGATGGTCTTCTGTCTTTCTTAGATATTCAATTTTTGTCCATCTCAGCAACCCCCCACTACAAATTCTTTTTATAAATAAAAGGAAACAATTATCTAAAGATGTTAGTTCTAATAAAAAAAGGTACCAAAGGGTCTCACTAATTAGTTATTTAAAAGTTTTTTTTGAGGGATGTGAGTGGTACAGTGTGAGCACCTATAGTTCTAGCCCTGAGGAGGCAGAGGTAGGTAGATCTGTAGGAGTTTGAGCCTAGCCTGGTCTACATAGCAAGTTCTAGCAGCTGGGGCTACTAGTGAGAGTGTCTCAAAAAGTAAAACACAATCTTATTTTTACTTCCATTTACATGTGTCTGTGTGTGTATGGCATGTAAACACAGATGCAGCTGTCTGCAGAGCTGGCATGTTAACACGAATGCAGGTGTCTGCAGAAGCCAGGAGAACATGAGATCCCTGAAGCTAGAGTTACAGGTTGTTGTGAGCTGCCCAGGGTGGGTGCTGAAAACTGAACTCAGTCCTCTGGGAGAACAGACTATGGTCTTAACCACCGAGGCATCTCTCCCGCCCCCAAGGGTGTTCTACTACAAAAACAATCAGAATACATTCTTCAATTTTCTTATGGCTAGTTTTCTTAAATGGAAGCCTTCTCATTGTATGGATTATCTAAACAGCTAAAAGTCAAAATATCAAATAGATTTCTCCTCAAATAGCAACTCTAAAAGGCAGAGGGTGACTTCCTGGAGCACGTGGCACAGGCCAAGACAGGCTACACAGCAGACAGATCCTGTCCAAATCAAACCAAACAGATCCAGTTATAGTCAGAAAGAGGGTGAAATCATATCTACTAGTCACAGACCTCTAATAGCTATCACGGACCACAAGTAACTATCAGTTAGATGTGAGATGTCCCAGCTATTAAAAAGTTAAGCCAACCCTCAAACACCCCTCAGAATAAACTTTCTCTTTTAACTGGTTCCATACCTAATTCGATAGGTTCTAAATGGCCACTGGTAACATTATCTAACTGATGTATTTGGGCTTCTTCCCTGAAAGTTTATCTTTTAGTTAAAAAGAGCCAGGGAAAGTACTTTTGCAATATCATCAGCTTCCAAAGGTGACCCTACACTGATTCCTAGCATGCTGCCTTACCCAGCCACACAGTGAATAAAGTTTAAAGTGTTGTTTGAAATGGAAAGCTTCCAATATCATCAGAAGTATCCTCCCTGCAACTCAAAAAAGACTTGATAGTTTAGTCTGAATTCTAAAAGAAATAAACAACCCTTTCTATTTTTCCATTTCATTTGCTACAAACATCGATTTCATCTGTTTTTAATGGCCCTTGAAATTAATTTCTTTCTCAAATTTATTATACACCATTAGAGCCCAGCACAAATTAGGGCAAGATATCTTAATTACGGCTTGGGCACCAGCAGAGGGAGCTCTGACAATCGATCTCTGTTAGTATTCCATTTGTCCCAGTATGGAGAAGGCCTACAAGGTTTAGAAAAGTAGCATTGAAATTCTCCGTGGGTAGGAATTCTCCGTGGGTAGGAATTCTCCGTGGGTAGGAATTCTCCGTGGGTAGGTTCATCGTGTACTGTCATCCACTCACAAGGCTCCCCTCAGCAGCTGACCCTCCAGTATCTGATAACTATTTCAGTACTTTCTGTTCCTTTTAAGACTTCGACTTATCTTTTGCTTCTTTCAAACCTATCTTAATCAAAACAAAAACTATATGTACCTGATTCCAGAGACCATCTGACACTTATAGGGCTAAACATTATACTATGGTAATTTAAGATAAATAGGTTAAATTTTAAATCTTAAGATTGTTTAAAATGTGTAATAAAAAGATAAGAGCTCTAGAGTAGGTGAAGACAGTTATTCTGAGACAGAATCTCACACTGTGTAGGCTTGACTGACTGGCCTGGAATAGCCCAAGGCTGGGGTTAGAGACATGTGCCACCCCCCCCCCCACACACACACACCTAGGGCTGACATAACTTTAAGCCATAAACAAGAAAGATGGAGAACACTGAGCATGAACGAGGATGCACATTCAGAAAGCTCAACCACTGCTAGTGGGGCCCTGAAAGCAATGTGGCAGTATTCATTAAAATTGAAAACATGTACACCTTTTGAGCCAATATTCCACCACCACCACCCCTTTTTTTTTTTGGTTTTTGAGACAGGGTTTCTCTGTGTAGCCCTGGCTGTTCTGGAACTCACTCTGTAGACCAGGCTGGCCTTGAACTCAGAAATCTGCCTGCCTCTGCCTCCCAAGTGCTGGGATTACAGGCGTGCGCCACCACTGTCTGGCTCCAATATTCCACTCTTAAAGTGTATTACCACAGAAACAGGTACGCAAATATTCTCCAAAAGGAGCAGGACAATGTTCACGGTAGTGTGTTGTGGATGGCTCTGGGCTGCTTGTATTTTAAGATAATTCTGCTTTCCAGGGAGACACTGTCTGGAATGAGTCACATGCTTGGCTTGTGAGCCAATCCCCTAATGAATAAAGGAACCAATCACTGGGCGAGTAGGTGGGACTTCCGTTTTGGATAGGACCTTTTGGAATAGGGTAAGATGTAGCTGCTAGAGTGTCCTGGTATCTTGGCGGATCCGTAAGGATTTGCCACTGGAGGAATCAGAGTTTATTAAGGCTTACAAGATTAGCTTTTAAGTTGTTGAGCCCAGAGACTGAGTTACCATTGTTTCTGAACTAAGTTTGTGTTGTGTTTTCCTGTGGCAAAAGGTACGGCAGCAAAGCATGGGTTTGCCAGATATGCACCACAAAGGTCATTACTCACTGGGAGAAAGGTTACCAAGCATCTACCAAAAACAGGACAGGAGAAGGCAGCACGGTATTCAGTGCTGCTTGTGATGCTGGGGGTGGGGTGGAGAGGATGTAACACATTTTAAACACAGGATTTTCAATAAGCTGCTGTGAATAGCTTGATACAGATATGGAGATATTGACCAGTGGTTGCCGGGTGAGATGGTCTGGATCTTGTTATCTCTCCCAAAACCAGAGAAATTTATGAGATTGTAAATGGGCTGCTGCTACCACATTAAAATTCATTTGAAAAGTGGAACATGTCTAGCAAGTGGAGAGAGGAGGATCACAGGTTCAAGGTCATCCTCAGCTACACTGAGTGAAGGCCAATCTGGGGCACACAGTCCTTGTCTTCCAAATCAAAACCAAAATAAAATACAAACAAACGCCACAAAAAAATCTAGAAGCTGGAATTCGAATCATTTATTTCAAAACAAGTAATCCCTAATGTACTGTCCAGATACAGTGGGGAAATTTCCATAGGTCATAAAATCCATTTAGGTAGGATTTTATGATAGAAAGAAATATTAAACAGATACCAGAACAGCAAACATCAAAAATTCATGACATAAGAAGGGCATTTTTCATGGCACATTCTATTCTGCATTTGTGTGCTGCTTTGAGCTGCAATAAATAAATAACTATAATTAACTTTTCTTTTCTTTCTTTCTTTTGTTTTCTGAGTCAGGGTTTCTCTGTGTAGCTAGCTTTCTTTCTCTTTCTTTCCTTCTTTCTCTCTCTCTCTCTTTTTGGTTTTTTGAGTCAGGGTTTCTCTGTGTAGCCCTGGCTGTCCTGGAACTCAAATCCACCTGCCTCTGCCTCCCAAGTGCTGGGACTAAAGGCGTGCGCCACCACCGCCCGTCACAATTAACTTTCAACTTTCCATTTTCACATGGGTTTGACTGTTGGGTGTGTGTATGCCATGGTGTGCGTGTGTGTGTGTGTGTGTGTGTGCGCGCGCGCGTGTGCGTGTGTGTGAGGACACCTCGTGAGACCAGTCCTCTCCATCTACCATGTGGTTTCTTTGACTGAACATGTGTGGCCAGGCTTTGTGAACCATCTTTTTTTTTTTTTTTAAGTAAACTTACCCTGAACCAATCAAGCAGTCTCCCTCCCTCCCTGCACAGACTTCCTTTGTTGTCTCACTGATTCCTTCCCAGGAAAGCCTCTGTAGTCAGTATTTTCTCCTTGCTGAGACAAAATACCTGACAGAAACAGTCTAATTCACATCCTGGTAGCCCGGAGGCAGAGAAAGGGGACACAGGAATGCATTAGCTTAGGACACAGTCTCAAGGACATGACCTCAAAGGCTGCTTCTTCCAGCTACACAGACATTTCACCACCTCCAATAATCCCAGCCTAAAGACTTAATCAGGAGTAATGCACTTACTAAGTCTGTCTGCAGGACCTACTCACATCTGGAACCCCACACAGCCTCCCAGAACTGTGCTCTAATCTCCTAGGCGGCAATTAGGATTGAGAAACACAGCACCCACCTCCTTTTCTCTGGAACTAAGAATTCCACTTCATGGGGCTGGAGAGATAGATTTTGTAAGAGCACTGGCTGCTCTTCCAGAAGACCCTGGTTCAATTCCCAGCAACCACATAGCAGCTCACACCTGTCTGTAACTCCAGTTCCAGGGGATCCGACACCCTCACACAGACATCCATGCAAAGCAAAACACCAATGCACATTAAAGATAATAACAAAAAATATTTCAACTTCATTTGTCAGCACCAACCCTTTCTCCTCCTTAGGTCTCCAATTGGGAGAAGATGCGCGGGGGGTGGGGGGGGGTGGGGGGGGGTGGTCACCATAACACGAATTTGGGTGAAGTTGGGGGTAGGGAACTCTTCATGCATGACTTCTATGCTTAGCAGGTGACACAGACACAATGACTCCCACTAAGCACCTGGACAGGTATCCATGGGCGACTTCCTGGATACAGCAGGCTAGTGGGGCAGGGCTCTTTTTATTATTGTGTCACTGTCCTTGTTTAAGTTTTAAACTTTATTATTAAAAAAAGGTCGTAAATTAAAAAAAAAAAAAAAAACCACCATGAACAGAAACGATACCAAAACACTATGGAACTGAATGAATACAGTTGAAGTGGCCATTCAGAACAGAAGCTATACACTGGATTGCATAGTTTTATTACCAATATAAACAGGCACTTTTAACTTTATTATTTTACTTTATGTGCATGGCTGTTCTGCTTGTGCCTGCAGAGGCCTGAAGAGGGCATCGGGTTACTGACTTCTGTGAGTCTCTGAGATGCCATTCGGGTGCTGGGAATCAAACCTGGGTCTTCTGGATGAGCTATGAGTGCTCTTAGTCTCTGAGCCATCTTTTAGCCTCTTGAGTGCATCTGCACGCTCTGGCGCTCCACTAAACTGCGAATCCCCGACAGTTAGACCTAGACACACACTGGGCTCTCCATCCTTTCACACTCATGCTCACTTCCTGCATGCAGTCCGCCCTCCTTCCTCATGTTTACTTTTCCTGTCTTCTCTCCTGCATGAAACACGATCCACACGTGCACTTGTTATTGTAGCCGCATACACATTTATTATTGGCTAGGTTCTGCATGAGGAGAGCGGTTTTTTCCTTTCTGAGATTGTGTGACCTAACTTAAAATTACACATTGTAAGCCCATCCACTTTCGTGCAAATTTTCTGACTTATTTTTAAGAATTGAGTGGTATTCCATTCTACACACATATACCAAATTTTCGTTATCCACTTAGCTGTTGATAAGCAAGTAAGTTGATTACAATTTTTTGCTATAGTGAATAAAGCATTAATAAATATGGGATGCAAACACCTCTCTATGATACAGTTTGGTGTTCTTTGAGTATTTGTCCAGGAGTGTAGCTGGGTGATGCAGTTAGTTGTTTTTTAACTTTTTGCGAAATCTCCAAGCAGGTTCCCACAGTGACTGTACCCCAACTAGCAGTGAACAAGGCCTCCTTTCCCTCCACATCCTCTCCAACATTTGTTGTCAGATTTATTGATGCTGGCTATTCTGACTTGAGTGAGGTATCTGAAAGTAGTTATGAATTGCATTTCTCTGATGGCTAGGGACATTGATATAGATTCTTTTGTGTATGTGTGTGTGTGTGTGTGTGTGTGTGTGTGTGTGTGTGGATAGGCCCATGGGTGAGGAGTCAGGCAACTCAGGTATCTCTCCTCAGGCACTTTCTGCCTCTCTTTTTGAGACAGGGTACTCTCACTGACCAGAACTCATCAAGTCTTAGGGATCTGCCCACCTTAGCATCTCCAGTTCTTGGATTACAAGCAGCCACCACACCGAGCTTTTTTCTATATGGGCTATGAGGTTAAACTCAGGTCCTCGGGCTTGGCAACCACATTGCAGAGTTGTCTCGCCAGCCCAACCAACTGTTCCACGGGTTCTTCTTTATAAAATACGGATAAAGACTCTATGAATGACTGTACGGCCATGTTACTTGGCTCTCAATATAAGGCTAGCATTCTCACTTTTGTAATGACTTAAAAGCAGTAAAGATACGAATCAGGCTAGAAAACACTTGAGTGTAGTAGTCCCACCTTTAAGTCCCATTCTTAGGAGGCTGATGCAGGGGCATTACCACAAGTTTGAGGCTGGCCTAGGCATCTAGTAAGATCCAACCTGGACTACAACGTGAGGTCCTGACTCAAAAAGACTAGAAAATAATTCCATATATGTGGTCCCTGGAGGACTTACTTCAACTGCACACATAAATCCTTATATGCGTGTGCTTACATGATCACAGCAATGCAAGATTTTGCAAATGTGACATTAAAAAAAAAAAAAAAAAAAAAAAAACCCTGAAACCTAAATGCTCTGTGGTTATAAAAGACAAAATATATAGTAACGATTCTGTGACAGGATAGAATGTTAGGCCTCACCAACAAATTCTCCTTTCATGTTCCAACAAATGGTCCTGTGATGTAATGCATAACATATAAAGCAACTTTAAGTGAGTTATTTATTAAGCTGAAGTAGTATGCCTATCGTTCTAACTACTCAGAAGGCTAAGACTTTAGCTTGAAAGTTCCAATACAAACACAACCCATCTCAAACAAGCAATCCCAACTCTTGATGACCAAAAAGAATTGGCAGGGAAAAAAAAAGGGCAAAATTAACTTTCTAGAAAAGATCTGGGAATAGAGGGCAAAAACTATCCAAATCCAAAGCTCAAATCATGATTTAGATGCTTTTCGTGAGAAAGGAAAGCACAACGGTGTGACTGGGCAAATCAGATTGACCTCTTTGCTTTCTCTGAGAAGTGAGGCGGTCAACCAGATGTCTGTGTAGCTAAAGGCATGAAGAACACCAACTGCAGAAGACTGCCGTGACCCCCTGGGTTCTTAGGAACTCTAATGACTGTACCCACTCAGAGTAGGGCAGAGAAAGATAATGGTGCTCACCTGAGTTTCAAGAAACAATCTCTTCAAAAACAAAAATTCTTTAAAAGTAACAAGTACCATATATGCATAAACTTTAGGGTCAGAAATTAAAGGGTCAGATTTGAAGCAAACTTGTACCTTAATTTTTATATTTACTTTTGTTTTGTATGTGTATGGGGGGGGGAGAGAGAGAGAGACAGACAGACAGACAAAGTGTAATGTACACACAAAGATGGGTGTGGAGATCAGAGAACAATTCCGGGGAGTCATTTATCTCCTGATGTCTTGTGGGAGCTAGGGATCAAGCTCAGGGTGACAGGCCTGTGCATAGGCACAGGCACCTAGCAAGTCACTTGTTAATTCCCTCCAAACTTATGTTTCAAATAGCAGCATATGCAGGCCAGGCACACATGCATAAAGTATCTACCAATTGATTAGAAAGGAGCACTACTGAAACTGGTATTGAAGGGGTTTAAAAAAGGGGGGGGGGGAGTATAGGGGGTTAGGTGAGTGTGGCTAGGTGGCGTGGGGGAAGGTGTCCAGGCGGGCCCTTGCCTGGGCACCTCTGCCCCTGAGGGACCACACACACACAGACATGGTATAGAATAGAGTTTATTGGGAATTAGTGGTAGAGAGAGGTAGAGAGAGAGAGAGAGAGAGAGAGAGAGAGGTAGAGAGAGAGAGAGAGAGAGAATAGAGAGAGTAGAGGCCGGCCATGACCACGTGTGGGGGGGGGGAAGCCCCAGGGGCAGAGAGGTGAGAGAGTATGGGAGAGCGGAGAGCAAAGAGAGAGAGGAGGAGTAAGTAGCCCCTCTTATAGTGGGCCAGATCTCTGGGGCGGGGCATACCTGGCTATTGCCAGGTAGGTGTGGGGTGGAGCTTAGACAAAACCCCAACATTCATATTTCCTCTTCTTGCTCTGTCACTGTCCCAACCTTCAATTCTATTCCTTCTGATCCACAAAGGCTCATCTTAAAGACTGTTCATGTGGTTAACTCATGTTGTTATCTCTTTAATAAACTTGTTAGCTACAGGAAACCTACCCAAATCTACTGCTCATGGACCAAGTAGGCTCCATCCAGATAAGTACATCTGCCCAAGTTCCCACTTTACTACCTTTCCAAAGGGTGGGATTCCTCTGGGTTTCAATTGTACATCTTAAGAAAATTTTCCTTTCTCCCAAATGTACTTAGTCTTATTCCCTAACTATACTAATGTGTTCCAACATCTTGTTAAGTCCAGGCCCTTGCCATATCCAGGACAGCTCCAGAGAAGCAACCTTCAGATGCTCCAATCTCCTCTCAGCTTCTCCAGACGCAGACAGCTTCTACTGGACCTGTTCTCTGACCTATCTTCAAATGGCTCTACAGACCCTGGACAGCAAAGAAGCAGCCAGTCCTCCTGGGACTGGACAATCACCCCCCATACCCCTTTCTCTAGGTTCTCCAGAGACACGCCGCCCCAATGTCAGCATGAAGCAGCCAGATCTCAACAACGACCCTATTCCTGCTTCGCCTATTCGCAGTCACTTCTTTTCTTTTTTCTTTTTTATTAATTAACCAAACATTGGGGGATGTTGGGGTTTTGTCTAAGCTCTACCCCACACCTACCTGGCAATAGCCAGGTATGCCCCGCCCCAGAGATCTGGCCCACTATAAGAGGGGCTACTTGCTCCTCCTCTCTCTCTTTGCTCTCCGCTCTCCCATACTCTCTCACCTCTCTGCCCCTGGGGCTCTTCCCCCCCCCCCTCCACGTGGTCATGGCCGGCCTCCACTCTCTCTATTTTCTCTCTCTCTCTCTCTCTCTCTCTCTCTCTCTCTCTCTCTCTCTCTCCCACTAACTCCCAATAAACTCTATTCTATACCATGTCTGTGTGTGTGTGGTCCCTCAGGGGCAGAGGTGCCCAGGCAAGGGCCCGCCTGGACACCTTCCCCCACGCCGCCTAGCCACACTCACCTAACCCCCTATACTCCCCCCCCCCTTTTTAAGCCCCTTCATCATCCTGCTGCCGAAAGTCCTTCAGGTATTACTATTGCAGTAGTGGATTTCATAAACTAGGCAATAATGTAATCCTGGTAATAAAGCTACCAGCTACACTTCACTGAGTCTTTACCATAGTCTAGAGCATGCAATGGAATATCTCACTTAATGCACAGGATAACCAAAGGGTAGGACGTATTAAGACTTAATAGTACTTATGTTCAAATATTTATGTCTAATGTATACTGTGGGACTGAGAGACGAAGGAGGCGAGGCACTGCCCTAGTCGACTTTCAGACAAACAGGCAGTCTGAAGAGGTTCACAGGATGGCTGAGGCAGCAGCAGGGGCTGGAATCCAGTTCCCCAGTGTGCCCTCGGGTGGTCTACTACAGTAGCCTCTCAGTGTATCCATGTCCACTAGTCGATGCTCTCTATTTCTGAAAATACATTTTGATGGTTTTAAAAGGTGTGTATGGGGGGGAAGGGAAGAAGAGAAAGAAAAAAAAGCCAGCATCATTCCTTTCCCTAGTGTAGAAAATTTATTTGCAATGCAAACAAGGCAGTAAGCAGTCTCTCAAACTAACCACTGAGAGTGTCCTTTAAAGAAACAAGTCCTCTCCAAGCACTATGTAGTCAGATTCCAAAGCCATGCTGAACTTCCCAAGTATTTACTAGTTCACATTTTTTTAAGTTAGTGAATAGTAACAATATAGTCCTCTGAGTAGAATATTAAAGGCGGTAAAATAAGTGCAGTGGTGTCAGTGGTGCTGGCCCAGAAGGCAGTGGACCCAGCACTGCACAGAATCCTCACCAAAGCCACAGGTAATGGAGAACAGGAGGTCTGGCCAGCGGGCCAGCTTAACTTGCTCAAGTCTTTGGACATAAAGTTTATGTTCAGTGATACAATATTTAAAGGTACCCTCAGGTTCATGTATTGTGTGTTTGGGGCTTTAGGAAACTGTAATCATCTGTGCCCTGCATTTGAATAATTTCAAAAAATGCTTATGAATTAAAAAGCTTCCTGATGTTAAACTGAAGAAATCGAGGAGGGAGGCAGAATCTGCAGGTGGTACCTGCTCATAAAGCATTCTAATTACATTTGGAAAACAACATTAAGTAGCCCAGCTGTTGATGAGTTTGTCAAAAAAGTAGTTCCCTGTAACTTCTTTGTCCGTGAGGCACCCCTAAAATGGGGCAGCTCCACCCAAGAGCAGACATGGTCCAGGTGTTCTTTCTACAGGACTAATTTCCAGCCTCTTTGCACTTTGAAGTTAGCACCTATATGCTGTGGAGTCTGCAGCAAGGCTTGGGGTGGCCTCTGATTACAAGGGAGATGCAAAGCGTACACTGGCGCACCAGTCAACAGAAACATGTCCCCAGTGGGTATGAGTGCTGGTTGCAGAATGCCCTTGGAGAGCGCCTTTCTCAAAGTGTTATGTAAGGCCAGAATTGTTTAGTTTATGATGGCCATCTAAGAGACCACTTCAAAGATGACACTTTTGAGAATGGCTTTGTTGAACTCACTTGATAACAAATGTCAAATGAAAGCAAGAATCCAGCATTCAACATACAGGAGCCGTGGGAGGCAACTACAGCACTTCTACAAGATCTAGAAGCACTAATGGCCACATTTTATGTAAAAAGTGATACATAGTTCTAACCTACTGTTTGGATTTTAAAAGTAACATTTCTTTAAACCCTGTGACTCAAGTGGTCTAGAACTCAAAACCTGGACCAGGCTGAGCTTAAACTCAGAGATCTGTGCCGGCCTCAGTCTCCAGAGTGCTGGGATTACAGGTGTGCACCACCATAGAGTTCACTGTGGCAGTGGTATGCCCATATGCCTGTACAGGCCAGAGGTATAACTCTTACAGTTCAAGTTATAGGCATCTGTGAGCCATCCAGTTTAGATGCTGGGAACTGAACTTGGGTATTCTCCAAGAGCATTATGTGACCTTAACCAGTGAGCCATCTCTTCAGCCCAAGTACCCACTTTTAAAAAATAACTTTTGAAAATATTCAGGGTGTTTGATAAACTTTTCCTTGAAAGTACCGCTTCCTAATTAATTTGTAAGTTCCAATTTATTTACCAAGAACTAAAACTGCTAATTGTTTAGGCTGGAAGACTAACCTATCTTTATTTGTTCTTGATTTTAAACAGGGTCTCATTCTGTAACTAAATGTGGCCTAAAACTCAAACTTGGTCTTCAACTTTTGGCAATCCTGCCTTACCTCAGAAGTGCTGGATTATGGGTGTGGTTGACCATGCCCTTCTCTATTATATATTTTGCCCACACTCAACTTGATTATGCCATATCATTCAAAACTTCTGTGGCACATCTATAGGGGGCCGAGTAAAGCACAGGAAAATAAAGATAGATACTCCAGCAGTATTTACCTTTAGACAATACAATTTCAAGAAACATTGTTTTATCTTGAAATTTGTTTAAGTGCTCTAGAGAACAGACAACCAGAAAACACAGCAACTTAGTAAAATGAAGATCAATACTTACAGAATGTTAAAAGTCTGTAATTTTGGAATTGTATAACTTAAGTAAAACAAAAGAATTAAAGACCAGAAAACTCAGTGCTCAACACCAGGAGGTGCTAGTTAACCACATTCTCTTACGAAGCTCAATTCAGTGAACCTCATTGTCCTGCTAGGAAACTTCACAGTGTGTATCATATGCTTTCAACGGTTACACAAAAAAGCAAAAACCTGAGAAAAACAGATGAGGTGTGGACAGAGATGCTTCTCTATGCAAAAAACGCACAGAATGACCGCAGGATAAACTCTGCCGTGGGCAGTCACCTCTGCAATGAGGATAACAGTGAATATATAATGGGATCACAATTTCACCGAACTAGGTGGGAAGGCAGAAGAAATGCACACCACCTGAGAGAACAGACAGGAACACAGCACCTGAGAAGATAGGCATGCTGCTCAGAGTAATTGCTGGGTCCGCTTCAGATCGCCCACATCTGTAAAGCAGAGCTGAGCAGTACATACTGAAAATTATCTCAATGTTAAGTTTACTTTATGATGTGGACTCCTGAAATAACAGTAAGACAGCAGCAGATATGGGCATGAGAACAGTAAGTAGTGTTTTTACCACTAACAAGTAAGTGGCCAGCGAACTGGTGGTTATCAAAGGAAGTGAAATTAGATCAGTTCAAACATATCAAAAATTTCCTGCTATCGACACAGGAGGCTCACAAGTTCAGTATCCTGTGGTGGAATGCACCACCATGCCTTAGGCAATAATGGGTGGGAGGGAGAAAATTAGTCTTTGTTCTCTGAAAACAGAGGTAAAGCAGTGAGTGGCAGAATTAGGGGGAGAGATTTGGTTAAGAACTTAAAAACATTTGCTTTCATGACATAATCACTAAAGTTCCCTTGGATAAAAACCCTCTGTACAATTATTTCATATTTTGTAACATTTGTGCTCCAGATGGAGACTGGTAACTGCCCCTAATACTTGTAAAGCTCAAGGAAGAGAGGACCAGCACAGCTGCACTACTGACTAGGGGTGCACACAGAAAGCCCCAGAAGCACACCCATGAAGACAGCCTTCAGCTGCCTTCCACAGGAATGAGGTCATTAAACTGGAGGCCTGTTGACATGAAGATTTGTCTAAGACCCAAAAGACTATTTTTTTTCCTATTCATTAACACTAATGTGTCTTACTAGGTTTCCCTCGGTGTTTATTATAATAGAAATACTACAGCTCCCTAAGGGTTCATGGCTACAGTCAACCACTCCGAGAATCAGCAAGTAACAGGATAATATACCTCATATGAGTCAACTCAAAATCAGACCAGATAAAAAACAACTGCCATCAATTTTCCTTCGAATCCGGGATGGGGCAGTTCTTTTTCTGTTTTCCCTATTAGTGTGGGATTCAGGAGTTTGGTTAGCTGAAGGAAATAGGAAAGTAATATGTCCTATGAAGAAACACCCTGGAAAAACAAACTATTCTACCTACCAAGAGCTGGACTTCAAAAGTCTCTTTCGAATGGAGTGGAGAGGCAACTATACACTACAACCCTGACAATCCAGTGACCCATCATTAGGTATGTGGGATATTTTAGAAAGTTACCTCATTCAGAACATGGGACCCTGGGCAGAAAATGAAGGTAACAAGCACACTCTCAGGAAAGATTGTCCCTAAATGGCTACGCAGACTGAGGCCACTCTGTTCACAGCTCATGTTAGCACTCACACAGGTGTCACCACATTCCTGGTTCTAGGAGGAAAGGACCTTTCACAGGAGGATGTGTCTTTGACCCCCTGGTGTCTGGCGCTGCTGTCCCTTATCAAGCCTACCAATTTTGGAAAGGTTCCTCCGCGGACCTAAACCTCAATCTCCGTGACTACTTCATCTTAGAAAGAAGAACGGAAGTTCCTCTCCTCCAGGAAATGTTGGAGATCTGGAAGGGTCAGGAGTGACCCGGAACGGAAAAGGAAAAGTCCTATCAAAAATCAAGTAAATTCAAGTCTGTCAAATCTAGCCCGAGCCATTCGTTCTCCTTTTCCTGCCCAGGTCTCCTTTCCAAGCATCCGGGGATAGCCGAGATGGACCGACACCGGCCGTGACATCTCTCCTAAGCCCGTAGCTCCGTCACCCTCCCCGGGAACACGGGGACGGGTTCCGGCTCCTTCTGGAGGCGGTGCCCCCTGCCCTTCCCAACTCTGAGCTCAGGTCGGGGCGCGGCGAGGCCGTGCGGAGGGTCAGGAGTCAGGGTGGCGGGTCCCCGGCCACGTCGCCTGCAGCCGCGCCCAGGACGCTCCGCGGACTCGGGCCTGGCCGCCCCGGCGTCCCCCCAGGCCTCCGCCCCCGCAGCCCTTACCCTCAGGACGTGGTAGCCCTCTGTGCCGCCGCCCGGGATCTCGACGCTCTGCGAGGAGCCCATGGCGGCGGGCGATCCGTACGACCCGGCCGGCTCAGCGCTGCTCCGCCTCGCGCACCGCCCGCTCTGCGACTCGGCGTAGCTCTTGGGACGTGGCACTTGCAGCCGCCCGAGCCGGGCCGCACAGCCCGCCGGGAGATCGTCGCCCGGCAGCCACGGCAGCTGCGACGCCGCAGACAGCGCCCCCTGACGGGAGCCGGCGGGAACGATCCGAGAGCGCGCAGGTGGCCTAGGGGAGGAACCTGGCAGGGCGCGCGAGAAAGCGGAAATACGGCTCGGAACGCGACTGCTCGCTACGGGGCCCCGGAGTGGTCAAGACTTATCTAGGCGCGTTTCTACATTCTCAGAAGGGTACTTGGCTGCAGCGCCTCCTGGTGGCCAGAGGCAAGAGAGGAAGGGCGCAAAAGCCAAGCACGCTTGGCGCTTGCTTTGTTTTAGGTGTTGTTTAATAAGATTGTATACCTGAGGATAGTTTGCAATGGCTTTCTGGGGTTGGAATATCAGGTATTCTCAGCTCACATTTATAAAGAGCAGTGTTCCCTGAAATAACAGCTATCCTAAGTTTTGTTGCTGTTTTCTGCCTCGTCCCGAAGGAACACTTCGGAGTTACGCCAGAACGGGAAACAAGGTTGGATTTCCTTGGAATTTTGCCTGCTGCCCCCACTGTACATCTTTTAAGTAGCTCAGTTTGATCCACAGATATCTCACAGAACCCGTTTGCTCCTTTTGTTCCCTGCCCCTCTCCTCCCCATACTGTGGTTTGACTCTCAGTAACGGTGTGCCATTCAGTTGTTGACCTTCTTTGGTGTTTTGCAAGGTGAGCTACTATTAAGGGTGCATTATTCTAGTCCCAAATGGTTTTTAATAGTTACCCCAGCACACCTTCATTTAGATCGCAAATGAATGACATTCTAAAGAACCAGGGAAATACAGTACAGGGACCTTTCTTTTGGACAGCTGATCAGTTCTCCACATGGAATCAGAATCATATGAAAAGAAGACTGGATTGAAGGAGATACTCATAGACATAACTAAAAATAAAAGGAAGAGCTTGAATTGGTTTGGATCTGGAGTTAAGCCTAAGGCTTCAGGGCCCTGTAGAAGTTGGAGCCTGTCCTTAAAGTAATAGCAGAAGCCTGCTCCTTCCTTCTCTCCTTGCTTCAAGCTGCCCCAAGATGGGCATCTTTGCCTCCAATTATGATATTTCCCACAGGCCCCAAAATAATGGAGCCAACAACTATGGACTGAAACTACAAGCCAAGTAAATCTTTCTTCCTTTAAGTCATTTTTGCCATTTACAAAAAGTCAACAGAAGGCCAATCTGAAAAAAATCCCTAGGGGTGAAGAGGTGCTTAGGGTCAGTCATGTAAATGGGAATTCAGATCCCAGCACCCACAGCGGACTGTGCTTATTGCTTCAGCTCCAAGGGATCTGGCGCCCTCTTCTGGCCTCAGTGTAAACACACACACACACACACAGAGAGAGAGAGACAGAGAGACAGAGAGACACAGAGAGCGAGCGAGAGAGAGACAGAGAGAGAGAGACAGAGAGAGAGAGAGACAGAAAGAGAGAAATACCAAAGCTGTGCTTAAATTCATCAATTAGCTTTAAAGGAAATGCTCTAGTTTGTTTTATTTTGAATTGGGATCGTACCGTATTTTCCTGACTAGTCTTAAATCTTTGATTTCAAGTGACTCCTGCCTCAGCCTTCTGAGTAGCTGAGGTATACCACTGTGCCTGGCTTGTAAAGGGCATTTTTGGTGCAATTGGAGAAATTTAAATATAGTTGCTAGAATATTAGATTTAGGAGAAGAATATTTATCTTAATAAAAAGGAAGATAATTACTGGGTAGAAGAAGACAGGCTGAGCATGTAGGCATACAAAATCATTTTTCTAAAATAAAGTATACATTAGTGCATTTCTCTACATAGGATATTATGAGCAAAGGGCTACACTACTGACTTCTGAGTAGTAACTGTGCATTTATCTCGGCTTCTTAGATATATTCTATACTGCTCAAGGACCTGTCTTCTTTATAACAATTTTTCTTTAAAATTTGAAAATAAATTACCATGTCTTTCTTTGCTGCTAATAAGCCAATTGTAGTATCTTCAGAAGCTCCCGCAAGTTCATAGTTGAATAAATGGAAGGTGCTGTTATGTCATGACGCTCTCAAAAGCAGGGAGTGCAGTGAAGTTGGTCGCATGTTGCTACTGTGCACTGGAATGCATGGCAGCTCATGCAGAAAATCAATATTTAATACTAGACAATAAATATAAGAACTGGATTTGTTGATAATCATCTTACCCTGCTGGGAAGTCAATAATCTCCTTCATGGTCCTGATATGTTAACATGCCAAAAGTTTTAGCTTAGGGGTTGGGAGATGGCTCAGGGTGAAGTCACTCACTGCACAGGCATAAAGACTGGAGTTCAGATCTCCAGAACACACATACGAAGCCAGCCCATTGCTGCAGAAGTCTGTAGCCCCAGAACCGGCGTGGCAGACACAGAAAGAGCCTGGGGACTTGCTGGCCACCAGCCTAGCTCCAGGTTAACATAGAGACCCTGTCTTCAGGAAATAAGTCAGAAACTGAGACCAGAATACACAGTGACCTTCCCTGGCCTCTGCACACACACACACACACACACACACACACACCAGAGAGAGAGACAGAGACAGAGGCAGAGAGACAGAGACAGAGTTGATTTGGGATCAATTTTTTTTTTTTTTTTAGACATTAGTCAGTTTGCAGATTCCAGCAGTAGATCTGTGGTAGACCATAAGCAACCACAACTATTTTTTGACACTGTTCTCTAGAGAAACAGAATCAAGGAGATAGGTATTAAACTAGGATGTGTGTGTGTATGTGTGTGTGTGTGTATGTGTGTGTGTGTGCATGCATAAATTTGGATATATACACATAAATGTGTCAGCTTAAAATAGTATATGTAAATTTAAGTAGTATATATAAAATAGTATATATATAAATTTAAATAGTGTATATACATCTAAATATATATAAAATAGAATATAAATTTAAATAGTACATATAAATTTAAACAGTATATATAAAATAGTATATATACATCTAGATAGTATATATAAAATAGTATATATAAATTTAAATAGTATATATAAAATAGTATATATATACATCTAGATAATATTTATAAAATAGTATATATAAATTTAAATAGTATATATAAAATAAAATATATACATCTAGATAGTATATATAAAATAGTATATATAAATTTAAATAGTATATATAAAATAGTATATATACATCTAAATAGGATATATATTTAGTCTCTCAGCTTGAATTAGTAACAAGAGAAGAATCACACCTGAGAGCTGGGAACCCAGTAGTCACTTGGTCCTTGAGGCTGAATGGCTCAACAGTCAGAGAAGCTCCACAGTGACTGTCTCTCACTGGGGGTGGACAACCAGTTGTTACTCATCCTACAAGGCAGGGTGCCTCAGTCATTCCAACTTGCTGTTAGAAGCCCAGAAGTTTCCTGGAGAGCTGCTGGTTCCTCGTCCATGATGACAGCTTGGAAACTCTAGTTCTGATATGAGTGAGGGAATCATTATCATCATCATCATCATCACCATCACCACCAGCAGCAGCAGCAGCAGCAGCAGCAGCAGCAGCAGCAGCAGCAAGACAAATCAATTCCACGGGAAGGGGGACATCCAAGCAAGCAAAAACAGAGATGATCTCCTTTCTGACAAACACTTTTTAGCCTGACATAATTCGTGCATGCCTTAATTCATGCAATTCTCTACACTTTTTCACACTAAGAGAAATCCTCACTGTCTTTTATGGCCTATCTTGAATGAACCTATTTACCCCCTAAATTCAGACTCATTGTGTGTTCTTCTCATTGTGTGTTCTTGGAAGAGTTTGTTCCTTCTTTTCTGGTAACATCACAGCCATCACCATAGGCCTGCCTTTCAGGTGGGTTAGAACCCTGCTTTTGAGGGCTGAGGGACGTGGCTCAGTAGGAGAGCATGGACTGGGTCTAGTATGATAGCATCCTTTCATAATTAGATCTTGAGTTTATGGTGGAGAACATGGTGCTAGTATTTGTCAGGAAATGTTTGCCAGGCATATGCAAATTCTCTGCTTCAACATTTCCCTACATTTTCCTGGAAGAGGAGGAGGAAAATTTGAAATATTACTGATTTGAATTAAATAACTTCACAAACACTCAGTTACTGTGGTTTCCTATTTCTACCTCATCAAAATATCTGTTGTGTGGCAATCACTAGCAGGTGAGGTACCGATTTGAGAAATTTTAAAAATATAACCATTACTCCTGTTCCTGGTATCAGTTTGCCTTCTTCCTTTTGTTGGGCCATATCTCAAGTGGAAGGTAATGAGTAAGATCCTGAGGATGCTGCCACAGGGAGTGTAAATAAATTCGATGCAGTGGAGCAAAACACGTGGGAAATTATTGCCCACGTCAGTCACAGTCTGAGTCAGAATCGGCTGCAGGCAAGTTGGCATTTTGAAACATCACGGGCTACGGAAAAGTGAGCTTCTGCCAAAACCAAAACAAACCAGATACTTAGAGCTAAAACCAACCACACCAGAAGCAACTTACCTCATAGAACCAGCCTTCGCATGTTTCATCTGGGTTTTGTTCACTCTGAACTATCATCAGTAAGCAGCTCATGATGGAAGGGACACCTTTCTTCATACTGACAAGTGCAGCCTCAGCTCCCTGCCCATAACCTGGAAGGTCTGCCTCCCAATGTATACTTGACAACGCTTTCTGAAGAGATCAGATAAGGGGTCAGTCTATGTGGCAACCCATTCCTCATGTAGTCTGCCTTTGCTACTTAGCAAAATAGTCATGTTAATGCCACAGAAGCCCAGCCACCAAGGCCAGGACTTCAGCGGAGCTGATGACCTAGAGGCAGTGTGTGGCTCCACATAATAGGAACCCAGGAAGGGGCATTTTAGCAGGATTCTACTCATAAAACACAGATAGTGGGAGCTGGGCCGAGCAGTGAACAGATTGCCATCTGGGAACTGGCAAACTCGAAGAGAAACACAACATTCGCATATTTGCATATCAATGACAGCTGTGGTGGGTGCTTACCCTGTGCTTAGCTGTAGTTTGGTATTGACAGAGGATTGACACAGAACTGCTTTTCAGTAGGTAGTGTTGACAGGATGCAGATTTGTCTAAGAGTGATGTTAACAGGGAGCAGTAGAGTGTTGGCTTTCTACCCTGGGTTGGGAATCAGGGATTCTATAAAAACATAAAAGTCCAAGTGATGCTACATCTTCTTCAGAGATGAGTTCCAGGTAATCCTGAAACACAGCAGGTTTGAGAACTTCCTCATGAAAGCAATGTTTCACCTGATAAACCTGTGCTTATTTAGCCCTGGGACAGATCCTGTGGGAAATTGGATGGTCACCAGACTCAAATTGTATTGATATTCTTGTGTGCTTTTAATTTTCCTTAGTGTCAAAAATTATTTAATTAATGAGGCAGTCACTATGTAGCCCAGGCTGGCCTTGAATTCACAAGTCTGCCTCAGGGGCCCTAGGTTACAGAAGTGTGTTATCATGCTTGCCCATTTATTTTTGAAACAAGCTATTATCTTGGAACTGCTCTTGGGGGCCGCAGAAAAGCTGTAGGCAGAGCACAGTTCCCACCTGCTCTTCACTCTGTTTTTCCAATTGTTCACATCTTACAGGAACATCGTGCATTAGCCAAAACCAGGAAGCACACATCTGTGTCACGAACTGAAGTCTACACTCCTTTCTGATTTCACAATTTTTTCCCACATCCCCTGTCCCACTCCCCTGGTTTCACTGATTCAATCCCACAATCCTAAGCTTCCCCATTTTTCATAACCATGACAGCCCCAAAAAGCCTTGTTCAGATACTTTAAAGAATGTATTCTATTTGGGCATGTCTGCCATTTTCCTTGTGATTGTGATTATGGATGATGGTTATCATCAGGGTTATAGGTTCTGCAGAGAAGGGAAGTCCATTCTCACTGTCGAATCAGGAGTATGTGGTGTGAACATGGCTTACTGTTGGCTGCGACATGCCTACTTATAATGCTGTGTACCTTTACCTTTACTTTTACCTTTACCTACCTCTACCATTTTAGTCTTTAGACAGACTCTGAACCAGGTGCTTGCAGGGTCTTCGTTTCTTATGCAAGGATTGAATTACAGGTACACACAGATCTACAGAGTAGCCATGAAACTTTATTCAAAAGCAAAGCCATGGCAAACCAGAAAGAAATTTGCTGGCAAGAATGACAGCAGCCATGTGAGTGCTATGCTCAAAGCCTCTGACTGGAGGCTTCCTTTTATGGTGTTCAAGAAAAGGACCTGTCTGGTTGCTATGGTGCCAGGTGGTTCTCTGTTTTGATTGACATGTCCCTTCCCATGATGCATCTGATTTCAATTATATACATGCCAATTGGATGGCCAAAGATGGTAAATAGATTCTCTCTAAAAATTGATGTAGATGGGGCTGGAGAGATGGCTCAGTAGTTAAGAGCATTGACTGCTCTTCCAGAGGTCCTGAGTTCAATTCCCAGCAACCACATGGTGGCTCACAGTCATCTGTAATGGGATCTGATGCCCTCTTCTGGTGTGTCTGAAGACAGCTACAGTGTACTCACATACATAAAATAAATGCATTTTTAAAAAATGATGTAGAGGTTAGTTTGTTTTACTGCAGTTATGCCCCAAACCAGTTAAGACTGGACTGGTTTCCTTATGCTCCTACCTGAATATTGCTAAAGTAGGATTGACTAGAAACCATGACTGACAGTCGCTAAGGAGAGAAGGAAGTTATTCCATTGGTTGGGATGGTTGTGCATGTAGGTGGGTTGATGCAGGTGGGTGTCCTGTGTTTGGGGAACTTTGCTAGGAGAGGGGTGTGTGTGCATAGTAGGTGCAGACAGGGGTCCTAAGTGCCAAGTGCATTGTAGGAGAGGGCTGTGTTCATCCCCCAAGCCAAGAGGAGTCCCAGGTTTCTAAACTACTCCCTATGTTGCCCGTCTGATTAATAGTATGTTACTATTTGCCCTTTCCCAATGAGGCAAGTCACTATGTCTAGGCATCCTTAAGGAGTGAGGAGCAGACATTTTGGGGGAAGAAAAATTATATGCTTAAATTATTTAATTCTTCTTTGTATGTCATTTATTTGTTAAGTCACACACACACACACACACACACACACACATATATATATATATATATATATATATATATATATATATCATCATGGCCCCTTGTGTGTTCTTTTTTTTTTTTTAATCACTGTTATCCTTTGCTAGTGGAATGAAAAATGGCAGGTTTTGTTGCTCAAGTAATACGTGTGTTCCCTGGCTACTCATTCCTCCCTTTAACGCCAGGAACCACTAATCTTTTTCCTACTCTTATGATTTCATAATTTTACCCTTTCTAGATTAGAATCATATAATATATAGTCTTTTAGATCTAGTTTCTTTTATTTAGACAAAATCATTTAAGATTTACATATGAAGCCAGATGTTCACGCCTTTGACATAACTCTTTCAAGGTAGAGGAGACAGGAGGAGTAAGAGTGAAGGTCAGCTTTTGGCTATATAGTGAATTTGAGGACAGCCTAGGCTATGAGAGACTCTGCCTTAAAATTAATTAATATATAATAGACCTTGTCTTAAAATTAACATATAAATCATTTTTCGAGAGAAAGAGAGAGAGAGAGACAGAGACAGAGAAGCCAGGTATAGTGACAAGCACCTGTAATTCCAGCACTTGAGAGGTAGAGTCAAGAGGACCAGAAAGTCAAGGTCACCTTTAGCTACTCAGCAAGTTAGAGGCTCCCCTATGGTGGTTTGAATATGCTTGGCCCAGGGAGTGGCACTATTAGTAGGTGAGGCCTTGTTGGAGTAGGTGTGCCATGGTGGGGGTGGACAATGAGACCAAGTAATACATGTGATCTAGTTTCTTTTATTTAGACCGAGTAGATCAAGTCTTCTCCTGGTGACCTTCAGATGAAGATGAAGAACTCTCAGCTCCACTTGCATCACACCTGACTGTATACTGCCATGCTTCTTTCTGCTTCGGTGATAATGGACTGAACCTCAGAACCTGTAAGCCAGGCTGAATTAACTGTTGTCCTTATAAGAGTCACCTTGGTTATGATGTCTGTCCACAGCAGTAAAACGCTATTGAAGACACACCAGGAGCTATATGAGACCTTGTCTGAAAAGGAAACATAACACAGTCGAACAAAGCATGGATGTGCTGTGTATTCTATTGCATGCTTATCTAAGGACATTCTACTTTGTTGCCATTCACCTGCTGAAAGATATATAGTTTCCAGTTTTGTTTTGCTTTGTTTAATTGTCACTCAAGCTACTATAGCAATCTTGTATATGTTTGATGTAGACATACATTCATTTACTTTAGTGGAAATAAAAGATAGATTTGTGGGGATGTATATGGCTAAGTTTATATTTAACTTTATTAACAACTGCAAGCTATATTTTTATTTTATATATATGGATGTTTTTCATACATTTCTATCTTGCTTGCTGGTGCAATGGAGGTCAGAAGAGGGTTGTCATAGTCCCTGGACCTGGAATTACGGATGATTATGAGCTGCCATGTGGGTCTTGGGGAACAAACCCTGGGTCTTTTAGAAGAGCTCTGAGCTATATCTCCAGACACAAGTGTCTTTTAAAATGGCTATTCTTAAATTAAGTAGCGCTACTTGAACCAGGTGTGGTGGCATATGTCTTTAATCCCAGCACTACAGAGGCAGAAACAGGTGCAGGCAGATCTGTGAATTTGAGGTTAGCCTGGCTTCCATAGCTGACACAGGTCATCTAGGGGTACTAGTGGGTCTGTATTTATAAAAAGAAAAGAAGGAAAAAAGATAGGAAAGAAAGAAGATACTAGATGAAATGGCTGTGCTGATTTACATATCCTCTGGCAATAAATTAGCATCCGTTACTCGGAATCCTCAGCAATATTTGCTGTTCAGCACCTTGTGTGTGTTGTTGCTGATGTCAAGGATCAAACCAAGTGCTTTGAGTACAGGC
Source organism: Apodemus sylvaticus (assembly GCF_947179515.1). NCBI lineage: Eukaryota > Metazoa > Chordata > Mammalia > Rodentia > Muridae > Apodemus > Apodemus sylvaticus. The sequence goes on along the minus strand of NC_067476.1, from coordinate 50,896,611 downwards.
AACTGCTGTGCCACTAAACTACATCCCCATCTGCTTTGGGGGGGTTGATTATTCTATTAGGTGTGTAGTACTATCTAATTTCCATCTCCCTGATGATTCATTGGTTAAGCAGCCTTTCACGAGCTATATGCCATCCGTGAATCTTCCCTATTGAAGTGTCTGTTCAGATCCTTTCTTATATTTAAATTAGGTTGTTTGTATTGGTAAGTGTCCCCCCTAGGGCTTATGTGTATTCTTTTTTTAAAGCAGATTTATTTATTTATTTATTTATTTATTTATTTATTTATTTTATGTATATGAGTTCACTGTGGCTGTACTGATGGTTGTGAGCTATTATGTGGTTCCTGGCAATTTGAATTCAGGACCTCTGCTCCCTCTGGTCAGCCCTGCTTGCTTCAGCCCAAAGATTTATTTATTATTATATCTAAGTACACTGTAGCTATCTTCAGATGCACCAGAAGAGGGTGTCAGATCTCTTTACAGATGGTTGTGAGCCACTATGTGGTTGCTGGGATTTGAACTCAGGACCTTTGGAAGAGCAGTCAGTGCTCTTAACCGCTAAGCCATCTCTCCAGCCCCTGTATTAAGTTTTATAGGTTATTTGTATGTTCTGGATATGAATCTTTACCAGGAATGTGACTTATAAATATTTCTCCAGTTTTCATACTCCTAACAATATCATTACAAAACCAAACTTTAAAATTTGAATAAAGTCCAATTTATCATATTTTGCTATTAATATAAAAATTGAATACCAAACCAAGATTATGAAGGTTTTTCTCCTTAGGTTTCTTTTTAAAAAAAATTTTTTTTTGAGATAGGGTCGCACTGTGTGGCCTTGGCTGATCTTTGAATTTATGGAAATCTACCTGTTCTGCCTCCTGAGAGCTTGGATTAAAGGCCCTAATTGTCCATTGCCTGACTTGACATCCCATTTTTCATAATACCAGGTCTGTTTTTACCTAAAACCTTTATTGTTGAAAGTAGCCTGTCTGACTTTCTGCAGATGAAAGAATCTGCTTTAGGCAGCCTTCCCAGATCCGCCTCTTTCAACTGTCTCCTGTGCTGAATCTTCCAGCAACTTTGCCTGACTCGAGGGCTATGGCTTACATTGATTATTACCTGTGGGTCCTTTGAAGATGAAAGGTGCGGGCAGAGCCCAGCAATTAGTGTGGCAGGAGCTCTAATGACCTTCTCCTGATTCTTACCTTGCTTGCTGGATGGGCTGTTTTGATTTTTCTCCCTTTATATTGCGAAGTTACGAAACACAGCCGCACCAAAGGCTGTCATATCATGGAAGAAGCTGACAGTTGCTCTACGGTTTTGAGTGGTGGAGAAAAGCTTATTTAATCATCTCGAGCTATTTATTTTTCCTTGACCCTTGTTCTGTATCGTAGGGCAATGTCAATCACGTTGTTAAAGTACAATGTGTACAGCGGCGTGAGAAGGCAAACACTGACGGTCTCTTATCTAAAGGCCACACGATGTGTCGAAGTGTCGAGGGACTTTCAGGGTACAAAGGGCTTGAGAAGACAGTATCTCTGGAAGTGTCTGAAAATCCTAAAGGGACCCTTTGTTTCCTGTTAAGATAAACTCTTTCCTTCCATGATGCTGTTAACAAGTGATTTTTCCCTTGGAGGATACCATGGGAGCAAGTCTAGAGTTATGCAAAAGTCTCAGCTTGATAACTATGAATGAAGCCCTTTCCTAAGAAGTATATCATGAGCCAACAAGATGGCTCAGCACATCAAGCCCCACACCTAGGTTTGACCCCTGGGACCCACATGATGGAAGGAGAGAACTGACTCCCCCAGGTTGTCTTTTTTTTTTTTTTTAAGATTTATTTACTTATTGTATGTAAGTATACTGTAGCTGTCCTCAGATACTTTTTCTTCTCGTTCTGGCCCCACTCGCTTGCTGTCACTGTCTTCAGACACCCCAGGAGAGGCTGTCAGATCTCATTAAGAATGGTTGTGAGCCATCATGTGGTTGCTGGGATTTGAACTCATGACCTTCGGAAGAACAGTCAGCACTCTGCTGAGCCATCTCTCCAGCCCCCACCCCAGGTTGTCTTCTGATAGTCTCCGATTTACCCATGTGTCCCTGAGCTCCCCCCCCCACATAAATAAATAAATAAATAATATGTAATAAAAATAAAAAAGAAATTATTGAAATATAAGCAGGTGTGACTGGTGTTATTAATAAGAAAACAGTGAACCTTCTCTAGTGTGGATAGAATGTCATTTGTAAATGTTGATACACTGTTAGTAATGCTATATTATTACTGATGTAACCAAGTATCACGGATTCATCCCTCCATAGCCAGAATTAACTGGGCAGAGAAAGGGCCATAGTTTGGGACATGGAAAACTGGACATTTCAATTCCTTTCTAAATGGCCCAGCTACCGGTATTGTCAAATACGGTTTCTCAGGAAGAGTTCGAAACTCCTCTTATGAGATCCATCCCTTTATCAATGAATTACTCTTGTTTTAAATACTCTGTAGGCCAAAAGAACCAAGATCCAACAAATGTATCTTGGAGATGTACTTAGAGCGAAGGCTGGACAGACGAATCAGTCTGGATTCAGACTGGGATCTGTACGGGCCTCATCTGTGATTTAGGTAATCGTCTACAAAACCATTGTGGTTTGAAATATGAAATGTCCCCACCTCACTCCTGTGTTTGAGAACTCAGTCCCCAGCTAATGTCACTGTTTGGGAGGGTTACAGAAACTTGCTGGAAGAAGAGTGTCACTGTAGGGCAGGCTTTGAGGTTTTATAGCTGGACTCTCCTTCCTGTGTCTTTCTGTTTCCTGCCTGTGGATGAGATGTGATCAGTCTGGTTCCTGACAGCCAGGAGACTGCTATCTCCTGGGAGCTGGTCACATGTTCCTGCTGCCATTCCTTCCCTGCCATGAGGAACTGTATCCCATCTGGACCTGTCCATCAAAGTAAACTCCTCCGAACTTACTTTTTGTCAGGCCAGGGTATTTTTGTGACCACCACAGAAACGCAGCTAATACAGTGGCTGTGCTAATAATAATCCTCAGTGTCCCTTAGCATCTTAAAGGTGTGAGACACCCTGGTGAATGACATTGCCCTTTATCTTGCAGAGCAGTGTCAAGCTTCTTGTTGGGTCCTCTGGCAAGAGCCTTTATTCTATTCTTTTAGGGGAAGCAGGAGAGAGATTGAGACTTGACTCAGTCACAGAAGCTGATGTACAGCAGAGCCAGAAGCAGCAATTCTGACTCAAAGTCTAGACATCCCCTCTGCATTGACAACCTCAGAGGTAGCTGTGGCTTCCGTGTGCTGGGTGATTGCTTTGCCTTTCTATCTCCTTTGACAGTTTGTTTGCATCAGCAACATCAGGACATAGTTAATTCCAGGTGGGGATTATTAAACTCACTCTACAAAATCAAGGCGCGGAGAGATTAAGTGACTTCCTCAAGATTCCAGAGCCAAATCTGAATTGAGATCCACACGATGCAAAGCCGATGATATTTAGCCGCCCTGAGATTCTATTCCATTCCTTTTTGGAATGGAGACAGAGCTAAGGGCTGAGTCTGAGTTTACGCTCTCACCTATCCTGCCAGGCTGGCAGAAGGAGAGTTGAGGCCAGGGCTTTGAAGAACAACACTGAGGCTACCCTGAGGTTTTGTCTTATTTCACAGACCTGCATGGAGCCAAGTAGAGAAGTAGAGCCAGGGCCTTACTGCTTTTGTCTTTAGGATCTCTAAGCTGGCTGGACGAATGTCTGCAATTACAAATATATTTTAGAAAAGTTTATAGGTTTTCATCTGAAGTATTGATGACAATATTGCTATGTTAGGAGAAATTGTGTAGGGACAGGAGGAATCTGATTAAACCTAAAGACATTAGCTGTAGCTATTCTGCAGGTTTCCACCAACAACTGGCTAAGAATGTCATCATATAGACTCTGAGGCCAACCACCAAGATGTCTCCACTTTGCTTTAAGTCACCTTCTTAAACTGCTGTGTATTTCCAGAGTTCCGTCTACCCAAACTGGCAGAAAAATTAACAGGATAAATAGTTGGTGGCAACAACAGGGATCAGTGGTGGATGCGATTGTGATGCATGAGTCATAGGTTAAAACTCTTGTTCCAGATATAATAGTAAAAGTAAGTAGACACAGGTATTAACGTCTATATCACCATCTTTATAGAGTTTCCTTTTCTTTCTTTTTTTTTTATTCGATATAATTTATTTACATTTCAAATGATTTCCCCTTTTCTAGCCCCCCCACTCCCCGAAAGTCCCGCAAACCCCCTTCTCTTCCCCGAGTTTCCTTTTCTAAAGACAAAGGGCAGAAAGAAATGAATGCATGCATGCTGGCTTGCCCTCCGCTCAGTTTCTCTGGTCTTACATTGTTCAGGATTCCCTGCCTAGGGAATGGTTCTGACCACAGTGGGCATCCTATTAATGCCCTTTCCACCTTAATGAACTTAACTAAGATAATCACTCTTCATTGAGACTCTCTTCCCCTGTGATTTTAAGTTGTGTCTCATTGATGAAGCTAATTACCACAGGAAGCAATGCCTGAATAATTTTAAAATAATATGTATTCTATTATTTGTTAAAAATATATGATATTCACCCCGCCCCCTTACAACTGGGGAATCCAGCTGGGGCCTCATGTCCTCAGGTAAGTTCTCTCCTGCTGAACCACCTCCTCAGCTCCTTTTATGTCTTTCTAATTTACGATAGAAGTGTCCAGAAGGTGGTTTGTTTCTGCAGCCTTCCTCCTGGTCAAATAGCAAGAGAATGTTCTGCATTACTTAGTGAGATGCTTGCTTGAAGTGATTGTTCACTAGTCTTTCATGCTAAGATAATTTTCTACTAATCTTTCTTGAGGTTTTTATTAAGAAAGCTTCCAAAGTATTTCAAGTGAGGTTTTCACACATTCTTAGTTGTTTTTTTTCATTTAACTTGTGATAATGCTTTATTTTTTTCAAAAAAGAAATTACTCTACTTTACATTCTGAAAATGGGCACTTTGATATTATTATTATTATCATTATTATTATTATTATACACTTCTATATTTAACTTGTAGTACAGTATTTCATCTATTTAGAAAATTGTGAATCTATAGCTGAACTCCCTATGTAGTTCCTTTATAATTTATTGAATTTCATTATACCTCTCCTGTTGCACTGTCTCCCCTGATGGAAACCATATATCTAATTGCTTCTGTGTCAGCAACTAGAGAGCAGGGACCAGGTCATGTTTGATTTTCTGTCTTTTGTGTCAAGCACAACGCTTAAGGACATGGTGGGCGCTTGATGAATCTGTGTTGAAGGATGAGAAGAACGGCCTTTGGACACACTTTCTCACAACCCGATTTTGTCCACTGTTTGACATCCTCTATATATTATCTTCATAACTCATGCAGCTGTCTCAGTAACTTTCATTGCTCATTTTACTAGTTCCAATGAAGAAATTCCATTATCGATTTCAGTACGATAGCCAAAATGAATCATTTAGAGATGCCTGCACCAACATGGATATATCTTAAAGATGTTAAATCAGATGAAAGAGTATTGATGTAATCTGGGTAGGTGTACCCCAGGTCTGTGTCTTAAATGCTCAGTGCTATCAGAAAGTGATGAGGTCTTTAAGAGGTATGGTCCGTTGAAGATTTGTGGTCCCTAGAAATGCACCCTTGAACAGTATTGGGAGATGTTGGTCTCTTCTCTCTCATATCTGGGCATGTTTTGTTCTACCATATGTTTTTGCCATGATGTGCTGCCAAACCACAGGTCCAAAATCAATGGGACCAATAATGGATTGAACCTGTGAGCCCAAAGACACCTCTTCTCTTTGTGCTTTGATTCCCTGGCATTTTGCTATGATAACAGAATGTTGACTTTAAAAATGCAAATAATAAAGCCGGGTGTGGCCGTACACGTCTGTAATCCCAGCACTTGGAAGGTGGAGGCAGGGGGATCTGAAGTTCAACATTATCCCCCACTTTGAGGCCAGGAGATGCTGGCTTAAAACAAAACAAAACAACAACAAAATCATGCAATGTTAGTTTTGTGCTGTTGTCTCTAACTCGACTGATTGTGTGCAGCCTCTCTGCACACCGTCCTCTACCAAGGGGCTAAAAACTATGTGAATGACACCATGCGGCAGGCTGCCTTGTTATGACTTCTGATTTGGTTTTGCCAATTCGAGGCACTGGTGGGGAACTGAAAAACAGCAGAATGAGCTACTGTCTTTTTGGTGTTTTGTTCTTCTGTCCCTGGCAGTACTTTCAGTGTGACGTCACCAGCTGCAGGAAGAGGCAGCAGGAGAGGCCCCATGGCTGTCTGAGCAGTGCTGTGCTGACCTTAGCGACCCGACAGGGAAGAGACTTATCGAGCAGGTGCTTTGACCCCAGCCTCCTCTGCCCTTGACCTCGTGCCAGTGCTTCGTATTGTCCCAAACCAGTCCAAGCTAGAGGTCAGGGCAATCTGGTGAGGTAGTTTCAACTGCCCAGTTTCTGAGCACTGAAGGAATCAACCTGCAGGCCAAACGGAGGAAATTATACCAATCCCATGATGCTTTGTACTTCTCTAGTCTTTCTGAATCTTTAGAGCCAATCTCAGTGTTAAATCCCTTTGCACCAAATACATTGAGTTGTTACTACTTTCCTTATTGGGAATTGATGAATTCGGTCTAGTTTACGGATAGAACATCTGTAACTGGGAAATAAAGGTTTACATAGGAACAATAAGTCTCACACTGGAGATGTTTACCTCTGGGTGGAAGAGAACAGAACGGAATTGGGGACAAGTCATACATATATCATATGTATCCAAAATATTTAATTTTTAAAACTACTAGGTAAATAAATTATTTTTCCCACTAGGGTCTGTGCTTATTGGTTTATGTTTTTATTGGATAGAACTATTTCATCATTATCCAAATCATGAGGGTATATTATATAAACTAATGAAATGAGACTTAGTTAATTTTCTATTGGTGTGGTGAAATTCCCTGACAGAGGCAACTTAAGGGAGAAAGAGTTTACTGTGGCTTCACAGTTCAAGTTATGGCTCATTGTAGTGGGTAAATCACAGTGGCAGGGGCTTGAGTGGATCACATTGTGTCCACAATCAGGAAGCAGAGAGCGAGAGCGAGAGAGAGAGAGAGAGAGAGAGAGAGAGAGAGAGAGAGATGAATTCAGCCTCTTAGCTCACTTCCTCCTTACAAACTCCTGACAGGCAAGTCCAGATAATCCTAGATCTTATCATGAGGATGGCTGAGATTAGATTAACCATCACCAAACCTAAGGATGTGGATTCTGGCTCTGTAGGCAGTGTGCTGTTGAGATAAATTAAGCTACCGCACATATTGTAGTCTCTGTATCCTCATTCATAATGACAAGGACAACAATATCTACCGTATAGACTATTGATTAATGGGAATCACCTATGCAAATTATCCCGGCCTACTACACAGGCCCCTCAATGAACCACAGATGCCTTCCTTGTGAATATTAGGAACAGGGTTTGGTCACATAAACTGCTGCAGTAATGCTGTGCTACTCTGCTCTCTCTCTCTCTCTCTCTCTTTCTCTCTCTCTTGGTTTTTCGAGTCAGGGTTTCTCTGTATAGCCCTGGCTGTCCTGGAACTCACTCTGTAGACCAGGCTGGCCTCAAACTCAGAAATCCGCCTGCCTCTGCCTCCCAGAGTGCTGGGATTACAGGCGTGCGCCACCACCACCTGGCCTGCTTTCTCTTTTATTTGAAAACAAATTATGTAAGGTTGCTACTCTAAATACAAGCGTGACAGATATTCAATGCAGAAAGTTTTTTTAAAATGTGAGAACATACAGGGATGAAAGTTAAAATGTTGCTATGACTCTGACAAAGGTATAAATGCATATTGGTATTGAAGACCAGACCAACACTGTCCTTTGTATCATAGACTGTATGGTAAACAGTTTTCTCTGTTGGGTGTCATGTGACATCACTTTTGGGTCTGTTGACTTATTTATTTATTATATTGACTGTGGGAATTTTCGTTGATATATCTTTGAATTCTTTGGAGAAAATACCTGTAGAAATTTTAGTTAAATATTATGTATGTTTTATGACAAAATACTGAGATATATATATATAGAGAGAGAGATCCTATGAATGGATACTATAGTGAGGAGTACTAATTTTTCCCCCAAAAGTTACTTTAAAAAAAAAAAAAGAGTGGCTGGAACAGACATGGGTCTGCAACAGAGGATTAGCCACATTGATTTGATGAGTAAATAACATCAGTGACATGCCATGGGACAGAGGACTTGCCTGGGACAGAGGACATGCCTGGGACAGAGGACTTGCCTGGGACAGAGGACTTGCCTGGGACAGAGGACATGCCATGGGACAGAGGACATGCCTGGGACAGAGGACATGCCTGGGACAGAGGACATGCCATGGGACAGAGGACATGCCTGGGACAGAGGACATGCCTGGGACAGAGGACATGCCTGGGATAGAGGACATGCCTGGGACAGAGGACATGCCTGGGACAGAGGACTTGCCTGGGACAGAGGACATGCCTGGGACAGAGGACATGCCATGGGACAGAGGACATGCCTGGGACAGAGGACATGCCTGGGACAGAGGACATGCCATGGGACAGAGGACATGCCTGGGACAGAGGACATGCCTGGGACAGAGGACATGCCTGGGATAGAGGACATGCCTGGGACAGAGGACATGCCTGGGACAGAGGACTTGCCTGGGACAGAGGACATGCCTGGGACAGAGGACATGCCATGGGACAGAGGACATGCCTGGGACAGAGGACTTGCCATGGGACAGAGGACATGCCTGGGACAGAGGACATGCCTGGGACAGAGGACATGCCTGGGACAGAGGACTTGCCATGACTATTGGAAGCAAACTTTAACAGGCTGAATGCAGAGAGAGTCTAATTTAGTTATTGGTTTCTATCTAGAATCAACTAGATGCAGACACTGGCTGGAGATGATATGGGAACTAGATCTGTGGGCTTTCTGAATGTAGGACTCATTACAACTTGGTTGGACAGACAATGGAGCCCAAACCACATGCCACAGCCCTGGTTGGACCTTGGAGGTGGCTTTCTTGTGTCCTGGAAACTCACTTTGTATCTTTCCTGCCTCTGATTTGCAGGGTCTGAGATCCATTTTCAACTGGTCAAATGGGGGAGGGAAGATATGAGCTACAAGGCTCTCCACTCACTTGTTAATTAATTTCTGCAATGAAAACTCACTGGCACCTGCCAGCGTCAGTCTACAACGGAGCCAATGAATTTGAAAAATAATTAAAGTTAATGAGCTGCTCTTCTGATAGGATCCGGAAAACCTAACAGCCATAATTAGTGAGAAGTGCGAAGTGAGGAAGTGTCTCTTGCTGATAAACAGGACTTCTTCCCCCGTTGCTGATAGAGAATCCTACCCAGATGCGAACACCATGCTCCATTGAGTCAGGAGAGCTTTGCCGCTGAGTTTACAAGCTGAGAGCGAACAAAGGCCAAGTGCTAAACTGGAAAGTGTTCCCCCCACCCCCACCCCGGGGCTGAAAAATGAGATCCGCCTCCCTAGCTCCCAAAACCATTGTGCCAGAATGTCTCCCCTGAATGCCAAGAGCCCCAAGCCCTGAAGCAGGCTGCCCAACTCTGTACCTCTACATAATAAAAATAAGTTTTGGACCTAAGGTCCAAAGGGAAGCTGGAGCCTAATTGGAAAGAGGCTGCCTGGGCGTTCAGTTGTCTGGATGGTTTGGGCGGAAATTTCTTGAAAGTCACTGCAGCGTAGTCTAGCAGCACGGGTGTAGGATCTGCCTTGGTGGGTGCGGGGAAGCCATGAGTCTGACTGGAGCCTCGTGTGCATTTCTATTGTGAGATGGTAGATGTAGGGAATCCTCAGGCCTTCCTCCATGCATTCTTAATGGAATGAGTTCATTTTAATTCTTATTCAAATAATTCCATTATACATCAAAGCCTTCAGCTCACATTTATAACTGAAATACCCTTCTTTCAAAAATAAATGTATTTAGGTTTAACATTAGACCTGTGTTAAGATTAACTAAACTTTATTGCAGATAGAACTTGGCTTTGCATTAATTGAAACTTTGAAATACTGAAGACAATTTTCAGGTCGTTATTTTGGACTTCAGCTGTTGATAGTACTTTAAAATATAACATATTCTATCAAAGTAAGGTTTGTTTTTGTTTTTTTTATTTAATTATCTTTAATTAATACTTTTTTGGGTCTTGAAACAGGGTCTCCTTCCTCTGTCTGTCTCTCTGTGTATCTGTCTCTCTCTGTCTCTGTCTCTGTCTCTCTCTGCTGTGACCTGCATGGCCTGGGAGATCTGACAGGGAGTAACAAGAGACTGGAAAAGACAGACACAGTAAGGTAAAGCAGGAATCAGCGGGGGGCCACGCACCTGCTGGGAGATGAACCGGCAACCATGTTTATCATATGATGCACGAACAAGGGCTGGATTAGCCAGTCACAGTATGGGGCTCTGTAGGGGAGCAGTCAGGGGGCACTGGGATCTGGCAGTCAGATGGGATGAGGAAGCTCTAGCCACGCTATCTTGCACACACTGTTTTTTGTTTTTAGCAAGCTGTCAACTGTTTGGTTGAGGTCCACACTCTCGCCGGGAGAAGCCCTTGCCATGTCCCCTGACCCAGGGAGGACAGTGCCATTCCTGTGAGTGTCCCCATGAGTCTGTGGCATCTGTGTCCTTGATGGGGCCATGCTTATGTCTTGGATGCTCATTTGTATAGAAGCACACTTGAGCCCCCCCCCCCATCCTAGGCTGGCCTTACACTTGAGGCCTCCCAAGTGTTAGTATCACAAGTATGAGCCACTGCACCTGGCTTCTAAGGTTTTAATTGGTAAATATTAATCGTGATTGTACTGCGTACATGAGGAATCAGGAGAATTCTGCCCGCTGAGCTTTTTTAGCATCCAGACAAGTTGGTTTTATATTTAGTGAAAGCACTGCCAAATTGGCCAGGCAGAATTCCTTCTAGAGGAAGTCTCTGCTCTGTTTGTGAGTCTTCCTCTATGACAGTAACTTTTCATTTCACTCTGAATCACAGGGCAGCCATTTTTAGAAGATTTTTCAACAATAAATTTCAAGTCCTGTGCTACAGACAGGGTTCGTTACTCAGCCGAGGGGACAGATGGATTGGTGACCAAGCTGGCTCACATGTAGTCGGTGGCTATTTCTTGCTGTATTTTATTTCAAAGGAATAAAAAGCCTTACACTCACAATAGTACCCACTCAGCACTGGCTTCTGGGATTTTTTTCCCTTCCCCATGTCCTGGGATTTCCCAGGAGCAGAGATCACAAACAAAGATGAGATACATGCTTTAAACGGCCCTTGAAGGGAGTATTGGGTGAGAAATCAGAACTCTAGGCCATTTCATGTTATCCTAAGACGCACAAGGCCTCCCTCATCACAGCCAGGCTGGGGGCCATGGGACCACCTCCCCCAGTAGCAGCTCAACGTGGGACTGTGATGAACGTGCCTCGTTCTCGTGTGACTCAAGAGCGAGAGTTTTGAGACCTTACCTTTGGGGCTCCCTCACCCACAAAACATGTGACTGCTGAAAGGGACCTGATATTACACCAGTGAAGTGACCGTTCCACAGGAATGATCACTCGGGAGTGCACCTTGAAGCCCACTGTGGACCAGTCATTGCCATGACTGTTTTATATTATTAACTGATTGATGGCATAACCCCAAGGTAGAGACAGTTCTTATACCCTTACTTTATATATGAACATACTCAGCTTGAGCTTATGTAATAGCTTATGTGAGTGCAGGCAATTTGACTCAGTGTTCATGCTCTCAGCTATTAGACTGCATTACTTCAGCGTCTTAGTACCAGAGAGTTGGAATAAGGATAAAATGTGTACGATTGTTTAAATTTAAAGCTGCCTTGTAAATGTATATAGGGTAAGCTATGTTCTCTGAGTCCCCCATAAACACTTGTTCCCTAAGTGTTTGAAGAATGAGGTAGACAGAAATGACATAGTTTGTTCAAACTAACGACAACAGAACCCGTGCTGTTGGACCCGTGTCAGTGGACCTGAGGTTGGGAGAGGAAGAGAAGACCAATTTTAGCTTAGCCATGATGGGGGATGTGGGGGTGTCTTGGGAGCCTGGCTCTTTGGTCCTCGCGATTCGGGTCCTTCCCCTACTCATCTCCGTGTCTAGTCCCGGGGCACGGAGAAGTAGGAAGACTTGTTACACAGGATACACAGGAGTCTGGCTGGGTTGGGAAGTGCAGATCTCTGGCGGCAGGGGTGCTCACTCCCGCCAAACTCCTGTCCCCCTCTTCGTGCACCTGAGTGTGTGTGTGTGTTGGGGGGGGAGGGAGTGGTGGTGCGGTTAAAGTGTCAGTCTAAAGTAGAAAGTTGCTGGCTCCAGTCGCCTGAGATGGGTGCACTACCTCAGCATCTGGGAGTCCTCCTTTAAGCTAACCAAATGTTAAGTCCAGGCCTTATTGTGGCCATCCAGCCTTGAGATCATATTTGGAAGTTATCGAGCTGCAGCAGAGAATTACCTTGATGGAAATCAAGGATTCTAAAGTCCCCCTCCCGTCATTGTTCTGTTTCCAGCCAGCGGTGATAGGGGAGTTAATTAAACCTAGGAATTGAATTTTTCTTTTTGAAAAGAAATGGCCATTGAGTGTTAATCAGCTGTAAAGAAGAGAGCAGAAAGCCAAGGGGATCCATAAAAATGCTCTGCCCTGTAAGCACACTTGCTTCACCTCTGACCTCCATAGCTGAGAAAGGATTTGGCTCCGGCAATATTCTTGAATTGCTGCCCATGAGCAAATGAGTTTTCTCTACCGAGAATGAATTCTCCCGAACTGCTGAAACAAAGGTCTGTGTCCCGGGTGGCTATTATTTATTTGCTGGAGACATTTCGAAATATCTCCTACTGTCTACCCTGGGTCTGGAAGCTGCGAGCCGTGGCGTTTAGCCTCAGGTCCAAAGGAACAAAACTCAGAAAGGAAGAGGGGTGGGGGTGAGGGATTATAAAATGTGGAAAATGCCTACAAATCCAGGCCTCAGAGTGAGCAAGTCATGCGAAAGCAGGCCTTGTTTACTGTCCTGTCTCCCACCTTGAGCACAAGGCACTTGACTGAATTCGAGATCTGGCATTGTGCTCTGTAAAAGTGGTGTTTGAGGGCAGGCCAGGGAAGGACTGCAGGGATTCTGAGACCTCAGAGTTAGCAGCAGCGAACGACCAAACGGCTGCTATATAGGGCTCACATTCCAAAGTTTCCATTTCTCTCAGTCAATAGTCTGGAGCTTTTGCATTCAAGATGTAATATCATAGATCACTGTGAAAATGGCCTCATGTTCCTGTGCCACTGACGCCATGTGGCACGGTGCCTCAGTGCCTTAGCCTGTGGGAAAAATCCACAGAGTGAATAGTCCGGAAACTGGCTTCTCTCAGTGCCCCCAGCTCCAGAGAAGCTAGGACATGCATGCTGCAGCTGTGGATACCGTCTCCACTTCCTGTGTCATACTCTAAATGATCTATGGTTAAGGAAGTCCCTCCGTCAACCCCCATTCGGATGAGTACTGTGTGTTTCCTACCTGACTACTCTGGATGAAACGCCCAGTCTTCTGGATGCTTCTTGAGCCTTAAAGAAGCAAACCCAAATACTACATGGATACAGTTTACTAGAGGGACTTACATGTTTTGAAAAGCACAATTCCTGACTCAGTGTATTAAAAAAAAAAGTTGATAAAATAACCAACCAACCAATCAAAACAGCCAACCAACCAATCAAAATAGCCAACCAACTAGTCAAAACCTAAAGTCATAAAGTGTGGATGAGTAGCAGGATCGAGGTTGTGTATTTTGCAGGCAAATCCAGATTCCCACAACTCACTCTCCTTTCCTGTCCACCTTCATGAGCCAGGGTGACACCACATAGCCCAGGAAAGCCTCACACTTTCAATTTTTACATCTTAGGAATCTTCCTTGAGAAAAAACTGTTTATAAGGGTGATCGATAGAGAAATATTTACAATAGCCAAGACTTTGGTAAAATAAATCTTGGTATATTCTGAGAATACTATATTTGAAATGGCTATGTGCAGATGTCTTTAACAAAGAAAAGCGTTCTGAATGTTGGGGAATTTTCAATTCCCTTTTTTTGTTTTGAGTGTTGCGTTTAGTGAGAAAGTACTATGGTATAGTTAATATGACACAAGTTGGTTTTATAAGATGACTTTTAACATAATTATGCTTAGATGAAAGACTGGGGCCAGTGAGGTGACTCAGCGGTTAAAGGGGCTTACAGTATGTGTCTGGCGCAATTCCTCATACCTATAAAAACGTGGGAAGAGAGGTGATTCTACAAGTTGTCCTCTGACTGCATGACAGTGCACACACACACACACACACACACTTATAGACACACACGTGCATGTACAGGCACACACTTGCACATATACATGCACATACAGACACACATACTTGTGCACACAATACTATAACAATAATAATAATAATAATAATAATAATAATAGAAGAAGAACATTGTGGCTGGAAAGATGGCTGAAAGCTGGGTATAATGGATTTAACCCCAGCATGAGGCAGAAGCAGGGCCAGGGGCAGGTCTCTATGAGCTGGAGGCCAACAGTGGCAAGATTATAGAAAAGTTATATTTTGAGCAAAGGAGGCCAACAGTGGCAAGATTATAGAAAAGTTATATTTTGAGCAAAGTACATGGATTGTTTAATTAATAAAATAATTGCTGTGATTAATAATACTATAGTGGATAAATTAATCTGGTAAGAAAGTATATATTAACTATTATTTAATATACACTAATGTAACTATATGAGATGAGAGATTTATCAACTAACTTCATTGTAGCAATCATTTCATGAGAAATACACATATCACATCACCATGTGGCTACCTTCTATACACACAATATTTGCCAATTGTGCTTCAAAAAAGATGGAAAAATAATTGTACAGTACAGTGAAAGCATAGAATTTTTATTTCAAATGCAAAGGGCCACAAATTATATTTTCAGACTGAAAGCTTTTTTAAAGAATATCTGGGATCGGAGAGATGGCTCACTGGTTAAAAGCACTGACTACTTTTTCAGAGGACCCAGGTTTGAATCCCAGTACCCACATGGCAGGTCACAGCCATCTGTAAGACCAGTTGCAGAGGATCTGATGGCCTCTGTAGGTCCTAGGAGCAGACATGCTTGCTGACACAATACCTATTTTAAATAAATGATAAGTATATTTTTTAAAAGAACACCCGAGCACCTTATTTTACAACTGAGTGCAGTGTCCTGAAGCAGTGTGAAGGTAACAGTCAGACTCTGGTTTTATCCAGAAGCTCTTTATAAATTCCCACTGAGGAGTCAAACACAGAGGTGTTTCCTAGAGCACCAGGGGGAACAACCTGGTCTGTGGGCACAGTCATTTATTGTCAGAAGATCTCAGGACCACTCACATCACTGCCTGCTCAACAGCTGGAAGAAATCTCTCAGAGCACAAGAAATTCCCCTCCAAGCTGCCTGGTGAGCGGTGCTTCTTCCTGCATTTGACAAGTCTGCTCTAGAGAATGCTGTTCTAAAGAGTTCCCTATGGCAGGGTGTCGATGACATCTTTCATGAAGAAGGTGACCAACTGGGCACCACATGTAATTAAACAGGCCCCACAGCTATGAGGAGACTCAGGAGGATGAGCTTCCATTCAGTGCATGTTGAACTAAATCAGCTGGGATCGATAAAAGGGAAAATACTAGTGAGTCTTGCTATTATGTGCTGCCCTTGGTGGAAAGGCCCTGACGGTTCGGGATGTGGGTGACATTTGGTATTGATTTCCTCATCCTGATGTCTTTATAGGAGACGATTTGGCACGCCTGTGTGTGTGTGTGTGTGTGTGTGCGTGTGCGTGAGTATGTGTGTGACCATGTGTGTGTGTGTTTGTGTGTGTGTTTGTGTGTTTGTGTGTGTGTGTGTGTATGTGTGTGTGTGTTTACACAGCCTACCAGTCAGCTTCCCACCCACTACCAGGTTTATTCTCACTCCTAGTCTTCTTGATTCTTCCAGGGTCTTGGACTCCAATCTAGGAAGATTTAAAATCATTTTCTTCTAGTCTGGCAAAGGACCACCTTGCCATCTTTGGACTGTGTAAAGGGATATTTTCAGTTTAATAGTGGAACCCTCCATTGCTGAGTTGATGTAGCGTGTGGTTCTTTACGCTGGGGTTTTGTCACACGAACTTTTTTCTCCTTGCTTTTTTTTTTTTCCTTGCTAGCCCTGGGCTAGTAGGCTGGGTCACTGAAGGTCTGCGAATGTCCCCAGATGATGCATCCCAGCTGTGTCAGCTCTGACAAGAATAGACCATCTATAAAAGAAGAATACACTATCTAGCTGAACTTGACACTGGTCTCTCAAGGTCTCAAGTCTGTGATGGTTTATAGTGATCTAGACCTTGTCAGCTGGACAGGGTCTAGAATCACCATAGAGACAAGTCCCCAGGCAACATTGTGAGAGACTCTGTAGATCAGGTAACCGAAGTGAGTCGACCCATCCTAACTGCCAAACAGAACAAAAAGAGAAAGCAAGTCAAGGACCAGAACTCATTTCTCTCTTCTTCTCCACCATGATAAATGGCACTCTGGCAATGTGAACTCAAGCAAACCCTTTCTTCTCTAAGTTGCTTTTGTCGAGATTTTTTTAATAAAGATTTTATTTTTAAATTATATGTATGCATGCATGTATGTATGAATGTGGATAGGTAGGTAGTGGGGTGTGTGGTATGCACACATGAGTGCAAACTTACTCTGAGGTCAGAGAAGGGTATCAGGTGCCCTGGCATTGGAGGTTACAGACATCTGCCCACTAGAATGATGGGAAACTGAAGTCTATATAGTCTTTTTTTCAAGTTTTCCAGTTTTAATGTAAATTACTCAAAATTGTTCAACATCCATTGGGTAATTCTACCCTGTCTGAATTCAGTGTCATTCTTTTATTTTAATTGGATATTTTATTTATTTATATTTCAAATACGGAAACTTGTCCCCTTTCCCACGTTTTCCCCCTCTGCAAACCCCCTATCCCATCTCCCCTTACCCTGTTTTATGAGGGGGTTCACCCCCCAACCTACCCACTCCTGCCTCACTGTTCTAGCATTCCTCTACACTGGGGCATCAAGCCTTCACAGGACCAAGGACCTCCCCTCCCACTGATGCCAGATAAGTCCCCTTTAGCTCCTTCAGTCTTTCCCCTAACTCCTCCAATGGGATCTCTGTGCTCAGTCCAATGGTTGGCTGCCAGCATCTGCCTCTGGTCAGGATCTGGCAGAGCCTCTCAGGAGACAGCTCCTGACAGTAAGCACTTGGCATCTGCAATAGTGTCTGGGTTTGGTATCTGCATGTGGGATGGATCCCCAGGTGGGGCAGTCTCTGGATGTTCTTTCTTTCAGTCTCTGCTCCACACTTTGTCCCTGTATTTCCTTTAGACAGGAGCAATTCTGGGTTAAAATTTTGGAGATGGGTGGGTGGCCCCAACCCTCAAACAGGGGGCCATGCCTAACCTCTGGATATGGTCTTTTCAGGCTCTTTCTCCCATTTGGAGTATTTTAGCTAATGTCAACCCTGTGAGGTTCTGGGAGGTTCTTGCTTTCCTGGCATCTGGAACTTTCTGGTTGCTACCCCCAGTTGCCCATCCCCCATTGCTACACACCTCTGTTCTCTTAACCATTGAGTCATCCGTCGTCGCTTCAACTCCTTGGTCCTGTACCATGTCTTTCCTGAGAAGTCAGAGACTTAGCCTGCCCTAATTTTTATCTGCTATCTTCTGCACAGTCCTGGTCATTTCACCATCCAAGGGAGCCAAGGGGGCCGAGGGAGCTCCAACTGTCTCAATTTCTGCTGAGCAGCAGAAAGGACTAGCAGGAAAAAACACTGAACAGGTTAAAATGCAGACCAGCAACCTAAGAAGCACCTGCCTTCTTTAGGTGACATTGCCCCTTCCTGCTTTAGTCCTGAATGAATTTCAATTGTATTTTACCTTGTAAAAGGGAGACATTTTCCCATCTCCCCTTCTCTCTCTCTCTCCCTCTCCTCTCCCTCTCTCTCTCTCTTTCTTTTTCTCTCTCTCTCCTTCCTTCCCTCTCCCTCCCTCTCTGTCTGTCTCTGTGATGTGTGAGTGTATATATGTGTACAGATGTGACTGGACAAGTGTGTCAGTGATTATGGAGGTTAAGGGACAGCCTTGGGTGTCATTTCTCAAATTCTGTCTACCTTTTGTTTGAGACAAGGTTTTTCACTGGCCTGGAGCTTCACCAAGTAGCCAGACTAACTGTCCAGTGAACTTCCAGGGATTTGCTTGTCTCCACCTCCCACCTCTGGGATTACAAGGGCACCTGCCAAGCACAACTTTTTACACAGTTCTGGGTATTGACTTTAAGTCTTCACACTTGTGAGGCAAGTGCTCTACCAGCTAAGTCATCTCCCAACTCTGTAGAGTAATTAATGAAGCAACATGTCCACTCTGGCAAGGGGTCACATCCAAAGACCTAGATCTATGTGATCTGGCTGGACTGACTGACCCACATTTAATTCCCCTGGCTGGAATATACACACACCTTTAATCCCAAACAATGAGGGTAAAGTTGTTTGTAGAAGGAAGCAGCCATGTTTGAAAATTATGTCTAATTGAGGAGCAGGCAAAGTGACAAATCAGAGAAAGATTTGACAGAATGAGTCAGAGATCGGATATGCCCAACTCTCACAAGAACAGAACTGGAAAGAGAGGCTACTCAAGAGCAGTCCAGAGTCAGGAGCAGAGGGAAGTTCAGTGAGTGCAGTTCAGTTGACTTCAGGCAGTGCAGTGGAGTTCAGTTAGCTTGTGTAGTTCTGATCAGCCCCACTCACTTCAGCTGAGTGTGTGCAATCAGTATAGTCAGTGCAATCAGAGAAGTCAGTGCAGACAGTGTAGTCAGTGTAGACAGTGCAGTCAGTGCAATCAGTATAGTCGGTGCAGAGAAGTCAGTGCAGTCAGTGCAGACAGCGCAGACAGTGCAGTCAGTGCAGACAGCGCAGACAGTGCAGTCAGTGCAGACAGCGCAGACAGTGCAGTCAGTGCAGACAGTGCAGATAGTGCAGTCAGTGCAGACAGTGCAGACAGTGCAGATAGTGCAGTCAGTGCAGACAGTGCAGACAGTGCAGTCAGTGCAGATAGTGCAGACAGTGCAGACAGTGCAGTCAGTGCAGTCAGTGCAGACAGTGCAGTTAGAGCAGTAAGTGAAGTCAGGGCTGATAGTGCAGTCAGGGCAAACAGTATAGTCAGTGCAGTCAGTACAGACAGTGCATTAAGTGCAGTCAGCACAGTTCAATGCATGGAATTTAGAGGCAGTTTTTCCAAGCACAGCAATTCAATAAGAAGCTGAGAGAAGCCAGTTTGAATCTGTCAGCTTGGAGAGGAATTTGTGCCAGAACAGCTGAACCAGCCAGCCAGAGTTCAGAAAAAGCTAGAAAGGGTGAGCTTTTTATCAGTAAGTCTCTGAGATGACAATTATCAACAGGAGTATAAAAGATACTTCTATAGTAAGTCTCCAAGATGATAGTCACTTCTGCTGAGTAAGTTATTTTTATACCAGTTCCTCCCCTACTTCCTATTCTTGTGCCTTGAAGTCACTCCAACCAAGGTTATCTCAGAATTCCAGCAGAGCAGAATCATTTACTCCTGAGAAAGACAAATGCTGCTCTTTCTCCTCCTCCTACTGTATCTTTATTATTTATTTTAGTGTGTGTCTGTGTGCACGTGTGCACATGTCCATGGAAACCAGAAGAAAGCACCCCCCCCCCCCCCCCCCCCCCCCGCTCTCTTCTGGAGAGCACCCGTTTCCCCCCTTCTTTAAGACAAAGTCCGCTATGCAGCTTTGGTTGACTTAGAGCTCCCTCTATAGGCTAGGTTGGCCTCGAACCCACAGAGCTCCATTTCTGCCTCCTGGGTGTTAGGATTAAGGCCATGTGCCGCTATGTCCAATTCCTCTTATTCTTATAAATCCCAACTTTACTGATAAAAGCTGGGAAATGGAGATGAAATTTGCCTTTCTTTCTATTTAACACTATAAAGAACTTCCTGTAACTTAATTCCCTGACATACAACTCAAGCCCATATTGTTTTTATCATTCTTAAACCTGGAGACTGCTTAGAGGTCTTATAGTTAATCTCCAATTTTTATTACATTTGTACTGGCTGGTTTATTTATTTATTTATTCATTTATTTATTTATTCATTCATTCATTCATTTATATGTGTGGAGGTGGGTGGGTGCACATGCCACGGCACATGTGTGGAGGTCATAGGTCTTAGGTCAGAAGTCAGCTTGCAGGCAGTCAGTTCTTTCCTCTCACCACATGGGTCCTTGGAGTTGAAGTTAGGCTCAGCAGCAAGCTCTTTACCCAGTCAGTTCCATGAGCACAACCCGGGGTGATATGGCTGGATAGATGGACGGCCACCAAGCCCTTATACTTACTCTTTTAGAAATAAAAGTGAGATGGCAGGCAGAATCCTTATGGAGCCTCAGAGACTGACCTAACTGGGGTGGCAAGGAAGTGAAGAAAAAGCAATCACACAGGCACAGGGACAGAAGGAAGCTGGGATTGGGGGTGGGGGGTCTGGGCTCTCTTTTGGAGAAGCCTGTAAGCATCCAGAAGCTCCGTGTGGTTATTACAGAGAGTTGAACAGGGAATCCAGGTGGTTATACACAGATAAACAAGGAGGCAGGGTGATCACATAAGATTTCCAGACCAAGGGTGCAGGTTTAGCTTATCTAGGTAGGACTACTCTACAGGTGAGCAGTCTTTGGGTTGTAAATATCCCTGGGGAGAAAGCTATGGTGGATGTGTTCTGCACACACTATCAAAATACACACACGGGCCATAAGAAGGCTTTGCCATTCTTCCCTCAGGTCTGGAGTTATGGTTGTTGGCATGGCTGTGCTTTGGAGTAATAGTGTCGCTGTACTGTACTGTTTGTTTGTATGTTAGTTTGTTTTTTATCAACTTGACACAAGCTGGGGTCATCGGGAAGAGGGAACTTCAGTTGAGAAAATGCCTCTATCAGATTGGCCTATAGACGAGTCTATGAGGGTATGTTCTTCACTAGTTATCGATGTGGGAGGGCCACTCCTGGGCAGGTGAAAGCAACTGAGGAAGCCGTGGGGAGCAAGCCTTAAGCCATGGCCTCTGCTTCAGCTCCTGCCTTCAGGTTCCTGCCCTGACTTCCCTCCACAATAGACTGTGATGGGAAAATTTAAGCCAAATAAACCCTGTCTTCCCCCGAGGTATTCTGGCCATGCTGTTAACCACAGCCACAGACCACAAGCCAACACACTCCACTAGCAGAATGCCGGGCTTGATGGAATAGATACAGATACGGAGGTTGCTGAGACAGCACATTTAACCTCTTAAGAGGTCTCCATAGTAAAGTCTGTGCTTCAGGCTGCCTTCCAGCCCCCTACCCTCTGGTGGATTTCCCAACCATTAGTTTTCCCAGAGACCCTGTTCCCAGACAACTGGCCTCAGGCTTGCGATTGGCATATCTTGACCAAAACAGATGATCCAAATCTCTTAGAAGTTGCTTTTGGAATGAGAGGGGACACAGAGTTTAGTCTCAGGGCTTGTGACTATTTTGCCTTGTGGGTCTATAGAAATGGAGCACAGGATAAACCTTTGTATAGGTGACCAAGGAGGCTTGGCTGAGGACAAGACAATGGAGCAGCTGCCCAGCTCCTCAGGTGTGATGGGAAAGGGGAGGGAAAGGCTCTGTGGCCATCCATCTATAAAGCCATATCACCCCGGCTGTGCTCATGGAAGGGTTCTCTCAGCTTACATGTGACCTGTCTAGGATTAGTGTCTGCAAGGGATGAGGAAAGTCATCTTGTCTGTGGTGACCATTATGAATGGGGTGGGGGGTTTTTCCAAGCCTGTATCTATCCTGAGGTATTCTATAGACCGGAGTGGGGAGCTAGAGGCAATGCCAGATAAAGGCTGTGTATGTAGCCTTGGGTGGGGAAAAGGCTTGCTGAGTGTGCTGGCTTAGGCTGGGCTCCTCAGGCGAGGGAACCAGGTGAGAGCTGCTACCACCACTCGCAGCAGAAGAGACTCCAGAACTCTCTATCAGATGAATGAGCTTTCTAACATTCTGGGATTAGAGCAAATCCTACCACTATAAATAGGCTGGAAATAGGTCAATCCAAGGATGACAGAAAGAACTGGCTTGGTAGGCTGGGAGAGCTGGTCCCTGGCATTCTTAGTCACCAGCCAAGTGGCCTGTTCATGGTCTTTTAACTAAGTGACTTGTGACATCTGGACCACCTGTGCTCAGAAGCTCTCTTTATTCAATGAGCATCTATCTGATCTCTTAAGAGAACTAGAAACACCCGGGAAAGGCATTGAGCATACTGCAAATGAGGAAAGTAAATCTGGATTTGCCAACCCTGTGCTCATGTGCCAAGCCATTAAGACACTGGTTGTAAATAATGGAAACCACTTAACCACACTATTTATTCTACAAGTATTACTGAGGACACATGTTCCTAAGCCCTCAACCAACTAAGTAAATAATCACAATCTATAGTAAAATCAATGGTGAACAAGAACAGGAATGGGTAGGCTGGGAGGACATGGTCTAGACTGGGTGTCTGGGTATGTTCTCCTTGAAGCATTGACATTAAAACTGAGACCTAAAAGATGAGGAGGTGCTACTGGGGTGAGGGAACGTAGGCAAATGGGGAAAGCCTGGGGTGAGGCTGTGAGAAGGTAAACACAGTGAGCTCAGATAACAGAGGCTAACAGTGATGGCTGAAAGGGGACCCGGTAACAAGTTACCCCAAAGCTTAAAACAATAAACAGTTATTATTCTGGCAGTTTCCGTGGGTCAGGAGTTTGGGAGCAACTTTGCTGAGTGGTTTGGGTTTGGAGCCTCATTAGGTTTTAATCAGAATGTTGGCACTGTGCCAGACACATTTGTGGCTTCCCACCATCTCAGAATTGATTGAAGAGTAGTAAATTCACAAGGTTTAGCATTGCCAGTGACAGTGATTGGTCATATGATTCTTCCTACCTTGATATTTAGCTAACATGAATGCAACATTTCCCCAATCTTAATTACTGTTAACTCTCATATAACACAGCACACAGGCACTCAGTATGTATATGTATATGTGGATATGTATATGGTATATATGTATATGTTCATATGTATATGTAAATGATGTATATGTACAAGTATATGTATATAATGTATAAGTATATGATGTATATGTATTTGTATATAGTGTATATGTATGTGTATATGGTGTATATGGTATATATGGTGTATATGGTATAGATGTAGATGTAGATTTAGATGTAGATGTATTTGTATATAGTGTATATGTATATGGTATATATGTATGTGTATATGTATATGGTGTATATGGTATATATGGTATAGATGTAGATGTAGATGCCTATGGGTGTGGTTTGCTGAATGAGAAAAGTTAAAGCAGTGGTCTTGAAGTTGTATTGATAATGAACTAGGCCGGTGTCAGGAGGAAGCTGCTGTTGGAGTTCTTAGATTCAGTGTTCGAGAAGCTGTAGAAGCCAGATGTGGTAGCACACACCTTTAATCCCTAGGGAAGAAGAGTTTGAGGCTAGCCTGGTCTATAGAGTAAGACAGAACAGTCAAGGCTACAGAGAAACCCTGTCTCAAAAAAATGAGAGAGGTGTGTGGGATGGGGTGGGGTGGGGTGGGGTGGCAGAGTCCCAGTGTGAGATGAAAGGTCAAACTGGCATCAGGGCAGGAAAGTGCAGGTTCAGGTCCAGGTTCATATCAATGACACACAGATGGACGGTATTTAAGTGCAGGTTCAGGTCCAGGTTCATATCAGTGACACACAGATGGACAGTATTTAAGTGCAGGTTCAGGTCCAGGTTCATATCAGTGAACACATAGATGGCCACGCCATCAGAGAGGTAGGTATCTATCACTTTCTGAGGTAAGGGGTTTACACCCCTTCCTTGGCCTGGCAAGTCAGACAGTTCTCAATTTTGGTATACCTGTGCTGGCTAGTTTTATGTCAACTGACACAAGCTAGATTCATCTAAGAGAACGAAACCTCATTTGAGGAAATATTTCTATAAGATCCATCTGTAAGGCAGTTTCTTAATTAGTAAATGATGGGGGATGGTCCAGCCCCTTGTGGGTGCTGCTATCCCTCAGCTTGTGGTCCTAAGTTCTATAAGAAAGCAGGCTGATCAAGCCAGGAAGCAGACTACTCTGTGGCCTCTGCATCAGTTCCTCCCATTAGATCCCTGCCCTGTTTGGGTTCCTGTCCTGACCGCCTTCAGTGATGAACAGTGATGCAGAAGTGTAAGCCAAACAAACCCTCTCCTCTCCCAGATGCTTTTGGTCATGGTGTTTCTGAATGAAAAAAAGATATGATTGCTCTACAGGTGTGGTATAGGGTGGAGAAGGTTTATTGGAGATCAAAGGGAACTTGGCTAGAGGCAAGGACATATGGGAAAGTCCAGAGTGAACATGACCCTGGGCTGGACCATGTGAAGAGAGTGAAGAGGGGAGAGTCAGACCAACAGGCCAGGAGGATTAAAGGATATAACAAAGGGTCAGGTAGCCAAATTGACTGAAATATATGGGGAGGGGCAGCTGGGGGAAGGGCAGCCCAGCTCCTGGGTTGGAGATTTTAAGGTAGGGTAGGCTGTAGTGTAGGCTAAACAAGAGGGTCCTGTAACTGGTAGGGACTGAAGGATACAGGGAGAACATTGTGGGCTGCTTTGATATGTTAAATAGGCATTGTCTTAGTCAGGGTTTCTATTCCTGCACAAACATCATGACCAAGAAGCAAGTTGGGGAGGAAAGGCTTTATTCAGCTTACACTTCCACATTGTTGTTCATCACCAAAGGAAGTCAGGACTGGAACTCAAGCAGGTCAGGAAGCAGGAGCTGATGCAGAGGCCATGGAGGGATGTTGCTTACTGGCTTGCTTCCCCTGGCTTGCTCAGCCTGCTCTCTTATAGAATCCAAGAATACCAGCCCAGGGGATGGTACCACCCACAGTGGGCCTTCTCACCCTTGATCACTAATTGAGAAAATGCCTTACACCTGGATCTCATGGAGGCATTTCTTCAAGGGAAGCGCTTTTCACTGTAATAACTCCAGCTTGTGTCAAGTTGATACACAAAACCAGTCAGACAAGCACCTGGCCTAGTGACAGCACCTGTGCTGCCACGGTACCGAGTATCGGGCGTAAGCCTGGGGGATTAACAAAAAACACAGACATGGGTCATTCTGCAAGGAGAATGCCAAAGCCTGAGAGACCAGCAATATATATACTAGAGGCCAGGGAAGGGAACAGGAAAAATCAATTATAGTCATAGGTCAGGTACCTGGGAAGTCTGTACCACACCGGGCAGGAAGGCAGGAATCAAGCTAAGCCACGGAATTTTGCTCTCAAGAAACCTGTGCAAACAGCTCAGCTGGGGATGTTAAGCCAAGCTCTCTGGTTCCCAACAACTCCTTTTTTATTTTTTTTAAAAATGAATAGCGTCTGTCTTAGGACACCTTCATTCCAACTCCCATTACCCATCTCTGGGAATCTCTGCCAGTCCCAGAGCCTCTGTCTTAGGTTGGTGTGGACTGCAAAGGAGTTGCCCGTCATAGACTAACTATTCTCGATACAGACTGAGCCAAATTTGAACAGATGTATTATCCTGTGCCAAAGACATAAGCACTTGTTCAGTTACTGCTCTGGACTGGTTTTGTTGTTTGCAGATATGGTTTAGAAGGAACAATCCCAATGTGGCAGCTCCACAAGCCAAAAACCACAGTGCCATAGAACCAGACATTTTTTAATCAGGGGTGGCAATAATGCCAAAGTCTCTCTGATGTTAATACAAGGTGACAGGGAATCTCCCTTCATTATTTAGAGGCATAGACACAATTCCAGGAACTCTTCAACCACAGCGGCATCTTCATACTCTCAGTAGTTTGTCAGTACACACAATCTGCTAGAACAATTCAATTTCTTGTCTTCTTTCTGTTCATGAGACTTTTCAAACTACAGAAGATGGGACCGAAACACATGGTTTAGTATTCAAGGAATCATTGCAAAGCACAAGACAGGAGTCAAGAAATGAAGTTCTATCTAGCATAAACTATTCTCTAATAGAAGATGTAAGGTAATATTACTCTGTTCAATCAAGGGCTGGATTAGGTTCATATGCTGGAGGAGCAGAAGCCCCCTCATCTTTAAAGAAAGGATTTTTACTAGGTGGTCGGGAAGCGGACACTCTTTGCTCTTTACATTTCTTTAATTTTAATTTCAATTCCTCTATCTCTTTTTCTAAAATCTCCTCCTCCTCAGATAATTCTGTCTCAGTCTCTGATTTGGATGCGTTCAAAGATTCCTTTGAGGCATCATCTTGTGCTACTCCAAAAGTTCTTTTAATCTCAGACATCTGAACCTTAATCTTAGCATCGGTATTCAAGAGAACATCCCTGACTAGTCTCCATAGGGCGAAAACAGTCACAGGAATGCTTTCTGGCCCCTCTTTCTGAACTGTCCTTTGCAAGTCTCTTTTAACTTGGAATTTTGCTTCTACCACTGTTTGTTCTAAAACAAAGCTTGTGAAAAAGTGGCAACAGGCCTATACCAACCAGAGCTGTTAACGTTTATCATTCTTGAAATCATAAAGTTTGTCTGCAAGTTCTTATGTTTGAATGGATGACAGTACAACTTATTAAAAAGACATTGTTTTCAATCTTATCCCTTATAAGTCTCATTTCTAAGAATTACATAAAATATTATGCCAATTTAGATTAGAAGTATCTTAGAGGCCTGTTTTTCCTGGGTTGGGTCATGCCATGTGTTGTTGTTTAATATAACTCCAACCCCGAGTTACCAGTTTTAAACTAACTTTTTGTTACCAATGTAATAATTTTTAAGCATGCCCAATACTTTCCTTATAAGCCAATACTCTATAGTCAAGACATGCAAAACATACTTATACCTTTAAGACCAATCAGAAACAAAAGTGAAGCAACTACATGAATCTTATAAATTTAAACCAAACTTTTTTTTCTAGCTGCAATTTCAAGAGAAAAAACACTTTGTACCCAATAGGAGAAATAACCATCAGCCTACTTGCCCTAGAACTTGAGAAGCTGCTGGCCCTTTTAAAAGCAGCTTTTCTCTAGCTGTGCTTGACTCCTAGCTAAATGCAGGGCAGCTTAAATCAGCCTCTGCTGGGTAAATTGAAACTGGATCAAGAGATGGACCTCCAGTAGATAAAGTTTTTACCAATTTTTCTTTTCAACATGAAATAAAGTTTGTACCGTTTTTTTCTTTTCAACATGAAACATAGGACAATCATTCAAACAACGAAACAAGGACAGACACATGTGGACAAATTGGTGCACCAAAGACAATACATAGAGAGGAAAGAGCACTTGTAACCAGTACTAATAATATCTCCAGTAGGGTCCATAGAGGAAACAGGACGTCTCCATGTTTCCCCTTGTCCCTAAGAGAGTTTTGAGTCCATTTTCCTTCTCTTTCTCTTCCATGTTTCTAAAATCTGTTTTTGTCTTTTACTCTTTTTATTTTATTTTATGCCCCATTCCTCTTGCCTGATGCAGTTTTAGACTGCTGACAATTTGCCTAATAAAATTCTCCATCCCAATTTGCTGTTACACCCTAGCTGTTTTAACCTTGAACCCAAATACCTGTTACGTAAGCAGAACCACCAGTTGATCCACCAATTTTAAGGTGGAACTTGTTATCCCCAGGGCACCATCCTGTACTCACTTTTACTTTGTTTCTTGCAACATATATTTCCCAATACGTTCCTCTTCCTTTCGCCGGCTGGCTTTCCTTGGAACGATCCCATCAGGTGCTCCCCTCTCTCCCGATCTCGGTGGGACCACCATTCGACAGCACCGGTGCTGCCATGGTACAGAGGCCTGGGGGATTAACAAAAAACACAGACACGGGTCATTCTGCAAGGAGAATGCCAAAGCTTTACTGAGAGACCTGCAATATATATACTAGAGGCCAGGGAAGGGAACAGAAAAAATCAATTATAGTCATAGGTCAGGCACCTGGGAAGTCCGTACCATACCAAGCAGGAAGGCAGGAATCAAGCTAAGCCACAGAATGTTTTGCTCTCAAGAAAGCTGTGCAAACAGCTCAGTTGGGGATGTTGATCCAAGCTCTCTGGTTCCCAACAGCCTAGTCCCAGCTTTGAGACTTAATATCTTTTTGGGCAATGCACAAGCTGGGAAAAATGCTTTTACAATATGAAGTAACTTAGAATAGTGCCTGAACTCAACACGAGGCCTGCAGCCATCTAAAGGTGTGGCTGGCAGGAAGGCTACCTTCTGAGGAGGCTCCTTGGATGCTTGCCCAGAGGAGCAGTCTGTTGGGGAGGCCTCAGTGCCTTTCAGGCTGGGCATCTCCACAGACTGGGTAAGTGTCATGAGGCTGCTGAGTCTGGATTGCTCTAGACCAGGGACATGCAGGAGAGCAAGGTGGAGTGGTAGATGGCTGTGTCCCCCATTTTTATGAAGAGGCACCAGGAATCACACTCCATTCCAGCCTGTTCTAGGTGTGACTCAAGTCACATTCAAGGGGGTAGAAATTGTCACCTTTCACCATTTGAAGGGAAGAGGGTCAAAGAGTATAAATATATTTGAAGAGTACAAGGTAGGCCTTGAGAAGAAGCCTTTTGGATAGAACTGAGGGCACAGCTGTCATGCTTCTGGGAACTCATAGGGCTCAAGCAAGCACCAACCCAGATAAGGCTGAGCTCCTGCTTGGTTAAGAGGGGACAGGGACAGACACTTGTCCTCTAGCTGTGGCTTTCTTTCTCAGCTGACTTCAGATTCTTTCTTGATTCCCTTGTCCATGTGGCTGCATGTGACACCCTGACTTCTCTGCTTCTGAGCTTGCCACACAGAGACCAAGTTCTTATTCTCACTTCCAAATTCCTGAGATCAAGAACTGGCCTGGGGAGACATTAGCTAGGTGTCCCCTCTGGTCCAGTCTGCAGAGGCCAAGGCAGTGGGGATGCAGGATGTAAACATGGCTGCCCACAGCCTGCCCCATGGGAATGAGTGAAGAAGGCTCAGGAGAATCAGAGTCTATTTTCACCTTTCTCCTATTGGTATTGCGATTTTGTCATTCCACCCCTCACAGGCGGGGAGTTTCTACAGGTGGGTTTTCCATCAACTGAAGTGAAATGAGATTTTGCTCATGGGGATTTTGAAAGGGAAGTAGGTCTTGCTTGTTAAAATAGCCCCAAGAAAGGACTCATGCTGCATTTTATTGGGGCGCTTTTTGGAGACTGTTAAATAAAATGGCTTAGTCATAAAACAGTTGGAGTTAATCAGTGGAATAAAAATATGAGGGCTGTTTAGGTGAGGCAGCAAGTCTCCGTCCTATTCAAATTAGAAATAGGAGCCTGACAAATTAGAAACCAGCCGCCAGCTGGAGCTGCGACAAAGATTTCAGTGAGCACAGTACATTGGTTTCTCAGGGCAACCTGCCAGTGAAAGGTAGGAGCTTTTATTTTGGAGTAGCTACAATGGAGTAAAGAGCAGGAGAACCATATCCTGATACTGTGACATGTGCATTTAGAGAGGGACTTGTGGTTTTCTGGTGGGGGAGTCAGGACAGAGACAGAGAGTGGCTAATTTGATTACACACACAACTGCAGGGAGGTAACCTGTGGGAAGGGACCGCCTGTGACATCCATCTCTGAAGCCACATGGCCCTCCCCGTGTCTTCTCCCAGCCCCTGTGGAGGGATTTTGAGAGACAGATATCCTATGATGACTGGAGATCCTACAGTAAAGGCAGGCTTTTCTCACCTGTGCTCAGTCTAAAGGCGGGGTGGGGAGGAGGAAGTGGGGAGAAGGAGCCTCCCTGGACCAGAGTGGTCTTTGAGTAGCCATTTTTGAATAAGGAAATATGTATCTTCTCAGCACAAAAATGTCTGGAGAAAGTCTTCTATGGTTGAGTTTGAAGAAGAAAAGCAACAGAGGGATAATATTTCCTTTGAGTTTTTAAATGTTATGAAAATGTAAAGTTACTAAAGTTTGCCTGTTAGATCACATACGTGTGCGGGCACATGCCATGACACATGTTCAGAGGGCAGAGATTAACTTTCTGGGGTTTGTTCAGTATGTGGGTCCCAGGGAGCAAACTAAGGATGTCAGTCTTGGTGACAAGTGCTAAGCCATCTACCTGGCCCTTAATTTATAATAAGTTTGCATGAGCATATGTTAATTATATAATAATTGTATCATTGTGACTATTTTGTACATGTATATAGTATATAAGTGTTATTACCCCTTACACTCTCTCTCGTTCCCTTCCCTCTTACACCATTCACTAATTCCATTTTCTCTTCCTAAGTACTTCCCCTTCTAGTTTGTCTGTCCCTTCCTTCCTTCCTTCCTTCCTTCCTTCCTTCCTTCCTTCCTTCTTTCCTTCCTTCCATCCATCTTTTTTCTTTTCTTCTCTCTCCTCCCTTCCTTCTTTCCTTCTTTTTTTCTTCTTTCTTTTCCCTCCACCTTCTCTTCCTTCTCTTCCCTCTCTTTCTCCTCCTTTTCTTCTTTAGTGTGGGGGAACCCAATGAGTTTCATTGAAGTTGCTTATAAGATCACAGACAGGAACTTACACGTAGGAGCATAGTACTTTCCCAATGGTTATACCACTGAAGAAAATGTCTCCCCACCCTGAATCAACTGTTAACTGCATATGAATCCTCAAGGAGAGGTGTGGCCCAATGAGATTCTGCTCTTCCAAGATATGGTGTTAATGAATCCAGTCAGGTAATCACAGCTGTTCTGCGTTCAGAATGCAGCTGCCAGAACATACCTGGACGTCAGTGTTCCACACCACACTCCCCACTTCCTGTTGCTAAAAGTAAGAAACTGTTCATGGGCTTCATCTACAGAATATAAAGATTTTCTTGTAACCAGGCTAGAGCAACAAATTCTGATCCAGGATCAGGTTGCTGAGGGGGAGTGGCTTTGGTGGGAAGACAGAGCTGGGTTTGTTCCCGTGTAGCTGCTGAGTACTGACTTAGGGCCATCCTTGCAGACCACTGGGTTTTTACAGAATAAACTGAATCTCAGAAATTGTCCCTTTAATTTCACTAGTTGTTCTAATAGCATCATGAGCCGAGGCAACCCATCTAATTAAGTGTACTTGTATAGGCAGGTGTTCCCATTAGAGAAATAAAAATCAATGGAAGAT
Organism: Apodemus sylvaticus; assembly: GCF_947179515.1. Lineage (NCBI taxonomy): Eukaryota > Metazoa > Chordata > Mammalia > Rodentia > Muridae > Apodemus > Apodemus sylvaticus. The sequence goes on along the minus strand of NC_067476.1, from coordinate 50,865,273 downwards.
TGTGTTAATTTTCACAGACAACAATACCAGCCCACATTATCAGACTGTTACATACTTAGTTTTCTGTCTATTTATCTGTTGGTTACTTTTTCTTTTAATGATACCATCAAGTGTAATTATCAAGTAATCTTCAGGGCATAAAAAGGAGCTTCATTCAGCTCCTTGGTAATAACAGTCATTACTGTACTCTCTGCAAACAACTGGATAGTTACTCGAAGCATCTGAAGAGTTTCCCAATCCAGAAAACTGCAAATAACAGAGCAATGGTTCTATGTAACTCCAGTCATAATTTCAATGTAATTGGTAGAGAATGAATAACTATGAATTGTGGCACACATACACACAATCTATTTACAAGAAACTTACACAGTTATGTATGGTTGTCTTAGTTAGGGTTTCTATGGCTGTGATGAAACACCATGACCAAAAAGCAAATTGGGGAGGAAAGGGTTTATTTGGTTTACACTTCCACATTGTAGTCCATCATTGAAGGAAGCCAGGACAGGAACTCAAACAGAGCCAGAACCTGGAGGCGGGAACTGCAGAGGCCATGGAGAGGTGCTGCTTACTGGCTTGCTTTCAGTTTCAAAGGTTTAGTTCATTATCATCATGGTAGGGACTATGGCAGCATCCAGGCAGACATGGTACTAGAGAAATTGCTGAGAGTTCTGCAACTTGATCCACAGGCAGCAGGAAGAGAGAGACACTTGGTCTGACTTGGGCTTTTGAAACCTCAAAGCCCACAACCAGTGGCACACTTACTCCAACAAGGCCACACCTCCTGAACCTTCTCAAGTAGTGCTATCCCCTGATGACTAAACATTCAAATATATGAGCCTATGGGAGCCATTGCTTCCCCCCCCCCCCCCCCCCCCGCCCCCAAGACAGAGTTTCTCTGTGTGGCCCTGGCTGTCCTGGAACTCACTCTGTAGTCATTATTATTCAAACCACCACAGTGGTATGCTGGGAGATACAAACCCTACACTGATGCCAATCTAAATTAACACTACTTCTAGACTCTTTTCTCATTGGAATGGATGCCATCTGTTTTGAGGTGCTATTGTGGGGTATAGTGAAACAAAACTTCCAAAAGTACATTTTTTGTTGTTTTAAAATAACTTGTGGTTTGATATGAATTGTTCCCCATGGCTCCATGTACTGAAGGCTTGGATGGAAGCTCTCTGGTTTCTGGTAAGTGATTACACCCTGAGGGCTCTGACATAGTGAATTGATTAACCCTTTGATAAGATCATAATATGGTGTTTTCAGGAGGTAATGAAAATTAGGAATATGTGTCTCAGCTGAGGAAGCAAGTCATTGGTGATGGGGTGTCCTGGGAGGGTTCTATATCTTACCGATTTCTTCTTGTGTCCCCTATTCTCTGCTTCCTGTGACATGAACCGCTTTGCCCTCCCCACCATGATGGACTGGACCCTTTGAAACAGTGAGCAGAATAAGAACTCTTCCTTTGGAGTACTCTCGGGTGTTTTCATCACAGAGGCAAGAAAAGCACTCCTGACAGCTGAGAGAATGAGAGGGCTTACTGAAGTGTGGGTTTTCTTGGGCAGAGGGGTATCAAAGATGACAGACTAACTATATGCGGATCGACACACTCCTCACTCCTGCTAACATAAGAAAACTCTTAGGTTTCAGTTTTAATTTGCAGATGTTTGGTCATTGTCCCCATTTAAGGTTGCCCAGTAGCAAACTCGAGACTAGGTTTGACCACAAGTAGCTTATAGGAGAGATGATTTCAGAAGCATCAGGAGAGACTTGGGATGAGGAAGTGAGGTCTGAAGATGAGGATGTGGATAACTCACTTGGCTATGGACAGGTGACTGGAGGCAGCAGCGAGGAACTCACAGCCAACCCCAGCAGAAGTGAGGAGCCCAAAAAATCTTCACCACCACTGCTTCATCCCGCAGCAAGGAACACCCTCCAGGGAATTCCCTTTCTGGGCTTGGCTGAGAGTAGGCAAAATAGAAAGGGAGGCACCTCAGATGTAAAATGATAGGATGTACTCAAGTGTCAAGCGCGGGCGGGGTTTGTGATGTGGAGGAATGGACTGCTCATGCGTCAAACGCAGGGCTCCCAGTGAGTGATTGGTGATAACTGTCGAGTTTTTGCTTGTATGCGGTTTCTAACTTCCTTCCTGTAACTTGTTTTCATGGTTTCCATCCTGCTCCCTGAAACCACCAACACCGTTAAAAGGCAGCCATTGTCTTCTTCCCGTCCTCAAGATGCGTCCAAATAAAACATTTGGTCTCTTTGAAAGCTCCCACGTGGTGGCTTATGCAAGCACCCTCCATCTGGGCTGGTTGTCAAACCGTTTCAAATGCCTGGCCATTCCTTCCTCTCCAGGTGGCTCCCAGGCCCACACATGGTTCCCACAGGGCGAAGGACAATGAGGCTAGTGTCATTCTGTGCTGGACAGTGTACTCTGAGGCACTGGCGAGACGTTTCTCTGAGTGCTGTGTCAGCCAAGACACAATGGCCAAGTTCAGGTTCAGTCACTGTGCCCTCGATATCTTGTGTTTTTGTTGTTTTTTTGTTTGTTTGTTTTTTGTTTTTTTGTTTTGTTTTTTGTTTTTGTTTTTTTTTGTTTTTTTTTTTTTACTGCTTGAGCGTCTTTAAGCTTTCTACTATGTTAGTGGATGTGATATACTTCAATGTGCCTTGTTGGCATTAATTCCATTAGCATCCCATCCCATTAGGGAACAGATGAGAGAGCTTACTGAAGTGTGGATGGATGGATGGATGAATGAGTGAATTTGTATTTGTATCTCACTTTGTAGTCTTGGCTACCTTAACTCGAATGTAAAGCAGGCTAGCCTCAAACTCACAGAGATCTGCTTGCCTCTGCCTCCCAAGTGCTGGAGATAAAGGTGTGTGCCACCACACCCAGCTTTCTCTCCTTTTTAAAACACCATTGAAGTCGAGATGTTGGCTGAGAGGACTTGTGGTGTCCAGGAGTTGGTGATCGGGCACAAAGATGCACTGGTTACTTTACATCGTAAGGAGAGCCATCAGCCATTGGGTTAGAGCTTTCCTTTGGAAATGAAGCTGTGGGTGCCTGGCTCCTGTGTTTCATTCAAGCCACCATCCCTGTCTGTTTCAACTCCTGGTTACTGCACTAGCCACAGGGAGCAGAGGGAGTCTTCCTTCTCCTCTTCTTCTTCCTCTTCCTCCTCCTCCTTTTAACTTTTATTCTTCTCTCACACATTACATCCCAACAACAGTTTTCTCTCCCTCCACCCCTCCCCTCTCCCCCAGATCAATTCCCTCTATCTTCCTTATGAAATAAATAAATAAATAAATATTAACTCTCCTTGGATATTCACTAGACATGGCCTAACAAGATACAATAAGACTGGGCACGGACCCTCATATCACGGTCAGATGAGGCAACTCAGGAGGAGGGGGGTCCCCAGTGCAGGCAAAAGATTCAGAGGCACCCCTCCCCCGTACTCCTCCCATTGTTGGGAGTCCCACACCAATCTACACAGCCATAAGGAATATGCAGAGGACCTAGCTCAGACCCATATAGGACTCTTGTTGGTTGCCTCAGTCTCCGTGAGCCCCTATGAGCCCTGCTTAGTTGATTCAGTGGCCTGTGTTCCCAGGGTGTCCCAGACCCCTCTGGCTCCTATGGTCCTTCTTCATCCTATTCTGTGGGGTTCCTCTGCCTTCACTTAGTGTTTGGCCACAGGTCTCTGCCTCTGCTCCCATTGGCTGCTGGATGATGCTCCTCTGATGCCAATTGGGGTAGACACTGAGCTACGTACGAGTATAGCAGAATACCACTAGGACCATTTCATTGATTCTTTTTTTTTTTTTCCTGAACTAGCCATGTCTTATCTTGGGTCTCTGGGCCATCCAGGGAGCATCAGGCATGGCTCCCTCTCAAGGAACCAGTCATGGGTTGGCCACTCCCACAAGCTCTCACCCCTATTGCCCCAGAACCACTTGAGGGTAGGACAGATTGTAAGTAGAAGGCTTACTAACTGCGTTGATGACCCAGTTTCTCTTGCCTGGCTTTAGAGGATGGTCAGTTCCTGCTCTGTATTCTCCATAACTAGGAGACTTTGCTAGGGTCCCTCTTGTGGACTCTAGGGAGATGCCACTGCGCTAAGTTTCCATATCACCCCCCAAGTACCCCTTAATTCTAGTCATCTTTCCCAGTACACCCTCCCATTGTCTCTCCCATCCCCCACCTAATTAATCCCTCCTGTTCCCATTTCCACCTGCCCCTAGTCCACCTGCAAAATCTCTTTCCTCTTTCCAGAGAGATTTTGGAGTAATCAAACTGAGGGCTGAAGTCAATAAGATAGAAACAAAGAGAATGATACAAAGAATCAATGAAACAAAGGACTGGTTCTTTGAGAAAATCAACAAGACAGACAAACCCTTAGCCAAACCAACTAAAAGAGCAAGAGGACATATCCAAATTAACAAAACCAGAAATGTAAAGGGGAGAATAGCAACAGACACCAAGGAAATACAAAGAACCATTAGGTCATACTTTAAAAGCCTGTACTCCACAAAATTTGGAAAAATCTAAAAGAAATGGATAATTTTTGTAGCAGATACCACTTACCAAAGTTAAATCAAGATCAGATAATTTTTTTTTTAAAAAAACCTTCTTTTTCTAAGCTAAATGATGGAGAAGAATTCTAAGACATCCACTCATACACACTGGGGAAACTTAACCATTAACCATTAGCTCAGCTAAGTGGGTGCTTAGTCCTGTTAGTTCCAAGCAGGGGGGATGAGAACAGCACTGTCAGCAGGGTCAAAAGAAGGGGATGACTGTGGAGGAGTCACTGCCACTGGTCACTGTGACCAGGATCTAACAGGTCACATCCACTCTGATGAGGGTAAAATGTGGTTAGACAAAGGGCTGTTAGGAGCTGGGGAAACTGAGTCAGTGTGGGCAGTTGCACAAGACAGGGGCTGGTCCTTGCTTTGAACACATGTATTCTACCGGGGTCAGGGCCAGCAGAGGGAAAGCCACCACAGCACCTACGTAAGTACAGGGAAATGGGGAGGATGGTACCAGAGGATAGACAGTGGTCTAGCCTTCCACGCTAGGAGACATGAGGATGGGCAGAGAAGCAGCCGTGCCCTTCACTCCACTGCCTCTTCGGTTTGCTGGATTCAGAACTGCTAGGAGATGGGTGACGCTTTCAACCCAACATGATGCTGGAACTTCCGATGTTGGACTTTTAGTAAGGTGAAGTGACCTGGAGGTTCAAGAAACTGCCCACAGTATCATTAGGACACCTGCTACCCCGTGGGCAGTGAGATAAATCTTAACAGGTGGAGGAAAGGAGAACCAACCATTCCAGGGTTGTATGAATTGACTTGAAACTTCCTCATAAAATGATTACACCATGTGACTTTCAGGACACCCCTTGTGATGTTCAGCTTGGTGCTGGTTTTAGCTTCCTATTGCTGCATAGTAGACTCTGGTAACCATAGCAACTCACAGCCCACCCCTTCATCCTCTGATAGTTTTGTAGGTCAGAAGTCCGGGTGGGCTTGACCAGATTACCCAGTTTCATTCTCACACCTGAGACCACATCTGGGCTGGCTTCCCGTTTGGATGCTCTTGGCCTTGGCCATTCCCTTCCTGTTTGTTCCGGCTGTTGACAGAATCCAGTCCCTTGCAGTCTGAAGTCTAAGGCCTCTGTTTTCTTGCTGCTGTTAGTCTAGGGATGTCTTTGGCTATTGAGTCCATGAGCATTCTTCTAGTCCAGTCCCCTCCATGTGCAAAAGAGTCACTGTGCCCCGACGTCTCCCTCACCTGCATCTCCACAAATTCTTCTGCTTTTGAGGATTCAGGTAACTACAACAGGTTCATCTGGATAATCCAAACTAGTCTTTTTATTTTTATGTATTTATGTGTGTGTACACACACACACACACACACACACACACACACGTGCATGGAGGCCAGAGGTCGACACCAGCGTGTCTTCTATTGCTATCTTATTTTTTGAGACAGGTTCTCACACTGAACCCAAAGATCGTGCATTGTCCAGGTTAGCTGGCTAGCAAGCCCCAGGAAATCTATCTTTCTCAGCCTGATCAATACCAGGGTTACTGATATGTGCAGCCACGTCTAGCTTTTTATGTGGGTGCTGGGGGATTTGAACTTAGGGCCTCATGCACGCACAGCAAACATTTTACCCATGGAGCCATCTTTAGCCCCTAGTCTCTGTTTTAAGGTAAATTGATCATTTAATTTGCTGGTTAGAATATGGACAGGTGGACTACTCACAGGTGAACAGAAGGTCACCACCGCTCCTGAGAATGGAGGTTGTGCTGTTGTAACAAAATAGAGGCAGCTTGGATCTTAGGGGAGGCTGTGAAGCCAAGCAACGCTGGACTGCTCAGTTTTAGACATTTGCACATATAAGAAACACTTCTTTTTGCATTTTCTCTTTCTTACACCCCAACTCTCTCCACTCCTGCACCTCAACCCAATGCTAACGGGTATGTCCCCTGGGTCACAAACTACAAATTCCTTTAGTGTTTCCTGGCTGAAATTCTCAAGAGAAAGATATTTCTTGGTAACTCCAACAGGCACAGAAAGTAGCTGCCCAGCCGGGAACTGTATTTCCTAGTCTACCTTGCAAAGAGGCAAAAGCACAAGCTAAAGACCTTAAGGAGTGTCGCCCCCCCCCCCCCCCATCCCTCACATTTCTGCCTTTTGTTTCCCTGTTAGTCCTGCTAGGCCATAGGAGGTGATGAAGGAATTGCACCGGAGGAGACTAGGACCCTGAATGCAGCTGTCATTTCCGAAATCACTGCAAATGCATATCTCAGGGCTTCCCTGCTTGCCTGAGGACTGGCTGCCTGTGGTACTGAAAGGATTGCAATTGTGTTTCCCCTGAGTGACACCTTCATCGATACATTCCTAGAACAATGAATCTTTCAGAAAGGGCTGGAGGAGGTTGGTGGTGTGATACTGTTTATAGTTCCAAGCTGTTGTGCTCCCTAATCCTTTGCAAAGGAAGTAGCAACTGTATTTTTGTACATTTTATTGTAAACTTACTTTGGACTCAGGACATAGTATGTATAGACTCTAATGAACCTCTGAGGTCTTCCCCAGGCCCAGAATACACACATTGTCCATGCAGTACTGTCTGGGTCCAGGGCAGACAGAGCTTAGAGTCGGTTTCAATGCTGATAACGCCTACCTTGAATAACAATGGCCGTCTAAAAATCAAGCTTCTCTCCTGAGCACCATTGAGTGAGCACCTTTCTCCTCACACTCCCAGGTCATCACCCACAGACAGCTGTAGCCCCAGACTTGAGTCTTTGCTGTCTCCCACCTCTCAGGTTCCCTGGCACTCCTGGGTTTCTACCATCAATCCCGACCATATGCGATAGGCAGCCTTTGATGCACTAAATCATGTCTCCACTCCTGCCTGTGGAAGATGTGACTTGCCCTGTCAATCACAAGAGGGCTTGTTCAGACTGCCCGTGGATGGCTTGTTTGCCCACTAGGTGGCGCCATTGGAACCCAAGGAAGAGAATGGAAGTAGGGGTGGGGGTGGGGGAGCTTTTCTATCAAGGCACAAAGGGAGGGTTCTTTTTGCTTTCCCTGTTTATTTCACCCTCTAACTTCACCGCCTCCCCCACCCACAATCCTGAAAGTAGCATTGAAACAAGGCACCTTTCTATTCTTCCTCCCAGGGGACTGTCACGCCTACAGTAAAGCAGGAGGCTGAAATTTTGCCTCAGAGCCTGAAACCAGTTTCATTGGCTCTGGGGCTGCAATTGAAGCTCACAGGGCACCTCGGTCCATCGCCTCCTTTCAGCTGATTTTCTGTAAGAACAGGCGATTCAGAAGCTTAGACGGGGATCTCCTTTCTTTTTCGTTCTATGCCCCCTTCTCTGTCTCTTCCAGCTCTCCCCATTCTCAATTTACCTTGGAAGGAGGAACAGTGGGAGAAGAAAATGTCTACTGTCGATTAAGCGTGATTTCCCTGCGGGGACAGCACAGCGCATAAGCGGCTGGGCTGCTTGGCCCGAGTGGGAACTTAGTTCCGTTGTTCCTACTGAATGAGAACAGAAGCGCGCCAGTAAGGGACACAGCCATTTTCAGAGAGTTCAAAGACGTTTATACTTTAGAAGATGTTTTAAATGTTGGAGAAGGGAGACAGGGGTCTCAAATTTTGCCTCTGAGTTCCCAAAAATGATTTTATATAATGCAGCATCTTTCCGCAGCCAAAGTCGGCCTGGGAGCAAAACTAGAGCCAGACCCTTAGCAGTAGAGCCCCGTTTCTCTAGGGCTCCCTCTACCGGTCACCCTGGGAACTCTAGGTCCCTTTAAATTCTCTGTAGTTAGCTCAAAAGCCCCGGGTAAAGATTCATTCTCTTCTCCAGGCAGGCTGCGCAGATCCCCTGATAGGCTAAGGCGCACTTGGTGCTTCCAACCTTTTGCGGTTGAACATAGTTTTGGAGTTTACAGTGCCCAAGGAACCTTTTATTCACACAGAGAAAGGCACGAGGGGACCCCGCCAATTTCCTTTTGCTCTTTCTTCCAGGGTAACCGCCTAAGTCAAGGCCGGTTCTCTTCATTGGTTAACAAAGTGATGGAGCCTTTGTCTCTTTTTGTGTGCCTTTGTTCTCCATAGGTTGGGGGAATCCCTCCAGCTGTTAGGCAGATTGACCAATACCACCGGGAACAAAGATACCAGCTGATTCTACCATGGTTGCAAATTAGTCATGAACCTGTTGAACAATCTTAACGGAGTGGAATCAAAGGCAAAGTGGCTTTGTCTCCCAGCCTCTGGAGTTACTGAGTCCTTCTCTAGTAAGCAGGCCCTCTGGTGATGACTTAGACTCCATAATGCCTGTTTACTCTCCACTGTTACAGATGTTCCATCTTATTAACGCTGTCTGTGTGTCTGTCCTGCCAGGTTCATGACTCAAGGCACAGGAAGTCAGAAGGGCAAAGGCATGAGACATCTGTTCCTCTCCTCTTGCTCCTCACCTCAGAGTGAAGGCACGTGTCTCTCCTGGGGTCTCCTCCCTCAGCTTGCAGACTCTAGCTGCTCCAGGGTGTTGGATCCTAGCTTATAAGCATGATCTCTCCATGAAGATGGTGACGTCAGAAGGTGGTTAAGTTCAAGGCCCTGGTTGTGGTGTGAATGGTCAGGCTGTGCTTTTTAGAATGTGGGGCGCTGACCACCTTTTGGTCTCTGGTGCTGGATTCAAAACACCAATATGGAGGCACAGAGAGCAGCTCCCTTGCTAACAAGTTCCTGAGTATGAAACAAGCCTTTCCATTTACCACGCCTATGCTTGGAGGACTAGGATTACAGGGAAACCTGGGGCCTTGCTGAGATGGCTCAGCATAACATGGAAACAGGCAGGCACAGGGAACAGTTTTGTAACCTGGGACTCCACTTGGCTTGGGCTTCACACATGCCTCTTTTCTAACAATGTTCAAGACAACCTCCTGCCTCATGTGCTTACCCTTCCTGAACAAGGCACAGAGCACCCTAGGACCCCCAACTGCATTAAACCATAGGCACCCCCCCTGAAAACAATGAAATAAGTCTCTCCTCTCCTTAATAATCATCTGACTTTACTCAGTCAGAGAAGAGTAAAAGGTAGGGTAGATGGGCGTGAAAGCAGGGAGGCTGATCTGGCCCAAACTGGTTTTAGGTGCTCAATTCAGCAAATCATGTCCTCAAAGTGAACTATTAAGGAGAATTCTTATTTATCTCCTTTTACCTATTCACGATTGGGAGTATAAGTGATTAAGGCTGGATGCACTGTGAGAGGAAACATTGGCAGTAGAAAAGAGCTTAAGTATCTTAATTTGTCAATTAAAATGAAGAAGCACCCACATCACGCCCCTCAGCAACCAAACTCCTCCTCTTGAACCTCAGAAAAATTAGCCCCCAAATAATAATTAGGGTTCTTGATAAAACACCGTGACCAAGGCAACTTATAAAAGAAATTGTTAAATTTGGAGCTTACCATTTCAGAAGGGAGGAGTCCGTGACCATCGGTCCAGGGAACATGGCAGCAGGCATTTGGGATAACATTTGGCACTGGGGCAGTAGCTGAGAACTTACATTTTTTTTTTAAAAGCATTTATTTATTATATGTAAGTACACTGTAGGTGTCTTCAGACACCAGAAGAGGACGTCAGATCTCTTTATGGATGGTTGTGAGCCACCATGTGGTTGCTGGGAATTGAACTCAGGACCTTCGGAAGAGCAGCCAGTGCTCTTAACCACTGAAACATCTCTCCAGCCTCCGAGAGTTTACATCTTGGTCTATAAGTAGGAATCAGAGAAAGCTAACTAGAAATAGTATGAGTTTTAAAAACCTCAAAGCTGTCCCCCAGGGACATACCTCCTCCAACAAGGCCACACTTCCTACCCCTTCCGAAGCAGTTGCACCCACCAACTGGGGATTAAGCATTCAAATACATGAAGCTGTTGGGGGGCCATTTTCATTTGAACCATCATGAGTACCACTTATGTGGCCTGCTGTCAATCTTGATGGTAATTCTTTCCAATCAGAGCTATGGCTTCACTGTGAATAAAGTTACCTCATTACTTACTTCAGGTCCTTGATTAAGAGACGAAGAACCTGGGAAGACCCAACCTAGATTCTGACTGCTGGTACCACCACATCCTCCTCCTGTCGGCTATGACCTCTGCTCATACCTGCTGGGGTGGTGAGGAGGATGCTACAGTAGCCATGCTGTCCTGCAGTTGAGCCGGGAGACCGTATCCTTTCCAACTGGTTCTCTTCTCCACAGGAATTATATATATGGGTGGGAAAAATACACCCTCAAAGTAAACTGCTAGGAAGCAATTATTAAAGTTTTTAAAAAATGAATCTTGATTTAATAAGGCAAGTTCTAAGCAAGAAAATGTGCCTTTATCCACAGAACCATTGGACTCTGCTGTCTAAGACCCCTCACTATGGCCTTTACCCCCACTGTGGCTCTAAAGTCAGCCAGCCTGCACCCCACATTTCTCAGATATTAGGAAAATGATGCCCCTTCTCACCAGATATCTAGGCTTTCACAGATTTCTGGCATTAATTCTTAGGAATAATCTCTCTTCCTCTTAAAAAAAAAAATCTCAGCAGGGTGTTTGCAGTTGATTATAACAGATTCCATTCCTTCTGACTCATCATCCCTGGACCACCAGGTAACTGACTAACTACATTTTCCTCAGAGGAGTTTCCCATCAGACGGTGCTGTGACCCTCTGCTTGCTGTCAACGGGTCAGCAGACTGAGTAATGAACACAAAGGAACTACAGCATTATCCCTGGAAGCTGTGACTTCCAGAAGATACCACTGTGCAGGGGTGGTTAAGGTAAGGATTTAGAGTCAGCAAGATGATCCCAGAGTTTCTAGGTGATCCTAACCTGACCACCTGAGTCCTTATAATGAAAACAGGGAAGGGATGCAGGGACAGCACCCTGAGCTAAAGGTGCACCCTTGCTTCTGCAAGCTGCAATGAACAAAGAAACAGACCCTCCCCAAAGCCTCCAGAAGGAGCATAGCTCTTTCAATATGGTGATTTTAGTCCTTGGGGACTGGCTTTAGGTTTCCTTACGAAAATCATAAGAAAATAGATTTGTATTTTTGTTTGTTTATTATTGCTGTTGTGGTTTTGTGTGTGTGTGTGTGGGGGGAGGCTCAAACTCAGAGACCCACCTGCCTCTCCCTCCAGAGTGCTGGGATTTAAGGTGTGAGCCACCACTTGTTTAAGCGAATAAATTTCTGGTGATTAGTTACACAAGAGCCTTCCAGATAAATGCAGTCCTTGTTAGAGAATGCTGGGATGAATGGTATGAATCTGCAAAGGTATGTGGTGTGTGTGTGTGTGTGTGTGTGTGTGTGTGTGTGTGTGTGGTGTCACAGCTCCAACTTTCATCTCAAGCCCCAGCTCACCGAGGTCTCAAGTTCTGCTTGGTGCTCTGTTCCTGGACTTCACCAGAGCCTGAGGCTTTAAGGCTGTAGGCCAAGAATGTCATCAGACAGCCTAGGGGGTGAACTGCCCAGAGTGACCACACTAAGAACCAGAGAGTAGGTTTCCCTTTTCGTATTACTTTTGGAGAAGAAGGAAGAATAGGTATTCATGCAAAATAATGAAATGAAAACAATGTAACAAAAATAACAACCCTCACTCAGACAGGTGGGGGAGGGGGCAGGGCTGGGAAAGCTGAGATTTGAAGGACTTTTGCTAGAACAGGGAAGAAGCTTGCATACTAAATTGATTATATAAAACCCCATTCACTAGCTTCCAATAAGGTGAGGTCCCTTGTATTCATTTGTGTATGAAGCATCCTTTACTGTGACAAAAGCAAGCTAGCATTTGCATGTAAATGAGGTGCACATCCCTGGTTTCCTTACTGTGTGAAAGATAACGGAACCCTTCAGTGTCTAGAAGCAGAGCCTTTTGGTGAGACAGAATATTCCCTGCTGAGAACAGTCTACATTAGCTAGCAAGTCCTCCTCCATCTGTCTGTGGCCAGTCTGACCCAGATGACTGTTTCAAGCCACACATGTAAGTTGGGACGCACATTCAGAGGCCCGCCCTAAGGTAGGGGCTGCTAACAGGCTTCAATAGAGCCAAGTTCAGACACACAAAGATCAAGGAAAAAGAAAACACCCCACATGAAAGGCCTGAGATCTAAGAGGAACTACCCAATCAAAGGTAATGGAGAATGTGTGGTGTATCTAAGCAAAAACTGGCTAAACAGAATTATTAATGTACAAACTGTGGGTTAAAAGAGACTTAAAATACAGGATGGGTTTGGATGTAGATGGGAGGCAGATGATAAGGCAGAAAAAATTTTCAGGCCCTCATCTGTCTGTGAGAAGATAACAAAACCCTACGAACCTGTGAACCAGTAAGGGACATAGGCTATCGGGTCTCAGGTAACCAGAGAAAGGCAGGGTACAACTGTGAGGATGTGGGGCCAGCAAAACAACAGCCACAAGATAAATAGCGACTTATCTAAATCTTTGGACAAGAAAGGAGAAGGGGAAAAATAGTATTAAAAGTGTAGTCAATGAGATGCCGTGACCTTTCTCCTTGCCTGACAGCCCCAGGACCCACAGGGTAGAAGAGGGAACTGACTCTTAATGATCTGCACTTGTAAGCTGTGGTGTGTGCACTTGCCTCCTCCACCCTGCACACACCTGCCCTGCACACACCTGCCCTGCACACTAGAGGACCACATTTAAACAATGTAATAAAAAAGGACCAGTGGAAAGTAAAGGATATGGTACAAAATAAGAATGGATGTATCAGAGATTATAGCAGGTGATGTGAGTGACAGACACCCTTCAGATAGGAGACCACGTGACGGGAACACTAAACATATCCAGTTATAAGCCATGCATGCAGAGCAAACTGAAAACCAAGGTCATAGAAGTTAACGTTCCTATAAAGAAAACATATCAGGCAAACACTGGTGTGAAGAAATATTGTATAGCTATAGCAAAATCAAACTGAACAGAAAATTTAAAAAACATTGTTTACTACATAGTGATAAGGGTTGGTTTTTGGTTTGTTTTTAGATTGGGTCTCATTAAGTGGCCTTGACTAGCTTGGAGCATATCCTGTAGGCTGGCCTTGTACTCCCAGAGATCTGTCTGTCTGTCTTGTTTCCCGGAAGGTTGGGATTAGGGCTGGAGAGATGGCTCAACGTTAAGAGCACTGACTGCTCTTCTGAAGGTCCTGAGTTCAAATCCCAGCAACTACAGGGTGGCTCACAACCATCTTGTAATGAGATCTAATACCCCCTTCTGGGAGTGTCTGAAGATAGCTACAGTGTACTTACATATAATAAATAAATAAATCTTTAAAAAAAAAAGACGGTTGGGATTAAAGACATGTGCCACCACACTCAACTGTGATAAAGTTTTAACTCACTAGAAAAAAGGTAAAGATTAGAAATCAACTTATAACAGATAATGGAGCAAAATTAAGAAACTGCGAGGGAAATTGGGCAAATTCATCCTATTTAGAATAAGATAGTAACAGAATGGTACAAGCTAAACTTGTAATATTTAAAGGTTGTGGTCCTGGTAGGAATATATGCATGTGTGTGTGTGTGTGTGTGTGTGTGTGTGTGTGCGTGCGCGCGTACACACATACACAGTAAAAGAAGAAAGCAAATATAATGCTCAGAGATAAATCGAAGTGTTGCCATGTCTAGGTGGAACCAAGGCATTTGAGTATTACAGAACTTTGGTTTGAAGAATATCCCAATTGCAATTCAGTTTGTATCAACCACGATCAGCTAGGAAGTATGACCTTTAAATGATGGTGTTTAACCTAGGACAATATAAGGTGCCTAGGAAAGATACACCAGAAGTAGGGCATGTTTGTTATGGAATTTCAATGAAAAAATATTAAAATCAACCTAGTTCAATGAAGATCTATACTCTGCATTTATGTTACTGTTCCGGCTGATTTTAGTCACCTTGACTCAAATTTGAACAGCCCTAGTAGGGAACTGTAACTGAAGGACTGTCCTGATTTCCTAGATTGATGGGGGAAGACCGGTGGTCCCACAGGTAGAGCAGTCCAGACAGACAGGGTGGGCAGAAGGAGGCTTGTTCCGGTTCTGTTCTGCCCACTTGGCCTTCCCCTGGCCTGCCAAGTTCACTCACCTTGCCGAGTCCTTTGCTGACACCAGAACCAGTGTTTCAGGCTCCATCATGAGCTAAGGACCAGTAGCTCTCTTAGAGCCCACCAGGTCTTTGTCACCAGATTGGGCCTGCTGAGGAACCCAGTCTTGTGGATGGAACAACTATTGTGTTGTCATCCTCCTCAGTGAGAGACAGCCGCAGAGGGATGACTCCAACTGCTGAGCCACCCAACATCACAGGCTTGGCTGCTTAGGGGTAAGGCAACTGTCATTACTGTTTTAATGTTAAGTCAACTAAAAAATTTGTGTGTATGTGTGTGTGTGTGTGTGTATGTGTGTGAGTGAGTTTGTACAGGTGTACACATGCCTCCAAGTATTTTGTTCCTTTAGAGAACCTACTATAATCGTTGCTTCATGCAATATTGAAAAGGTATTAGTATTCTTTTAATTGATCCACAGAGTCAGTGAAATCCCAATAAAAATCTTAGCAGGAATCATTTTGTGCAACTTGATGAATTGGTCCTAAAATTTATATGAAGGACTAAAGGGATAATCATAAGCCTTTCACTCTCAAAGAAGAACCAAACACAAAAATCAATTTATGGTATCAAGGTAGACTAAAGATTCAAACGCAAGGAGGCATTAAATCCTCAAAGCTAAGAAGTCAATACCTGGGAATGTCTTTGTGACTTTGAGACAGGAAAGAGTTCCTTAAAGATGATGTGCAAAAAAAATAAACCACCAACGAAAGCATTGGAACTTTATTACATTAAATTCGAGAATGTAGGCTTCTCAAAAGGGTATTAGCTGAGTGAACAGCAAACCCCAGCTTAGGAGAAGATGTTTGCCAAACATAATTTAGAAAAGAGTCAGAGGCAAGGCCTAGTGTGGTTCACGCCTGCCACCCCAATACTCTGGATTTGGAGGCAGTTCTTGTGTTTCAGGCCAACCTGGACTTCGCTGAAAGATTTTGTCTCAAAACAAAATAAAACAAAATGAGTATTGGGAAGATATAAAGACCACCTAAAATATACAGAGAAGGACATCTCAATTGAAAACTGGGCAATGGTCAAGACTGGAGTCTTCTAGATCACAAGTATCTATCAATAATAATAGGGAAAGATGTCCACCTCTATTTGTAGTCAGGGAAGATTTAAATCCACAGCGAGACAGTACCTCAGACTCACTTGTACTGTCCAGGGGATTTTCTACAAGAGCAAAACCTTTGGTTTCAGAGGAGTGGGTTTATTAAGTGTGTGGCAAACACAAGTAAAGCAATAAATAGTGTTGGGGCTATGCAGGAGGAAGGGCAAACACTTTAGAACTCATGGAATGCATCTCCCGGGTTAGCACAATCATGGTGGGTGGAGAGGCAGAGCCCCAAGGACTGTGTCCTGGGGACTTCACGCTGTTGTGGAGGTTTGCTCTGCTAAGTGTCTTCATGGTAACCACATCCCTCATAATCTATGAGTTATACGAAAACTCTACAGGGTTTACAGCCGCTCACTGGGCAGTATCTCCGGCACTCACAATAATAGTGCTTGATCTTTTTCAAGCATTGCCGCTGGATCAGATTAATAATCACTGCCCTTGGGAAGAACTTGGAAGTATAGATTGTCAGCCATGACTCACCGCCCTTAGAAAGAATCTTATCGGGGTCATGTTTCGACTATGAAGATTCTGTGGTTTTGGTTAGCTGGGGCTGAAGAATCAGCTGTGATTAACAAGATACCAGAACCACTAAAGCAAACCTTTGTGTTACTGGGACTATTGATGCTGGTTAGCGGGAGCTAAGAAATTAGTGGTGATTAAGAAGAGACCAGCATCACTGAGGTGAAATCTTCTGGGAAGTGTTTTCTTAGAGCACAAAGAGTGTGTTCTAGACATAGCCACAGTTGTATTTTGTGCTGTGGCTGGACTTGGTACTGTGTAAGAGTCACCCAGGTGGTCCTGGTTTTGAAGGCATGAAGGGGTCATGAAGAGCAGCTGAGAGAAGCATGAAGCACAGTGAGAGGCTGTGGAAAGTCATTGGTGAAGGTGCAACCTCAGTGGCAATTGATGGTTCAGGACTGAAAGGTTCATGCATAGGAGTTGGGGCTTGGCACCATGAAGAGAGCCTATGAGAGGCTATTGGTGAAACCTAGTTATAGCAGAAGACAGAAGTGTTTTGGAGATGCCAGTGCCATGCGATGACCACCAAGAACAGCAGCAGCAGTGGAATAAGTGTGTGCTACAAAGGGCAGAGCTGGAGAAGTGACCCAAGCCCTTGAAGGAGCCCAGAAGATCATGAGTTGAATCCCAGACATTGAACCATTGGAGCTTGAGTTTTGCTTTTGATTGTGACTGTGCCCTGATATTTTTCCATCTTGATGGAAGAAAGTATTTTAGTGGAGCCCACAGTTAAGAGAACTTCGGATTTTTAAAAGACTTTGAATTTTAAAAGATATTGGACATTTTAAAGGGATTGAAGTCTTAATATGTAAAGACTGTGGGACTTTTAAAGTTATTTAGATCTTGGGGATGAATAAGAAAGTAAGGGCTGAGGCTTAATAGTGATGTGTTTGTGTGTCAAGTTGACAAGGGGTCAATTGTACTGACTGGTTTTGTGTGTCAACTTGCCACAGGTTGAAGTTATCACAGAGAAAGGAGTTTCAGTTGGGGAAATGCCATGTGATCCATCTGTGGGGAATTTTCTCAATTAGTGATCAAGGGGGGGGGCCCTTGTGGGTGGTACCATCTCTGGGCTGGTATTCTTGGGTTCTATAAGAGAGCAGGCTGAGCAAGCCAGGGGAAGCAAGCCAGTAAGGAACATCCCTCCATGGGCTCTGCATCAGCTCCTGCTTCCTGACCTGCTTGAGTTCCAGTCCTGACTTCCTTTTGTGATGAACAGCAATGCAGAACTGTAAGCTGAATAAACCCTTTCCTCCCCAACTTGCTTCTTGGTCATGATGTTTGTGCAGGAATAGAGACCCTGACTAAGACAAAGTGGGTAGAGCTTTGCTTTACCCACCAAATGTGTGAATATGTATGTATGTATGTATGTATGTGTATATGTATGTATGTATGTGTGTTTGTATGTATGTACCTATGTATGCATGTGTATGAAGCTGTTGGAACTTGTTGAAGCTTCCCATTCTGTGTGTGTGTGGGGGTGTGTGTGCGTGTGTGTGTGTGTGTGTGTGTGTGTGTGTGTGTGATTATTTTCCCTCTCTTTTGTCGGACCCCAAGGAGTTTTTTTGTTCACTGGCCACAAAGAATTTTTTGCTATCCCCGCCCCCAAGCATTTCATTGGCCCCAGCCAATTGCTGACTCTATGCCCAGCCTCAGTTCATCCTGGATGTCAAAGCTGGCCCTTGACAAAATAGTAATTATGTTAATTAGTGATTGATGGGGAAAATCCCAGCCCCATGTAAGTGGAGCCATCCCTGGGCTGGTGGTCATGGGTGCTATGAGAAAGCAGGCTGAGCAAGCCAGTTAGCAGCACTCCTCCATGACTTCTACATCATCTGCTGCTTCTAGGGTCCTGACCTATTTGAGTTCCTGCCTTGGCCTCCGCCAATGGACTATGACCTATGATTTGTGAACCAAATAAAACATTTCCACTCTAAGCTGCTTTTGGTCTTGTTGCAACACAGTAACAATAACCACAACTAAGACACTCATATAAGTAAACAGTAAAAGTGAAAGATAAGAAGCATCGGATGATGACATCAAACGGGGCACGGGCAACATCTCACAGACATCTACGGAGGTAGACCTCTGAAGCAGTTAGCTGGAGCTCCGGACTGGGTCTTGGTTGATGAGTGTTTTCTCATGCACACTTTTCAGCTTTCTCATGCACACCCAAGAGCAGCCTTTTTATACTGGAACAGACAATAGTCACCTCTCTTGGAAACGGTTTGCTTTCTAGCTCTTCCCAAGGATGTGATGTTCTGTGCGACTTTCCTCTTTCCCTGTTTTAGGACTTGGGGGGTCCACACTGCTCCAGAGCAGAGGGTTTGAGAGGGCATTTATGATGATCATGCCTGAGCCTGGAATGAGAGAGAGCCCCCTGGCTCTCTGAGTTCACTTTTGAGAAGCTTGAATAACACACAACAACTGATGGGTGTAATGTATATTCTGTCTCAAGAGTGCGACATTTTAGGTCAAGTGATGTTGAGGTTGTGCAGTGAGGCCCACAGGAGCTGGACCTGCCACTCCAGTTTGACTACTGCTTTCCTTTCTAGATTGATCTTAGAAAAACCTCTGTACAGGTGCTCTAGGGAAACACAAGTACTCAGAACAACATCTGCCTGGCGGCAAAAATAAAACAAGACAGAACTAAACTAATCAAAGAAATCTGGAAGAACTAATGGTATTTACTCCAAAAGCATGCTCAAGCCAACTGAAGTATGTGCTATAATGCAAACAGTAGTGGAGCCATGGAAATGAGTTATCAGGGCCAGAGGGGTGGCTCAGTAGTTAAGAGTACTTGCTGCTCTTTCAGGGGACCCAGGTTTGATTCACAGCACCCATATGACCACTTACAACTATCTGTAACTCCAGTTCTAGGAACTCTGGTTTCTGAGGGCACTAGGTATCCTGCACATGGTTCAAAGACATGCATGGAGGCAAAGTACCCACATGCATAAAATTAAAAATAAATTCATCTTTTAGAAGGTTGGTTAGCAGGAGCTAGAGAGATGGCCCAGTGCTTGGGACCATGTAAGACTCTTGCAGAAGACCTGAGTTCAGTTCCTAGGACCCATGTTGGGTGGCTCACAACCACCTGTGACTCCAGCTCAGGGGAATCTGACACCTCTTCTGGCTATACACATTCACCTAAATAAAAAATAGTAAAATAGATCTAACAAGAACTATCGGAGTGTAGAGGAATTTTAATCCAGCCACATGGCTGCTCTGGCAAGGGATCACATCTGAAGACCTTCTAGGTCTGTGTGATCCCTCTGCAATGCAGGCATGTCCTTAGTACACACTTTAAATCCTAAATAATGATGTCTAATTGAGGGGCAGACAAAGTGACAAATCAGTAAAAGATTTGACAGAACGAGTCAAAGATAGGATACACACAATTCTCATGACACAGGAAAGAGAAATTATTTAAGAGCAGTGCAGGGAGAGAGGGTCAGTTGAGAGTTGTGTCAGCTCAGTTGAGTGGAGTCAAGTTGAGCGAGTGCAGTGCAGTGCAGTGCAGGGCAGTGCAGTTCATTCCTGAGTCCTTTCAGAGGCAGTTGAAGCCAGAAAATGAGTCAGAAGGTTAGAACAGATTGCCATAGTTAGATTGAGACCAAGCAGAGCAATTTAGAGAGAAGACAGATCAAAGCAGTCAGCTTGGAGAGGAGTTTGAGCCAGAACAGCTGAGTTGAACCAGTCATCGGCCTTCAGAAAGAACTAGAGAGGATGGGCGTTTTCAGCAGAAAGCCTCTGAGATGACAATACACTAGGTGAATAAAAGTTACCTTTCCACCAGAGGTAAACATCAAACATATGAGGTTTCCACAGAAAATGAGTTTGCACATCCATGGGCTAAGCAGATTTTATTTAATTAGTTAAATACTTTCTTTTACAGTTAAGTATGCTCTTACCATCCAACCTGGGAATCCTACACCTACATGGCTATTTACTCAAATCAAATGAAATATGTGATCATACCTACATCTGCATGCTAATGTTGATAACAATTTAATTGCCCCAAACTGGAAATGCAGGGGTGGAAAATGAGCACTTATACAGACAACATGGATGGGTCTCAAATGCTTTAGGTAGGTCAAGACAAACACACTTGAAGGCTTCTGTCTTGGGGTTCCATTGCTGTGAAGAGACACCATGACCAAGGCAGCTCTTACAATGGATAACACTTACCTGGGGACTGGCTTACAGTTTTAGAGGTTCAGCCCATTATCACCTTGGCAGGAAGCATGGCAGCATGCAGGCAGACGTGGTGCTTGAGGGGCCAAGAGTTCTACATCTTGATTCCAAAGGCAGCAGCCAGGAGGAGGCTCTCCACCACACTGGGCAGAGCTTGAGCATAGAATCCCTCCAAGACCCACTTACTCAGTGACACACTTCCTCCAACACAGCCACACTTATCGTAATAAAGCCATGCTTCTTAATAGTACCACTTTACATGGGCCAAGCACATTCAAAACATCACATTCCACTTTCTGGCCGCATAGGCTTGTTCAAACACATGAGTCTATGGGGGCCATACCTTGTCATAGCATAATGCAAAATATATTTAGTCAAAGTTCAAAAGTCCCCATAGTCTATCGCATCTCAACTATGTTTAAAAGGTCAAAGTTCAAAGTTTCCTCTGAGATTCATGAAATTTCTTAATTGTAATCCCCTATAAAATCAAAATCAAAAAGCAGACCACATACTTCCAACATCACAAAACATCATAGTGAGGAAATATTGGACTAAAGCAAGACAGAAAAACCAGCTTGTCAAACTCCAAACTCAGCATCTCCATGTCTGATGTCAAAGCTTTCTTCAGATCTCCAACGTCTTATAGCTTTGTTGACTGCGACACAATTCTTTCTCTTGGTCTGGTTCCACTCACTGTTAGCAGCTTTCCTTGAGAGGTATTCCATGGCATCTGTAACATATTGGTGTATCTAAGGCAACTTCAACTTTATAGCTTCTTGTTCCAATGTCTGGGATCCACACATGTTCTTTGGACTCCTCCAAAGGGCTTTCATCACTTCTCCAGCTCTGCCCTCTGTAGCACACTAGGCTCTCATTCCGTTCCACTGCTTTGATGATCATTTCATGGTACTGGCATCTCCAATGTGCTGGGGTCTTCTGCTACAGCTAGGCTTCACCAATAGCCTCTCATAGGCTCTTTTCATGGTGCCAATCCTCAACTTCTTTGCATGACTCCTTAAGGCCTGGCCCATCAACTGCAACTGATGCTGTACCTTCACCAGTGGCCTTTCCTGATGATACCTCACCTTGATTTCTCATAGTGCCAAGCCTCAGCTGCTCTCCATGACCCCTTTATGCCTTCAAAACAGTACCACCTGGGTGATTCTTACATATTACCAAGTTTGGCTGCAGGGCCAATGTCTATCTCTGGAATATCTCTTCTTTGTGCTTTGTGAAAACACTTCTCAGAAGATTTCACCTTAGTGATGTTGGTCTGTTTTTAATCACTGATAATTTCTTAGCTCTAGGTAACCAGCATCAATTGTCCCAGTAACCCCTTCTATTCTTGATTCTAAAGCCAGAGCCACATGGGCAAAGCTACTGAGTTCTGCGTGTTGGGCTGGAACATGGTCTCCTTATGCTATTACATTATCTTTAGCTGTTTTCCAACTCCTTCACTGCCTAACTTCGGCTGTCCTGGAACTTGCTCTCTAAACTGATCTGCATGCCTGTGTCTCCTGAATGCTGGGATTAAATACAAGTACCACCACACCTGAATCTAAACCTTTAAGACAAGAACTTGCTCTGTACCAGGCTGACCTTGAACTCAAAGATCTGCTTGCCTCTCTCTCTCTCTCTCTCTCCTGGGATTAACGGTGTGTACTACTATGCCTGGTCCCTTCTTTGGTTCCTTTTCACAAAATCTTTATAAGTTCTGGATTGTAATTCATTCCAGATATAGTCAAGTTGACAACAGAGAATTTCCATCACAATCCATCCCTTGTCAATCTGACACACAATTATATCTCCTTATGTCCAAATGAAAACAATAACCAGATTATAATAACATCTAATATGATATAACTATCCCTCATTCAACTGCAAAGGAATAAACAATAAGCTCTTCTGAGAGGGATCTTGCCTCAGGGTCACCCATCCCTTAATTCCATTTAATATCCTTGAATACAGGATTTAGCTCCATTCTACTTCCTGGTGCTTCCTTTCTTCTTGAAACATACATTTTATATTTTTCCTTTCTACTCTTGCTAAGCCTGATTAAAATGCTTCTCATAAAATTGAACCATAAGATGAAGTCTAGATTAGGCTTTTTTGAGACTTCCTTTGTCAATGCAATTAATCTGAATCTCTTCACTTTAGCCTCAGGCAGACTCTTTAGACAGGGGCAAAAAGCAGCCACATTCTTCACCAATATATCACAAAAATGTTCACTAGGCAACATACTAAAGTTTTCCTCATCTGAAACCTCTTCATTCAGGCCCCCAGAGTTCAACTCACCCTTAGCACTAATGTCTTTCATATTCCTACTAGGGTGGTCCATCAAGCCCTACTTAAAGCACTCTCTGAGTTCCAAACCCAAAGTCCCCGAATCCACATTCCTCTAAACAAAAGAACGGTCAGGCCTATCACAGCAGGTACCAACTTCTGTTTCAGTTACTAAAACAGAAATTGGTACTAAAAGGGTTTCATTGCTAAAATGGTTCAGTTACTAAAATGGTTTCATTGCTATGAAGAGACACCATGACCAAGGCAACTCTTTTTTTTTTTATGATTTATTTTAAGTTTATGCATATTAGTGTTTTGCCTTCATGTATTTCTGTGTGAGGCTGTTGGATCCCCTGGAACTGGAATTTCAGACAGTTGTATGCTGCTGTGTAGGTGCTGGGAATTGAACTCAGGTCCTCTAGAAGATCAGACAGCACTCTTGACCATTGAGCCATCTCTATAGCCCCTACAAGGCAACTCTCATAAAGGAAAACATTTAATTAGGACTGACTTACAGTTTCAGAAGTTCAGTCCACTATCATCATGGTGGGAAGCATGGCATCACAGAGGCAGACATGGTGCTAGAGGAGAAGCTGAGAGGTCTACATCAAGCCAAAGGCAGCCAGGAAGAGGGTCTCTTTCCCCACTAGGCAGAGCTTGAGCACTGGGAGCCCTCAAAGCCCACCTACACCGTGGGCTTCCTCCAACAAGGCCACACCTCCTAATAGTGCCACTTCTCATGGGCCAAACATATTCAAACCACCACAGCTCCATAGGATGCCATGAATATGAGACGAGAAGGTAGAACCTAAGGAGCCAACAAACAGGGCTCCAGAGGCTAGGAGAAGAGGGGTGGTCCGGCCAAGGTCACGAAGGGAACTTTATAGGGTAGACTTTGATCATGCCATCACTGACTTGACAAAATGGGTTTTTCAAAATTCATTGAAATCACATAGAATGCTATAAAGAATGACTTTATCTTAATTTTAAAATACCCCCTTAATTGTAGCACTAAATTGTCCTATTCAAAACAAACAAACAAAACCCACCTTTTATGGTCCAGGAGAGTTAATACCAGATGTCACTTTAATAGCTTGGTAAAATTACGGCTTTGGAAGCTGGAGAGGTGGCTCATTGGTTAAGAGTGAATACTGCTTTTTAGAGTAGTTGGGTTTTCAGCATTCACATGGTGGGGGTGGGAATCTCCCAGTCTCCCAGTTATCTGTAACTCCAGTTCTAGAGGATTCTATGCCTTTGACTCTCTCGGGCATTTGCACTCATGTGCACAAATTCAAGCGCGCGCGTGCACACATACACACACACACACACACACACACACACACACAAGAGAGAGAGAAAGAGAGAGAGACCTACACATAATTTTTAATGATTTAAAAATACTTTAAAAATTATCCCTTTGTTACTTCCCTTTCTTCCCATAGAGAAGGAGAAAACACAGTTGCTAGGAAAATGGGCTAAGACAGGCTTTCAAGTGGAGCGCACCACTGGTCTCCATCCTGGGAGCTTACAGCCTGAAACAACGGCAGAATGAGGGAGCAGAGAGGAATTCTATGCTGCATAAAACTTAGAAGGCAATCTTATTTCATGGGACTGGAAGGTGGACTGCAAACACAAGGCGCTTGTGCCTGAAAGGCTGGAAAAGCTATGGGAATGGCCAGAATTCAGGTAAGGACGGGGACAAAAAACCCACAGGAAGAATTTTGAAGAATAGCAGGGGGGAAAAAAAGGAATAAAGTACCTTTCTAAGCACTCCTGTGGTCCAGTTTGTATAGCCAGTCTCAGTGCTGTGTACAGGGGTCACATCTCTATCCCCTACCTGTGCTGGAGATAGACTTGTCTTCTAATGAATAAGGCCCTGTTTATAGCTTAACTGAATAATGCAGGAATTGAGCCCTCTTCCTGGTGATCTAGCACCTAAATATATTTCTTAAGGAACTAAGTTGGGACCACTGTACAAGCACACATAACAAGGAGCTGCTATTGTGTGACTGACAGGCAAAGATGCCAGATGATCTAAGTTTCAAACTAGAAGGGATATTTGTCTGCAACGCTCACCACTGCAACCTCTGAGCCCATAACTGTCCCTAAGGTAGGGGATGGAAATATTTGTTTGCTGATGAGGCATGCAATTCCAAGATGCAGCCAGGAAGGTGAGAAACAGGGCTTGCTTGTTTGTTTCTGGGCATGAAGAGCAAATATAACTTAACTAAGGGCATAGGAACTTTCAGCAGTTGGTGAACAGTCAACTTAACCAGGAGACAGAGCATCACCTAAAGTCAGCTAGTGGGAAATGGATGGACCATGGAAATCCTGAATAAAGGTTCCTGGAACTCTCTCTTTATACATGAAACACAGACTAGAAGAAAACATGGGTACAAATTCTTCATGGAGAATATTTTTTATTTTATTTATATTCTTTTTGCATACTCTAAATGCACAGTGTGGGTTTCATGTCTTCAAAAACACTTGTGGGACTGGTTAGTATATCGGAGATCTTCGGAAACGTTGCCTTAGGTTTCAGCTAAGCGAGTCACAGAGATTGGTCATGTACTACTACAAAATTACAGGAGATCTAGTTATTATTATTCAACAGTTACTACAAAAGCTTTGAGAACACCTGACATACAGCCTGAGGCGGGAAAGAGAAGAGTGAAGGCTACTGAAGCAAGATTTCCATAACATGACTCTATGTACAGTATCAGAATTCCTTTCCAGACAGTACACATATGTTCAAATCGTTATGTTAAGGGCACTCTAATATAAATGCAAGTCTCACTAATTTTCATCTTTTCTCTTTGGCTCACAAATGCACGAAAATACCATAAACAGTATCCAGAACTTACTCCATTAATATATAAATAAGATACATTACAAATGGGAAGAAAATACAAGATGTCTCTTTAACATGGTATATATTTGAATATAAATAAGCAAATATCTCAGTGACGTACAATTAAATCATCATATGCACTTCCCCCTGCCCAAAGATAGACAATGGTAATATTCACAGTTTACACAGATTAATCTCCAAAGCACAGCAATAGCACAATCATGACAAAGGCTCTGCTACTGTTCCCCCTAGCAAGGTACTAACAGGGAGGGTGTGACATTTGTCATCTACTGGTACTTTCTGCCATCCATCATCCCTTCACGTGGGAACAGCTCTAGCAGGGAGGTAGGCTCCACCAGCAGCCTTTCCCTGGGTCCTTAGGACGCTGCAGTGAGGCTACCATCTGCCCTGCAGTTGCTTGCGAGATGGTCAGCCTCCTAGCAATTGCTGGGGGTGAGGCTAATTCCCTGGGGACAAGCAACATGCTGTGGTTTAGGACTAAGCCACATTCACTATACATACATGTACATAGAGAGAGGTATATATAACTGTACATATATACTGTGTTTCTAATGTGCAATTTTTTAAAAGGACATTATTTCCCGCTAACTCTAACAAACAAGCTTACGTGAGATGTGACAAATATTCTTTAAGAGATTATAATTTCCTTCAATGAAATGGCCTAGGTGTGTCAGCTACTGACAGAGCTGTGTTCTAGGGCGCCGGAGGGGCAAGAGCATGGCCGGTGATTCTGGTTCTGCAAAGGGGCATCACAGATCCTGACCCAACCTCTCTATTTCCTCAATGAGGAAATCGATGTCAGACTGGGTGGCGGCTGGGTTGGAGATGACCATCCGGAAGAAGTTGGCCTTGTCCCCTTGAGGCTGGTAGCCCACCATGGTTGTTCCTGACTCCATCATCAGGGCTTTGATCCTGGGAGCCACCTTGAGATGGAGAACAGAAGACCAAACTCAGCACCAATGCTGGCACGCTCTCTTTTTAACTGATCAGCTTGACTTACTTTTTACTATGTGTCTAAAACAACAAAAACGTTTTTAAGACCGAGTGTTTTTCATGGCTAATATCTAAACCCACCCATCTACCAGTTCCTTTAGAAAACACTGGGCAAATCAACCTTAAAAGTCAGTCTTGGCCAGCCAGCCTGGTTTAGAGTGAGTTCCAGGACAGCTAGGGCTATAAGGAGAAACCCTGTCTCAAAAAACAAACAAACAAACAAACAAACAAACAAGTCAGTCTTGGAACAATGATAATAAAATGAAAAAAAAAAGAAGCAAAGACAGAAAACAGTTCAATTTGGATGTATATAGCCTCAAGTCCAGGATACTGCCTGGCACACAGACTAAGTTTATCAAATACCCATTCCATGGTTGTACCCCTAACAAGTTACATAGATATGATAACAACTCTGAATGGATAAACTAGATGTAGAAATCGACAGAGAACATGAGTCAGAATTCAACTAGGCTTGCACTTAGTAAAATGTAGCCAATAAAGTAGAATGTAGAATGTTCTAAGCCTCCATAACAAAGAGCACCAGTCCAAAGAGGGACTCCATTTTTTGTTTTGTTTTGTTTTTTTGAGACAGGGTTTCTCTCTGTAGCCCTGGCTATCCTGGAACTCACTCTGTAGACCAGGCTGGCCTTGAACTCAGAAATCTGCCTGTCTCTGCCTCCCAAGTGCTGGGATTAAAGGTGTGTGTACCACTACCTGGCTCCATTTTGTTTTCCCTTTTTTTTAGAGATTCCTATTGTATCTGAACCACAGCCAGGGACAATGCAGACCCTAGACGTATAAATCAAGATGGCAGCTGGGCAGTAGCGGCACACAACCAGGGCTACACAGAGAAATCCTGTCTCGAAAAAAACAAACAAACAAAAAGAAAAACAAAATAAATAAATAAATAAATAAAGATGGCTTTGTAACACTCATTACGCAGAAGTCCACCCTGCAATTTTGTTTTTAGGTCCTTCCCCTTTGAGAACAGCACGGTGGCACCAGGATGGCCTGACCCGCAAGCCAAACAGCAGCAGTGGGGCATCTGAGACAGAAAGAGCGTGTCCTTACCCTGTGTAGTTTTTCTCGCCGTTCAGGGCTATCTGGAACCCCTCGGAGGCTTTGTGGAATGTACCAGAAACAGACATTTGTGTGCTCAGGCTGCAGACATTTCAGGAGACAATAAAATGAAGAAAAATGAAACGATTAGAACTTGACCAAAAGCTGGAAGCACTTTTGGTGAAAGTTGTTTTTTATTTTTCCCAGTCCAAAAAAGTTTCCAAAGCAATGTGGTGGTGCATATATACACCAGACAGAAAGAACTGCTTATCCACTCTCTCCTGTCAAGAGCGCTGGCTCCCCATCCCCCAATGAATTTTCTAGATCCCCAAGCCTCTGTACCTTGATGGATGTTAGTAACTCAGTAAAGGGTGTTACTTAGCTATTTGTAGGTCGTGCAGAGGGAAGCTGCTCAGTTTACTTTATTGTTTGTTGGTGTTTATTGATGTTGATGAGGGAGGCTCACAGATCCCCTTAGATGTTGCTAGCACAGTGTCTGCACTTGAGCAGTGTTCTCAACCTTCCTAATGCAGACCCTTTGATACGGTTCCTCATGCGGCGGTGAGCCCCAATCAAAAACTTACTTTTGTTGCTACTTCATAACTGTAATTTTACTACTGTTACGACTCGTAAATATCTGTGTTTTCTGATCCCTGTGAAAGGGTCATTTGCCCCCTCAAGAGGTCACAACCCACTGCTCTAGGTGGCTGGAGACATCATTGGTCTCATTTCAAGGTTCTAGAGTGTGTAAATCCCGAAGAGGGAACTTCCACAGACAGGGTGCCCAAGGTCCACACGGCTGAGGACTCTGGTGCTCATTTGCTGACTCTCGGGTGTCTGAGAAGTGCTCTGGTAAATAAACACAAGCCGGCTGTGGCTGGCGCTCGGTGACAGCAGGTTAGGAACAGTTGTTTTGTGTATGAAGAGGCTTTCTTTTACCAGGACTGGCAGTGAGTCCATATTTCTTTATTCAATTGTAAACTCTACCAGGACAAACACAGTATTTGTTTTGGCCAGTAATACATAACCCAGTATCTGGCACTCAGGAAATACTGGGCTGACAGGTGCTTTACTGTGTATAATGGGGGAGTGCGTGGACCTAGGCAGAGGCTGATAATCAGGCTCTCTTCATAATGAACCCATGGAGAGCAAGCCCTCACTTAGAGCCAGTCTTGGGAGATGAGGATATACCTGACCTCTAAGCTTCCTGGGCCTGGGAGATACTTATCATGGATAGAGTCCAACTCAAGGCAGAGCCAAGAACAATGAAGGGGTAGGACCAGCCACAGGAAGCACTCTAGGTCAACGAGCTGGCTGAGAGCCGTGTGCTTTAGGGCTCAGCGTCTCTGACTTAGTGTTGTTACTTCATATGGGGTTGTGAGGCTGAGTGGGGCGGGGGAGATTATAAAGGCTTCTGGTTATAGAATGACCAAAGCTTAAGTCTAAATCAAACATGTAATGAATCTGGGGCTTGCTGGCAGTGCTCGCCTGTGTTCCATGATGTCACCTCACTACAGACTTGGTTTTGAGCATACAACATGCATACCTGCCCTACAGTGCCACACAATGTCAAGGAAGGAGTCCAGACGGCTGCATGCTGTGAACCACAGGGTTCTCACTGTACATACAAACTGCTCCGTGTTTGTAGAAAATGGCTCCGTTACAGAAAACAGAGACTTAATAGTTTCCTATTGACATTCTGCCATTTTGTACTATATTTACTATATATTAATGCAAAGCAGCCTTCTCTACATTGAAGACCATAAAATCAAAATCTCACTTGGCTCTGAAAAATGTTAAGGATCCTCTATATCAATGATCTTCAACCTACCAAATGCTGTGACCCTTTAATACAGTTCCTCATGCTGTGGTGACCCCCCCAACATGAAATTATTTTTGTTGCTACTTCACAACTGTATGTTTTGATACTGTATGAATCATAATGTAAATGTCTGTGTTTTATGATGGTCTTAGGCGACCCCTTTGAAATGGTCAATTGTCCCTGCATGGGTCACAGCCCATAGGTTGAGAACCACTATACTGAATCTTGCAGTATCACATATTCAACCAAAATGTAATACTTTGTGTACAAATGAACAGTAGCACCCCGACTCATTAGCATACAAATTTGCTTTAGTCTTTAGTAACTGGCAAAACTATTTACAGAGAATTGCTTTAAAATAATTATCTTTACTATTCATCCTCAGTCTATTTTATGTATCCACATATCTTTATATAAAGATATCAGGGATAAAAGGAACCACGAGTAGTTAAAGTTCAAGTTCTGTTTCTAATGAGATGATGAGACATTGGTGATCTAAAGCGCCAGGTACTTCCTGTGTGTTTTTTTCTGGAAGCACTACGTGTCTGGTCCATGGTGACAACCTACCTCACCATCGAAAACCATCTCAAACTCTTCTCTGTTTTTGATCTTGGCATAGAGGTATTCAGCCAACTCCAGGCATTTGTTGATCTGATTTTCAAATCCCACAGTGCCCTGTTTCAAAGAAGAGAGCTGTGTTTGTTGCTGTCAAGTTGCATTTCCCTGTGACGGTTATTTGGGAAGGCTATGCTGGCCTGGTTTATGTGGCATTTAAGGAAGTGTAGTCTTGGAGGCCACTAGGAAGGGACCATCTAATTAAATGTGCACAGCTTCTTCAAAACCCTGAATGCAAGAAAATGCTTTCTCTTTGTGGACCTTCGTTTGGTCTCTTGGAAGTTGTTTTCACAGGGCTTTAGCTTCCTGCAGGCTAGGCACTAGCTAGTTTGCCACTCAAAGTGTCCTATCTGGACCGAGGCCAGTCTACACACTGTTGCGGGTTGGGCTAGAATGAGTGGAGAGGGTGAATAGAAGAATTTTTAAAAACATTTATTTATCATCTCTCTCTCTCTCTCTCTCTCTCTCTCTCTCTCTCTCTCTCTCTCTCTCTCTCTCTCTCTCCCTCCCTCCCTTGCTCTGTGTGTGTGTGCTCTGTGTATGCACTGTGTGTGTGTGCTCTGTGTGTGTACGCTCTGTGTGTGTGCGCTCTGTGTGGGTGAGCTGTGTGTGTGCTCTCTGTGTGTGCTGTGTGTGTGCTCTGTGTGTGTGCTGTGTGTGTATGCTCTGTGTGTGTGCTCTGTGTGTGTTCTCTGTGTGTGTGTGTGCTCTGTGTATGTGTGCTGTGTGTGAGCGCTGTGTGTGTGTGTGCTCTGTGTGTGTGCTCTGTGTGTATGCTCTCTGTGTGTGTGCTCTGTGTGTGTGCTGTGTGTGTGTCCTCTGTGTGTGCTCTGTGTGTTGCTGTCTGTGTGCTCTGTGTGTGTGCTCTGTGTGTGTGCTGTGTGTGCTCTGTGTGTGTGCTCTGTGTGTGCTCTGTGTGTGTGCTCTGTGTGTGTGCTGTGTGTGTGCTCTGTGTATGTGTGCTGTGTGTGTGCACTGTGTGTGCTCTGTGTGTGTGTGCTCTGTGTGTGTGTGTGTGCTCTGTGTGTGTGCGCTCTGTGTGTGTGTGTGCGCTCTGTGTGTGTGCTCAGTGTATGTGCGCTCTGTGTGTGTATGCATGCTCTGTGTGTGTGTGCTGTGTGTGCTCTGTGTGTGTGCTCTGTGTGTGTGCTCTGTGTGTGTGTATGCTGTGTGTGTGCTCTGTGTGTGTGTGCTCTGTGTGTGTGCTCTGTGTGTGCGTTCTGTGTGTGTGCACTCTGTGTGTGTGTGCGCTCTGTGTGTGTGCTCTCTGTGTGTGTGCTCTTGCACACACATGCTCACACTGCCTGTGTGTGCCCCTTTATGGATGCTTGGGAGTGAAGGTCAGAGGGCAATTAGTGGGGATCAAGTTTGTCTTTTCACCATATTTGTTCTGGGTTTCCAACTCTTGGTGGCGAGCACCTCTACCTGCTAAGTCATTCCATTGCTGGTTCCATTAAGAAACTTTTAAAACAAATATACCTATTGATGTTAGCAATAAGTAGTGACTTTGGGCTTGTGTTATGCATTTCACTTTTTTAAAAACACTTTCACAATAGATAGAAGGAACTACCATCTAGTTTTTCATCACTGATACTTTAAAGGATGCTATGACAGAATGCATCTTCCCCAGCCATATATCCTGGCCAAACCTGTCCCCAGTCCTCGCAGGCAATTCTCCTTCCATAGAACAGTGTCTGCCCTTCCAGCAACAGGCCAGCAGGCGACTGTGGAAGCCATGGCTCTCAGCACATGCCTGAGACTGTACTAGCTCTAACTCCTCCCAAACTGGCTGAGCATGAGTTTCAAAAGCCAGCATGGCTGGTGAGCAGAGCAGCATTCTGGCTGCTGATTGGGTTGGTGTTGATGAGAACAGATGTGCAAGGCTGGCCTGTGGATGGCTGAAAAGCCTGGGCAGAATCCAGAGCCGGCAAAGCATGCACCTCTACAAGAGGTGGTACTGGGGGGCTCTCCCATGCAAAGGACTTCCACTCCAGGGTCTTCCCTCCACAACCTAGGGGCCAAACCTCCTGGGGACAGCTCAGGAGGCCACTGTTAAGACAAAATGAAGATGTAATTATGGAGACGGGCCATGTGATCATTACAGCAGTTCGAGATGACAGGGCTTTGTCTCTTACTGTGGCAAAGGCATTTATATGATCAAAATGCCTGTGATTACTTTGTGGGGGAAATCAAATCCAAATTCTTCATTCAGGCAAGATGACTTAATGAGGAAGGAAACTAATCATCTGCCGGTCTTTTCTATAGAAGAAAAAAATATCAGACTAGACATTGCTGGAAAGCCTTATTGTCTGGAGGGAAAATTAGTCCAAATCTTTAATATGGAAATTATTTAAATTAACAAGTAGTAAGTAACTAGAAACAACAGAAGCAATGCAAAGCTGTGAAATCTAGATGGCCTTTAACTTGGCTGCCTTCTTCCCAGACCAACACAGTAGTTTTATAACCTTTTCTCTATCTGTACTAAATAAACTTAGTGTTCTTAAGAATTATTATGGAGGACAGGCAAGATGGCTCAGTGGGTAACGGTGCTTGCTGCTAAGCTTTATAGTCTGAGTTTGATCTGGGAACCCATATGTTGGAAAGAGGGAACCCACTTCTGCAAGTTTCCCTCTGACCTCCACATGCAGACTTAAGCACACCCATACCCACACCCCCCACACACACCCCCTACACACACACACACACACACACACACACACACACCTACACACACACACACACACACACACACCCTACACACACACACACACACACACACACACACACACACAGAGAAACAATTTTTTAAAAAATTTAAGAGGAATTGTAGAAGTCCTTCCTTCTCTTGGCAAATTTTTTTTTTTTAGAGAATAAGAATTAGAAATTTCCATGGTGATTCAAACTAAGGAGAAGGAACCGAAGAAGAAAAAATTGATATACAAAGAGAGTCATTCCATTCACAGAGAAGATAGTCAACTCAATTATCTGGATACAGTTACCTGTGCAGTGTACGATCTGTGAACCATGACTGCTTCCCTGTCATCAGCTAGCCCAGGCTAGCCATAGTTCTGTTTCCTGGATTTCCCCTTCATACCTTTGCTTTCCACATCAGCCAGAACTTGAAGATGTCCACATGGCGGCCACACTGAATTGCCTTGTCCCCCGTATCGTAGGAGACATCATACTGCTTGTCTGGCTGGAAAAGGTAGCCTGCGCACATCTGGTTGCATCCTTGGAGTATACCCTGTCATAAAATCAAGATGTGAGCAACTGCCCTCACCAGTCAGAGATCTGGGTTCTCGGATGGACTGGGAGCCCACACCTCCTTTCTTCTGAGGCCTTCCATAGGTTCTGATGCCCTTTAATGCCACTCTTGGGAACACTCTTGCCTGTCTGCCCCCAACTCCTGCTTTCCTTCTGTCATTCCAGTCAGAAAAAGTTCTCTTGCATTGGATGCCTACAAGGGCCTCACCGTTCCTCTAAGGAACATCTGGACATTTAAGTGGAGGAATTACTTTGCTATTCTTTGGGCAGGACTTAGGGTAAAAACCTCAATGGGTGAGGAAGCTGGTGCTCTGAAGAACTCCCTATCCCCAGATGCCACCCCCGACACACAAGTTTTCCAACTTATGCAAGACCCCCTATAATGTTAGGGTAGGTGGAGGAGAGCCGGTGTGGGCTCTGACTCCCAAAAGAGACCCCTGAGGTGGGTACCACTCCTGCAGTAGGTCTATGAAACATCAGTGCACTGGGTGCTATATGGGGGGTGGGGCTGGGGGTAGGAGGTGGGGAGAAAAATCTGACTGCAGCTCACTTACAGAAGCCTTTTTAGAAATTACATTTATTTTGTGTATGCACATACACGTGTGTGAGAGTGTGTTACAGACACACACACACACACTTGTACACTGGCATCTATGTGGAGATCAAAAGACACTTGAGGGAGTTAGTCCCTCCTTCCTCCATGTGGATCCACATGGAAGAACACAGTGCCCACCGCCCTAAACCGGGCTCTGTACTTCCTGCTCCATCTGACGTTTTTCTGCTCTATAGACAGAGGCTAGAGATATCCACTAAGAACCCAGCGTATGCTCCAGCGGTCGCGGTTTGCTCTCACGGATTGGGATTAGCAATCACTCTCAGGTCTGTCCACACATAAAGAAATACCCAAAGAGGCTCACTAAAGGGTCTACCACCAACAGGGTTCTGAGCACTGCACAAAGACAAAAGGCAGTCAAGAGCCAAGAGGAAACTCAGTGTTAGCTGGGAGGGTGGGGAGAAGCCTCCAGGCTCCCGGTGGGGCTGCGGAGCGAGGGCATACAAACCTTCTCCCTGACCAGAATGGCAGAGCACTGGAGCAGCACACCCATCATCTTGTGAGGGTTCCAGGTGACGGAATTGGCCCTGGAAGACACACAGGAACCTCTGAGAAGATGGGAGGAAGGGAAAGAAGGGCCTACCCTCTTGAGGAAGCCCCCATCAGCCCATCTCCACTGATGTCATGGCTGCTTTCCTTGCCCAGTCTCCTAAATCGACCCTCAGCGGGAAGTACATGCTTCAGGCAGTCTCTCGAGGTATTCTTTATAAGTGTAGAATTCTATCTAGCTGCTATTAACATATCCTACTGCTCTCAGGGATTTAGGGGTCTATGAGGGGAAATGGGGCTGTGCAGGAATACAGTCCTAATCTCAACCTTAGTCCTGACATTTTCTATGATGGGAAATGGGGCTGTGCAGGAATACAGTCCTAATCTTAACCTTAGTCCTGACATTTCTAGCTTGTGCATATTACACAACTCATTTGTGCTTCAGAGTTCACATCTATCTCATCAGAACGGAATAAAAGATAAAACAAATTCATGGAATATGTAATCATAGGGCCTTGCTTATGTGATTCTCACAGCAACACTATGATGTAGATATTCCTATTGCTTCTCACTTAGAAAAAGAAGCAGATGTGTAGATAGGCTAACCACACTCTCCCAAGTCACACAGCAGGATGATGCTGGGTCATGGTCCAGCTCCAGGCTTCTCTTTATGGAGTCAACACTCACAGTCCATACACTAGACTGCCTCTTTCTAGACAACAGCCTTGACTGACTTCTTCCTGCCTTTCCGTTTTGACTTAAAGAAGGGCTAGCGATGAGGACCTGCCTGCTGATGGCGCACCTCAATGCAATGAGCAGCTGCACTGCCCGTAGACTTTGACTACCTAGCAACTGCGATTGAGAAATCGGCCTGGTTTCTGCCAGTCTGGGCCGCCATGCTCACTTAACAAGCATGGTCTCCTAGCAACTGGATCACTCTGTCAGACACAATTAGATGACTAAGGAGCACGCTAGCTAGGACATTACAGAAACAACTGAGTGTAACGTATAATGATTCAAACTTGGGAAATTTACCTCTGTGGGTTACAGACCCTTTTCTGATGGCCTTGGCCACAGCTGGGCTCTGCATTTTAACACCCTAGATGGGTGTTTCCTCTGATGTAGCAATTGCCTTGAAATTACATGTCTGTGCTCACTCAGCACTAAGCCCTTGCTGTGGGCTTTTAGCCTCGTCCTTAAGTCATGTATGTGTGTATGTGTGTATGTGTGTGTGTGCACAAGTGTGTGTGCTCACACACTGAGTTTCAAGAAGTGGGCAGAGTTTGAAGAACGCTCCCGCTACATGCCCAAAAAGAATCCCTGATAAAAGAGGCCTGGGAGGACTCCCAGGAAGACTAAGTGTTGGTATCCTAGAAAAAGAGTCCATGTCAATCCACTTAGAAGACATGAACTTAACCACTTTTGTCGCTGCTGTTGCATGTCAAGTCATTAAGAATTATATTTAGATCTTGATAAAAATGGCTTTAAAGTGGCTTTCTGAATGTCCCAAATGATGCTCTGCTACTGCAGGTGGAGGGAAACAGGGCATGATGCGGGTTGGCTCCCTTCAGAAAACACACGTGCTGTGATGTTAATAAAGGCCAAGCGTAGTGTTAACTCTTCACCTGGTCCTAGGATGGGAGATGAGAGCTTCCTGAGATGGTTCATGTTTCCCTCCAAATGATACGGTCATATATTTCATCCTCAACCAGCCAATCTTTGTGTGGACAATGGTATTTCAAAACAGAGGAGAGAGCAGGCACAGTTGTGCCTACAGAGTCCAGTGTCCCTGCTAAGAGAGTGCCCTCATGAGCTCCCAGGCCCTACCTTCTTACTGCCCTGGTCTTCACCTGTTCCGTGTCCACTGTCCTCAAGATGGCCAAGAGTCAAGTCTCAGGGCCTTTGTACTGACCATACTCACTGCCTGGAATGGTCTTTTCTACATCTTTGCTTCCTGCCTCTCTTTTTCTGTAGTTACTGAGATAAGTCAGGGGAGTTGGTGTCTTAGTCATCAGCTACCTTACTGAGGAAGAGGAGCTGAAGGAATCAATGACCTCCCTGACTCCTTCATCTTTCTCCTTCCTAGCATCTCACTGGGTGCCTCACTTCACGATGTGTGAACTCACTGAGGATGCATTTGATTCAGAAATAAACCATGCACTCAAGAGACACCCAGGTGAGCTAACGTTTGCCTAGTCTGATTGAGATCCATCACTGCTGACATGGGGGCTGGGAGGGGAAGGGACAGACCAAGGTGTATAGTGTATCTGAGGCAGAAGATGAAGGGACCTACGGAGCTTACTGTACCTTTCTATGCCGCTGAGTTTGTGGCGGTGCTTCCGGGACATGAGCAGCCCACCGCCCCAGGCAGCCTGCAAGGACAGAAAAGAAACAAGAGGAGCTGTAACCCTGAAGACTCTAAAATGAAGATAGGGCTGTCTTTGGTTCTAGCACTAGAGAAGCAGAGACAGGCAGATCATAGACAAGCAGATTTCTATGTATTTGAGACCATACTTGTCTATGTAGCAAGTTCCAGGCCAGTCAAGGTTACAGAAGGGATGACCTATAGAATAAGCCCACGCCCGCAGTTCTAGTTGCCCAGGCTGCGGGCTCTTCAGTGCTTGCCATGTCTTTACATATATTTCCTCCAGAGAATGTCTTATTGATCTCGAAAAAGTGGGTTGAGTTTATGGTGACTGTGGATCAAAACCCAAAGGCCCAGAGTGCTTTGGCAAGCCAGGGATTCTCTGAACCCTGACAGACTCATCCTCGTCCTGACAGCCATGAAGGCACTGAAGGCTGCTTAGAAGGCAGGAGCAACTGCTTGCCTCTTCCAAAAAAGTCTCAGGAAACTCAGAAGCCCCAGTCATAGGTGCCATGGTACCTGTTTACTGAATAGCCTGGCATAGTGTGCGATACAGCACAGCCTTGGTTAGTCATTTATCCGAGAGTGGGGCAGAGTTTCCTTTTGTCTATATCTAAGAAATTACACCCAGTAAGAGAATGGATAGGGAGGGAGGGAAGGAGGGACAGAGACAGACAGACAGACAGACAGACAGACACACACACACACACACACACACACACACACACACACATACAGAGAGAGAGAGAATAAGATTAAAAAGCCTCCAATGACATATGTGAGAGCACATATTTACTATTGTACTGCTGGGAAACTGTGGGATTACTGTCATAGCTGCTCATGTCTTCTGTATACGGCCTTGCTTCCCCGCATGCAGCAGCTGGGCATCTTTCTGTGTCACAGATGGGGGGATGCAGGCAGGTGACTAAGTGTTCATACCCATGGTCACTTCCTGTACATTATGTCTTTTTTTTCTGAGATTCTTTTTTTTTTTTTTTTTTTTTCTGAGACAGGGTTTCTCTGTGTAGCCCTGGCTGTCCTGGAACTCACTCTGTAGACCAGGCTGGCCTCGAACTCAGAAATCCGCTTGCCTCTGCCTCCCAAGTGCTGGGATTACAGGCATGCGCCACCACTTCCCAGCTTTTCTGAGATTCTTATTTCTTTCTGATTTTTTTCCTGATTATCTGAAGTCAGCTATATTTTACTTTACATCCATTCATCCAAATAAAGCAACTGCTCGTCATAGCAGGCTCTAGAAGGATCCATACAAGACAACTATGGGCCAGGTTCTGTGGCAGGCACTGTTCACAAACAGCTCTGCTCTCTGAGGAGTGGGGAAGAGCAGGAGCTGATGGAGGTAGGAAGGGCCGGGCAGGGTGTTCAGAAGAGCTGGAGGCAAGGCTGACAGCAGAGCTGTCCCTGCCCCTTCACAGGACCGCGCTGTGTGTGGACAAGGGCACTTACATCCACGTGCAGCCAAAGGTTGTATTTCTCACATATGTCCGCAATCTCCTGTATTGGATCAAACGCTCCGTAAACAGTTGTGCCTGCGGTCGCATTGACATAAAGGGGTACAAATCCCTAAAGGTGACAGAGATAGATGATTAGTGCTTTAAAAAATATTTTCATTTATTTATTTGTTTGGTGTGTGTGTGCGTGCTCATGTGTCCAGTGTGTAATGGCACCCTCAGAGCACAGAAGAGGATTTTAGATGCCCCAGAGATGGAGTAACAGGTGGTTGTAAACCTGATGAGAATGATGGGAACCAAACACTGGTTCAGTGGAAGAGTGTATGCCCTCTTAGCTGCAGAGCCATCTCCCCAGGCCCCTTGTGTGTGGCTTTTAACCTTCCCCATCTGCTTGTTTCTTTGGGAAGTAGAAGGCACCAATCTTTATTTCTAACTGGGAGCCAAGCTGGTGAAATTAGAGACCATGGCTGGAAGTATTCTTTGTTGTTCATTCATTCATTCATTCATTCATTCAACAGGGATATTTTGTTGTTTTGGTTTTGTTCCTTTTGGTGCTGGGAACAGCACAGGGAGCAAACAGATAAAGAACTCTAACATGACAGACTTAAAATTAGATCAGCAAAATATATAAAATACATCACAATGGTAAGTTATATGACCGAAACTAAAGAAAAAATAATAAGTATTAGGAGTGGTGGGCACTTTGAACCTCATCTGGATACTGTTTTCTGCAGGAGCCATGTTGTTCTAAGTGTTCTAATAACACAATTAAACTCAAATGTATTTTTAAAGAGGTAAATACAAGGACTGGGGAATTAGTTCAGTTGGTAAAGTGCTTGCTTTGAAAACTTAAGGACCTCAGAATTCACAATTAAAAAGCCAAGCACATTGATGCATGCTTGTAATCTCAGACCTGGGGATGGGTAAATGGAGATGGGTCCTTGAGGCTTGCTGCTCAAGCCCACCTAGCCTGCCTTGTGAGTTTCAGCCCTGGGAGAGATCTTGTCCCAATAAATGATGCAGTGCCTATGCTTCACGTCCTCTGGCTTTCACACACATTTGCACACACACACACACACACATACACACACACACAGTTGCACACACACATATCTGTGCACACACACCTGCACATGCATACCTGCACACATACCTGCACACTCACACCTGTGCACCCACCCACAAACCTGCACACACACCTGCATACCTGCATACCTGTACACACGCGTATACACACACACATACATACATCTGCACACCTGTACACCATCACACCTACACACACATGAACATGTGCACCCACATAATAATAGTAGTAGATCTGTAAGTGGGAATGCTGAAACACCAATTCATGCTAAGATGTTGACACAGAAAAGAGAAAAGCAAGGAAATGAACAAAAGGAGCTAGGACAAGTCGAGGAGGCCCATGAGTCTCAGAGAGTTTGAGAGCTCAGCCCTTGGCCAGCAAAACTCTAACCACCCTGGCCTCAGCAAACGGCCACAATCAGAAAAGAAGGCGCCGGAGGTAACTAAACAAGAGTGTGGTGGTAAATGGCAGAAGCTACAGGGCAGGGCCATGGGGTCCATCTGTTTTATGGAACTGCTTTGTAGAGTAGAGTTTATTGAGTTGGATTTGCCAAGTACTGTAAGCCATCTGCTGGGGCACAGAAAAGCTTTCCTAAACAGAGTCCCACAATAAAATGGTACTTATTAAAACTAGACTATATCTAACAAGAAACAAAGGCCAACTGCTGGGGTGAGGAGACAGAGCCACCACATGTCCTGCAGGTTGGGTGAGTGCCACGGATGCGCCCTCTGTGAGTGGTCACACACACGCGCTCTGGTCACTCTCACTCAGTGCACTGTCTACTCACTAAGCTGGGCCAAGCGAAGAATCGCAGTCCTTCTAGAGAGAACCCTTTAGCACGGGCAAAACACGAAAGGGACAAAATCAACAGGGAAGATAAATGTGGCTGGTGAGGGGGCTCGGTGGACATAGGACTTTGCCAGTAAGTCTCATAACCTAGTCCAATCCTTAGAACACACTTGGTAGAACAGAAGCATCTTCTATCCTCTGATTCTCTCTCTCTCTCTCTCTCTCTCTCTCTCTCTCTCTCTCTCTCTCTCTCTCACACACACACACACACACACACACACACATACACTGTATGACTTGTAGACTCAGCTTTGGGGCCAAATCCTTTCATAAGTTGGAAATAAGTGAATGTCTCAGACGGGAATCTTGGAAATGTAATACAATTATCAAAATATTTCATCATGTAGGTAAGAAACAGTCTTTTTTTTTAAAGTATTCACTGACGTTTCAGATATACAAAAACATACATACCTTTTGTTTGGCATCAAGAATTTTTGCCTCTAAATCAGCTGGAATTATCTTCCCCCTGTAATTATTATAAAAAGAGAGAAGTTAAAATAAAGAATCAACAAGATCATACAAGGGGGGAACAAAACCTTTTTCATCAGCAGCAAAAAGGAATTTAAATGGATATTTTCAACAGACTCTTAGCAGCCTGGCACACTGTACGGAGCCAGTGCTTAACCACAATAAGGCAGGTTTAACAGATGAACACATTTAATACACCAGGACCCTAATGCTCGCTCCACCCTGCCTACCTTTCATTGCACTTTATCAAAATCACATTGTCAGTTCCAAAGCCAAGCGCGGCCCCGGCTTTCTTTATGGAATAGTGACTCTGCAATAAAGAGATGCTTGTGGTTAAAAGTTGCATAGTCCCTTGGAAACCATCACAAGCCACAAGCCAGAGCCTCCAACTCACGTGTTCGGAGGTAAAGAGGACCAGTTTGGGCACAGCCGCCATGCCTTTTGTCTTCACTTCTGGAAAGTACTTGTACCGAGCCGCCATGATGCTGTACATGTTGGATATGGCTCCCCCTGTCAGCAAGCAAACATGGCGGGAGGTCGGTGGGGTTCTACTGGGTCTTTCACGCAAAGGTTGAGCTGGTGTTTCACCACATTGGGAAGGGAAAGGACAGTATCCTGAAAGCTTTGCTGGTTTCTTTACTCCTAAGGACTT
Organism: Apodemus sylvaticus; assembly: GCF_947179515.1. NCBI lineage: Eukaryota > Metazoa > Chordata > Mammalia > Rodentia > Muridae > Apodemus > Apodemus sylvaticus. The sequence continues at coordinate 50,823,852 of NC_067476.1, read as the reverse complement.
CCCTCTGGACCCTTGCACTTTATCTCTAGAGCTATGTAGGCAATTCTGCTGGAAGTGATTCATGCATTGCGGTGCCTACCCAAAGCCTATACGCAATATAAGAAGCGGTGGGAGCAGCTGCAAAGACATGGTTAGCTACAGCCTCCCGGCTTCCATCCTCTGAGTAATCTGTTTACTGAACAAAGATGAGTCTGTTCCCTGAGTTCAGAGAGACAGGGAAAGAGAGTAATGGAGCTCTCAGAAAGAAATAGTGCATTTCTTGGTTACTGGCTTGGCTACTCTTTTTTGATGAATAGCCCAGCTGAGTTCCTGAGTCTAGGAGTGGTCTAAGCTTATTTAAATGGATACAAATTCTCTCAAGTCCCTCTAAATAAAGATACAAAAGGTAAGGAGATAACAATCCAAGTCTAGCCAATACAAACTAGTCACTTTTGCATTAGTTGCCTTAGAATGAAATAGGCAAGTCTGTGGTCTGCTTGAATTGCCTGGACGATTGTATTCCTATTTCTTTTTTTCCCCTGTATGCAGTCCCACTGCGGCTAACATCATCTGTAACTGCTTCTTACTGCAAGGATGGCAGTCTTCATTGTAAAGATTTTCATTGTATCTACTTTCAGTTAGGGACTAAAGTAGATACGATATTTGGACTGAACTCAGCTCATCAATAATCTGACTCACTGATCCCTAGTTTTGCTGTTGTCAGAGCAGCACCATTTTGTATGATCCAGACACAACCTTGGTTAGTTAGTTCATAGGGTGGTAACTTTCAAGATAGCCCTCATCCTGATAAAGACAGGGAGACAGAATACTAAGACTCTGTGTATATGTAAATGCATATGTGTATGGGTATGCATACGTGCATATGATGTATATGTGTATGAATATATATGCACATATATGCAAATGTCACAATGAAACCCATTAATTTCTGTAATTGACATGTTAGTAATTTTAATAAAAAAAGAACAAAAGGATCCACATTGACAGTATTGGGGGCAGTTACAGAAAAGAAACCTACCAGGAGAAAATATTCCATCACCGTCTTTATTTGACCATCCAATGATCTCTCTCATCTTCTTAAGTGTAATCTGTTCCATAAGAACAAACACGGGTGCAATTTCATATGTGAACCTGGAGTGGTCATGAAAGGAAGAAGGGAAATAAAGAAATAAGCCTCCTTTTTTGATGAACACAGACCATTGGTTCAGCAATTGTGGTTGGGTACTAAAAATGGATACTCAAAACCACTAAAATGATTTTTTTTCTCCTGAATCCATATGTCTGTCAGTCCTAAAGAATCAAAACCCAGCCTGGGTTACCAAGAGAGCTAGTGGAAAGTCTGCTATGAGATAGTTCACCAGCAAAAGAGAGCCTCACATGGTTCAGGTGAGGTTCACCCGGAGGAGAGGATTCACCGTTATTATTGTAGGTGAGTGCAAGTGTTAACTTGAAAAACTGCAGTTTGGCTTCTACTTACAATTGGTTGAACCATTTTCATTTTAAAAGAAGGACTGCCAGTTTCATGCTTGCAGGCAGGGCTAACTTCTATCTTTCAGAAACATTGTAAACATCTGAAAGCTGACTGTGAAGATAATTGGGAATATTGACCCATGTTTTAAAGATCTCAATGTAATTATCTCCATGTCCTTTCTTCTAATAATCCCTAAGGAAAACTATGTATCTATAATTCTCTGGAGTCGATATCTGTCAAAAATAATTAGAAGTGATGATTTTCTAATTACAAATTATGAACAACAAGAAGACGTTCAACTTGCATACATATCTGACTGTGAGCGTCAGATCTCCTGGCAGGTTGCACGTGTCTCCCAACGAACAGATGAAAATGAAGCAAGCCACTTTTTTTTTTTTTTTAGAAGAAGTTCAAAGTGGTGGCACTGACTGGTAGGACGGTCATCGAGGCAAGATGGGGTACTAAACAGGGTCCAAGAGAAGTCAAGGAAGACCACTCACAGAAAATAGAGCCTGAAGACAGAATCAGTTTACTAAATGCAAAGGCTCTTTTTCTTGCTTTGCCTTGGGCTTCTTAACATCAGTGTCTGTAGGCTGAGCCAAGACCATCCTAGCTGGAAAGAGATGCCTAGACCAACCCAGCCAAGTGATACAGGAGGCATCGTCATCATTTAGGGGTTTGGAGGTTGAATGCTAAAGCCAAAGCCAAATGGGAATCTTGCTTAACGATTTAGAACAGCTACTTGCAAGAATGAGATAACTATGGCTTTAAGTAAAACACAGGTGATGCCAATAAGCTTTAATCAGGAAGGAAAAAACAGTCACATTGATTACGTAGCTGTACAGGAGGACAACAGAAGACCCAAGAGGATCCTCAGGATATGTCTGGTGGGGAAAAGGAGAAGAATTTTGTTTCAAAAGGAACATGTCCATTTTCCTTGGAGGTCCCCTGAAATTTTGGAAGCAAGACCCTGGGAGAACATGTGTTCAGTTACCATCACCTCTGGAGGTCACACTCATGCTTTGGTTCTGCTCTGAGCCCCATCACCGTAGCAACCAACACTCCCTCATGTCTGATGGCCTGATAAAGGAAGAAGAAGAGAAGGGTTCCTGGTTTAGCCTGGGATGCCAAGTGCAGCAAGAGGCAAACTCACGGTTCGCATCTCCACATCGTTGAGCAAATGTATGATCTACGGTTCCACTGACTTTTGGAAACATTGAAATGGCCGAAATGTTTGCATGAAGAAGAGGGACTGATGGCAGTTTGTGCGCTTGGATCTCACAATATCAAATAGCAATAAGAAATCTTTTGAGGTCAAGGAAAGGAACAATGAAAACACACACTGCAATATCAGAACTAGCTCAAGGATGAAGTTGAGTTTAGAGGTGAATCAGTATTAGACGCCAGGTAGGACCCATGTGAGGAGGGAGGATGTGTGGAACCAGAAATCAAGGAGTTGGTTTGATGTGTGTTGCAGGATAGAATCAACTTAGCTCTTACATTTGCATAAATCGGTCATCCTTGTTAAGGACCAGGAACATAGCCATGCCTTCGGGAGAGGCAAGAAGAGTCTAGAACTCCCTCAGGAGACTATCTAGTCTCACGGATTTCTGAGGCTTTATCTATGTTGGGTATGTGGGTCCTAAACCTTCTTTCAGTTCTATTCACCAGGTACAGAGTGGCTGTTAGGTACCTCACGGTCCCCTGTGTTTTGTGGAGACAGATGTTATGAGACATCATTCCCAAGCTTGAGATGGAAACTTAGTAGGGTAAATCAGCATTTGGTCCATGACCTGAGGTACATCTTGTTTGAGGGTCTCTGCCTTGGTCTGAGGGACCAGATATCTCATGACTAGTACTATAGTGACTCCTGAATTTAGTCCTTACATCCTTCTTCTCCTAGAAGCTTAGAGAAACCTTTGCAAGAGAGAGCTGTGTGTGTCTAGGACAACTACACATTTGCACTTTCCTCGGGATACTTACTGGTATTGACTGTTGATTCATAATCTGATGAACGGGCCAATGAGATGTTTTGTTCCAGATACTTCTGACCCTGCCTGTCCACTGTGGGTCATATTTGTAATTAAAATATGAATGCAGGTGTTTTCCCCGCATTCATATTCTTGTGAAAGGCTTTGAAGTTTACTCTAGCACAGAAGCTCTTGATTTAATTGGATCACTGACCCTCTAGGAATCCTGGGGACACTACAGGTGAAAAGGTGTGGATATACACATTGTTTTGTGTTCACTTGTAAGAGATTCCTCTCCCTACAATTTGGACCCCAGATTAGGAAACCCTTCTCTAAATAACAGGTGGGAGATGACATCAAGAGACGGAAGGTCAATGCAGATCTGGAAGAAGCTGGTGGGGTGCTGAGGTGAAAGCACACGGGTGCAGTTCAGGATTGAAGATCAGTGAAGAATCCCTCAAAGGGCCTTGGCACACAGCGTAAAATGTGGAATGGAAATAAGGATTTAAAACAGCAAGATGAGGGGATGTTAAGAGAGGACGCAGTGGGGAAGTAAGTCGGCCCCTTGACAGTGCACCTCGGCTTGTCTGTGAGGCCTACTCAGAATTAGAGTGGATCGATTGTCAAGACGCTGTTGCTATGTTGTTGTAGCCAGTCATTCACAGTATCGATTGGTTGTCTTCCTTCACTACAGTCTGTTTAAAGTGTAGTTCACCAAGACCAGAGACCATCTCTCCTGGCTTCCTTACCACAACCATGGGCCTGTCTATGGCCGAACAATGTCTGTGGAAAGTGTTTCATGTGGCTCTGACATTTCCTAGAGGTAATGCTACATTCCTGCTTCGCAGGCCCTGCTTCCTTCCCTTCCTCTCTTCCTTACCCCCTCAGTCCCTCAGTCCTTCGTGCCGTCTTGTTTTCCAGAGTTTAGAAAAAGAGGGTAAGGGCCAGCACTCCAGCTGTTGGCAAGCAATATGAAGGAACTTTGTAGCTGAGAGCTTCGTGGCATACCATGAACCAGAAAGGCACAAAAGAACCTGGAGTTTTGGTGACTTCCAAGCTAAGAACTTTAATGAAAGACTCTTCCATACTACCTGCTCTCGAGATCCTAAGGCATCCTCTCTCTATAGATGTGGTAGGGGACATAAGTAAGATATTTAACGGGAACATAGAACACAGAGATAGCAAGAATTAGAAACAAGAACAAGGAAGCTGTGTATGACTACCTATCCTGGGGTATGGTACCTATCCCGGGGTATGGTACCTATCCTGGGGTATGGTACCTATCCCGGGGTATGGTACCTATCCCGGGGTATGGTACCTATCCTGGGGTATGGTACCTATCCTGGGGTATGGGTGTCTTAGGACTGAGCTATAGTTAAGTCTTCAGGATCCCTCTGGAGGGAAGATGCCATTACCCCCTCTTTTCTCGACGAAAGGATTAAAAACTCAAGAGGGACACTGATTTGTGTGAGATCTCGGCTGTCTGTTTCAGGGTCAGCAATCCCAGTCGTGGCTGTTTCTCCAGGACAAATGGGAACTGCCTGGTGCAGGCTCTGCTCTAACAGCTTGGCCCTCAGTGCCTCATGACTGATGACTCCACAGGAAATTTCTCCAGTGTGACTTCCAGGAAAATAGAGCGATGCATGTGCGAGACCCTTAAGCTCACGGTGAGAGGCAAGACAGATCTTGCTGTCGCAATTACATATTATACCAGGCGCCCTTGCTTACACAGCCTGCTCACACAGTTGTTCTTGGTGGGCCTGCCTTGGAAGGGAAGAGGAGTGCATGCCAAGAACAGCTCCACGTTTGCCAAGGTTTTGCTCTATTCTCCTCGAACCTTGCCTGGGGAGAACAGGTCTCAGAGCTGCATGTGCAAACTGACCGAAAAACACGGACATGAACGTTTTTTCTCTGCTAACCAGTCAGATGGCCTCCCTGACCTTTCAAATCCACCTGAAAGAGAATATTAGATCCTTCTCTGAAAGGACTTTTCAGAAGATAATACTTACACTCTTTTACCAGTGCTACCCAAACCCAACAGATGTGGAGCTGGAGGAGAGGTATGAACACATCGGTAATTAAATCACAATTGGCCAGAATAAAGGACGCTCTCCTGCCAGTCTCTCCCAGGCTTAATCTGACCGGTGTTTCTAGCTGAAGAAGGAATCGTCACAAGGGAGCAGATGCTACCTGCGTGCCTGTGATACTGCCTCAGGCTATGATCTTCCAGGGCTTCTGGCTGAGGAGACTGTCTAGAGAACAGTTCTCACTTCCTCGCACAACGCCTGTCTCAGGAGCTGACAGGAACTCTCTCACTATTTTAAATAACCTTCTCTATCGATCTGTTGGAATTGAATCATATTTTACAAATACCTCCTGTTCAGTGGAGAGGCAATCATTATGCGTCATTTAGCTAGCTTGGCCTTGACCTCAGATGGCTGGGACATATTTAGTGTTTCATAGCTGAGGGAGAAGAATTTTGATTTTATTAATAGAGACCAAAAAGCGGTCAGGGGGAGAACCTGTAATAGATAGTTTTCTAATTCAAGAAAAGCTTTTAGAAGATCTGGTCATAACTGGTTAAAGGGGGAGAACTCTTTATTTACCTTGATATTGGCTGCATGTTAAAAGTGATACTCAGAAGCCTATAGAACACGTATAAAGATGCTGGGTGAACACAGTGCCTATGGTATTTGAGTCTTGCTGAGCATGTGTTATTTTGGGGGTCAGAAAAGGTCAAACCTATAGCCTTGGAGATACTTAGCAAGTGATGTACCATAGAGCCCCAGCCTAGCCTTTACTTTGCTGTTCCCACTCATTTCCTAAATTGCTGGGTTAAAACAAACAGACTGCACTTTCTAATTTAAGTTCTTCCTTCCTGTTAGATGCTACAATTAAGCATTAGTGTGCTTTCTCCAAGTTCTAATTAGTATGTTATGGTGCTCGTGTTTGGTGAGAAATATTTTATTTTTCAAACTATAATAAAGATGGTGGGGTTGGGAAGGGGGCGGAGCTTTGTGTTTGAAGAGGTCACAGATCTATTGCATCCCTGACCCGAGTTCCTGACTCTAGAAGTCTCAGTAGTCCGACACAGACACGCCATGAGATGTCATGACTCATGATTGGGAAGTATGATGAAACCACATTTATTCTCTTATCAGCTCAATTTTTATATATTTTAGCACAAAAGGCTCCAGACACCCTGTTCACTTTTAAAGATTTGTCTGAGTTTCCGAATGCAGTTTTAGTATTCGAGTCACAGTGTTAGGTGGCCTTGGGATACACAGGAGCAATTTGTAGTTTCGAGATGCCCTTTTGACTTTGTGGCTGGCCACGACTCAAGAAAAGCAGTTTGCCTTGAACTTTAATAACCAGCATTCTGTCGGCTGTCACGTGAGACTTCTCACAAACCCATTCATTCACCTAAGTTCACTTTTCAGAATCTATTGATGGCAACAAACCTGAGTGAGTGGGGCTAAAGTGGAGCACAATGGCAGAACGCATGCTTAGCATGCCCTAGGCCTGGGTTAGCATGTTTAGTGTGCCCTAGGCCTGTGTTAGCATGCTTATGTGCCCTAGGCTTGGGTTAGCAAGTTTAATGTGCCCTAGGCCTGGGTTAGCATGCTTATGTGTCCTAGGCCTAGGTTAGCATGTTTATGTGTCCTAGGCCTGAGTTAGCATGCTTAGTGTGTCCTAGGCCTGGGTTTGGTGCCTGGTGCCACAGAATACTAAATACATAATAAATAAATAGCTTTTCAGTGTGGCAGCAGTCACAGAATCCCTGTGGTTCTTATGCAGTCGTCATTACATTATTGTAATACATTTGCTTCATTAATTTCCTTTGGATACTTTAATTGAATGTTATGCCACTGTCTGGATGCATTGATAGTGAAACACTGTCATTAGTGTTGAGGGAAAAAATAATCATCCTGAAGCTATGGTGACCCTCCATATCTTGTAGTATATTCTTACCTCCAGAGAGGACACATATTGGGTGACTGCTTAGACTGCTCAGGTGTACTTGGACCTTGAAAATCTTGGGATAACTTCCATGTAAATTTAAAAGATAGCAGAAATAAATGAGAGCCCTGTCTGCATAATCAGGCTGTGTTTCCCAAAGTGTTAAACTCAGCAAAAAACTGTCAATTATTTTGGAATGAATACATGCTACATCTGCAGTAGAGAGCTGCTGTAAAAATTTTAGTTAAACAACAGGTTGATCAAACTGATTCATGGCCAATACTAGCTTCATTACGAAACCACAGCCTAAGTGTTAAGTAACGATGAAAACAAAATCACAGCCCAGTGAATGACCTTTTAAGATGCTCATTCAGAGAAAGAGTCTGCTGTGCAATTTCACTTGGAGATTTCAAAGCTAGTCACCATTTCTCACGCGCATGCTCTTCTTACATTATTCAAAAATAGTTTCTCACCTTGTGGCAAATCTAGAAGAGTTTATGAGAAAAGTGAACTCCGAGAGAACAGACCCACTAGAGTGAAACCTTCAAACCACAAGCCACATATATCATGTGTGCACATAGGAAACGAGCACATGAGACTTACACATATATCATGTGTGCACATAGGAAACGAGCACATGAGACTTACACATATATCATGTGTGCACATAGGAAACGAGCACATGAGACTTACACATATATCATGTGTGCACATAGGAAACGAGCACATGAGACTTATATATAATCATGGGTGCACATAGGAAACGAGCACATGAGACTTACACATATATCATGGGTGCGCATAGGAAACAAGCACATGAGACTTACATGTTGGTATTGGCAGTTGATGTCAGCCATTCACCAGCTAAACCGATGATATCCAAACCAGTAGAGAGCTGGTTGAAAAATCGAGGGTGACCTAGAAAGATAACAGGCAAGCGTTAACGCAAAGCCGGATTTTTCAAGCTATCTTCAGAGCAAAGGGCTGGAGCACAAGCTCCATCCTACAGTTCAATAGAACTCTCCTGGGGTCCTGGAGAAGGAGGAAGCTGACCAACCATTAACAACCACGGTGCCCTCAGACGTCTGTTTCTAAGGCAGCATCCATTTACATGAAAAAATTGGAAATTGGGGCTGGAACAATGGATCCGTGGTTAAGAACGCTGGCTGTTCTTCCAGGTTCCATCCCAAGCACTCACATGGTAGCTTATAACTATCTGCAACTCCAATCCCAGGTGATCTGATGCCCTTTTCTGGCTTCTGAGAACATTGCATGTGCATGGTACATGGGCATACCCAGTGTGCCATTTGCAGGCAAAACATCTATCCATACAAATTAAAAATAAAAACATACACACAAAGTTGAGAATGGTAAAATGAACCGTGCTTTCCAGTATCTTATTTGTTGACTTTCAGGTGAGCTCCTCTGTCAAACTTATTTCTTCCGTTATGAGAAAGGATGTGGCAATGTCCTGTGTGGTGATGCATGCTTGTGATCTTGGCACTTCGGGAGGGCAGAGGCAACAGGATTGTGAGTTCAAGGCCAGCCCGGATTACAAAGTAAGACCTTTTCTTAACTCCCTATTGAGGAATGTGGTAGCTCTTATTTGGTTTATATCTATTGCAACTTTTACTTCAATATTCCAAGGACTTTAAGTGCCAGGCTGAGATTGGCTAGTGGAGAGAGGCTATAGTCCTCCGAGTTTTGTGGCTCAAACCAAGCCTAGGGGAAGTTTCCGCTCAGACCTGATGTGGAGACCAACCATCACTCTCTGAGTCTCTGGGGCAAATGTGATGTCAAGCATCAGTGTTTTTTGCCCATCTAGAGTTAGGTGCTCATTAAAGTAATGGAGCAAAGCAGATTAAGAGCTAGCTGACCCAGCGTCTTCTCTGTGAGTAGGCAGACCATCCCTCTCTCAGTTACTGATCACAGAACCACTTAGGTCTTGGGACTCAAAAGTCCAGTGCAGCCCACAGTGCATTTTAACTGGCTCTGCCCTCGGCAAACTTACAACTATTGCTAAGTTTTTGCTAACTTGATGTTCACTAAAGACTCAACCCCACATCAGCAGGCTGGGCTCAACTGTCATGAAGGAAGTCCCACAATAGATTATCCAGGGAATATGTGACAGAGGGCAATGTTGCAGAGATTTGCTGACTGCTGTGTTTCCAGCAGAAACTGCTGTTGTCTGTGCATAACTGTCAAAGACCTAGTGTTTGAGTGTCCTTAGTCTAAGTTCCCTCCCTGAGAATCTGCTCTTCTGTCAATGTTCTGGGAGAGGAGGAGTTGCTTTTCTTCGGAGCATAGCCGCTGGTAGGTGCCACAGTTGGGTGGAAGGCCCCCACTTAGGAATATTCAGGCAACACTAACTGGACTCAGTAGATTATTAAAAAATAAAAAGACAACATGAAGGTACAGGGAGAGATTTTTAGGGGAGCCAGGGAGAGTGGGAGGGGCAAATTAGGGCAGCTGTATTCAAGATATATTATATACACATATGAAATTGTCAAACAATAAGATATCCTAAATACTTCTGTTGAAATCCATTGAATATACTGCACCCATTTGAAAACTTAAAACAACAGTAACAACAATTCTTTCATTCTGAGCTAGTATTGGATTATAAATAAGCACAATCACATTTTATTTTATTTGATATTGCATTAGAGTCTCACAGCATAGCAGAACAAAGGACAGAGACAAACTGAAACAAAGTGAAACAGTCTGCACAGGAGATAAAGCACAAAGGTTCCCAACACCCTTTATCACATGACTACAGTGTCTACCTCCAGGGTGCTCTAACAGAGTGTCTACTGTGTAGCAACGTAGTTTAGATGTCGGTTATTTCTTCTCTCTCTCTTTCTCCCTCTCCCCTCCCCCCCCCTCTCTCCTTCTGTCCCCCTTCTCATATTTTGCTTTTTCTGTTGTTTTTCAAAAGAAAGGTCTAATTATGTAGCCCAGACTGTCCTCAAACTGGAGATCTTCTCGACCTCATCTAAGTGTTGGCTTTATAGGCAGGTACCACCAGGTCCAAAGCCAGATTTGGTTTTAATTCTGACCGACAGGACACAGAGTAATACATGGTTTAATGTCAAGTAAGGGGAGAAAGTCATTTTAAAGTACGGTTTCCTCACAAATAAACTAATGGATCCTGACTCAACTGAATCAAAAGAGTATGCAACAAAAGCACTTAATTCAGGAGGCAGTTGAATATTTCATAGTATCAAGGAACTTAGGTGGGTTCTTTTTCATCTAGAACACTGACATGATTTTTAAAGGAAATTCGTGAAGGTGCAGATATGTGTTGACGCACTAATATTCTGTGCAGAGAAGGGGTCAGCTGGCTTTGGTGAGAGTTAGAGCCGAGTGATGGTGTTGGGTGCACGGGTTCATTATATAATTCTACTTTGGTGTAAGTTCAAATTTTCCATAATGAGAAGTTAAAAAAAGAACAAGCCCAGAAATGCATGGCTGCTGTGATTGAAGGCTGCCTCATCTCTGCATCGGCCCATGGAAAATCTGTGTGTGCTGGGTCCTTTGTTCATTCATAGAGCAATCGCAAATGCCACTGCTTCCCTTCTTAGACTGTGCTGGAACACTGCTTTCCTTATTAAAACCCAATTCATTATTTTGGCTGTTAATGCACTAATAGCCTCCAAAATGTTTCTGATGGAGGCTTTCAAAAATGTGTGTTGGGGGCTTAGTCTATTGTTTGGATGTATACTCCAAATGACAGACCAGCAAGCAGGAGCTGGCTTTGACAGGGCAGCAATGGTGTCCTTTAGACAGTGCCAACCCTGTGAAGGGCAGCAGAAAGGTCCACGTGGTATGTAAGATTATGTACTCTGTAAATGCGAATGTCTGCCTCCGGAAGCAGCTGTGCTAATCAGAGGCGGATGGCCCCAGACTAAACATCGAAGTGGGTTCCTACAAGGAGCTAATGGTCTGTGTTCTCTGACCACAGGCTGAGATGCTATTGTGACCAAATTCTGTGTTTTCTTTGATAGGCATTCTGGCCTTTAGTGCATGGATGGATAGGAGATAGATAGATAGATAGATAGATAGATAGATAGATAGATAGATAAAAAGATAGATAGAAAGAAAGAAAGATATAAAGATAGATAGATGAAAGATAGGCCTCCTAACATGGAGAAAGTGTGTGGACACAAAACATTGACCAAAGCGAATCAAGCTGGAACACAGAATTGTGATTCTCCTCTAAGCCAGGAGAACACTGCTTCTCAGGAATGGGTTAGCCATCTGATCCGGGTGGTGCTAGTGGAGCTGTACTGATGAGTGATTCTTTAATAAACAGACTTTGTGCATGCGAGTGAGTCTGGTTTATGAAATAATTTTAAAGATCAAACTATATTTAGGCCAGCGGTGTTGGCTAACCTCAAAAGCTACTTGGAATTCTTTATTTAAATAGCTTCTTTGGCTAACTTCATTAGTTTTCTATAGCAGTTTGTTTCTGACATCCAGTTACCTTGCTCAACTTTATTGCCACCAGCCTCTCTGATCTCTATCTATCTATCTATCTATCTATCTATCTATCTATCTATCATCTTCTAGGGGTTTGGATGAAGGGAAATAAAAGTGGAGAGAGAAACAAGTGAAAAGAACAGTAAGTTGTCATTCCTTGCCTTGGGGCTTCCTCCCCGCTCCCATGATAGCAATTGTGATGTCTGAGGACCATCCAATCCCTGAAGACCTGTCTGTAAGGGCCCTGGAAAGCCAGGCTGGGAGGGGAAGAGATTGATCAGCAAATCTTTATTTTGGTGCTAAGAAACAGCTCAGACAGAGATTTTAAATGTCTTTGAACTTGGGTGATTGCAAAGTAGCCACTTAAGCCAGGATTGCTGATTAGAGAGGACTTGGGAAAGGCACAGAGGGGCAGAGGACTGTGACTCATCTGGAATACAATATAAGGGGAGAGATGGGGAAGAGCAGAAGGGGGAGGGGAGGAAGAGAGGGAGAGAGAGACAGGCAGGCAGGCAGAGACCTGTTCTTTTGGGTGTTCTGGATTGAACTGTATTCCTTAAAAAGATGAACTCAAGTCTCAATCTCTTGTTCCTGTAGAACATGACTGTACTTGGTAATAGAGTTTTTCTCAGATATAAACAAGTTAGGCAAGGTTATTCTGGATTGGGGTAGTCCTTAATCTGAAGGAGGAGGTGTCCTTTTTCTAAGAGAAAATATGGACATACATTCACAAGGAAGAGGCCATGTGGTGGGAAAGGTAGAGGTTGAAGTGAGGCACCCACATGCTGAGTAATGCCAAGGGAAATGCCCACAGGGATCAGAAGCCACAACATCAAGGTTGCATCTTCTCTGAGAGCCTTCAAAGAAAGCATGGTCCTGCTGACACCTTTGAATGCTTGGCCTCCAAAACTGTAAAAGGACCAATCCCCATTATGGTAGTTTGTATGACAACCCTTAGAAAATGACTCCAAAACAGAGGGAAAAGTGCAATTAGTTCCCCAGTGCAGAGGGGTGATAGAGGTAGAGGTCTTTAGAATGAAACAGAATGAGGTAGACCAGAGAAAGGACAAAGGAACAGGTCACTCTGCTCTGTTTGGGTTACAAACGGCCTAAAACAAAACTCAAGCAAGCAAACAAACAAACAAATAACCTGTCACCCTATAGCTGTACCTTTTTTAGTTATAAAAGAAATGATGACTTTTTGCCAGACCTGCTTCAGCCATTGTGGCCCATGGTGACCTTGTGGTCACTGGCCACCTGGTTCCCTCCATCACCAGGTTGAGACCTCTTCAAAATGAATTGGCTATGCTCCCAACCAGCTAGCAGATGGTCAACCCGTCTTTTACTCTTACCTGTACGAACCCCGTACTTCAGAGTGTCTCTACAGTCAACCAGGATCTGCTCCAGAGACTCGGGGTGGTCAGACAGCTCCAAATTAAAGCCTTCCATGCCTTCCAGCAACTGGTGTGGGTGGTGGAAGTCCAAAACCTTGGTGGAGCGATCAAACGTCTTGCGGACATAGTTGAGGAGTATGTCCACCACTTCCAGCAAGAACTGCACGGTTTGCTCCTCCCCGTTCTTAGCCGGAAGCAGATCTAAGCAGAGAGAGGAAGCCAAACAGTGATTACGACCTGCTTGGGTTTCCTGGGTCAGCCTACGGAGGGTTCAGGGTTTTCCTAGGTCAGCATGCAGAGGGCTCAGGGGTTTCCTAGGTCAGCATGCAGAGGGCTCAGGGGTTTCCTGGGTCAGCCTACAGAGGGCTCAGGGGTTTCCTGGGTCAGCCTGCAGAGAGGCTCAAGGGTTTCCTGGGACAGCAGCCTGCTGAGGGCTCAGTTGCTTTCCAGGAGGTGGGTCTACACTGAGATTTGGACAGCTAGTCCCCAGAAGGATGCACTATGCCCACAGATATCTGAAACATTCCTAGGGCTTCGGATACTTCCTAATAGTCAGGACTGCTCAGATGGGGGAGGAGTGGAAACCTTGAGCAGCTGACCCTGGCAGCTGTCCATCTGCTGAATGGACACCTGGGAGGAACACGATGTAAAGTACATTTGTTGGTCTCCTGGGGACCAGGTGTCCCTGTGCATCTGGCTTGGTGTTAATGATTTACTTGATCTGTGGATGGCAGAGGTTGGGGCTAATACAGGTATGGGCTCCAAAAGGTGCCAGAGGGGCCACTGTCTTCCTGTTGGCGTCATCCTTTGGGGCCTTAATTTTTTTTTTTTTTTAAGGCATCTGGAAATAACCTGGGTTCTAGGCTCTGTCGAGCAGAATTAGAAAGGGGGACGAGCAGGAAGAAGAACTGTTGGGTCTCCTGAGTGAAGTTTCCAGGAGTGTACAAGAATAAGCTGTGTGGCCATTCACGCATGGCTGTCTCAGAGGTTCAGTGAGGCTGTGGCTTCCGTGGTTCTGTGGGAGCTAAGGGAAGTGGGAGTTCCCAGAGCCACCAAGGAAAGATTGGTAAAACACTTCCCAAGGCTTGCATTGCAGAGCCATTAGAATCTCGAGAAATCTCTTCAGAGTCTCCCAAGTTTAGTCATGAGACTCAGATGCACAGCTTCCCAGGAGCAGGTGTGGGGTTTGGGCCTTGGGGTTTGGGCTGGTAATCTTGGAGGATAAAGGCTAATAAAGGAACTATTCCATCCTCTGATTGTAAGATTCCTTTAGCTCCTGAGATTCTGTGAGTCCCTATTTGCCTCTGGGAGTGTCTTTAGAATTGAATAATTTACAGATATCTTTCAACTACTTTCCAAAACAGCAGGGACCTGGGCAGAAGGAAAGGAGGGAATCTGTTCTCTACAAACACAAACGTCAGAGGAGCAGTTTCAGGAGGGCTCACGGGGACTAACGGCATTGGTTGGAGAAAGAAGCAAAATTTCTGGGGGAGAAAAATCAAGACAAACTGGCAGAGCTGGGTGGGGCCTGGGGAGGAACCACCTTGAGCAAACAGGTTGGAGAAGTCGGTCTCTGTGCGCCGGAAGCGGGCACCCGGGTCACTGTTTTCACAGGAAAGCAAGTTCTTGGAGGACTGCCTCTCCCTGAAGGCACTCACGAGACGACTCTTCTCTTCCAAGCTATTGGTCCTTTGCAAGAAGCCTAAAGTGCAAAAAGCTAGGTCAGAGAAACTGGGAAGTACCCAGCCACAAAAGGCTGGCTTCCTGACCAGGCTGGCCAACCAGCCTAACCCTTCAAGCAAGGCTTTCGCTTTTGCTGAGAAAAGAAACCACCGAGTATCTATGTTTTATATACAGTGACTGTGCACGACTTGCCTTGCAGCCGGGAGGGGCTGTGTCAAGTGTCATCAGTGGCACAGGCCCAGTCATGCAAGAGAGAAAGGCAGCCAGTGAGCCCCATCTCCTCTCTGAACATGACAGCAAACTCAGAATTAAGTTGATCGGACAGCTTCCACTCCAGTAACCCGCCCCAGGATGGGATTTGGAAAGAAAGGACCCAGAGAGGATGCTGCCAACATTGGGTTTGTGGGCTATAGAACCCAGGGGGATGAGAACGTAAGAAGGAAGAGGTTGAAGCCCAATAGCAGGAGGAAGGGAAAGGACTGTAGAGTGAAGACAGCAGGGAGGGGGAGGGGAGGACATCTGAAGGAGCTGCATGGGGGCGGGGCAGCAGAGGGAGGAGGGTGAGGGTAGCAGAGGAAGGAAAGATAAGGTAATTATCGCAGGTGTAATACTTTTTGACTTAAATATGCAGTGCACATATTCCTGAACCTCTCTCCATTGATCAAAGCATCAGAGAAAAAGACGAGAAGGCCTCAATGTCTCCCAGCCTTGACATGGACCTAGCTCTAAGTCTTTATGGAGCACTTGTAGAAGAGCTGTTTGTTATTTATTCAGAACGAGACGGATGAAGTGAGCCCAATCTCCCATCATCCAGAAGCTTGTCTGGCAGCTGGCCACCTCTGCTGCGGCCATGATAGAAAGCTCTCCAAGAGGCATAGTGAACCGAGCTCAGAGCTCAGGCTGGGATCCACGCACCCCATCACTGCCCTCTCAAGGAGACGGAGAAATCTCACTTACCCATGGTGTACAGTGCAAATACCCTCAGCAGTACTCCAGGAAGCAGGGTTGAACCCCAATGGGCTGGACTTGGGGTTCCCTGCCAACTTGGGACATGCTCTCCTTCCCTGTCCAAGCCCTGTACCCTGCTCTTTCCTCGACAGAGCTCCAACACAGCCTCGAATGTAGCTCCAGAGGCAGCATGATGAAGAGGGAAAACATGAACTTTCTTGCTGACTCCAAAGCTGTCTTTGTAGAAACCAAGATTCTTGAGACGTGGAAGTGAAGATTCTGGAGTCCAGATGCAGGAGGCAGTTCTCACGCATCTACTAGAGGGATGCGGGGTCCTGGCCCCTGGCACTGCTTCCCTTTGTCCGTTACAATGGTTAGAGAGTATGTCTGGCTGGAGAAACCAAACCAAACCCAGTGAAAGGTGGTCCTGCCCATCTAAGACCTACTCTGGGGCCTCTGTCGTCTACCCAGGCCTCTGGCTCATTCCTGAGAGCCCCACATCTTCCTACCTTGCACCCCTTTGGAAGCCAGAGGCAGGGAGATTAGGCCTTAGATATCCTCTCCCAAGATGGTTTCCATACAGGCTCACCCAGAGATGTGCTGATGAGACAGGGAGACATAACTTTAGGTCTGTGTGCCATTTGGGGCTCTCTTTCCTGTAATGCAAGAATCCGAATTTTCTCTAGATCCCAGTTTTATTTTTCACACAGCACATTCCTACTGTGTGAAACACATTGTAAATTGTGTTTAAAACACTGGTGTGATCATGTTAACTGTGCCCTTCCCCCCCCTTTTAATACTAGAGATTGCTGATGTGAACATTTAATATATAATGTTGCTTCTTTCACCTTATGTAGGAAAGTATTGTTTTGTTGTTAATTATTGAGATCTTTTAAAATGATCCAAACTCCTCTTGGCTCAGAGGGGCCCTGCCAAGAACTATTCACTTCTCCAAGGGGGAGGAAGCTGAATAGGGAACACTAGTGACTGAGGGGGGGTTGGGTTTTTGTTTTGTTTTGTTTTGTTTTTTTGCCTGTTTTTTCAAGACAGGGTTTCTCTGTGTAGCCCTGGCTGTCCTGGAATTCACTCTGTAGACCAGGCTGGCCTCAAACTCAGAAATCCGCCTGCCTCTGGCCTCCCAAGTGCTGGGATTACAGGCGTGTGCCACCACACGCTACATGACTGTTTTCACAACGGTCTGACTAGCAAGGGGTCCTAGCTAGGGGTCCCTGGGACTTCCCAGGAACACCCTATATTCTCTGTTGTTCTATACTCCAGCCACCAGCATTTAGGGCTAGCCTGCAACTGTCCCAGGAGAGAGAGAGCTTGAAGTTGTATTGGTTCAAGTCACAGATGCCGAGCCATCCCCAAAGGACTTCCCCTCTGCTGATGGTTGTTCCTCATACTTTCTCCCAGTGAGCCCTGTGGGACCCGAGAGCAGCGTGCTCCAGACAGCTGTTTGCAAGTGGAGCTCCAAGCTTGGTGTGGCCTAAAGACACATGGCCCTGGGCAGAGGGGACACTGAAGTCCCCACCAAAGCACTTAGAGAAAGGAGCTTCTTCTTCTCTTTTAAATGGGCACACAGCGTATTTACAGATTGTCTACACTTTCCTCCTCCTCCTCCTCCTCCTCCTCCTCCTCCTCCTCCTCCTCTTCCTCTTCCTCCTCTTCTTCTTCTTCTTCTTCTTCTTCTTCTTCTTCTTCTTCTTCTTCTTCTTCTTCTTCTTCTTCTTCTAAGAAACCAGGGATACGGAGTACCTGAGATATCTCTCTCTTTAAAATAGGCAAATGATTAAAAACCTAGACGCACATGTGGAGGGTCGGAGCAAGTTCTGGGCCTCTACAGAGGAAAGTGATGGGAGACCCAGGGCAGAGCCCCGTTCTTGCCACACACTTGCTGCTTACTCTATCTAGGTCATGCCGCTGTGCCTGCAGCTGGATCTCCACAGAACCCACTGATTACTCCCTGGGGTTCAGCCTCTAGAGTTGAGAGCATGAGTAGTGAGTGATCCCCCATGGCCATCCTTGCAGCTTCATTTCCTGGGGTAAGAAGAAGCAGGGTAGGGCATGGGTGAGAACTGCATCTTAGCAAGGTATTCGGATGCTTAGGGGGCCTTCCAGGGTGATGGATTCCAGGGTAGAAAGAGACTACTAGATCCTTGGCTGTCAAGGCCTAGAAGGTGAAACACCGAAAGGTCTGGGATTAAGTGAGTTTGGGAAGGGGCTGGAACAGAGGCTGTAGAGTCAGGGTCAATATTAGTTGATTAGTACACTTGGCTTCCACTGGCTTAAAATGGAAAGCCAGGGTTGGCCCAAAGCATGGGAAATGAATCCTTAGGTTATTTTGTTGGAAAGTCCCATCCTCTGCTTCCCTCTCTGTCTTCATGTGTGTGTGTGTGTGTGTGTGTGTGTGTGTGTGTGTTACAGAGAGGAATCTCTTTAAGGATGACAGTCCCCACCTGCATGTCCACTTGTCCACTGCCTCATGACACTGGTTGTCAGAAGAGACCAAAAATGAGCCTCCACTCCTGTCTCGACCACTCTAACTTTATCCTGGCCCCCTTTCCTTTCAGGACATCCGGTTTGTTCCCAACAGGACCGGTTGGACCTTGTCTTCCAAGAACCAGTAGCAAGAGCATCAGGAGGCAGGAGGATGCCGACTGTCCCTACTCACCCTCTCCCACAGGCCAGGAGCCTCTAAGAAAAGTAGCCTTCACCTGGAGACCCCCCCGGGCTCCTTCCGGTCTGCTTGCCACTCGGTCTCCCAGCGACAGAGGCAGAAGGCGAGGGCCGAAAGGGACTAGGCAGGAAACGGACCATTAAGCCAGGAATGGCTGGGTGGGAGTGGGAAGAGGCTATTAATAGAACAAAGCTCGGGGCTGTCGACGACGTAGAGACGCTTCTGGTGTTGCCCACCAGTTTTGAGCGCCAGGGATTGGGTCACGTCCCCAAAGCTCTGGGTCCTATGGCCGCAGGGCTAAGCTTTTCCAGAAAATGCATGCACTACGTCTTGCAACTGAGCAAATGCACTAGATCTTCGCCACTCGCAATTACTGGACTCCCGGATCCAGACCCCCAGTGATGCAAGGAGGGCGCTGCACCCCCAAACACGGAAGGAAGGACGCTGCTTTCCAAAGGCCCTAAATAACCGCTCTCCCCAGCGATGCGAAACAGCCACAGACCGGGAAGCAGGGGGAGGGGCATGGGGGTGCGGGAAGGTCAGGCCTCAACAGCACCCACTCCCCTCGGGGTTCTCTGAGCTTCCTAGGTTGGGGAGGGCTCCGCGCCCCGCGTCCGCTCGGCTGCTATCTCGAGCGCAGCAGCTGACGGATGGCTCTTTAATAAGCCTCTCGTTAATCTTCTCCCGCCTCTCCACCCCCTGCCCGGGGACACCCGTATTTTCAGGCCCGATAAGGCTAGAGAATTTTAGACAGTGAAATGTAGTCAGGAAAGCAAGTCCTCATTGTTCAGCCGGAACCACTCATCTGTGTCCCTTCGAACAAATCTCCTCCCCCCCCCCTTTTTCCCTTGGGCGTTTTCATTTTAGATTTCCTTTTCCTCTCCAGCTTTCGGATCTGTTTTTCTTTCCTGCTGGCAAATCGTACCAGACAATCACCCTCTCCAACGTTCCCTCCCTCCTTGCAGCCCCCTTTCCGCACCTGCCCCCCTTCCTTCCGTTCTTCGCCGTCGAAGACCTGCAGGGCAAACGGTCTAGCCCGCTCTGCCTGCATCTCCCCTAGACAGGTCACCCAGAGCTGGAGGCAGCCCTTTTCCTTTCATGGGTCCCCCGAAGCCCCAGGAACGAAATTTGAATTATCGTGGCAGTTAGGTGCAAACCGCACAAGTTGGGGAAGTCATTTCTAATGAAGGTGAGGGATGATTATGGAGTGAGTGATCACGAAGGGTCAGCCCCAGCCTTGAGAGATCCTTTGCTCTGTTCGCCGGGAAAGTCAGACCGGTTCACACTTTTTATGAGATTTTACAGATTCGAGAGCAGACCGCACTAGTCCAAGCAGCCCAGCGCCGGAGAGGAGAGCCTGGCTGCCGCTTGGGGGTGCTGTATCCCAATTTCTGAGGCCATACTGGGTGAAATGAGTCCCTAGAACTATGCGGTTTCTGGTCATAAGGACTCCAAAGGAAAAGGCCTCTCCTGCCAAGTGAGAGAGGCCGCGGGAGGGTCAGAGCCTCCAAGGGGCCGCATCCGCTGCGTGCTGGGACAGTAAAGCAGTTAGAATACTAGACCGAAGGGTCTGAGTCCCCCTCCGGATGGGGGACTCTCCTACAAATTCAGTCTCTCCACCCTCGAAAACCCATCCTCTGAGGGCCTGGTTACTTACCACAGATCTTCAGGCCCAGTTTTCTGGTGCATCCATGGGCTACGCCACACCAAGTATCATATGCTAGGAGCAGAGAGACAGGAGGGAAATTAGTGAGGGCTGTGGAGGTCTTCATGAAAAACCACATGGAAAGCTCTATTCTGGAAGGAGCAAGGTTCAGACAGTGATCCCTGGTACCGAACCATGTTTTGGAGAACTGGGGCTCACAGCCACGGACCTTGCCACCAAGCGATCCCTAACCAAAGCAGAGGCTACCGTCAAAGCACAAAGATCAGACCTTAGCGCTAGCGTGGCCCAGTACCCACCGGCTAGGCCCAGCCCCAGGTCCCAGTCCTCGGACTTGAAGGGTGACAACACAACCACTCAGATAGGGAACACAGAGGCATCTGGGACCCAAACGTCTCATAATTTCTTGGCGGGTCTCCAGCCGAGTGGCAGCTTAAAATAAACTGGCATGAAATGGGGTCGCGGAAGAGTTCAGGAATTAATTGGGTGAAAAATAGTATTTGAGTAGATGATCGGACTCGCATGGCTGCTCCAGTCAAACTGGGGAGGCGCGAAGACAATGGTGCGCCAGCCGTCCTGGCCTCAGCCCACTCCCCCAACCCCCTTCGCAACCTGCCCCTCATTAACCCTTCCGACTTCTAGAGTCTAAAGCACGCTGGTGTGAGCACCTTTCCTCCGGGTCTGAAACGCGGACCGCAGGACTTGGCTTTTTTTTTTTTTTCCTTTTTTTCCTTTCCTCCCCTTTCTCCCTGGGCCATTCTCAAGGCGTTCTGGTCTACCGGTCTTTCACGTTAACTCCCAGCAAAGAACGCAAAGAGGCAGCCTACAGTCCGGAGAAGCCTTCCGGTGGACTCCTGGGATGGGCCCTAGGAGAAATCCCCTCCCCAGCCCTCCAAGCAAGGCGCCTCCCATCCTCCACCCCAGCGGCGCGGCAGTGTTGGGTGCGATAAGCAGAGAGACATCCATTAAACCTCAGGCACCACAGAGCCCCAGAGGGGCGAGGGACCGGCCTGACGTCGAGAGTCAGGATGTCACGGTTGGAATTCCACTGACAGCCTGGAAATCTGTGCAAGCGCAAGCCCGTAATAATAGTACGCTACTTCCACCCAGTATCTGGTGCTTTCTCTTTAAACTCCAATCTCATCTAATCACCAAAAGAACCCTGGAAACGGGTGTAGGTCTAAGACTCAGGTGACAAAATCTTTTCAGCGCAGAGGCTACAGTTTCTCAAGGTCACTTGGCCTGAGGTTGGCGTTCAGAAACATTCCAGTGCTATCCCCCCGTCCCCGCCCCGCGCCCCAAGTTGGGCGTTAATTTAAAAAAATAAATAAAATAAAATAAAAAGGAAGGAAGAGAGATTGGGTCGAGAGCTCCTTTGTTGTGGCCGGAGTTGAGAATGTCTTTTTCTATAGGAGATAGGCAGGAGAGCCCCTGCTTGCCAGGGGCTTGCTGGGATAAGGTGTGTAAGGTGTGGGTGTGGACCGGAGCAGAAAGGGGCGCCTTCCCGGAGACCCTGCAGAGGCAGAGCCCAACAGCAAGCTGGGCAGGTGGGGGTGTGTCTTCCAGGGAGGACGGAAATTGGACAGAGTTGAGGAGCGCTCCCAGGCTGATCAGTTAAGGGTTAGGGGTTCCCAGGGAAGGGTTGTTCTTCCATGGCTTGGGCGGGGGTGGAGTAGGGGGGAGGGGAGCTTAGATCTCTGGCCTCCGTTTAGGTGGCTTCCAGAGACACCACGCCTTGGGCGGACACAGATCATCGCCTCGGCCTTGGCTGAGGTTGGGCATTTGAGGACTACGGGGTGATCTGCTAAGATGTAGGGGTGTCTAGTGTGGAGGGAGGCCCCCAACCTTACAGAAAAAATAACAGTGTGTGTTGGAGGATAAAGAGTGGAGGGGGATGTGGGGAGGACTGGAAAAAATAAATCTATCCAGGCCCAATCTACAGACAAAAGGGGCGCAGGCCTCGAGTTCGGCGGGGCCAGCTCCCACCGCTGGCTCCACCGCCAAGGCCTGGATCACGTGCCGCCGGCACTGACGACTCTTCGGAGCTCAGCTTTATTGTTTTGGGTAATTGTCACTTGCCTGTGTGCGGGAAGCCGGGGCTGCTAAGAGAACTGCAAGGTGGCCTGAGGACTTAGGGTCTCTTGCCTACGAGTCTGCACCAAGAAATTGAGGCGGAAGGGCTTTCCTGCCTTCTTCTTGTCACTTATGTTCATGGGAACTATTGTTTCCACGGGGCTTACAATAAGTGCCATAAAAATCGCAACAATAAAGCACCCTCGACCATATCGATCTCCCTCAGCTTCTCTTCTGTAGAGATTCTGGGGGCCCGGAGCTGTCTGGACCTGACAGATTTTTGGGAGAGGGGTGGTGAAAGACATGGGAAAAAAAAAAAAGATAAACAAATCCCATGACTCCAGTCCTCTGTGCAGAGTTAGAAAGTCAGGCTGAATTAGAGACAGATCGGATGGATGGGGAAGCACAAATGCCCTTTTATCTGGTCTCCCTATTCTCCCCAAGACTTGTCACCTGCTGACAGGTCTCTAGAAAAAAGAAAAAAAAAAAAAAAGCACAGGGATGCTTTTGCCTCCCGGTTTGCCAAACCGCTTCTCCTCCTAGCTAGCTGCCACCCCCTCCCACCTTGCCAGTCTGGATGATGCCTAGTGCCCCTCCCTCGCCCTTTTTTTGTCTCTAAGATGTAATTAATCGAATCTCAGGCAGTTTTGTGCACCTTTCACGCCCTTGGCTTCGCCCTCACTCGTCAATAGCTAGACGCAAATTTGGAGCAATTAGGGACCCAGAGTTTTCTAAAAGCTGCAATTAACGTCGAAATTTCCCCTGATTATGGACTGTGAGTACAGCGCTGGGGGCGGGGGGGGGCGTGAGGGAAAGGAGAGGAGGAGGTCGGGTCTCATCTTAAACCTAGGGCTAGAAAACCGTTCTCGCTGAGACTCTGAGACTCCGGGTTCTTCACACCGCCCCTCTGTTCTGACCCCTGTTGTCCCGTCAGAAGAAAACACAACACAGTGCCTTGCACGTCTCTGCCCTCTAGACCCCAAAGATCTTTTTTGCTCGGCCCTTGTGAAGTCCTGGCTCTTCGGGGCCCTGGGAATAACCTGGCAGCCAAATGACCTCTAAGCAGGAACCTGGGGTAGGGCTCCATTTGTTACCCAGCCCCCATCATTTCTACGCTCTCCTTTCGCGTTCCGACAGCGCAGCCTCCCGCAGTGCCAGCGCCCCCACCCTCGCTGCAGTCCATTTAATAGGAAACTGGGGCAGGACCTACTTGTAGGGCGCAGGTTGGTAGTATTAGGATCCGCTCCCGCGTTCGAGGAGGTTGCAGGCGAAGGAGTGGAAGATGCCATCAGCTCGGTGGTCTTGGGGTCTCTACTGTTCAAGGGTCCCCCGCGGACTGGGCGCAGAAACAGGCTGCAAACAGAAGGGAGAGCTGTGCCGGGAGAGCTTCTAGGTCCTGCGGCCCGGGGCACCGAAGTCTCCGAGACAGAAGGGAGACCAAGGGCAGCGAGCTGGCTAGGTCCTGGTGCGCGGTCGGTGGGAGGGGGTGGGGAGGCGCTCGCTAGCTCCGGGACTGGGGCGCAGGCACAGTAGCCCCGGGCGACTCTCAAGTCTACAGGCGCAACGGGGTGCCCCGAGTGAGGCTTACAGCTAAGGGGCGCCGGAGGCGGGTGCAGGACGCGAGGGATGGGCTGAGGATAGGGCTAGGAGCACTAGGGAGCACTCCTCGAGCGAATTCCAGCCCAGCCGTGACAAGCCCCATTGGGCTCCCAGCAGCCTGGCGGACGGGCAGAAGAGGAGGGGGGAGGGCGTGCGGGGCGGGCACGTCTGGTTCGGTGTCTGGTTCCCGTTGTTGTGTCTGGCTAATTCCTTGGAAAGAAGGAGGCTCACAGCGTCGGGGACAGGGACTTTGGTGAGACAAGGTGAGCAGAAAAAGGTCCCCCGCCCCTCAGGACTTGACCCTCTAAGAATCAGTCACCTTGCAATCCAGACAGCCAAAAGGCAGCGTGTCGAGCCTGCCTGGTCAGTTTCTAGTCCCACCTCGTCTCTAGCTTTTTCAACCCTAGGGCGAGGCTCCGTCCCAGATTCACTGTCTCTACTCTACCTAGTCCCCAGAGTTTGTTTCACTGAGCCAGAGAAGATGGCAGAGGGTAAAAAGGAGAACGTCACCCGTTGGCGAACTTGCGCCTAGGGTGCAAGAGATCTAGGATAGGAGAGTGCGCGGCTCCCCTATTTGGTGCTTGTTCGTTCGCGGACAGATTGAGGGAGAGAGGTCGAGAGAGGAGGAAGAGACGGGGAGAAGAATGAGAGGAGCGGGAGGAGAGCGCTAATCTGGGTAAATCTAAGACCCCGCAGAGCCGAGCCCACCAGTCGCCTTCTGCCAGCCGTCCCTCGGGCAGAGCATCTGTCCCCCCGCGCGCGCTCTCGCAGCTCGGCGGGCGGCGGTGGATCGCGGGTGCTGGGGAAGTAACAGGTTATCGCTCCTCGCACCTTCTGCCGCTGTACCCAGGCGCTTCTCCGAGAGCCGTGAGCTCCGATCCCCGAAGCGCAAGTGAAAATGGCTCTGGTGTCACTTCAGCCTTTATGTGTCCTCCCGAATGAAATTGATAAGGTTTGCAAGAGCTTGGAGGGCCAGGGCTGGGGAGGGGGCGCCAAACCACAGCTGCGACAGGACTGGCGGGAAGCCCTCGGCTGTGGACGGTGGGCGACAAGCGCGCGCGGGTGGGGTGGGGTAAAGGGTTGGACAAGAAAACGCAGACTGGGGACACCGGGCTGAATAGCCAAGGCTGGCCCCTGGCAAGTCCGGGCGATCCGGTATTTACCCACCTCGGTTCAGCGACAGCGAGCTGGACCCTCCCGCGACTCCTCCGCGAAGCGTCCTCCGCTCGTCTCGGCACTGCCACAGGCTTAGGTGCAGGGTGTCACCCCAGGGCTGCTTCCTTGCTTGCACGATCCCTGGTCCGGCACGCGAGAGCCTGAAGAAGAGAACGATCGGGAGGAGAGGCGGCCGCTGGGCTTGGGGGAGGCGGGGGCGGAGTGGGGAGGCGGGGACCCGCTCGGCGGGGGGAATCACGAGGCCGCTGCTCGCGGGGGCCGCTCGTCCGCCGAGCGCTGGGGCTCCTTTGCAGGTGTCTGACTGCCCCTGGAGCTTTATAGGGCGATTATAAATCCAGCTCACGGGTTTGCGAGCAGAGGGGGGGGGGGGGAAACAAAGTCCTATGAGTAATCCAGAATACACTCAGCACGCTCTGTTTTTTTAAATTGTTTTTGAGATAGGCGATGTTGGGTGAAAGCAAGGAAAATATAATTCCTACGAAGAATTTTGTCTCACTAGGCGATTCTTCTTTCTCCTCTTCTTTGCCCTCCTTCCCGTATCTTGGAGAACACTAGAATATTTGCTTTGCCTTAACCAGTTTCCTGTGATTGCCCTGGAAGGTTTTCTCTGGGTGGTGTCCCGGGGAGCGCTCTACTGAGCCAGAATGGCTGTTCAGGCAAAGCAGAGCTGAGGGGACCACCCAGACCGTGGAGTTCCTGCACTCCAGTTTCTTCATCCAGTTCATCTCCAAACTACCTCGTTCGAACACAGCTACCCGGTACCACAAGAGGAAAGGGGTCTCTTTCTCTTTCTCTGAGCCCTCTCCCTGGGGGTGGGGGGGTGAGGTGGAGAAATCTTCGTAATTGATCATGTCTGAAGGTTAATAACATGCACGAATGCCGCTCCACACGCCTGGGGAACCAGCGCGTGGAGGTGGCTCCGGGAAGCCAGGACGGCACTCCTCGTCGTGGCCCACTCTCCCCGCTTCTTTTCAGTTTCACGGTGTTCAATGATTGTCTCTTGGCAACATTTAAGCGGGGTGAAGTCCCCCACCATAAAAAGGCGGTATCGAAAAAATTTCCACCAGAGGGCGCCAAACACACAGAGACCCGGCGCTGCCTGCCTTTCCCCTGGTGCGCCCCAGACAACACCTGGAGATGCCCGCAAGGCTCTGTAACTGCCGGCCTCTTCCAGCCTTCCCCGTAGCGACCTCTTGGCTTTCCTTTTCTCTCCCTCCGTTTCTTATTCTTTGGGGGCAAAACAAACTGGATTTGTGGGTCTGTCTGAGTGATGAGGAGTACTCTATGATGGCTTTACTCGTTTTCATAGTGATTTCCCTCACATTGTGGCGCAGCAGACGGGTTTATTTATGTGCACCTCTGGGTCTTCAATGGTTTATCCCAGGCCTGTCTTTTTTTGTGTGTGACTATCTTATCGACTTTCATCACCACCGCAACGAAGGCATAATAATAATAATAATAATCGTATAAATCACTGAAATTTCTGTGAGGGAGCTCGAAGACTCCGGGCTGTGAAGATACGGTCTGATCAACAAAAGGGATTGAAGTAACCGCTTTGCTCCTTGCTACCAAAAAAAAAAAAAAAAAAAAAAAAAAAAAAAAAACACTGTTGCTTTCTCTGAGCCTCACAAAAAAGTCCCCGCACTTTTTAAAAACAAAAGGCACTCGAAGGGTGGGCTGAGCTGGAACAGAAGTTCCCCTGCGCTCCTGGTTAGGTAGGCGTGTGTGTGTGTGTGTGTGTGTGTGTGTGTGTGTTCCCCGAAGGAAATGTGCCTTAAAACCACGCACCTCATGGCTTTTCAGAATATCTTGAAACTGTTTATGAGGAGGTGAACTTGGAGTTTCTTCCACGCCCCTTTTTCTGGCCTTCGTTAAAAGATGTAGTGACATCAATCAGGAATCTGGGTGTCACTGATTAATCTTAATCACTCAGGACTCGCTGGTCAGACAGGAGGAAGCATAAATCCTCCCGACCCTAAGTACCCACAATTCTGCCTCGGTGCCGGCCTTCCTCCAAGACTCTATAAAGGAAGGTGCCTTCGCTTCACCTGTGGCACTAGCTGGAGAGATTTTCAGCCATGTCTTTCTTTGACCACGGAATTAAAAGCTCTCACTTTAGCAAAAATCCACGTGGGAAAGAAAAGAATATTCTACACTAGTAGATATCGCACATTAAACATGGCTGGGTCCATCTTTGAGGTGATCTCTCTCTCTCCCTCCCTCCCTTCTTCATCTCCTCTCTCTTTTATGATGAGTATGAAAAGAATGAAGGCTTCTATTTGTCCTTAACTTGAAAGCATATGAATAGTAGTAACCCATTGAACGAATGTAGGTGACCATTTGATTTATATTATCTTTGCATTCATGAAGATGACATTCCTGTGAGCCAGGAGAGAGGCAGATTGAGGGACTCATGACTGAATTAATCTCTGATTATCTGCCACTCCAATTCAAGACTCTTGGGCTCAGCGGGATATTAAAACCCGAGGGCCTAGAAATCTACTCAGTTCCGGTACATCGAGTTTTGCGGCAAGGAGAGGACTTCAGCACCGAGGACAGCGTCTGTCGTCAGAGGCTTTCCAGGGTGTTCACCGCAGGTGCTGGGCCAATCCCCCACCCCCCCCCCCCGCCCCGCCCCGCCCCGCCCCGCCCCAGGCTGGGCCTCAACTTCTTTTCCTTTTGCAAATGAGTGCTGTTTGTTTTGCCTGGTGGGGGTTGTGGGGTGGAGCGTCGCCCACTCCTTCCTTCCCCTCCTAGAATTTGGATGGATGACTGCTGTCCTTGTCATTTGGGTCTTTGGCTTTGGGCTCTTTAGAAACAGTATTTGGAACCTATATTTTTATTTGGGGTTTTCATTCTTTTTATCTTTATACTCCCAGCTGGGTGGTGCTTAGGTGAATGGGGGTGGAAAAAAAGACATCCTCTCCAGGGACTAGAACCGGTGGTGAGGGGTGACCCGGAAAGGTGTGGTGTCCGGCCAGCTGTTCCGTTCGTATTTTGATCTAAGAATTAACGCTTTGAAGACTTGGGGGAAACAAACGCTCTGAGGCACAGAGGGGCGTAGAAATACCCACGGCTGCGTTCTTTCTCCCTCCTCCGGGCGTTGGGGGTGGCCGGCCGCCTGGTCACTTGTTCTGTCTACCAAGGACAAAGTTCCCTAGGTCAACTGTGACACTGACAAACATGTTCCGTCCACTGTGCCCTTTCCCCAGGACATTTCAAGATACTCAGAATGTGTTCATGTGTTCGTGGGCCCTGGATTTTCGAAAAAGAAAAAAATCTGGTGGGAGGAGCGTTAGGCGTGGAAGAGGAGCCCCAACCTGCTTCCGGGATTTCTTCCCTTTTTGCTTAAAATATTTTCGGTCAAGGTGAACAGATAAGAAACGTCAACTGATTTTCGACGCACTTCGCCTTATTAACTTCCAGGAACAGAAATTTAGAGCCGTGAATTTTAGTTCATTTTAGCTGGGTCGTGAAGGTCTTATTTAAAGTATCTACATTATGACTTTTAAAAAAGACCAAGAAAGGAAAAGGAAATATAGCAGTGCTCGCCTTTAAATGGTTCTTTCAAAAGGATAGGGAAGCGTTTTAAAGTCAGATGCCTTCGCTGTGTGTTCATACTTTAAAGACAGATCTCCGAGTCTTTCTGGCTTTCTTTGGAGGGTCCTAATATACACCCCATCCTAAGAGAGAGCAGGCTGGACAGGGTTAAAAGGGGCGGGGCGGGGGCAGGCGGAGGGAAGCAGAGCTCTAGAGAGGATTCTGGAAATTGCAATGATTTCTCCTGCAGACCTGTTTTCTTCATATAATGTCATATGGCCGTTTCCGTTTGATAATCCGAAGCTGAAATCGAACATAAAAACCCAGCAAGCAAACAAGCAAGCAGTACTGGGGGATTTATATTATTTGTGTAAATCTAGAAACGCCCAGTTCTCGCCGCCCCAAGCTGGCACACAGTGACCAGCAGGGGGCGATAGATTACAATTCCTGAGAACAACAGCCCCAAACAGCTGGTCTTCAAGGAAGCCTGCCAGGTCGGCTCCATTTCCGATGCATCCTTGCTATTTTCTTTCTTTCTTTTAAAACAAAGCAGAACCTCTTTAAACGCTGAGAAATGCCCCAGATGTGATCTAAAACACCCAGGGTCGTGTGTCCCTTTGATGAAAGAGGACAGGCAACATGGTATCCGTTTCTTTTCCTCACCACTGTATCATAAAGGTAGCCTTAGGGAATCCTTTGATTGTAAGCTAGAAACAGCTTCACTGTAAAGCAGATAGCACAGACCTGGATACCGATGCGAAAAAGAGGATTTTACTGAAACCTGAGACAATGGAAGAGTACAAGACAGGGGACTAAGTAATAGTTCATTTTCTGTTTAAGATACTAGGCATAGTCCCTATTTACAGACTTACTGTGTCTGGGACTGTTTGTGAGAAGGTTCTGGAATGTTGTGAAGTGGTCATGGAGAATCTGGTTATTTAAACTTGTGGGGTCAGGTGTGGCTCCATCCCGGGCTTTGGTCAGTACTCAAGAGAAAGAGAACCTTCATGGGAGGATTTGTTCCAACTCCTGAAGCTGTCGGTCCATTTTATGTGAAGGCTTACTTATATTTGTAGCCCACTTGGCTTACGACGATCACACTGTAGGTTTTCCTAACATAGTAAGGGGACCCACTGTAATTCCAGTTGGAAGACCAAGATCCTGTTTCCTTTTGAAAAGGAATCTTTAGATCCATTTAAACTGAAACTTTTAGGAGCTCATGAATATAAGGATTAAATAAGAATCGTTATTTTCTTACTGGGACTTGTTTCAACTCTACAGCTAGGAACCAAACCCCAGAGCAGGAGGAGACGTCAAAGTTCTTCACCGCTCTACCCTTCCCTTGGGGTTGGGTTTAGCCACGCAATTTGCTTTGGACATTGGTACAAAAGTGACCTTCGAACTCACAAATATTGGGGTGGTGCGCTGTGCCCGTCAGTATTATGGTTACAGCTGACAGCTGTAGGTTTTTACATCAAGAAGGTTAAAGGGTATTCAGCCATTAGAAACAATGAATTCATGAAATTCTTAGGCACATGGATGGACCTGGAGAACATCATACTAAGTGAGGTAACCCAGGCTCAAAAGGTGAATCATGGTATGCACTCACTAATAAGTGGTTATTAACCTAGAAAACTGGAATACCCAAAACATAATCCACACATCAAATGAGGTACAAGAAGAAAGGAGGAGTGGCCCCTTGTTCTGGAAAGACTCAGTGAAGCAGTATTCGGCAAAACCAGAACGGGGAAGTGGGAAGGGGTGGGTGGGAGGACAGGGGGAGAAAAGGGGGCTTACGGGACTTTCGGGGAGTGGGGGGCTAGAAAAGGGGAAATCATTTGAAATGTAAAAAAAAATATATCGAATAAAAAAAAAAAGAAGGTTAAAGGGAAACAAGGTGGAATGTAGAACGTTTTAGCCTGGATGAAGAAGACAGAGAGAGGACTGAATCTTCCCTAGAGGCTAAGCATTATCAATGTTTTTTGAAGAAAATGTTATTTTCATGGCAAAATCTTTGTCAACACATCTTATTGTTTTTGCATTTTAAAATGACCAAAGCTAAACGGCCCGTCTTCTAGTGGATGGCCCTAGCCCCAGGAGCATATGGGCAGTACTAAGGGGTTCCAGTGGATTTAAAAGAGTACAGGAAGTTAGGAAGGAAAAGTGGCCTCAGGGGTATTGGAGGGGTTCGAGGGAAGGGGATGGGGAGGGGGACTTAATCAAAATGT
This sequence comes from Apodemus sylvaticus, assembly GCF_947179515.1. Classification (NCBI taxonomy): domain Eukaryota; kingdom Metazoa; phylum Chordata; class Mammalia; order Rodentia; family Muridae; genus Apodemus; species Apodemus sylvaticus. Next base: position 50,792,985 of record NC_067476.1, on the reverse strand, counting down.
ACTATAGTCATGTATGGAATTCTTAAACTAGAAATTGGAAACTAAACACAATGGCCGAAGCTGCCAGGCAGGGCTTGTGGGTCTTCTCCCTCGGTCAGAGGGCAGCTGGAACAGAAGCTGTGTCTGAGGTGGTTGGATGGAACCCTCTGTTGTCTCCACAGTTCCCCAGCCCAGCAGGGCCTTGAAGGATTTTGTCTGCTCTTGGAGAACAGACCAGCAGCAACCCCAGCTCCAGGCGTTTCCACTGTAGGAAACCCAGAGGAGCCCCTTGGGAGAGTCTCCAAACCATCAATGGTGACAGCCCCCACCCACGGAGTCACACCTCTCAAGCAGAGAAACGGAAGCCCATCCCCCCCAACCACCACATTGGATTTCAAAGAGACTTCCTTCCAGTGGGAAGGACCAAAGATGCGATGTCATGGAAGCTGCTGACCTCTAGGAGTCTTTGCTTCAGTCACAGCAGATTCAGATACCCCAAAAGGCTGCCGAGGGGGCCTCACTTTCACCACAGTGATCCTCAGGCCATTCCACCCACCGTTACAGTGGGAGGTCTGTACAGGTCCTCAATCTAGTCAGGGAGGAGTGCCACATTCACCCCCCATGACACCTGCGCTGGGTGGGTCTAGAATTTCCGCTCCAGACTGTATAGCTAAGCAGAAAACTGGTTTCTAGCAGTTGTCTGGGTATCCCTCTTCTCATTCTTCTCCGAGTAGGTGAAGGGTATGATGCTGTCAGCTGGCCTCATCCAGTGCATTGTTCACCTTGTGTAGCCTAGGTCCTGAGGAACCCCCTATGGTGTCTACTGTCTGGTCTATACCAGGGGGTCAGGTTTGAGCTGGTTACTGGGGGACAACATCTTAGACTCCCCCCAAAATCCCTGCACTGTTAGCTAGTCAGGAGCTAGAGCCCCAGGGAGTAGGCTACTGCAGAGACTGAGGCAGGCTGATACTGGAAAGTTGGGACAGCAGGTTCTAGAAGGACCACACACGTGTTGAGAAGATGAGAGGGGTGCAGAGCTGCAACCACAGATGGCACAAGGCTGGTAAGCACAAGGCTACAGACACTAGCACTGGGTTCCAGAAGGCTGGCTGTAGGGAGCTATAGAGCACAAGGGCACAGGGTCCCAACACCCTTAGCTCAGAGATGCTACACCCGTTGCTGGGTGCAGGGCCATTGCTATTTAAAGCGTAGAGTTCCAGATCCCAACAGCAGAAGTGGACACTGAGGAAAGCTGCTCTTTGTAACTTCTGCGGAAACAGAGCAAAATTTGTCCCGCCTGACTGGTTAACGAGAGTCCCATGATTGTTCCCTATTGGCCTGCTGGTGGTGAGTGTTTAGAGACGTATGTCCCTGTCTCTCTGTCCCTCAGCCTTTCTCTCTATCAGTAATGACTAAGAGAATTGCAGTCCTCATATTATAGATAATAATTTCTCATGGAAATTGTGTGTTCATTTTTTTCAGATTTCTTTTTACATATATGAAGCTTTGCCTACATGTATGTATGTGTATTGCATCCCTGGTGCCCACAGGATTATCTCATTGAAGTGGAATTGCAAGCAGTTGCAAGCCACCATGTGGGTGTTGGGGACTGAACCTGGGCCTCTGAAGCTGCCAGTGATCCTAGTTGTGGAGTCATCTCTCCAGCCCCATTTGTGTGTGTGTGTGTGTGTGTTGTGGATTCTCTTTAAGTACAATACGTCCTCTGCTTTATACATGAGGCAATTTAAGGCCAGAGAGGCTCCAGGTCTTAGCAGCAAGCATTCTGGGGAAGAAGTGGGAAGGCAGTTCTCTTTCACCTCCAGAGCCCTATGCTCTGCTCTGTGACACATTTCAGTTCCGTCACAATATGGCCTGGAAAGAGCATTCTCTCAGGGGCTCTATAAGAAGAGGGTTGGGGTATCAGAAGAATACAGACAAGGTTTCATTCTTCTGAAATAATATGTTATAGTTTTGTATATTTTCTCCCTGGGGAGTATTCTAATGCTGTACATATTATGGTCTCCAAGACCTGTTGGTGTTTTTAAGGTAACTTCATCTGAAGAGAAAGCCAAATAAATAAATAAATAGATAAATAAATAAATAAATAGTTTAAATCAATCAGAATTGAAGTAAACATTTCCACCTCTCTTCCACCATTTCAACCCCCTAACACTGGGAGAGGAAAGGATAGAGAGGAAAGGGGGAGATGGCATCTTTAGACTACTTGCTGCTGATTAGGGGTCTCTCAAGTTCCTTGGGGCAAGTTTGATCTTCTTAGGATATCTAATTTCTTTTTCTTATCTCTTTGCACTTGTGCATGACTACTTGACAAACTACAATAAAATGTATCCAACAACCGGCCAGCCAAACAGGCCTACAGGTGGGAAGACCTGGATGGAGCTACCAGCCTCATACACCCGCTCCCTGGTGGCTCAAGTAGTCACCAGTCTTCTAGGGAGGGATACCTTACAAGCCTTAGAGGTAGCACCCAACCAAAAAAGAGACCACATTAAGAGAGAGGACATTACCTACAAAAAAAGTAATACCCAAGGAGACCCTAAAGACCCTCCTCCAAATCACCCCTAGTTCTAGGGGCACTGTTAGATTTAATACTCCCTGCCTTGACTGTCTCTCCAATGGAGCCATCTGGGTCCCACAGTGGCCTCTCTTTAGGGAGAAGCTTAGAGCCCTCACACAGCTGGCAGCAGAACAGCTGTTGCTACAGCACATCAGCCCCTCCCTCAGTCCATGGAATACCCATGTTTGCTGTGAAAAAGAGCTCAGGGGGATGGAGATTATTACAAGATTTGAGGACAATTAACAAAACCATGCGAGTTTGGAGCTCCCCACAGAGATCTACCCCACATCTTGGCCATCCCTGCCAATGTCCCCTATTAGCAATAAACATAAAATTTATTTTTTTCCATCCCTCTCCACCCCTGAGACTTTGAACGTTTTGCATTCTCAGTATCCCGTATTAACAACTCTGGCCCAGCCTCACGATATGAATGGACTGTCCTCCCACAGGGAATGACTATCAGTCCAACCACTTGTCAGGAGACTGTAGCCACTGCATCAAAACCCTATTTAGACAAAGGACTCAATATATACCACTATATGGATGATATATTAGTATGGGGAGACTTTTCCCTCTCCCCTTCCCAACTTAAAGACCAGCTAATACCTTCCTTATCTGTCTTGGGATTCAAAATAGCCCACTGCCCCACAGTACAGCATACTGGAAAAGGAGTAAGATATCAGGACCTTACCTTTGGAGAGTGTACAAGAACTGACTCATATGGCAAGGCTGAGGCACGTAGGAAGGCAATTAGCCAACAGCTCCATGCTTGTTATGTTACGTGGTGCAAAGGGTCCTGCATTGTGCCCCTTGAGGAGTGAAATTTGCTCTTATGGTTTTGTTTCTCAGGACTCAGTGTCCGGCACTTCCTGAGAGGAAATGAAAACATGCACTTGGTGGGGTTGTTGAACTCATTGCTTTTGCTTCAAAGAAAAATACTATAATAAAGTGAATGACCTCTAACACTCTGGATGTTGACAACTAGGGCTAAAATGGGTTTAAAACAGACTGAGAAAAAGACGGTATGTCTCTTGGAATCATCAGGTCTGCTTTCAACATCATTGTGATTAAGCCACTATGTAATGTAGAGAACAAAGGTGGAGCCTTTCTCAATAAATGCACAAGCTATCCTGATTCACCCTCAGATCCCATCTGAATCCTTTATTCTGTAACTTCAAACCTCCCCTTTGGGACCTGAACCCTGCTGGAGCTGAATGTTTGCACATCTTGGCTCAACAGCGGGGGAGGGGGGCTCAACAGGCACTCCATCCTGCCCTCGGTACCCGATCCCCGCCCACTAGCCCACTAAATTTGCTAGCTAAGCTTGTTAGCCGACCTCCTCTCAGCTGAGGAGTTGCTGATCATCCAGGGATGGGTCTGGGCTCCTCCTCTTAATGATGTAAAGGTTGTGTGATTCACAGGGACGTGATTCCTGGAGAAGACAATGTTCTGATGGGGAATTCAGACTCACGTAGGAGGAGAAAGGGGCCCCTAGGATGAGCAGATACTGTAGTTCCTACACTCCTCCTCTTTCGTGACTTTAAATGCCCTTCCTATTTATGAGTATTCATGTCTTCCCCCAACATTACTGGTCCACATGTTTCGTGGAGCTTTTCCACTTAGATTTTTAATAATAGGCGCTCTAAAGTATCCCAAATTAAACTCTCAATTCTTCCCCCAAATGTATTATGACCTTTCCCACCTCAGTAAATGAGAAAGAGACATCTCCGTCTTTCCAGCTGGCGGAGTAAGCAAACATCTTGGAGCTATCCCTGCCTCTGCCCTTTCAGTTGTGATAAATCATTGGATCGACTTTCAAACTCCATCCACGTCTCAGGCTCTGCTCCTACTGCCCTCATTCTCCTCCCCCTGGCCGGCAACACTAGGATCCATGATGGATTTCCTCTATGTGGTGCTTTCTGAGGTCCTTGTCTACAGGTAGGCCCAGGTCTAACCTGCCACTGTTACACTCAAAGCACTTCTAGGGTTGCAATCTTAGTCCCAGGTCTTTGCAGTGTTCCTGTTGTGAGGTACCCACTGGAGAACACCACTCGGACATGGGTTCAAGCCCACAGAAGGTCTTTATTAGCTGGCCAGCGACTGCACTGGGTGTTTGGGACCAGAGTGCAGCCCCGAGCCTTTCTCAGGGTGAGCTTTTATGCACAAAAACCACATCCTGGGTTGACATAGCTCAGCTAACTAGACCGGCTTGCCAGAAGTAGAACTACATAAAAGTCTAAAAGCAAGGTTAGTACATTTAGGGACTTTCCAAGAACTCCAGACTTTGATGGATTAGGTTTTCGTTTTCATTTTTGGCAGGTGGTTCTGCCTGCCTGCAAGCTAGGTTCCTACGCCTGCCTGGTAGGACAGTTATGGCGTCAGTCTTGCTAACGTCTGGGGCCTTGTTACATTCCCACTGCTCAGGCCCCCAGAATCCTGGACTTCAGTCTGCAAATGCTGTTTCAAGCTGCTCTTTTGCAGTTTTCCTGACTATTCTAGGCATTCTTTCATCTCAGCAGCTTTGCAATTATCACCTGATTGCAGAGTGCCCCCTGTTATGCACAAGGTTTGTCCCTTCACTGTCCTGGTAGTATTTAATATTAATGAGATCTTGGATTATTACTTGGATCCCTGGGATCATTTACTTCCCAGATAAAAGACACAAAACTTTTATATTTATAATAAGCCTTTAAAGCACTAGAGCTGAGCAAATATCAATCCTCTATGATATTTGCCTACTTCCTATCAATAACCCAGAAATATAATGACTGCACTGGGTTATTGCCACATTCCTCCTGGGTCATTCCTATTCCGACTGGCCAGCCCTGATGGCCATGTTTTCACGATTTACCTACCCCATGGTGTCTTCTCCTCTTTCCACTTTCTCTCCTTTCCCTCATGGTCCTGCTGTAGATCCTAAGCCCAGGAGTTGAAACCCTGCCTACTTCTCTTTTGCCCAGTTACAGGCTGTAGGCATCTTCATTGGCCAGTCAGGGATAACTTGAGGGTCAAGGTTACATAGCATCACCTGATGAACAGTGAGGATCTCCTTGTCCCTGAGGTGACCAGGGCTAGAGTTTACTTTCAGTGCACAGCAACAGACCAAACCTCAGTCCTTCACGGTCTAGGTCTAGTCTGTGCTCTCACGTTCCTTTCTCAGTGAGAGCTTCTTCTACCTTCTATCTAATGTCATGATTCTCTAGGACATCACTTTCCTAACACTTTTTACCTCCTAAAATGTGTTTGTTTTCACTATTTAGTATTCGTTCTTCCCACAGAGATAAGCTCTGGGGCTGGAGAGTTGGTAAAATATCTGCCATGAAATCTTAAGGACCTGGATTCAGATCCCTAAACTCCACATAGAAAGCTGTGGCGGTGTGCACCTGTAACCCAACTACTGACATCGGGACCTCGATGGGCAGACAGTCTAATCAGTTGGTGACACTGGGTTCAGTGAGCCATCCTGTTTCAAAAAACAAGGGAGGAAGCAATAGAAGAAACCACCTACTATCCACATCTGGACACACACACACAGTTCTGAGAAACTGAGTATTACTGTCTTGCCATTCTGTCACAGCACAGAACATTTCTTAATCGTGGTACCTACTCAGTTCATGTTTTGTTGTTTTATTTTGTGCAGCTGAACAGACTCAGTCCTGAAATCTCCCAGCAGACATCTGTGATTTTGATCAGAGAGGGAAGGCACCTAGTGACTGCGAGCGAGTGAGCGTGGCTGGTTCTGTTAGGCTGTTTATTTATTTTTTTCTTCTGGATTCTGATGAGAGGAAGGGAGAGCAAGGAGCTAAGTTCTCCCTCCCCAGACCAAAACCTCTTAGAAGAATTTAATTGTCATGGTGGATTGCAACAGTATCTAAACATTGCCTTAACAGATGAGAAGACAGCAAGGTTTAGGAGATTTTAGTTTGAGACAAATCTCAATGCTTTTTTAATTTCACCTAGCAACTTTTTAAAATTGGGTTTTTAAAGACAAGGGGGGGGGGTGTGGAGAGATGACTCAGCAGTTAAGAGCACTGACTGCTTTTCCAAAGGTCCTGAGTTTAAATCCAGGCAACCACACTGTGGTTTACAACCATCCATAGTGAGATCTGATGCCCTCTTCAGGGGTGTCTGAAGACAGCTATAGTGTACTTACATATAATAAATAGTAATTAAAAGAAAAAAGACAAGAGAGGGACCTAATGGAGACCTCCAACCTGGAGTCCCTCAGCCTAATGTTTGGCTGTGGTCTCGGCACCCTTTCCCAACAGCTGCTGAACTAGGCACCAGTCTATGTATATAGACCCCTTTTTTTGCCAGTCATGTTTGGGTCTACCCTTTGTCTCTGGGCTATTCAACCTCCATTTCCTGGTCATCCAGGCAGTGAAGTCATTGGTCAGTCACTCCCACAAGTTCTGCACCATTGCCCTAGCACATCTGGCAGGCAGGACAGATTGTAGGCTGATTTTTTTTTTTTTTTTTTTTTTTGATTTGGTTTTTTCGAGACAGGGTTTCTCTGTATAGTCCTGGCTGTCCTGGACCTCACTCTATTAGACCAGGCTGGCCTCGAACTCAGAAATCTGCCTGCCTCTGCCTCCCTGAGTGCTGGAATTACAGGTGTGTGCCACCACCGCCCAGCTGCAGGCTGAAATTTTTATTGCTGGGTTGGTGTCCCAGTCCCATTACCAGAAGTTTTGTCTGGTTACAGAAGATTGGGTTACTACTGTTATAAACACTATGACAGCTGGTCTGTATACTGGACACTATTCGAGGAGATCTGTGGGGGCTCTGGCCTGGTAGGAGTGGTCAAAGGAGTTGCATTCTCTGAAGGGGAGGGGGGTCAGTGTGAAATGGGGAGGTGCTGCACAGAGCCAGCCTGTGGCAGTGGGAAATGGGGGTGGGGGTGGGGGGAAGATGCTGAGGCTAGGTTGGGGAAGTGATTAGTGGGCCCAGGCAGCTTCCTGCTGTGAAAGCCTGGAAGTGTTATATGACAGAGGTTCTCAGATGGACTCAAGATGGAGCAGTTCTCACACTTTTATTCCTTCTGGATAGTATCTTATATACATTTTGGGGTGGGTTGTTGTCTGAAAGAAGATGCTTTCTATTGGCTTGTTCTGAGATGTCAGGGATGCCTCATCTGCATGTGGAGGGGCTTGGGGTCTTGCCCCATGTGACTGTCACAATCCTCTCCATAGGGTGCTGTGGCCACGTGATAGGGGCCTGGTAGGTGAGCAGGAGAAGCTTCTCTGGTATGAGATGCCAGGGCTTCCAAACACACTTATCCTTATCAAGTTTCCCGCCCCATATATGACCAAAAACAATTTGGGGAGGAAAGCGTTTATCTTGCTCCTAAGATCACACTAAGTTAGTACCTAAGAAAGTCAGCTGATGCAGAGGCCATGGATGAGTGCTGCTTATTGGCTTGCTTTGTCTTGCTCAGCCTGTAGTACCCAGGAACATCAGGGCTGTCTCCACCCACAGTGGGCAAAGCCTCCCACATCACCAATGAGAAAAATGCCCTACAGGCCTGTCAACAGCTGAGGCAATTTTTCAATTGAGATTTCATGCCTTAAATGACTATAGCATGTGTCAACTTGATACAAAATTAGCCAGCATGGATGCTTGGAAACTGGAGCTCCTGACAGTTGTAAGCTTACCTTGTGGACGCTTGGTACTGACCCTGGTCCTTTGGAAGAGCAATCATTGCTCTTAGCTGTGGAGCTATTGCTCTGGCCTCATTAAAAAATTAAATTTAACAAAAATATAACCACTAATTACTTCACTTTCTCCCTTTCCAGTCATCTTTACAATCCCTCCCATGTTCCCTGTCTGCTGTTCTCTCTCAAAATCATGGACTATTGTCTGTCTGTCTGTCTGTCTGTCTCTCTCTCTCTCTCTCTCTCTCACACACACACACACACACACAGCCTAAATGTGTAAATACGACTTGCTCAGTCTTTTTAGAGTTACTTGTATATAAGATTTCAGGACTGACCAGTTTGGGAGATTATCCTAAGGGAAAAACCAACCTTCCTAATGCTGTGACCCTTTAATACAGTTCATGTTGTGGTGACCCCCAACCATGCTACTTCGTAACTAATTTTGTTATGAATCATAAATATCTAGTATGCAGGATATCTAATATGTGACTCCTTTGAAAAAGTTGTTTTATTTCCCCAAGTGGCCATGATCCACAGGTTGAGAACCACTGTATACTTCTTGCTTGTACTTCTGTCTATAGGTGAGACACTGTGAGACCTCCCCTCCCATGTTAGCAACTCTTACTGGTGGTGTACTTCTTCAGGTTGTGTTTAGGCAGTCATATTGCTGAGGCATCATGGGAGTTTTTCTGTCATTTCTGAAAGACCCAATCTCACAGCTGATTTCTGGGTTCCCTGGGTCTTACAATCCATCTGTTCCCCTCTTCCTTAGGTACAAGCCATTAAAAAGAAAGTTGGAATGAATTTTCCTAATTTCTGTCACAGCATATTATTAGTATATAAAATGCAACTCGTTTTTTATATAGATTTTTAAAATCCTGCCACCCTGCTGAGAATGCTCAGCAGATCTGCTTTCTGGTGGACTCTAGAGTCTTTTAAGTAGGATCATGTCATCTGTAAATTCTGATTTTCTTTTATTTACTGTCCTAAGAATTTAAAAAAAAATCAAATAAGAGTGGGGAGAGTGTACCCATATCTTCTCCTTGATTTAGTGCCTTTAGCTTATTCCACATTTGCAAGAGATTTGCCACTTATAACTTTATTTTGTGGAGATATGCTCCTCCCAGGGCTAGTTGGTATCTTCAGGCACTGGAGAAGATGATGAACCTTGTCAAAGTTTTTCTCTCTGTCTCTTGGTACAACCATGTGGTTGTTATTTGTTCTTGATTCTATTTACATGCATACTAAATTTATTGATTTGCCCATATTGACTTTTTCTTCCATCATTGGAATGAAATCATAGCTGTCCTGAAACTTGTTCTGTAGACCAGACTGGCCTTGAACTCAGATCTGCCTACCTGGGAGATCTGAATGTTGAGATTATGGGAATGTTCCACCATGCTCTGTTCTTTGCTGATTTTCAAAAACTGACTTTCAGTTGTGTGTGTGTGTGTGTGTGTGTATGTGTGTGTGTGTAACATGGCATATATGTGTGTATGGGGGGGGTCATACAGTGACTTTTGGATGTAGGTTCTTCTACCATTATGGGTTCAAGGGATCAAACCTAGGTCATCAGGTTTGACAGAACATACCTTATATAGGGTGCTGTAGGCTTATATTTTTCAAAGCCTACTTTAATGAGGATTCTTAAATGCTTTAACCTCCCTTTTAGTCCACTGATCAAAGATAGCGGAGGAAGATGGCTAATAGAACAAGGGGGACATGGACCTGTTTAGAAATAGTTCCTTGGGGGCAATTTCAATCTTCACTGTCTGCAGTCCAGTTCACTAGCAAAACACCAAACACAAGTCAGCAGTAGTGGCTCCACCCAGAAGAAATCCCGAGGCTCCATTTACTGGCATGAGTCCATCACAGTGTCAAGAAGCAGCTGGAACCCCACCAGAAGTTCTTTGGTTTGTTTCTATGAAATTATGACAAGCAAAGATCAGAGAAGCAAGGTGAAGCAATGCAAAAGTATTGCCAGTGAAGACCACCACTAGTGAAGCCCAACGAAGACCAGAAAAGCAGAGCAATGCCAGAGCATTGTCCATCGTCTGTTGGGTTGTATTTATACTCTTTCCAAAACTCACGCGTCGTCCTAAGCATCTGCTCCAGCAAAGCATCACATGTCCTTTCACCAGGCAGCTTCCAGAAAACATCACGTGTCTGTTTTCAGCAAAACATCCTCTCACAAGAGTTTCCAGAAAAACATCAGATGACACAACTGGGTCTCCAGCAAACCCAGAAATTTCCACTTCACCATCCTATCCCTTTGTTGGTATTTTGGGGGATTGTCTAGATAATCTATAAAATTAAAATTAAATAATGAAACTTGAGTATTGAAGTCACCACTATAATTATATTGGGACTAATCTGTTCCCTTATAGTCTGCCAGTGTTTGCTTTATAAAATGAAGTATATCACTATTGAATGCATAAGTACTTATAATGGTGATATCTTAATAGATTATTTTCCATTATTTATAGTAGCCTTAAAAAATCTCGACCTATTTCGGCTGAAAGACTGCTTTGTCTCACATGGGTATAGCTACTCCTCTTTGGGTTTCTGCTCAAAATACTCTCCATCCTTCCATTTCTATTGTGTCTTTATTCATTAAGTGAATTTCTTGCGGTCAGCAAATAGTTGAATTTTGTTTTTTAAACCATTCAACCAGTCTGTATCATTTAACTGGAGAATTAAGACCATTTATTTTTAGAGATGTTAGGTTAGAGATTTAGCTCAGTTCATAGAATGCTTGTCCAGTGTGTACAAAACCCTGGGGTTGACAACCAGAACTACACAAAACTGGACATGGTAATGCCTGTAATTTCAACACTTGAGAAGATCAGAAAATTTGAGATTATGTTCTGCTATATAGTGTGTGTACTTTAAAGCTAGCCTGGGCAAGAAAATATATTTCATATGCAATGTATATATGTATGTATGTATGTATGTATGTATGTATGTATGTATGTATGTATATGTGTGTGTACATATATTTAAGGTTATTTTTAAAGGTGTGTGTCTTTTCCTACTATTAATTTTATAGGTTTGCTAGTTTATAGGGCTAATATGTTTGTATCTTTAGTTTTTATAATTTATCTACTCTTCCAGGGCGACTCTTTCCTGAGTTGTATCTTTTTCTGTGTTGTATCCCCTTTAGTCTCTCTTGGTAAGGCTTTAGTGTGAACGGTGCATGTGTGTGAGTTGGTGAAGTGGCTTAGTGGGTAAAGGCACTTATCAAGTCTGACAATGTGAGTTCGATGCCTGGAAGGAGAGAACTGATATCCAAAAGTTGTCCCCTGACCTATATATTCACAATGTGGCAACATGTGTGTACAGGTGCACACATGTGCACATACATTAATCAAACCTAGTCTTCACTAACAGTTTTGGAATATTTTTTGAACTATACTGTGTTTTGGATATATCATGACACTGTGATATCTGAAAAGTTAAAAAATGACCTTGCCCTCAATTCAGATTGGCATATTCATTAAGAAATTATTTAAGAATGGTTTTTAAAATTTTCTTTATTATCTCACAGCCAATTTAAAAGTGGCAGAAATTTCTGAAACTATACTGAATCTTGGGGTTGGAGAGATGGCTCAGCGGTTAAGAGCACTGGCTACTCTTGCAAATGACTCCAGTTTGTTTCCCAGCACTCATATCAAGTGGTAGTTCACAGTCACCTGAAACAAGTTCCAGGGGGATCAATGTCCTCCAGAGGTGTGCACGCATGCACACACACACACACACACACACACACACACTCAGACAGACAGGCAGATAGACAGAGACGAGCAGAAGGACACACCCGCACATTCAGACAGGCAGGCAGGCAGACACACACATACATACACTAAAATAAGTCTTAAAAAGTACAGAACTGGGGGCTGGAGAGATGTCTCAGTGGTTAAGAGCAGTGACTACTCTTCCAGAGGTCCTGAGTTCAATTCCCAGCAACCACATGGAGGCTCACAACCATCTATAATGGGAACTGATGCTCCCTTCTGGTGTGTCTGAAGACAGCCAACAGTGTACTAATATAAATAATAAATAAATAAAATTTCGAAAAATAACAGAATCCGAAAAATAACGTCAATTGATGCATAAAAGTATAAAGCCTTTCTAGTGTTGGATCAAAAATACAATCATCTTTTTCATTTATCAATTTGAGATTATATATGTACGCAGACACACAGAAAAACAGATACACACATACATATGCACATGTCAAGGACCAGCCTCCTCAGCCTAGAGAGGGGCTCCTGAGGGGAGGGGTGTCTAGGAGCTGAGAAAACAAACGACTCAAAGTCAAATCGTGGGCTCAAGCTGGTGGCTTATGTTGAGATGGCTTTCCAGATGCTCCGCTCCCTCCCCTCCCCTCTCCTCTCTCCCCCTCCCCTACTCTCCCCTCCCCTCTCCTTTCCTCCCCTCCCCTCCCCTCCCCTAGACAGTTTTCTGTTCGGGACAGCTCTCTCTGCTAGTAAAAATTCTAAAAGCTCTCTGGATAGTTCATGGGTTTTTCTGACCAAAGTCAGAAAAATTGCTATTGAGAAGGCTAGGCTGACTCCATGACAGGCTTCAAATTGGCAGTTCAGGACTGGGCAAGTCCAGGAAAGTCCAGGCCTCAGAAGCTGCCCTGCCACCTGGCCTGAGGCAAGGACAGTGGGTCCTCAGCTACTTCCTCAGCAACAGTTTACAGCCCAGGTAATGGAATGTCCCTAGGATGGAGTAAGATAGGAGTCACTTATCCTGGAATCCCCAATGGCTTTAAATCAGGCCTGTGAGCTCACTGGGGTGACTCTCTGCCTTGGTAATGGGAGACCCCAGCATGCTGGACTTCTACAGAATAAAGCATTCTGTGTTACATACTATTTGAGTCAAGGATGTCATTCTTCAGCGAATCATAGACTCTTACACTATATAAAAAAAAATCTTGGAATTTTAGTCAAAAATCCTGTTGAATAAATTCTAAAACTAATTCTCCAGTTTTCTTGGCAAAATTAGAAAGTCAGAAAAAAATTCTAAAAAAGTTGTGTTTGTTCTTCAGACACCCTTCTCTGGTTTGATGCTAGAAAACATTTTAAAAGAGCTGAGTTTGTTCTCCATGGATTTTCTGATTAAAATCAGAAATCCTGGTATTAAAAAAATTCTTGAAGAGCTGTTTTTGCTCTCCAGAGATTTTCAGACAGCTCAACTCAGACTACAGAAAAAATTCCAAAAAAGAACTGCTATCCCAAACCTGTGCTCCTACAAAGTATAACAACTGCTTGTAATAGCCATTCAGGGTCACCTTCTTAGTAAGGAGCCTTGAGGGACTAATTGAAGGTTGACCCCAAGGCACTGGAAAACAAATCCCTTGGTTTTGGGTGGGAGGGGGAGAACTGCTGTCCTTCGCTGCAAGCTTGTCTCATGCAGACCAAAAACAGGTGTATGTGTGTGGGGGGGGCTCTGGGGGGTGTTATTTATATGTCCATTCAGTTATTTATTCCAGAGCCCTTTTGATTATCCTATGAATCAGCATCCTGTGACCCAGCCCTTTGATTCTTAGACAGCTAGCATTTTTTTTTTTAACATTGCAATAAACTAGCTGGGTGGGACTCAGCCGTAGAATTACTATTCCCTTGCCTGGACCTAAATTCATCTGTTCAGGGCAGACCATGAACTCAGGAATCTGCCTGTATTTGTATCTGCCTGCCTTTGTGTCTTTCTGACAAGCTGACTCATACTGCAGCTGCCTTTAGATCTATGAAGTTCCTTATACAATTCATATTGCATCTTTATTTTTTGTATAGTTGAGAAATTATTTTTGAACTCGTTCTTAGAGTTCTTTTCCTCATCCTTAACGGTTGTCCTAAAGGTTCCAATGTTTACTATTTTGCCACACCTTTGCCTCAGAGACTCCCCTTGTCTCTGATTGTCCTGGGGTCATTAACATAGGGAGGACCTGCCTCAGAGGAATGCGAAAATATGCACATTATTATATAAACAAACCTCATGTCCACAGCAGTCACAGACACTCACTGAAGTCCATAGCTGTCCCAGGGGCAGGAACCATGTCATTCTGTCCCTACCACCTTTATTTTCCAGTTACTTCCCAGGTGCTAGGGATACAATCATAAAACCCACCGAGGTCCTGTTTCCTGAACACGGAGGCTATGCTCTACCAGGGAGAAGCAGATGCTGGCACGTGCCGCAGGAACAGTGATTTCCACTCTTTTAAGGCTTGATGTGGTGGCCATCGAAAGGGGGTTGAAAGCACAGCTGTTGAGCCATGATGTCACAGAGGCAAATCCAGACACTACAAACAGGTGACAAATGCTGCAAAAAACTATTTACCCTCACCACCTCACTTTTCTCACCTGTAAAATGGGGATAGTAATATCCTACTTGGGTTGTAGGAGTATACAAAGTAGGTGGAGCATACTATGTTTGTGTTCCCGGCACATTCTATCTCTTCTACACTTCCCTCGCTAAGTGGCCAGCCTTGGACATGGGCAAGGAGCTCAAACTAAGAATGCAGGACACTCGAACTCGGCACCGAAGAAGCCACAGTTACGCTACACGGCAGCTCTCTACTTTATATTTGGATTTGCATGGCATATACTCTTGAAAATAAATCTCGCGGCGGTGGCGGCAGCGCCCGCTAGGACCCGTCCTCGCACTCGTCCGAGCTGTCCTCGCTGCCGTCCTCACTGCTGTCCACCTCGCTCTCGCTGCTCGAGTCCTCGTCACTGTCCTCTTCGTCGTCCTCATCCTGAGCTTTCTCTGCCACGGAGAGGAGAGAGGTGCTAACCATGTCCCCCAGGGTCCCTCTCGACTCCCTCCATTACCAAATGTGCATTTTGAGGACTGTGAAACTGAGCTGAACTTGGTGGAGAATCAAAATAGAACACGGAAGTCAATGTAGTTATGTTGACTAACAGGTAGATGTTTGTGGGTTCAAAACTAACTTAAAGCACAGGTCTACAGCAATAACTCTTAATATTGGCAATAAAATCCTTAAAAAGCCTGGCATGATGGTACATGTGTAATCCCAGAACTCAAGAAGCTGAGGCAGGAGGATCATGATTTCAGGGCTAGCTATGACACTGTCTCAACAGTAAACTAAACAAACTTTGTAAAAAGGGAAAGGAAGTTCTGAAATAGAATAAGTAAGGAAGATTGGCTTAGGGTGATTTAGAGGGTTCTGGTGTCACTGGAAATTTGAGACACACAATACTGTCATATATGGGCATGGTGACACAGTCTGCTTTTCCCATGTTCAAGGGAGCTGGCTTGTTTGAGCAGTTCCATCCATGGAGAGATGGGGCAGTCACCTTTCCCATTCATAAAAGACAAGCTGATTTTACTTCATTTTAAATACCAGTTTAGACCAGTGGTTCTTAATGTGGGTCTTGACCCCCTTTGGGAATCAGGACATTCATAGGGATCACCTAAGGCGCCATTGGAAAATACAGATATTTATGTTATGATTCATAATAGTAGCAAAATTAGTCATAAAATAGCAACAAAAGAATGTTATGTTTGGGTGTCACCACAACATAAAGAACTGTATTAAAGGGTCTCACAAGAAGTTTGAGAACTGTTGAATTAAACATTCCTTAACATTCCAGGAAGATGCATTTTCATAATCTCTTATTGTGTTTTTTCTAAACACTATTTACAGTTCTATGAGGGAAAAAAAGAATTTCAAAATTTAAAATTACCCTTTAGCAATATCTCTTCAATAAGTGAGAAAAATTCCTTGGCCACAGGGTTTTCTGGTTCGTAGATTAGGACTGAAAATGGACAACAGATCACATGTTATTGATAGCCAGTGTTTCAGCAAATAGCCCTTTATAGTGACAGCCTGAAGCTGTCAATCAGCGCAGGCAAAAGAGCTTCCACAATTATATCAAATGCACATCTGAGAGTATTGGAGTTTTATAAATGAAACGATGCTCTCCATATTTTTTACCTCCTGTCCAAAGAACACAACCTCTTCCATATAGTGTCCTTCCCAGGCCAGGGAAGGAAGTTCTTTGAGAAGCAAATTCTCCAAAGGGCAACAGTCTTGCAAATGCGCAGACTTGGATAACAGGTCTGCTAACCCAGCTCCTGCTCCAGCCTCACCCACCCAGTGCCTACATAAAGGTCCTGCTTATCCCCAAAGAGTAGTGTTTTTTTCCCTTGTACCAACCCTTCCACAACAGAAGGGCCAGTGGTTCGAATAGGGAAATGATGGTATCTCTTTCTCTTTATTCTAGCAGCTTTTCCTCCTAGTCTGTACCTGGCCTCTGACTGTTCCCATGTCCTCCCCTCTCCAGGCCCTCCCTGCCTGCCCCAATTTTTAAAGTAATCTTTGTTTTTGCTGATTCTTGCTGTGACTGTGTTACTTCTGCTGGACTACTTTCTGGAGGGCTTGTTGATATGCTACCAAGATCCTAGAGGCCACAGTTCCATTGGTCACCCTATTTTTTTAAAACTCTATAGATCACTCTCTACTTATTCCTGATACATCCCACTCTCCCATTTCATGGTCACACAGTCGCTTGGTGGCCCCCCAGGGGGCACTGAAACACCAAACATGCTATTCATGTGTGTGTGTGTCTATGTGTTTTGTGTGTGTGTGTGTGTGTGTGTCTGTGTATGTCTATGTGTGTTGTGTGTGTCTGTGTGTGTGGTGTGTCTCTCTATGGTGTGTGTGTGTGTGTCTGTGTGTGTGTCTGTGTGTGGTGTGTGTGTGTGTCTCTGTGTGTCTGTGTGTCTATTTGTGTCTGTGTATCTGTGTGTGTCTGTGTATGTGTGTGTTTGTGTGTCTATGTATCTGTGTGTATCTGTGTGTGTGTGTGTGTGTGTGTGTTAATTGTGGACGGTTCAAGGCTCCACTGACTCAGAGGAAATGATCCCTTAGCTTTCACATCAATTCCCCAAGCCAGTGACTATCTTTGAATCACTAAACGTGACTAATGCTCATCACCAGTCTGAGTTGGACTATGCACCTGCTCAAAAATTCCTTTCAAGGACCTTAGGTGTCCTCTGAAACAATATTTTCTTATAAAACTCTACTTCTTTCTATATTTTAAGCTAGACTAAAATATGCTTATCATCAGATAAGCTTATCTAAAGATTTCTGTGAGACAAAGACCTTTTGTAGAGCTTGTTCCTTCACACAGTCTTCTCTTAACAGCATTTAGGAAACCAGATCAAATGCAGTTGAGGAGATAAAGTTTAGAAGGAGAAGTTACCACAGGATTTACCAAACCATTCACATATTCAGATCATGGTTTTCCAGATTAATTGGATGATGGGCCCTTTTTGGTGGAACATGCTAACAATTCTTGGGACACTTTAGGAAATTTCCTGCTTGAAATTCACTCCCTGGACAGTTTTGGCAGCAGACTGGACACAAGGAAGGAGGACCCCAAAACAGGTCAACAGAAATGCTCAAAACAAGGTATAGAACTACAATGTAAAAATGCACTCATTTTTATTTTATGTGCACTGGTGTTTTGCTTGCATGTATGTCTGAGTGAGAGTGTCTGATCACCTGGAACTGGAGTTACAGACAGTTGTGTGCTGCTATGTGGGTGCTGGGAATTGAACCCAGGTCCTCTGGAAGAGCAGCCAGTGCTTTTAACTGCTGACCCATCTCTCCAGTTCCCAGATCTAAGATTTAAAACTCGAATGAGTGAAAGATACATGTTAGGCACTATTATTATTATTATTATTAATGATAATTTTATTTTGTCTGTTAACTGGAGACCCAAGTGGTATGTGAAAAGGTAATGACCAAGAAATTTTTGAACTTGATGAACCATCAAGTTTCATCAAGTTCAAAAGAAAAGTGCTTTGCTTTCTTTATAAGAAAGTCAGCAAAGCACTCATTGCTTAAATACCAAGATAACCACAACCATTTTGAGTAATTCTAAACACCAAACACCAGCTAGAAAGATAAAGTAGATCCTATCTCTCCTCTTGTCTAAAGCTTCCAGTGTTTTCCACCTACCACAGGGCAAACGGTCCTTCAGCTGGGCAAAGGTCTGTGCCGCCTACTCAGCCTGTGCCCATGTCATGTGTCTGGCTTGTATGCTAGCACCCGCCTCTTGCCCAGTTTGATCCACACTGGTCTGAGGTGCAGCCTTAGGCTCATCCCCTCTCTGCACAGTTGTGGTTCATCCTGCTCTGTGCCTTGTTCCTCTATGCCCACCTCTGGCTTCCCACGTTTCAGTTCTGTGCTCAAGCTCTGATGAAGCCTTCCAGGGCATCCTGTGGAAACTGACTGTCTAGTGCCTTCTCTTCCTCTCCCTTACTTTGGCTTTCTCCATGGCGCCTATCAGACATGACACACCATCTACTTATTACTTTATGGTTTGTCCAACACTAGACCCAACGGTGGGATTGGTTTCGGCAGAATGCTGATTTTCCAGGGTCTCACACAGTGCCTCCCACACAAGTAGGGTTGAACATCTGTGGAATAAATACATGTTCACTTAGTAGAGACTCCTGGGCCATCTGACTCTTCTCTGAAACTAGCAGCATAAAGCGATTTACTGCCTCCTATGTTATGAAGATTCTCTTTTCCAGGATAGCAATCAGTCTGTCTACATCAGTTTAATACACACAGAAGTGCTCTTGGAGTCCCAGTGAGTTCATAGATTAACTGAACTCATTTATTCTAAAGGATCTTTGAGACACCGGCAGAGGATTCACTAGACTGGGATAGTCAAGCCGTCTTCATATTATGATATCTGTTCTGGAAGCAAAGGACTAGCTGGAGAAGGGGAGAGTATCTCGTACTTACTCATCTGGCATAACTTTTTTGCCAGCTGGTAGTCTCGGCCCATTTCTGCTCTCAGGAACTGGAAAACAAATTCTTCAGATAAGTGGTTTCAGGACAAAATTTAAACAAACTCCCTAAAAAATACTGATTAAGTTATTCTGCTTTTGCTTGTTTTGTTATATCTTATATTTTATTTTTGTTTAGAGACAGGGTTTCTCTGTGTATCCCTGGCTGTCCTATAACCTGCTCTATAGATCAGGCTGGCCTTAAACTCACCGAGATCTGCCTACCTCTGCCTCTTGAGTGATAGGATCATAGGCATGCGTCACCTTGCCCAGTAGCTATTCTGCTTTTAACATTTACACATTTCTCTGTGAGTCTATAGTCAGTCAACTAACTGCACTTACATATTTTTATGTTTAAAGGTTTCTATTTTTATTCATTTGTGTGTGTGTGCGCACGCGTACCCACAGTGGTCAGAAGTGGGTATCAGATCCCTTGGAGCTAGAGTTACAGGCAGTTATGAGCTACATGGTGTGGGTGCTGGGAAGCAAACTCTGGTCCTCTGGAAGAGGAGGAGAGGCTCTAATCACTGAGCCAGCTTTCTAGCCCAGCTTGTGTGATGGAACTTGGTTGGAGAGCCCAGTCCTGTCACCTGGCCACAAAGTCTGTGTTTCTCAGCAGTCTGGGGATGAGGAGGCTGAGCAGGCTGATTCAACGGGCATCACACTGGTCTCATCATTTACATATTTCTTTTGTGCAGGGTCAGTTTTCCTCTGGCAATGTAGATATAGTAACATGACAGTTACTAATTTAAAACAAACTGAAGCCTGGAGAGGTGACTCAAGCAACGGGAACATGAATTGCTCTTAAGAAGGCTCAGGTTATGTGCCTCCCTCCCATATGATGGTCCAGAACCATCTATAACTCCAGTTCCTGGGGAATCCAATGTCCTCTTCTGACCTGAGGACATCTGCACGTGTGTGGTTCACATGAATACATTTAAATCACTCATGAACACTCACAAACAACAAACAAATCTTAAGAAAAACAGGCAGAAGAACTGTGGACTAAAGCTACATCCATAACTCAGTATCTGCTGATGTATCATCATTTTGCTGGGACATCTTATTGTTAAGAAGTTAAGAAGTAGTACATACTAGCAGTATAGGAATTTATAAACTAAATAGTCCTGTCCCTAATTGAAAATTCTTCTAATTCTATCATCTAGAAATGTACATTTTTAAAACATTTTATATATATCCTTGTATTTTATTTTATGTGCATGAGTGTTTTGCCTGCATATATATATGTATATACATACATACATACATATGTGTATGTATATGTATGTGCATATGTGTGTGTATATGTGTGTGTATGTGTGTGCACACGTGAATGCACGTGCATCATGTGCATGCCTGGTGCCCACAGAGGTCAGAAGAGGGCATCACCCTGGTACTTGGGTTACAGATGGATATGAGCAACCCTGTGGGTGCAGGAAACTAAACCCAGGTCCTCTGCAAGATCAGCCAATGCTTTTTGCCAATCAGTCAACAACTTCTTTTAGGTATTTTTAAAACAAATGAGCACATATACACATATATAGCAATTATGTGCATATGTATTAAAATCATTCAGAAACTTAAAAAAAACAATTTGGGATCACTCTCTGGCATTAAATAGTCTACTTTCTGGGAGTTGGGAGCAGTGGTTGATTCAGGGCCTTGTGTGAACTGAGCGTGTGTTCTACCATTCAACTGATATCCCTAGAACTAACTCTACGGTCTCCCTTTGAAATTTTCTTTACTTAGGGTATAATTTAATTATTGTATTGTTATCTCTTTATATTGCTTTCAATAAACAAAACACCCGATTATCTAATGGTAGTCCTTGTTTATGGGAGGCAGCTTTTGAACTGTATACAGGCAGAGAGATCTACAAGAGCCAAGTCCCCCGCGGAATGAGGAGATACCACTCTCTCATTCCCAGACTTGGGAACAAGAACCATTTACCAATTTAAGAAGTAGTTATCGTTTTCTCAGTTTCTACCCTAAGGTTTTAAAACATTTTTCCTGTTGGTTGACTGGTGACATGGCTACTCAGTTGGTAAAGGTGTTGTTGCCAAGCCTGAGTCTGAGTTCAATCCCCAGGACCCACGTGTGCACTGTGAAGCACACACGCCTACCTCCCGCCAAGCAAATGAAATAAAAATGCAATTGAATGTTTTATTAATGTAAACAGAACTCTGAGAAACATTTCTGTTTGTTTCTTGGTTAGTTTAGTTGGAGTTTTTCCTTACATGTTAACAAATGCTATCAATGCTTTAAAAATCTCTATTCTTGTCCAAGGTGAAGACTTTCATTTGATTTTGCATTGATTTTATGCATGTGTGAGTGCCTGCATGTGTGTACGAGCATCATGTGTGCATCAGGCGTCCAGAGAGGCCAGAATTGGGTATCAGAGACCCTGGAAGTTACAGGCAGTTGTGAATTCTCAGCTAGTCATACACATGGAATAACCAGCCTCAGGTCTTCAGCAAAAATAGTGAGTGCTGTTAGCTGCCGAGCCGTCACTCCAGCGCCAACGATTCTATTTTCATTCCTCTTTTAGCTACACTTTATTTATTTATTTGAGACAAGGTCTCAAGTAGCCCAGGATGGCCTCAAATTCCTGTTCTTCCTCCACACCCGCACCACACACACACACACACACACACACACACACACACACACACACGGCCTGGGATCATAGGTGTGTGCTACCAGGTCTACAATTTTCTGCTTCCTTTTTAATTATGATATGCATTGGTTTATCTGCACATTTTACAAATATCTACCACTTAATCTATTAACTTGTTTCTTTTAATTTGAATTTTTAACTAGCTTCTTAAGTGCTCGATTGTAATTTTTTCCAGTTTCTGATGTTAATATTTAATGAACACTTTTGCCACTGAAGCCTTTAGAACTAAGTTCTGAGGGTTAGACAGAGGGATCAGTGGCTCTGAGTGCTAGCTTCACAGTCATATGGACCAGAGTTCTGATCCCAGCACATGTGAAACAACCCATGAGTTCTTTCCACCACAGCTGGGAACCTGGCTCCGGTGTGGGTGAGATAAGATGGAGACAGAGGTAAACCCGGGGCTTGCTGGCTTCCCGCTAAGCCAAGAAAATGCAAGCCCCAGGCTTAGGGAAACATTGTGCTTCAAAACAATAGGCTAATTTTAAAATTATCAATCTATACCAATTCATTTACTCTAGCTGATAAGATTGTGTCCTGTTTGACTCTTTCCGTATCTGTGTGCCTCTGCAGTTATAACACACGTGCACAGACTTACTTCTGCCATTAGCTCCAGTGGGGCTCGAGTCTCCTTCTTAGCGGGGCCTTCGTCATCTTCATTGTTGCTGTCCTCTTCGCCGTCACCATCTGTCGAGTCTGACAAGTTCTCCTCAATGTCAAGGCAATGGTCACTATTTTTCTCTTGCTTTGCAGGGACCAAAACCTTGCCTGCTTCACCTTAAACAGAACACACATAACCAACAAACAATGGGAAGTTTAGGTATTAAATTGGACAAGGTCCTATGAGCAATCCATGAGACAGACATATTAATAAAAACAGTCAGCACACAAAAACCCTCACTCCTATCTGTGTGCACATTAGGTCATGTATCTCTATCAACAGCCCAATGAGATGGTTAGTGTGTCTTTTATTTATTTACTTAAATTTTAATTTGGGGCAGGATGTTCTTCAAGTCAGGGTTCCTTTAAAATTTTTTTAAATTTAATCTTATGTGCATTGGTGTTTTGTCTGCATCCATATCTCTGTGAGGATGTTGGATCCCCTCGAACTGTAGTTAGACAGTTGTGAGATGCTATGTGGGTGCCAGGAGTTGAACCTGGGTCCTCTGTTAGGAACCAGTGCTCCTCATGGCTGAGCATCTATCTCTTTAGCTGGTAGTGCTTCTATTCTCATCTACTGATGAAGAAACTGGGGGCATAGAAATGAAACAAGCCCATATTCAATTTCATAAGGCAACCCCATTGGCCTGGGGGTAAGTTTGGCTGGAGTTAATACCCGTAAGGACAGTCTATATTATTCTTTCCTAAAATACGTTAGGGTAATTTACGAATATTGTTTCTTCTAATGTGGGCCTTTGGGAAACACTGTGAGCCTGTGTCTTTGGCTTTGTGTAGTCTTTCATACTTTCAGACTGAACTCATTAGAAGCAGCCCCGTCTCAGAAGATTCTGAGTATCTATAAAGTCCCTTCTTCGATAGGATCATGGCCATGAAGTACTATAAACGAGATATAAACACTTATATGGAAAAGAAAAAGACATTCAGCGGAGAGCACCAGAGACGACAGACTGGGAAAACACAGACAAGAAATAAAGAAAGAAAGAAGAAGATGAAAGCGATTCTAAACCAAATGCCCATCCTAAAGGCAGACAGTGGATCTTAAGGGTCCCATCTACCTGCTTTCGTCTCGTCCACAGTCTCCATGTAATCACACCCTCTTGAACCTCCAAAGTGCACCCAGTCTGTGCACCACCTCACCATACTGATGTCATCAGGGGAAGGGTCATAATAGGTGATTAAGAACATCCTGTGACATCACAAGGATGGCCTCATTCAATGTAGACACTCAGCATTGTGAAGAAGTTTCCTATCTCTGGCTCCAAAGTACTCTCTCCTAGGTGCTGTTAATGTCACTGTAGCCCAATTACAGCCTCAAATTATCTTTCCTGGTGGTGTTTTATATTGCTGTTTGAAATTTTTACTTTTAAAGTGATTGATAACAATTGCATGTATTCAGCTGAGTGGTGGTAGCACATGCTTTTGAACCCAGCACTCGAGAGGCAGAGGCAGGGAGATTTCTGAGTTCAAGGTTAGCCTGATTCCAGGACATCCAGAGCTCCACAGAAAAACCCTGTCTTGGAAAAAATTTTGTATGTATTCGTGGAGTACCATGTAATGTTTTAATGCATGCATAAATTTTATAATATTTAAAGAAGGTTAAATATACCTCAGCAAGTGTACCACTTCATGGTGAAAACACACTCCATCAGTCTAATTTTTTTTTTCTTTTGGTTTTTTGGATTTGGTTTTTTCCAGACAGGGTTTCTCTGTATAGCCCTGGCTGTCCTGGAACCCACTCTGTAGATCAGGCTGGCCTCAAACTCAGAAATCCACCTGTCTCTGCCTCCCGGAGCAGTCTAATTTTTTGAAACAGGGTATGTTCCTCGTCTCTAGTCATCCTACTGTTTAATAAAACATCAGACTTGTAACTCCTGTCTCTAACCTGCACTGACCAGTTTTCTTCAGCAGTCTTCTCTCCCTTTTCTCTGCCCAGCCTTTGGTTACCTCTCTCCAGTCTTAACATTTGGTCAAGAGCCCTATGGTATGGTCTTTCTCTGCCTTGTTTCATGTAATGTAAAGATCTCCAGTTCCATCCATGTTGTAAATGACAGGATTTCATTTATCTTTAACATCCTAACAGTATTCCTTTAAAAAAAAAAATCTATTCTTCAACACTTACTTTGTTAGAACTGGCCAACTATCTGTCTAGAAGATGAACTTCTTAAGAGAAAGGTCAGTGTCTGGTCTGACAACTGGATCCAGTTCTTAAACTAGTACCTAGCATGCTAGCTTGTTACGTTTTCATAGTGTTTTAATCCATTCTGTGTTGCAGGATTTTCCTTGTCCACGTAGATTAGTACAGAGGAGGCCTGTGATTGGATGGGGAAAATGGAGGCGGAGCTAAGAGTTACAGAGGCCGGGGAGTCTGAAAGGACAGCTCATGTGTACCCTTGTGGTATTTTCCACCCACAAGTAGCTATGATCTCACAAGGTTAGAAATATTGGGATAAAGCTTTTATCATTATCAATTGGCTCTGAAATTATTGTATTGGCATCTTGTAAGTTGTGATTTTTACTGATTTATAAATCTGATTGATTAATTAAGCTTTAAGAGTCTTGATTCTACCAGGTAATTAGGTGTTGAGATAACTGATTGTGGGGTGTGTGGGGTGTTGTGTACAAGCGAGAGGAACTGGGGGGACACTGGAGAGAAGGCACAGTAGGGGCTGGCAGGAATGTGGGAGTGTGGTCCAAACCAGAGTTTGCAGGTGGATTTTTATCCTGCAACAATTCTAGGATTTAATACCCTGTAATGTTTATCTTATATAGTATATAATAGCCACAGATGCCCTTTCTGGTTGTATATCAAATAATTCAGTATATGAGTTTGAACATGTACTGCTTCTTTTGACTTACCTTAGATCGACAGCATTGTCAACTCATGTCCAAAGGTCATGGACAGCAGGCTAAAACAGAAGCCATAATTACTCAGTTCACTAAGATAAATGCTATTCGTTACCTGCACTTTCTTTTAGGAAGGAAGATGACCACAGCTCAGACGGCCGGTTTGTTAAGACATCTTTATTTTCAGTACTCCTTGAGGAAGGTCTGGTTTCGCTATTTTTAAAAGAGACTTTATCTTCAATCTTCTTTGAAGAGGCTTCTTTTCTAACCGTTAAAGCAGACAGTGAAACATCTCAGTCACAGTGATCATGTTTTATAAAGGTTCACAAAACACACACATGCATACTATATCTCAAAGAAAATCAGAATATAATATACCAAACAAACAGACTTAAATAGTATGTTGGCTCTTTGGAAAAGCATAATTTTTATTATTCAAGAAAAAGCATTTCTGCTTGGTTATTTATTGTTGTGTAACAATTCATAGAATCTCTTTAGAGTTCAAACACATGGCACATAAGAGAATCATTTAGGAAAATATTTATGGTTTGTCATGATGTGGTGACAGAAAACAATAAATTGGCCTCAAATGTCTTTTGAAGTTTGTAAATAGATGCCTGCTCTTGCCAAGTGCTATATTTGTAGAAAGGTTCCAACACCAATATTAACCCTACAGTCATAAAGCAGCTTAGCTTTCACATTAGAAACTTCATCCCAATAAACAGCACATGGAGAAAAGGTGTCCTAGGGACAGCACTCCATCCACAGAGAAACCCAGCTATGGTTGTGAAAATGTTCCCAAGTCCTTGGCAGAGTGTTAAGGACCTTTCAGTGTCAGTCAGATGTGTGTCACATACCTTCAGTCTCAGCACTTGGGAGGCAGAGGCAGGTGAATTCGAGGCTAGCCTGGTCTACAGTGTGAGTTCCAGGACAGGAAGGGCTACACAGAGAAACCCTGTCTTAAATAAACAACAACAAAACCAATATTTTATCATGTCTCTTTTGAAAAATAAATTCAGCTTCTAGTTTCATGGAAAGATACAACATGATAATATTATGGTGGTTTTGCCCTTTCAAGAAGACTCAAGTCTAAACAATCAGTATCTTCAGCTATCTTGGGTTCTGCTTTTTTCTTTCTTTTTACATTCCTTTCTTTTGAATGTGTTAGGCATGTGGTCATGTGTCATGTCATATATGTGGAAGTCAGAAGATAGCTGTAGGAGCTGGTTCTCTCCACCAGGTAAGTCTTGGAGATCAAACTCAAGAGATCAGACTGGGTAGCAAGCTTTTTGCCTTCTCCTTTTTGCTAGCCCTTGGGTTTAACTTTACAAAACCAGTCTACTATTCGTCCATGGATATGTGATCATTTGAATAATAGCTCCCATAGACTCAAAGGTTTGAATTTTGGTTCCTGGTTAGTGGAACTGTTTAAGAAGGATTAGAAGGCATGGTTTATTAGAGTAGGTATGGCCTTATTGGGAGAGCTGTGACATTGGAGGTGGCTTTGAGGTTTCAAAAGCCTATACTAAACTCAGTCTTGCTCTCTCTCTGCCTGAAACGTGTAGATCAGATGTGAGTTCTCAGCTCCAGAGCCATGTGCCCTTCCTGCTGCCATTCTCTCCACCATGATGGCCATAGACTCACTCTCTGTAATTGTAAGCCAGCCCCTCAGTTAAATGCTTCTTTCCTACGTTGCCTTTGTCATGGTATCTCTTCACAGCAATTGCAAACCTATCGAAGACAAGATGGATATGTAAAGAAAATACATGGTGCATATACACAATGAGATGTTATACCCCATCAAGCTGGATGTGATGTGTGCAGCTTTAATCCCAGCACTCAGGAGGCAGAGGAAGGTGATTCTTTGAGTTGGTGGTTAGCCTGGTCTATATAGTGAGTTCCTGGGCCACACAGGAAACTCTGTCTCAAAGCCAAAAGAAAAAAAAAATGTTGAGCCCCATTCAAGAAAAGTGAAATCACAACATTTTCAGAAATGGATGCATTGAAAATCATTGTGTGAAGAGAAATAAGCCCAAGATAGTACATATTTTCTCAGATGTGGTGGTCTGAATATGCTTGACCCATGGGAAATGGTACTGTTAGGAGATGTGGCCTTGGTGGAGTAGGCGTGGCCTTGGTAGAGGAAGTGTGTCATTGTTAGGGAAAGGGCTTTGAGGTCCCTAATCAGAATAAAGCCTCCTCCTGGTCGCTCCTTAATCAAGACACAGTGTTCAACATAACCCTGTGGCCATTAGTCACATAAGGCCATGTCCCAGGCCCCTGGTGTTCTGACTGGACTCCATCTCCACAGACACCTGGCTACAGCCAGGTAGCCCAGCCCACTATAAAAGGGGCTGCGTGACCCCTCCTTTCTCTTGCCCCTCTTTCTTGCCCTTCTCTCTTGTCCTCTTTTCTTATCTCTTGCCCCCTGCTTCCCCCCTCTCTCTATTCTCTTTCCAAGTGGCCATGGCTGGCTCTACTCTCTTCTTTCCCTCTTTACTTTTCTATCTCTTTTCTTTCCTCCTCCTTTTCTATAATAAAGCTTTAAAAGCATGGGCTGTCTCTTCTTATCAAAACCCGCTGTGTTGGAGCAATGGAATAGGCCTCTCAGCATCTCCAGCCGCCAGACCGGATCAAGGACTCCACCACCCCTCCCCTAGCCGGGTCACCTCTCCGCAGGTAAGCAGGCCCGTGTCAGAACGGCCCTGGCAATACAGAACTCTTGGTTCCTTCATTGCCATGTCTGCCTTCATACTGCTGTGCTTACCATCATGACAATAACAGGCTGAACCTCTGAACCTGTAAGCCAGCCCCAAGTAAACACTGTCCTTTATAAGAGTTGCCTTGGTCATGGTGTTTCTTCACAGAAATAAAACCCTAACTAAGACAGATACAGAGCCCAAGTTTAAAATTGTATGTACATATGCAGGGGTGTGTGTGTGTGTGTGTGTGTGTGTGTGTTTATGCATATGTTTATAGATTATGAAACTAGAAGGGGAAAGAAAACATCTCAAGAGTAGTAGGAAACAGGATAATAGAATACATGGAAAAGAAAAGGGGAAAGGGAGATTGACTGGGGAAAGGGACAAAACAAGCTGCAAGGGTGAGAGCTGGCAGTGGGGGAGGGGATGGGTGACAGGTGGCAGTGGAGAGGGGACTCACAGAACAAAGTATAACATGCGTGTGAAGATGCCATGAGGAAACCTCATACTTTGTATAAAAATGACTGCAGGAACCAACCAACAAACCCCATTCTCTACAAATAAAGAAGGCTCAGGAAGATGATTTATGTTCTGACCCTTTGGTCTTCTAATTGTGTCTGAGAAACTTGACATTGAGAGTTGGAGTCCTTGATTGCTTGGGATGGCAGGACTATTGTTGGACTGCCATAGAATCGCTTGCCAAAACTTACATATGGTCATATCAACTCTAGGAAAAGGGGTTTTATGCCTTTTTCTTCACTAAATGACAGTATTCTGTTGACTTTTAGATGTCATTATTATAAGACATTGTTTTATGTACCACATTGCTATTGCTGGCATAAATGAAGTCAATAGGAGAAGTCATATATATCTTATGCATATATGAAGTCATATATGCATAAGACTCTGAACTAGGATGTCTGCAGATCCTCTGACTTATATGCCTGAAAATACTCTGATTAACCTTAAACACATGGAGGCAGGAGACAAGCTCACTGTCGTGTGGCTGTGAAATGCTAGCTACTGTTGCAAGCTGCAACCATGAATGCTCACGACCAAAACTGACCTGAGGACGGACCCAGTGAGCTAACAGTAAAACACAAGGCCCTTTTCTCCTCACTTCCTGTAGAGTCAACAATGTAGACACTTAAAGAATCACACGCCATAAATTCAATCTTTTTTCCAACTAAAGACTACTGACTTTAGTAGGATGTGGTGGTTCATGCCTTTGATCCTGGGAGGCAGAAACAGATGGATTTCTCTGAGTCAGAGGCCAGCCTGGTTTACAGAGTGAGTTCCTGGACAACCAAAGATACCTAGTGAGACCCTGTCTCTAGCTCCTAAAAACAAAACAAAACAAAACAAAACAAAACAAAACAAAACAAAACCAAAAAACAAAAAATCCCACTGACTTCCTTCTGAGATGGTGATGTTCACAGTAATAAGGAATGTATGTAAGAAAACAGTTAAGAAACTGATTGCTTTCACAACAGTGAGGATGGAGGGAAGATTGCAAATTTTTCTGTATGTACCAACATCTTAGATATAGAAGGTATTTATTCAATCAAGTAGTTTTGAAAGCTACAAAGTTACTCAGATTAGATGGTCTGGCAAAATGTAGCTATGCTAGAGAGTAAATATCCTAAAATTTAGCATTTTCCTTAGTTTTAAAGGACTATATCCAGCATATTTAGAAAATGTGCCCCAATTGCTATTAGAGTTAGTAGTATTTTCAGAAAATTTACAATCTAAATTTCATCTTAAATGATTTTTTTTTAAGATTTATTTATTTCATGTATGAGAGTACACTCTCATTGTCTTCAAACACACCAGAAGAGGGCATCAGATCCCATTACAGATAGATGTGAGCCACCATGTGGTTGCTGGGAATTGAACTCTGGACCTCTGGACAAGCAGTCAGTGCTCTTAGCCATTGAGCCATCTCTGTAGCCCCTAAATGATTTATATCAATCAACTATATAGGTCAAAAATCAAAACTGTTTAAATCTTACTTTGCTGAGAATGTATTAGCTGCACCCGGGATCTGTGCTGGAGAAGTATAGAGCTTGTTTGATAATCTTGGTCTGCGTCCAAAGGAGGATTTGCTTGAAAGTGAAGTAGAAATGAGAACGCAGCTTAGCATTCATTTTAGAAAAGGTTGGATAGCGTCCACACCACTGCATAAAAAACCCAGGAGACAGTTTCCTCAACTTTGGTCAAAGAACTGTGGATTTGCTTCAGCCACTTCCCCTATAGCTGAGACAGGAGTGAAGACTCAGAACAAGGAGGAGGAGGAGGAGGAGGAGGAGGGAGAGAGAGGGGGGGAGAGGGAGGGAGGGGAGGGAGCACTGGTGCTCTCTAACCTAGCACAGGTAGGGCCTTTACCTAACCAAGCTGGACCATCCCGTGGTGGAGCCAACAGTGATGGGCTTGCATGGAAGCTCCGCTGAGAAATTCTCTGACTTTGAATGAGTTCATTCTCTGAGTTATGGTCCCTATAGTTTTCCATTTTTACTGTGACAAGACCTGTCTCCAAAACCTAACCTCACTTACTTTAAACTTTCAATAAGTACCCTTGGGACGGTCACACTGCACATCGGGAGGCTCACTGGCTGCATTTACCAGCCTTGCTCTTGTCCCTGCATGCGCACAGGGAAACCTGACCACAGTTTTTCTTTCTTTCTTTTCTTTTCTTTCTTTCTTTCTTTCTTTCTTTCTTTCTTTCTTTCTTTCTTTCTTTCTTTCTTTCTTTCTTTCTTTCTTTTCTTTTCTTTTCTTTTCTTTTCTTTTTTTCTTTCTTTCTTTCTTTTTTTTTTTTTTTTTTTGAGACAGGATGTCTCTGTGTAGCCCTGGCTGTCCTGGAACTAGCTCAGGCTGCCTTGAATTCAGAGATTTGCCTATCTCTGTCTCCCAAGTGCTGGAACTAAAGGTGTGTGCCACCAATGCCTGGCTACAAGTTTTTTTTTTTTTAAGTATTACATTTATATAATGTATAAACTTTGCAGCAAAAGTGAAGATGAGGAGGGGGGACCTCTAGAATGTACCAGAGACCTGGGAGGTGAGAGACTTTCAAGACTCAAAGGGAGGAACCTTAGGCAAAATGCCCAACAGTGGGAAGAGGGAACTTGTAGAGTACACATCCAGTAGAAAGACAGACCATCAAGGAAGGGATGGGGTTGCCACTCCACAGTCAAAAACTCTGACCCAGAATTGTTTCTGTCTAAAAGAACTGAAGGGATAAAAATGGTGAAGAGACTAAGGGAAAGGAGGTTCAGTAACCAACCCAAATTGGGATCCATCTCAAGGGAAGGCTCCAAGGCCTGACACTGTTACTGGTGCTATGGTGTACTTACAGACAGGAGCCTAGCATGGCTGCCCTACAAGAAGTCCAACAAGCAGCTGACAGAGACAGACACAGATACTTACAACCAACCAATGGACTGAAGCTGGGGGTTCCCTGTGGTTGAATTAGGGAAAGGCTAGAAGACTCTGAGGAGCAACCCCATAGGAAGACCAGCAGTCTCAACTAACCTGGAACCCCTGAGATCTCTCAGACACTGAGTCACTAACCAGGCAGCATACACTAGCTGATATGAGGTCCCCAACACATACAGCAGAGGACTGCCTGGTCTGGCCTCAGTGAGAGAAGAGGAGAGACTTGAGGCCCCAGGGAGTCGGGAGGCCTGGCAGGGTGGGGTGGGGTAGGGTGGTTGGGGACATCCTCTTGGAGATGGGGAAGGAGGAATGGAATGAGGAACTGTTGAAGAGTGGACCAAGAGGGGGGGATAATGACTGGACTGTAAAAAAAGATTAAAAATAATTTTAAAAAAAAGTAAAGATGAACATTTTTAGCTATTACAGTATGGGAATTAATATATATGCTTCATAGAGTTGAATTTTTCTCAGCCAATAGTATTCAAAATGATCCAGGACTTCAGGCATGATAGACAATGTATCTGGAGCTGCCAAGAGCTACGATCGTACACACACACACACACACACACACACACACACACGAATTACTGGAAGCTGGTTCTCTCCTTTGACTGTGTGAGGGAACTGAACTGAGGTGGTCAAGCCTGGCACAGGCGCCTTTCCTTTCTTCATTTGATATGTACATGAGCTTTGCCTGCACATGTTTATGCACAATATGTGTGCAATGCCCCAAAAGACCAGAAGAGAGCATTGCATTCCCTAAGACTGGAGTTAGAGATGGCTGTGAACCACCACGTATCAAACCCGGGTCCTTGGGAAGAGGTTCTTCACTGCTGAGCCATCTCTCCAGCCCTGGGAATTTGTTCTAAGGTCAATGTTAAAACTGTAATTTTTCATACAATAATTATCATATTTCCTCCCGAAAGGTAGAAGATGATTGTATTATAAAGGACTTTAATCAAGCATTGGAACTGATGCTATCAGTGTAGCTAATACCTCATTATTGGCAATTCAATTGATCTACACTGTGATTTTCAAGTACCAGCCTCTTCAACTATTCAAGGTGACTTTTTTTTCTTCATGTAGGACTATGATGCATGTTTTAATGAGCTGAGAATACTAATTTTATAGTAGGTATTCACTTACAGAGATGTTCTAAAGAAGGAAGCAGTATCAAAGGGAAACGGGAAAGAGTAGAGGAAATTTAACAAATAAAAGACAGAGTAGCCAGAAAACACTATGTTTAAGCACTAGAGGTGGAAGTGAGCATCATGTATATTTCACTTCTTTACAGTTTAATTTTCATTTTAGACACCCCTCAATTCAAGTAACAACTGTAACCCATCCACGCACAGTTGCCTTTGCAGGTTTAATTAGGTGATAACTGGTTTGTGTTATCAACTTCTAATTACTTAAAGGCCAAAGAAATGTTCTTACTGTGACTTTTCTTTATTGCTGCCATTCATCAATTTTTCTGAAAGAGGAAAGAACATATTTAGTATTTTTTTTTCCTACAGTGCTGTTCCTAACATAAAATTTTAATTGAGAAGTAGTTAAGGGTTTTTTTTTTTGAAATTTAGATAACAGGATTTAACTGCTGAGCTATACAACGGCATCCAACCATTCCAGTATTCTTAATTAATATTCAGAACAAGATCATGGTCAAATACATTCTAAGTAATAAGTCATTTACCCTTCGGATCATACAATAGCAATCTGCCATTCTGTCTGCTTTTTGGTGCCTAAAATAGAAGCAGGAATAAAAACTAGAATTATCATTATTATTTAGTTTGAAGTATTTGGAAAAAATATATTGATGAGCCTTTATGTAAATATTTATATTGTATAATATAAACTAAACCAATTATTTCTAAACCTTATAAATGGATGGTAAAGCTAGTCCAAAGCATTCTAAAAACAAAAACAAAGCAACAAGAACAAAACCTCCGGCAATACACATTTTTCTTACTTTTTAAAATTTTTTTGAGACAAGGCATATTTATGCATTCATGACTGGCCTTGATCTTACTATGTAGCCATGGATGAGCCTGAACTTCTAAACTTTTTCTTTCCCCTCCCAAATGTCAGAACTGAGGGGGAGAAATGGCTTGGCCATTACCAGGGTAGGCTCAAAAGCCAAAACGAACAAGGACAAGGATAACAGGCGTGTGCGCCCATGCCAATTTGTGCAGGCTGGGGGTTGACGTCAGGGCTTCCTGTGCGCATGCTAGGCAGTCACTGAAGCTCTGCCCCCAGCTCCGAACCCTTTACCTTTACAACATCAGTCTTGTCCAGGTAGTTGCTGAAAAACAAACAAGATATTTTTACTTTCACAAATGTCTAAACACTTGAATAAATGTAAATGCAAATGAAACGGGAAACACAGAAGTATGAGCAGGCCGTCAAGCATGGGCTAGGAAGTGACGTTATGAAACCTAGAGCAGTGGTTCCCAACCCCAACCTGGGGGTCGTGACCCCTTTGGAGGGAGACAAACAGTCCTTTCACAGGATTGCATATGACCACCAGAAAGTACAGATACTTAGATTATGATTCTTAACAATAACAAAATTACAGTTGTGAAGTAGCAACAAAAATAATTTTATGGTTGGGGTCACCACCACATGAGGAACTGTATTAAAGGTTTTCAGCATTAGGAAGGTCCAGAACTGACACTCCAGAGAATAAGCTTCTTCTTATCTCACCTTGAGGTCCATCTAAGCAGAACTGCAGGAACGATTCTGCTGGGGCAGTGGTAATGTGTTGAACAATCCACTAGTTCTGTTATCTCTTTAGTTCATTATCTTGGATTCTAGGTCTAGACTGAACTACAGTCAACGGCAGGCCCCAGGTCACCCTTCCCACTGAGTGACTCTAGAAATCAGGACTTCTTTTGGGCTCACAGTCACATGTCTCTCTGCAGCTTCAACAAGCTAAATATGATAAATAAATCTCTGCCACTGTCCAGTTTGCTGGTGCCATCATAGAGAACTGTGAGAGGAAATATGAGCCAGAGGAAGGTAGAAGGCTTTTGCATTTAGGATATGGAATTTTAGTAAAGTATTGTTTAAATATATAAATATACAAATTGATCCTTTATTTTATCCAATGATACATTTTAATTTTTATCTTCACATGCATTTACTAATACTTAGAAGTTTGATGTTTTCTCCAAGTTTTTTGTTGCTTTCTAGGCTATCCAGTTATAGGATTGATTTTCCTTATAAAGGAGCTCTTTATATATCTGGATAAGTCATTTAGTTGTATCATTTTTATTTATAGAAACAGTCACACTTAATTCTAGCATACATCAACAACTCACTTGCCCCTCTACTTGGCTCCACACCCCAAGGCAGATTTTTTGTTTATTTCTGAGAGTCTCACTTTGTAGCTCTGTCTGACCTAGAACTTATGACTCAGAGCAAACTGGGTTTGAACTCACAAAGATCCACCTGCCTTCCAAGGGCTGGGATTACCATCATGCCTGGGTCTCAAACCAGACTTTTAAAATGGTTATTACTACATACCTGGGAATTTCAGGAATACAAAACTCAGGGACAAGACTGTGAACGACAAAGGAAAGAGGCATTAGTTAGTACTGCTCCCTTTTCAAATGTCTCTTGATTGCATGGGCAAGGGACTGAGGGAGAGAGAGGGGGGAATCCCCAAGACTCAGAAGCAGAGAGAACAGATTTCAGAGCTGCTAGAGAGAAATCATCCAGTAGTGTAAAGGGAAAGCAGCCCTGTGGGAGGCTGCCCAGAAGGTAACAGGGCAGCAAAGACAAAATAAAGATTTAAAGGTGTTAAGCCAGGTATACTGGAGGGGAGTGTGTGCTAGCCACGGGGAGGTTTGGAAGTGTCCAGCCATTGAGCTAGTCAAGGCATATCAAAATTAGCTGGTGTGTGTGAGTATGTGTGTGTGTGTGTGTGTGTGTGTGTGTGTGTTTATGTGTTGTGTCTGTCTTTTTCTTTTTAACTTATTTATTATTTATTTTATTTATTACATGTATTAATATTTTAATATATGTATTAATATTTACTTATTATAAGTACACTGTAGCTATCTTCAGACACTCCAGAAGAGGGAGTCAGATCTCTTTACTGATGGTTGTGAGCCACCATGTGGTTGCTGGGATTTGAACTCAGAACCTTTGGAAGAACAGTCAGTGCTCTTGAGTCTAGAGCTCTAAGGTCAGTGCAGAGGAAACATGTGTGCCCCACTGGGAGCCTAACGCAGATTAACTATTCACCGCTACAGACTGTCCCAACGTGGTAGGCAAGAACTCACTATTAAACATGATTTAGAGATTCTAGGATGGAATACCACACGCCATGAAGTTAGAGTAGGAGTTGGGGAGAATTGGCTTCTAACAGGCTACAGATTCCCCCTAAACCACAAGGGCGGCTCCTTTTGTGGTTAGGAACTATACAAAGAGCTTGAGCTTAGAGGTGCTGGGAGGCCCTGCTGTGCAGAGAGACAGAATGGCTGCTCAGAGGAAGGCAGAGGGGCAGACAATAGAAGCCGCCTGCCTCCACAGACAGATAAACAAAGGTGTCAGATATAAGAGAGACTGAATGAAAAATATGCTTTAAAGAAAAATCGCAAAGGTCTATGCCAGGGCAAATACTTGGATTCTTTTGAACATGGTCTACAAGGAATTATGGGATTGTTCAGCCCTGTATGACAAAAACAGAGCCTGGAATAGGCTTATATGGTAAGTAGAAGGAAATTTAATTAAAGTTCAATACATAGATGAATAAATAGTTGAGGCTTCTGATCTTAAATTATAGGTCAAAGAGCAAGGGATAGGTGGAAAAAACTTAGATAGATAAAAAAAAACTTTTGTAAATTCAAGTACATAAAGAGAGGGGGACATGTACCCACAGAGATATTAATCGCCATAGAAAGGAGGATTTAAAGTATACATAGATGGATAAATAATCGAGGCTTTATTTTATCTTCAATTGTAGGTGAAAAAAGTAGGGGATAGTAGGCCTAACACAGCTCAGACAATAGAAACTTAGACTTCAATCTATTAAAAATGAATCGTATAAGAAAAAATAAAACAAGCAAACAGGAGATAGTAGAGGAGCACTAAACAGATAAAATATTTATTGTTTTAATTGCTTTGAGCTGTTTTAATTGCCAAATTTACAAGTTTGGTGCTATTTATGATATTAAAAATCCTCTGGGAGAGAGGTCAAGCTATTAATTTAACTCATTCTATACCTTTATTGATTTCTGGCTACTGGACCAAGAACATGCTATTTTAGGAGAGAGGCCCTGTATTTGTGTTGACAGGAAAGGAGAAGGCTTTGGATCCTTCTATGGATCAGATGTGACTGGGGAAGACCCCATGAAGATCTTGGCTATAGAAAAGAAAAATCTGAGAAAATCAAATAGGATAGGTAACTTGATCTGCTGATTTCCTTGCCATGAGAACATCTCCAATAACTGACTTAGACATAAAAATGTCTCTAGCTAAAACTTTAGCTAAATTTGGATGATAAATTTTGTTGTTATGGAATCTTTAAGAATCTTCATGTTCTTCATATGACATGAATAAAGGTTTATTACAATTGGTTCTTGATCAGATTAACTCATAAAAGGATAGTTGTCTTTCACCTGCTCAAAGAAGGAACAAAATTCATCCTTTACTTATCTGCACACCTTACAAAATCCATACAAATATCTTAATAGTATTAAAACCTTGGTTGTAAGATTCACATGTTACAGAATGTAAGCTTTGGCAAGACACATTCTCCGGGATGCTGAAATGACCTGCTCTTCCTGATACTGTCCAGAGACTGCTTCCAGAACAGCTTCAGGAATTGTTGCTGATTCCTGATGGTCTTGCTTCATCCAACCTTTCAGAAGAATCCAGTCGGAATGTCAATCAAGTCCTGAGCCTTCTAAACATACGAAGACTAAGTAACAACTGCTAAAGCTAGCTTTCTTAATTCTAACAAAATTTCCTAATTTTCTTTATTGGTTATTTTATTTATTTACATTTCAAATGTTATCCCTCTTCTTGGTTTCTCCTCCACAACCCCCCCATCCTATGCTCCTTCACCCTTGCCTCTATGAGGGTGCTCCCCACCCACCCAATCCTGCCTCACCACCCTAGCATTCTCCTACACTGGGGTATCAAGCCTCGCAGGACCAAGCGCCTCCTCTGATGCCACATCAGGCCATCCTCGGCTACACACGCAGCAGGATGTATTCTCTGCTTGGTTGATATTCTTCTTCCTATGGGGTTGCAAATCCCTCCAGCTCTTTCAATCCTTCCCCTAACTCCTCCATTGGGGTCCCTGTGCTCAGTCTGATGGTTGGCTGCAAGCATCTGCATCTGTATTGGTCAGACTGGCAGAGCCTCTCAGGAGACAGCTATATCAGGCTCCTGCCAGCATGTACTTCTTGGAATCGGCAACTGTATCTGGGTTTGGTGTCTGCCACCCCTTTAAAGAATTTATCTTCCCTATTCAGCAGGAAGAAGTTGTGGAGAGTTGTCATCCTAATCCCTTGGGTTTGGGTATCTGGCTATGGTTATTTTATAAATTATGTTAGGCTGTCATTTTAAGGAATATTTTAGAAATGTTCATAATTTTGAACAGGAAGAAATAGATGGGATAGATTACTAAACTTATTCTTAAACAAAGCATTGTATAGCCAAAATTTTACATTGGTAGAAATCTTTAAAACTGATGAAAATTGAAGTTATATTGATATAGAATTTGTAGGTTGATACAGATTTAAAGTTTTCGTTGGTATAAATTTCTTATATTGATACAAAAATTGAAATTAATATTGTTACTTTTAGATAGGCATTGTCCCTATACATCTCATTTAAGAATACAAGGATTAAACATAGTCCTTCTAATAACTGCTACTACAAATTGCTTAGGATGATTAAGTAATACAAGTTAAGGGCCAGATAGTAATCTCATGGTTATATTAGATTCTAATCTAATTATATTGAGGTACTTTCTACAATATTCAAATAGAGCTAAGAATGGTCAAGGTTTAACAATTCCACTATATTTTATATAAATAGTCTTTCAAAACATCAGAAATCCTTTCTATATTCTTTAATATTCATTATTGAGGATCATTTGACTAGAGACATGTCTGCTCCTTACAGTTCACTCTTCTTGGTTCAAAGAAGAAACTGTTCATCAAATCCTCCATATAGAGTTGCTCCAGTTATGACAAGGACAAAAACTGCCCTACTCATCTACAGACAAAAAATACTGTCCAGGAAAGAACACGCAATGAGGCGTAGTCAACAGTTTGCTTAGCAGTTAGGCTCTGGCAAAGAGAGTGAAGTAGGCCTTCACAGTTTTTGCTTCTAGGTCTGTCAGATGGTTCTGATCCAGAAGGCTGAAGACAGAAGCTCTGATGTTTTGAGTAACAGGGGACTGTCCAGGCTGTCTGTCAATTGTCTGTCTACAATCTGTTTAAGTTTTAGAAGCTATGGTGTTGTGCTTCCTACATATTCAGGTTAGAATGAAGACAGGTCAAATGAACATCTCCTTGGCTGTCCTGATTTTTCTTTCCCCACTGAAATGGGAAGAGAATGGTATATCTGATGGTACAGTCCAAGTAGGGTCAACTCCAAGCCAGAGCTCAGATCTCAGACCCAGACTGTCCTCAGTCCAGGTTTTACCATTTGCCATTCTAACACTGAATTCCTTAGGAGTCAGCAGTACTCAGGAGCCTGGGCTTTTGGTAAGAGACTGAATTCAAAGCTGGTTCTTGCACTACTTGGGTGAGTTTGGAAGTGACTTAGTTTCTTTAAGCTTCAAATCTTCCACCTGAAGAATGGTGATTATCAATGAGGTTGACTTCTCTTGATAACTAAATATTAAGTGAAATAAACTATATGAAGGGTTTAGCACAGAGTCTGGCACACAGGAAGGACACTGTTATAAAACAAACAAAAAACCCAAAAAACATTCACACACATACCCAAAGCAAACAACAAACATACAAACACACACATGGGGCTGGAGAGATGGCTTAAGAGAGGTTAAGAGCACTGACTGTTCTGCCAGAGGTCCTGAGTTCAATTCCCAGCAACCACATGGTGGCTCATAACCCTTGGTGTCCTCTTCTGGCCTGTAGGCATACATGTAGGCAAAATGCTGTATACATAATAAATAAATCTTAAAACACAAGCAAACAAAAATATCCTTGTTTGGGGAAGCAAAAATACAAGCTGTGATTGAGACAAGCAGACTAGCTGGGCGGTGGTGGCGCACGCCTTTAATCCCAGCATTCAGGAGTCAGAGGCAGGCGGATCTCTAAGATTGAGGCCAGCCTGGTCTACAGAGTGAGTTCCAGGGCAGCCAGGTCTATAAAGAGAAACCCTGTCTCAAAAAAACAAAACAAAACAACAACAAAAAGATGAAGACTAGGTTTGAATATTTTTAATTAACTTACAAAGCCACCTCAGCCCTTGAGTACTAATACTTGCTAACAAAGATCACTGGCCCCCGGAGAATGATGTAATGCTGAACATGGAAGCCCTACCCAGTACCCACTGGATTTTGGAATAAGGGTTGACCCTATTCATGTCTGTCAACAATCCCTTTGGCAGTGGGAATAATTATGACTGTCTCCAATTCATATGTAACATTCAACATCTATTTAAAACAAAAATTTGGGATGTGTCTGTAGTTCAGGAGGAAAGTGTACCCAGTAGTGAGTATGTACGAGGTGCTCAGTTTCATCCTCAACACCTGAAAACCTTCAGTGAACACTGACCATGCCTCACACAAATCTATGATAAGCTGCAGAGACACAAGGATGAGGATTTCCTGCTTTTGAGAAGCTCAGTATCTCAAGGAAGAAACAGGTTCTCCCCTCCTATCCAGGTTTCAGAGCGCTATACCCAATGCTTCTGTGTGATTTTTCTATACTGTACAAATTGAGATAATAGTGATACCAGATCAAGCAATCAGTTGAGCACATGGCAAGAGGTGCTATGCAAGAAGAGCAGTGGAGGCACAAGTGGAAAGACCAGGGAGGAGGAAAAGCATTAGTGAGCTGTGCTAAAACCACGCTCTGGTGCCACAATCCAGACAGGGCACCCATTCTCTTTGTTTCCTGCATTTCTTCCGTAACTGTATTTTCTATAAGAATCTATAAACAATGTACTATATATAGTCTGTCCCCAGATTTTTGGGCAGATCTAGCTGCCCAACTACAAAGGTCATGGTACCATTCCCAAGCAGACCTACTGTGCTAGTTTTATGTCAACTGGACATGAGCTAGAATCATCTAAGAGGAGGGAACCTCAAGTGACAAAATGCCTTCATAAGATCTGGCTGTAGCGAAGCATGTTGGGTATTTTCTTAATTAGCGATTGATGGGGAGGGCCAGCCCATTGTGGTGGTGCCAGCCTTGGGCTGGTAGTCCTTGGTAGTATAAGAAAGCAAGCTGAGCAAGCCATGAGTTGCAAGCCAGTAAGCAAGCAGCACCCTTCCATGGGCTCTGCATCAGCTCCTGACTCCAGGTTCCTGCCCTATTTGAGTTCCAGCCCTGACTAACCTTGGGGATGGATTGTGATATGTAAGTGTAATAAACCCTTTTCCTCCCCAAATTGCTTTGGTCATTGTCTTAGTTAGGGTTGACAGCTGTGAACAGATACCATGACCAAGATAACTCTTATAAGGACAACATTTAATTGGGGCAGGCTTACTGGTTCAGAGGTTTGGTCCATTATCATTAAGGCAGGAACATGGCAGCATCCAGGCAGGCATGGTACAGGAGTAACTAAGAGTTCTACATCTTCATCTGAAGACTACAAGCAGAATACTGGCTTCTAGGCAGCAAGGATGAGTGTTTTAAAGCCCATACCACACCACACCTACTTCAACAGGGCCACACCTACTCTAACAGGGCCACACCTTCTAATAGTGCCATCACAGTCAAGGGTGTTTCATCACAGCAATACTGACTCTAACTGGGACACCCACTGTGAATTCATAAGCTAACAGTGACAGGCCTAGTCATGTGTCTGTGACCCAAGCTTAGCTTCTCACAATCTTTCCCAGAGGCTTTCCAAGTAGGACTGTCATAAATTTAGGATCATGTGAGTCTAGAACTCCAGGATGAGAAATAAGGAGAGAAGAGAGGTTGGTGGAGGGGGAAGGAGAGAGAACAAAAGGGAGCAGAAGGGAGAGAGAGAAAAAAGGAGAGAATAAATACAAATATAAGAGACACACACATTTCTAATGCTATCTGAGTCCCTGATCCACCCAATCTCTGTCCCTACCATGGACTGGACAGTTAATTTCTTATTTTTTACCTGAGACAGGTCTGAGTTAATTGAAACCAAAAGAAACCTTGACTACTATGGTTCTTCTTCTCTCTCTCTCATTCCTGGTATCCTGTGATAAGAGCTTTGATAACAATTAGCATAGCCTCTGGGCATGTCAAGTGAGAAGTGCTAAATCTACCTGCCAACTTTGAATACCTGGAAAGAATCCCAACCACAAGCTTGTGACATAAGGTTGCATCTTCCCCCATAGAATGCCTCTGGGTTGAGCTTCACTGTGAAGGTGACATTTATCAAATTGGGGCCACAGTCAGGTGGCAATAGCAATTGTTCAGTTCAGCACTAGAGAATGTCTGCAGAGGGAGTTAGAAATGTATGTGGGAATGAAATGTTAGTGCCATTAATTACCGCATGCTAAGGAGTCAGGGCTGTAACTATTGCACAATGCAAACCAAATTCAAGGCTTTGAAAAAGACCAGAAGATTAAATCGATCTCAGAAATTTGGTAGATGGTAAATCTGAGAGAGGACAGAGGCAAGACGACCATTTGGTGATTCTCTGCCTAGATCTGTAAACA
This sequence comes from Apodemus sylvaticus, assembly GCF_947179515.1. Classification (NCBI taxonomy): domain Eukaryota; kingdom Metazoa; phylum Chordata; class Mammalia; order Rodentia; family Muridae; genus Apodemus; species Apodemus sylvaticus. Next base: position 50,750,741 of record NC_067476.1, on the reverse strand, counting down.
GAATTGAATTGGACTGCATCATCCATGTAGAACAAGAGAAGCCCAAGGATAGAATCATGGTTCATACATCCAAGAAGTAGATGGGAAGATATACCAATATGCACATCCCCACTATGGAGACTTGGCTAGAGAATTCAGGAATGACCACAACCACAGAGGAAGGATCTTGAGAAAAGAAATTAGTTCTTAGCCTAGTGTAGTATCAAAATACCTAAAACTTCAGGAGAGATGAGGCAGGAGGACTGCAAATTCCAGGTCAGTCTGGGCTGCATAGCCACGTTTAAGGCTAGCCTAGACAACTTTGCATCTGTCTGAAACAAAAATGGTCAGTAGTAGGTCATTTGCTTAGCATATGCAAGATCCTGTGTTCAGTCTTCATTATGAGAGAGGAAGAGAGACAGAGTGAGATAGAAATTGTTTCTTAGTTATAATGTGTATCCTATATCAGTTTAAAAGCATCATGTCATTGGGTACGGACTAGACTGGATCCCAGCACCACCAAACAAAGAAATCAGCTCCTTTGCATGGTTAGGTATGGTGGTTTATGCCAACAATCATAGTAAGCTGAAGCAGGACTATCTTGGCCATGAGTGCCAGGCCACCCTGTGCTAAATACTAACACTAAAGAAGGAGGAGGAGGAGAGAGATGGGGAGGGGGAGGAGGGGAGGGAGATGGGGAGGAAGGGGAGGAAGAGGAAGAGAAGAAAGAAAGACAAAATAAAAAAATGGAGGTCTAGAGGTCTTCTCTATGAGCTCATCATAGTTTCATTCACTTATTCTTTGTCTTCTTGCTGAATGGAGTTCTGTGAGAGAAGGGACTTCGTGTATTTGCCTATTTCTAGGGCCTAGTGTACCCCATACTACATGATCTGATGCTCAGTAAGCATTGTTGAAAGAGTAGAACTGGAAAGAAACAAGAGAACACAACATATGAACTAGAGTTCAGCTGTTCAACATGGCAGCCACTAGCCATGGGGAGGACTTGAGTCTGTGAACTGTGGTTAACTCAAACTGACAGTAAACATCCCATTTAGAAGACTAGATTTAGAAGACTTAGTGCCCAAAACTGATGTAAGATTATCTCACATACACACACCCCTAGGCATATGCCACTAACCAGCAGCCAATGGGGTCACTATGTGGGCTGCAAAATCCAAACAGGCTTTTATCAAATGAGTTGCTAACATTGAAGATTCAGATTTCCAAATAGTCTTATTTAGGTTTCTCTTCTAATAATGAAAGACGTGATATTTTTCTTCATTGTATTTATGGAACTATGTTACTCTTTATTCTTTTTTCTATTCTTTATTCTATTTGTTTTTATAAGCAACCTTATGCTCTGACTGGCAGAGAACAGGATGAATTGGCAGATGGGTGTATGTTCTGCCCTGGAACTGTGGTGAAGGGTGGTGGAGCATAGCACAACCCAGGCACATTTTACTGTACAGCCTCAAATGCACATAAAAATGACTACTTATTAGTCTGCTGCTATGTACTCTAATGCTAAGTGCAGGCCCAAGACCTGGTTGCCCCAGAGATAAGAAAGTCTGCATGTAGATCCAAGTGACACCGGTTGGCCTTGTCCCAAAGTTATTTCTGATTGGTGAATGCAGATGCCTACAGACTATAGCTGGGCAGAAGAGACATAGGTGGTACTTGATGTTCCCAGCCTGGGGGTTGGGGAAGACCATGAAGAGAGGGAGCAGAAGGGAGGAAGGAAGAGGAAGACAATATGGGTCAAGAGTCAAAACACATGGCCCTGGGGGCTGGCCAACTGGAGTTAAGGGCAGCTCAGGTAAAAACACAGTAAATAATAACTTGGGGTAATTGATAAAAAATAAATTTTAATAATGTAGAGGGAGATATCTGCCCAGCTCTAGTGCTGATTAAGGCTTATTATAAATATAAAAGCCATGTATGTGTTTTGTCTGAAAACTAAACGGGTAAATGCAGGATAAAAACCACAGGTTAAAATTATAATTTTGTACAACATATTGGTGTCCAACATGAGGCAAAAACTCACTTTGAAAAAAATTTAATTTCAGATTCCCAAATAAAAAAACACATGTTGTCCCTTTAAGACTAAGGGGACTTGGTTTCTTAATAAAGTTGTTTTTCCCCAAACCATGTGGGGTTCGGAACTAGGGCTAAAATACATGCAGATTTGATATACATTTTTCTGGGATTTATGCCCCAGACAGACACAGTGCACCCTCAAACCAAACCAACACATCAAGTGACAGGCTCAAATTCCAGCCTGGGGTCTTCCCAAATGCTGCTCTACGCTGCCTTGGAGATGCAACTTAATTGCACAGCTGCTAAAAGACCTTGCTATGCAGTGGTGCTAGCAAACAAAACCCTGCTGCCCAGAAAACAAAAAGCAAGGCTGCATGCTTCCCACACTCAAAAAAAAAAAAAAAAGAGAAAAAGAAAAAGAAAAACTAAATAAATAAGTTAATTAATTAATTAATTAATTAATTAAAATGATACTCTACCTTAAGCAACTGGCTTCCTTCAACGTGGCCTCCAGGGGAATACCGGGACTTCTTGTCCTAGCATAAAACACATATATGGTGGCTTGAAAATATGCTTATACAGTAAACAAGGGAACGTAAATAAAGTTAAGCAAAAGAAGGATATTAAATTAATTTATATAAAGAGAAAGCAGGTATAAGTATATTTATCCACGGAGGTATTAATCTCCCAAGGGAGTAAAATAAAAATTAAAATGTTTTCAAGTATACATAGATAAATAAATAAATCCAGGCCTTTGATCTCAATACTTGGAAGACAGAGGCAAGGACAGATAGGTTTCTTATGAGTCTGAGGTCAAACAGTGGAGGCGCATGCCTTTAATCTCAACACTTGGGGAGACAGAGACAGGCAGATCTCTGAGTTCAAGGCCTGCCTGATCTACAGAGTGAATTCTAGGAAAAAAAAAACCTGTCACCAAAAACCATGCAAAACCATTTTATAGTCATTATATTATATTAATAAAATCTTTATATTTTAATATAAAATTAAGGTTATATTTTGTTACATTAATACCAAATTTTATATATTAATACAGGTTTAAGATTTTTGTTGATAAAAATCTTTGTATATTAATACAAAATTTAAGATTAATTTTGTTACTCTTAGATAGACATTATGCTTATAATACAAGGCTTAATCCCAATCCTTTTAATAACTACTATTATGAATTGTTTAAAATAATTAAATAATACAAATTAACAGTCACTCAATCAACCTCATAATGATATTAGATACTACCCTAAATTATCACAAAAATATACATCCTGGGATATACATAATAAATAGCTAAAAACAAACTGTCTTTACTTGTTCAAATAGGCTATAAATAGATAAATGGTCTTCAAAAATGTCAAAGATCCACAAAATATGACATTTGAAATTATTTCATTATTAAAAAGTCTTTTGACTATGAGACAAATTTGCTAACAGTAACCCCACTTCACTTCAAAAAAGATAAACATCAATAAGCTACATAAAAAGTCACTAATCAATTACTAAACTCTGCCAAGAAAGGGTAAGCTAGTCCTTCATAATTCTTGCTTCACTTAAAGTCTGTCAAATGGTCAAATGTTCTGGGCCAAAAGGCTAAAGACAGATGCTCCAACATTATAGAAAAATATTGGAGACTGTCTAAGCAATAAGATATCTCTGTCATTCCTATAATTTTTACACTTTATCTTAGCCAAAAGGTCGAGAAGCGATACCTATAATTTTTAAAAAACCGTATCTCCGCACTTCCTGCATACTCAAATAATATTTATTCCTTCTCAAATCTCTGATGGGATTAAAGACTAAATAACTATAACCTCACAACTAAACTTAAGTTGTTTAAAATTAAGAAAAAATGTTCTAGGTCTAAATTAATTTTTAAAATGATAATACAGGTTAAAATAATAATTAATATATAAAATTCTAACTCACCAAAATAAGATAAATGGTAAAAATTACTTCATCTAAATTGCCAAATATAATGGAGTGGATGTTATAAACATATATCAGACCTTATAATTTTCATAATTATTTAATTATATTCAATTCATATTTTTAAAAAAAGCCTTTTTCCTTAGGCAAAAAATTGAGGTGTGGTCTGTTGTTATGTATTGTAATGCTAAGTGTGGGTCTCCAAGACCTGGTTGCCCCAGAGACAAGAAACTCTGTAAATAAACCCGTGACACTATTTGACCTTGCTTCCAAGTTATTTCTGATTGGTGAATACAGATGTCTACAGCCTATAGCTGGGCAGAAGAGACATAGGTGGTACTTGGTGTTCCCAGCCTGGGGGTTGGGGAGACCATGAGGAGAGAGAGGAGGGAGGAGGAGGGAGATACCATGGGCCTAAGGGTCAAAATAAACATGGTCCTGAGGGCTGGCCAATTAGAATTAAGAGCAGCCCGAATAAAAACACAGAAAATATAACGGGGTTATTGATAAGAATAAATTTTGATCATAGAGAATAGATATCTGCCCAGCTCTAGTGCTAATTAAGGTTTATTATAAAGGCTGGGTATGTGCTTTGTCTAAAAAGAAAATGGTTAAAGGCAGGATAAAAGCCCCAGATTAAAATTAAGAATTTCTACAGCACATCACTTATACCCAGAAGTACTGGGTCTTTCCCAGTACTTAAATATAAACCGTGTCTTTCCTCCTTGACAGGACAGAAGCTTGCTTGAGGCAGCCTGCGTTCAAATTTCAATAGCTCTTGTAATTGTGAGTCAATTACCCTGTGATTCCTGTACAGATGAGCATATATAACAACAGAACTTAACTAGGAATAGAAGTAAACACCTTGGTTCTAATTGAACTTGGGACTGCTTGGACACCGAAGCAGAGAGCACAGCTAAGGTACACAGCTTGACTGCAGGGCAGGGGTGAGAGACTGGAATGTGGAGAGGGTGCAGTGATCCCCAGAGTTGGGATTTAGCTCTGGAAACTCAACAGAGATCATTTCTGCTGAGGTAGTTTGTTTTCTGGAGATCAAAACAAACCCCCAAATCCTAGTAACATTCAAATATTTGGATTTGGGAGCCAGTGGCTTTGGTTTTTAGGAGAATGAAACAAAGAATTTAATTTTTTTTTTCCCCAGATCTCCTTTTAAAAAGCAACGTTCTTCGGATAAGAACAAACTGCTTTGGCAAGTATGTCACCTTGCCAAAAGGTGCTGATGCCACCGTGCTACTTATCATTTAAATGCTATTGGGGTGTGGTGCAGGAGTTCAAGGAGTCAAAAGTCATAATCTTTATTTTTGGATATTCCAAGTCATCCAGATTGGATTTAAGGGCAGTTCGTAATGCGAACCTTTCTCCTGGGAGATCCAGGAGGGCCAAAGTTCACAGTGCCGAACAAGTATAGGCAGAGAGCAAGCCTGGGGATGCACATCCCGGTAAGCCAATAAGTTGTTTGCAAAAGTTAAAGAACAACGGGCGGAGCTGGAAGCCCTAAGATGGACGTGACGGTTTTCACTTTGGCGGTAGGGTGAGATACCCCCCCTACACAGGCAGACTTTCCCTCCTCGCAGTCGAGCATCCTACCTTCTCGGGCGGTGCTTCGACAGCCGTGGGGTTCCAGAGGCCCAACCTGGAGTGGTAGATAAATGTTCAGGATTAGGTGCTGTCGGAGGTGCGGGGTGGGACCCGCCACTCCCGGGGGTGCGAGGAAAATACTCACAGTCAGCACGGCGCTGCTTACCCTCTGGCCGCCCTGCTAAGGAGTTTCCACGAAGCGCAGACCAGGAAGGCCAGCTCCGCTCCGCACTTGCGGTGGGTTCCGAGCCGCGAGCCTGGGACGCCGCGTCGCCATGGAGACAGGACGGGCTGCCGCAGGTGCCCCGGGAACCACGGGAGCTGCTCAGCGACTGGACCGCCCGGCGCAGCGGCGGGGCGAGCGGGGCGGAGCGCGGCGGGCCCGGGGCGGGGCGTAGAGCGCGGGGCGGGGGCGGGGCGGGAGCGGTTCCAGCGGCTGGAACCACGCGAAGGGCGGAGCGGGCGGCGCGGGTGGCCCAGCGTCCCGAGGAACTGGGGGTCACGCTGCGGGGCAGGTTGGGGCCGCACACCCTGGGGCAGGCTTGACCACGTACCCTGCTTACTTTGAGAAAGGCCGGAGACAGGGAGACTGGAAGGTCGGTGTCCATACCTGATCCTGACTCTAGGTGGCGGAGGGAAAGGGGCGAGGTGGCCTCATTGGGGGTTACAACTTGTGGAAGAAAAGATGCCTTGAGTTGGGAGGGCTGGGTGCCTCTGGATATGAATGAACAAAAATCCCCTGCACCTGAGATCGCCCGAGAAGATTATGGGTTTCCTGGGGATCTCGACATCAGTTCTCCCAGGGATCCGGTTCAGGTGTTTAGAACCAGACTCGCCTTTCCCACCCAGCCCGGGCCAAGTCTGGGTTTCCTATTGCGCCCGGGCTGCTACTGAAGCACCTCAGCCAGTTGGAGGTCTTATGCTTCACTGCTTCGGTCACAAAAGAGGGTGGGAGGACACCCTGTTAGAAAATTTCAATGGTCTCTCAAGCTTATCTTCAAGGGGGAAAATGGGTAACCTCTCTCCTTGGACACGGAGAACTTGTTGCTAGGCAACGAGATTTGAAGGGGGACACGTTTGTTGGAATCAAACCTGCATTCGAATTTCACCTAGTGGCCAGAATATAAGAGATATAATCACTATCTTAAGGCCCTCTGGGGACATGCGGTTTATCTGATGGCGAAAATATGTACGTTTTGATGTATAGAAACTGATTCAGTTATGACATTATTATAAAAATAGAACCAGCCGAATCATTCTGAACCAAGAGTACAGGCAGTTTCTGTTGCTTTTAAATTCTCGGATTCATCCGTCCAGGCACTCTCTAAAGCTTTTTGAGTCATGGATGAGGGGAAGGAAGGCATCACGCGGGGGGGGGGGGGCAGGGGGAGGCAGGGGGCGGGAAAAGCTAGAATGAAAGTTTAAGGAACTCAATGAAATTACTGACAACTGCAACATGTCTGATGAGGGCCCAACAAGGCCCAGCGTCTGCTGTTGCAGGGACGGGAACACTCTGTCTCAGGTGTCTTGAGTTTTACCCAAGATCTTTCTTCGTAAAGGCAAAGGAAAAGTCTATTTCTTGATTATGTTTTAAAACCTGTTTTATTAAATTTACTTGGTATGGCTCAAGTAATGGCGCCTTTGTTGCACACATTGTCCCTCTGTAAGGAAGTGTAAGAGTATCAAGCTGACCTGATTAGACCATCTCTTTCTTCCCCCTACATCGCAAGGATGAGCCCAAACCAGTTTACACACTGCAGGGTTTTCAAGGTGTGTCTGTGGTTCCTATTTCTCACAACTCGGAGAGAGAAACTCTTTACAGATTAAATGACATCTGACAGGTGACTCAGGTAATAGCATCCATTCTGCTGTATTATGGGTCTAAATAAAATAGCCAACTTTCAGGGTAACAGTAAGAATAAAGGTCACTCCAGTAGAGTACCTGGCCCAATGCCTATTCAACTCCATAATGAACGGTGTATTTCACTTTGATGAAAAAGCATTAAATTCATCTTCATTTGCATAGCATTAGAAACGACTCACCCATCTCTATAACCTATATGCAGAAGTTGGTTTTTGACACAATCCTCATATATAAGGTAAAGTTTAGCTCGAGCCTGTGCATTTAGATACTGAATAAGTTTATCTAAAGGATCTCCCTAGTGAGGAGTTGTTTTAAAGAAGTGAGAAGGAAATGCTCGTGCAGACACCACACCCCCCCCCATAGCATTCCATGGTGCTTCGGTGTTTGGTGGTCCTAGGGATTGATTGGATCCTGGACTTTGATTACTTTAGGCAAGTAGTCTACCAAGCAACAATCTGAGCCCCATCTCCATGATTTTTAATGGTAATTTTTTATTTTTATCACAGATCTGAATGTTAGCAGAGCGTGATACAAAAAACGTGTTTAACATTTAGTGTTGTCTGAGTATAAAACTAACACAGGGATTGGGCTGTAGGTTAGTGGTGAAGTGCTTGCCTGGTGGTGAACTGCAGTTCTGGGCTTAATGCTGAGCACTGAAAACAAAACAAGCTCTCTCACCAAAAAAAACAAGACAAAACACCAAAACAACAACAAAAACAGGGTTACCGATATACTCTCACGATGGACAAATTACAACATACCGAAAAACACAACCATCAAAATATGAATTACCCAGGATTCTCCTTCCTAGTAGTGACCTTCTAGCCCTCTTTTGTGCACATGTTAACTTTTACTTTGGGGCACATGTTCACTTACTGACATTTGTATTTGATGGTCTCTGTTGCTGGTGCTCTTGTTTTTGTTGTTTAATATTTTTTTCTTGAATGTTTCCCAATGTCTTTAGTCTTCAAAGCATCTCAATGGCAAATATATGATATGTATCATAACTTTCTTAATTTGCTGAGACAGTTCCTGATTTGGAGATTTCTAACTTTTCTCCTGCTGATTCATTGTTTCTGAACATCTTTGTTGGGAGCTGCGGATGAGGCTGCATTCAGGGCCTGAGATGCAAGAGCTGAACAGTAATTGTAAGAAGTAAGTTCTGGGCTGTGTTTGTGCACTCCTATCTCTGTGAGTTCAAGGCCAGCCTGGTCTACAGAGTGAGTTCCAGGACAGCCAGGGCTACACAGAGAAACCCTGCCTGGAAACACAACCCTGTCTTGGGAGAGAAAAAAAAGAAAGAAAGGTTTTGACAACCATCTTTGTAAATAAATCTTTGATGACATCTTTCATTCTCAGACCAGATTCCTAGGTCTATGAAAACATAACTTCAAAAAGGCATTCTTTGAGCTTCAAAGGCAGTCTTAAACTAAAATTCCGAACTGTAAAATATTAACTTTTTGGAAGAGTACCAACAACGGACTTAATATTTATTTTGTGCAAAGTGTGAACCAGCAGAAGATGCTTTCTTGCCAGTTGCTGGGAAACACCAAGGGGGTTTGAAGTGTATTGACTTTGGCTTTTCGCTCTAATTCTTTCCAGGATTTGCTGGTTTGCTCAATAGTTGTGAGATTGTTTGAAGTCTATGCAAATTACCCCACTTCCTGGTCTCACAGCTAGAGTGCTAAGGATGCTGTTTAATTTCCAGCTTCTCCCCTGTAAACCCGTCCCCTGAGCTTTGCTTTCCTTTACCTTCTCCCGTGAGACACTTTGTATCTTTACCCTAACCTAAGGCATACTTCTCAGCAAAATTATCATCACTCCTGTATGGCGCTTCACTTAACACATCCCGTAGTTAGATTTAGTTAAGAGACGTAAAATGATCATTGCAATTAGTTTCATTTTAGAGAGTTTTTACTGACGACAATAACCACCTTTGACAACACACTTGTATATAATATACCTGTGATTCAGGCGATGCTGTGCTCTGACAAAAAATTAAGTCAAACCACGATGCTGTGCTCTCTCTGACAATTAAAAATTAAGTCAAACCACATGCAGCTGTCATTTGTGGATAAGAATTGGTTAAATAGTGGCAATTGAATCAAATTGAATTGTTCTACCTATACAGGTACTTTGCAAATTAGTTTATATTTTGACGTTTCTTCAAATGTTGAACTTCTGCTTCTCCTACTAAGGATATCCTTTGTTACCGCACAGCCTCATTCGCCTTGGCTTTCACATATGGTTGAGTCTAGTCAGGAGGTTACCCATGTTTATTATTTATTATTTAGGAGTCAGTAGAGGGAGCCTGGAGCCAAAAGATTATTATTGCAGACATATACATTGTGATCGGCTTCTGGTTCTTGATGCGTTTATGTAAAACAGCAATGATTTTAAAATCTGTTTGCTTCTATAATCTCTTCTTAAAAGACCAGAAAGCGACCTTAGCCTTCTCTCAACCTTCTCAGTGAGACCATCCAGAATTCCATTGTTCCGGACCCCCTTCAGTGATCCCAGAGCTGACACTCCACAGGGGTGACACTCCACAGGGGTCCATTGCGTGCAACACTATCTCCCTTTTCAGAGCACAGTGTAGGTTTCCTTTCCATTTCTGTGGGCATACTGTCAAGACTCTTAGCTTCGTCGGAACTTTAAAATAAGTCACCACTTCCAATTTAGTGTCTTTGTGCTTGTGTCTCAACTACACTAAGCTGCGGTGTAGTTGGTTGTTCCCCCAGATACTCGGGGAAGCTCTGTCATCCTACAGGAAGCTCACAGAATTCTAGGAAGACACCTAATACATTACCACACCTTTCACAGACTAGGGATTTTCTTTAATGTTAAAGATGCCTCCTGACCATACCACAGCTTGACGGACAGCACTGGATAGCACTTACTTTATGTACATTTGTTGACAGCACTGGATAGCACTTACTTTACGTACATTTGTTGCTTGCTTAAGACTCTCCTCAGACCAAGGCCACGCCCGGCTGCTTCTCACGTGACATGTCTGTATGTTCTGTATGTCTCACTCGAAGAAGAAAGAGTCCCTTGTGCTACTTCATAGCTCTATTTTTAAAAGTTACATTTCTTTATTTACTGTGTGTGTGCCTCCATGTGTGGCAGTGAGTGTGCTGTGGTGCTATGTGGCGATTACACTGTAATCGGTTTTTTGCTTCCATCCTGCATTTTCCAGGGCTTGAACTCAGGTCATTAAGCCTGGCAGCAAACATCTTGAGTAGTCTTTTTGGCTACTTAGTTTGTATTTGTTTACTAGTGCCCTAGGCTGGGCAGTAATGAAACATTTGCCAGTATCCACAGTGGGCATGTTCTTTTCTCACTGTGTAGAGGGGACCATCTCCTATCACAGATGATCGGAGTGGCCCTAGGGTTGTGTAAATGCCTCCTGGGATAGCCGAAACACACTTCCTTCTCAGGATTCATCAAGACAACATGAGCATGCGCACTTCCTGTTTCTAAGTATACTTCCCTTAAAGTGACACCAGGCTGCCGTGAGACGTTCTCAGTCCTTTTGCACGGTAGAATGGGAGGACAGGAGACATGATATTTTTTTTTTGTTGAAAGGTCTAGTTTCTTCCATCTTTAATTTTTTTGTTAAGAACAACATTTTTCTTGGAGAGTCCAGGAGAACAAAGAAAAGATTAATAGATATCAGTGAGAGTGCTAATGGGCAAGATAGTGAATATTGATGATAAAAGGGGTTTTTGTGGTGTTTTTAGCTGTTCTCAGGACTCATCTTAAAGCTCTGTCTGTAGCCTGAATGAAACAAATACTGGACAGAAAGCCAGTGTAAATTAGTAAAATTTCTTTTACATTTATTTTATTTTGTGTATAAATGCTTTGCCTTCTTGTGTATCTGTGCAATATGTGTGTGCCTGGTGCCCATAGATGTCAGAAGAGGGTTCTAGATCCCCTAAAAGTGGAATTGAGTGGTTCTATCATGTGGGTTCTGGGAATCAAACCCAGGTCGTCTTGTCTGGAAGAGCAGCTAGTGCTCTTAACTGTGAGCGGTCTCTCCAGCCCATGACGCTGACTCTTTAATGGACTTGGAATTTCCAGGATTGCTTGTTTTTAATAAGTTACTGAAAAAGCTTCTGTGTGATTCTTTCAGGCTAGACATATGTTATTAGCTAATGTAATTGGTAACTTTTTTATTAATATAATGAAATTTATTAATATAATTTCAGCAAATCAATCCTCATTTTAGAGAATGTTAAATATTGTCCACCTCCTATTAAAATGTGGCTTCTAGCTTCAAATTAATGGTTTTAACTGGCTATTAATTTCATTTTCCCTTCCTAGCATTGTGTATCAAAATACTGAGTCAAGCAGTAGTTGAGTGTGAAAGGGCAGTATAGCTCTGCCGATACTGGCAGAGCATAAGAAGGCAGCCTTCTTAGGACTCAGCCTTATAGCAGAAATTAGCATGTCATTTTTAACATTTTTGGTTGTTTTGAGAGAAGGTCTTTCTCCATAGTTCTTGCTGTTCTAGAACTGATTGTGTAGAGCAAGCTTCTCAAACTCACAGAAATCAACCTGCCTCTGCCTCCTGAGTGCTGGGATTTAAAGAAAGGAATCATCCAGTGAGCTAGTGGGTTTCCAAGGAGATCAGGACCTGTCCACAGAGGCTCCAGAGGTTATCAGTCACTAGGGCTTCTAAGGAATTGCAGTCAGAAACTCTGGAAACTCACTCCAGTTAGAGATGTGTAAACTGATCTCAGAAAATGTTGGTTTTGTTTTGTTTTGTTTTATTAACATGGTGGTTTTGCCTCAGTGGAGCTCAGAAACAGAATCGCCAGGAATCAAAACGAGTACAGTTCTCCTGCAGATGTCTTATCTCTGGTAACTGAATACTAAGCTCATTGCTATTCACAGGGCATTTTCCCATCACAAATTTAGACTGTGCGGATAGCAACACTAAAATGGAGCGTTGAGATCACATTTAAAGGATGTTCAGTGGAGCACACAAGTCTTCCCAGGAATGCTGATTTAAATGGCTAGAAAGGGGAGGAATCTACACGATGCTATATTCTGCTGAGAAAAAGAAAGCAATGTTACAAAGGAGGAGTGCAGGAATTCTGCTTTTAAAGTCAGGGAGATTGTCTGCCTCACATAAAGAAGCTGACAAGTATCACGTCCAGCTGGCGAGGTGAAAATATGAATAATGATGAACTATTTGTTTTAAAGCTAGGACTATGGTCTGGGTGTTGTTTTTAAGTGTTATTTTTAGTTCCTCATATTTAAGGCAGAGAAATGATTTAACTAAACACAGAAAACACAAGTGTGACGTTATCTAAGGTAAAGGGGCTGAATCGTTTCAACCATAGTCCTTAACCACTTTGAGATTGTTGATTCTTTTAGAATTCCTTTATTATTACCCTCTTTAAAAACGATCACATTAGGGGCCAAATAGATGGATGGCTCAGCCCTTAAGAGCACTGGATGCTCTTCCAGAGGTGGCGAGTTCAATTCCTAGCAACCACATAGTGGCTCACAACCATCTATAATGGGATCTGAGTCCCTCTAATTGTGTGGTGTGTGTGTGTGTGTGTGTGGGTGGGTGTGTGTGATCTTTTTAAAAATTTCACATTAATTTTTATCATATATCCTAGTAATTCTGAATTGCTATAGGCAGAAATGTCCCCACAGTTCTGGAGGGCTAGTCGGTGGCACCTTTTGGAGGGCAGTCCAGATACAAGGAGGTCTGGGCCAAACACTTTTCTGTTGCCTCATGGCTTTCGTGTCCTGATGGGGGGGGTGGGGTGGAGGTCACTTACCCTGTTGCTGCTGTGGCCCCTCCCACTACATTGCTTCACTGACTTCAGAACTCAGCTTTGCCAGCCTTCCAAGTGCGCTGAGGATCAACAGCTCTCCAGGAATCCACCAGATCTGTCAGTACTCGACTGAGCTGCCTGGGGCATCCAGCCTTGGGGACTGAGGAGCCACTGGGCTCCCCGCTAACCCATAGTGCAGACAGCTGTGTCCAGCTCAAATGGTGTAAGCCAGTTTAACATGCCTGTTTGATACTCGTATTCTTCCTGTAAGTCCTGTTCCTCTGGGGAGACTGGCTGCAGGCTCTCATCTGAGGGAACTAATCTCATTTATGAAAATTCCATCCTCACAATCTTATCATGTCCCACTTGCTGCTCCCATAGTGGGCACCACAATTCCAACACATGACACAAACATTTTGTTCATAAAAACATACACGGATTCCATGTATGTGAATCTCCAGACTAAATATGACATAAATTCCAAGCAGTTAAAAATTAAACTTCATCTATGTTTTAAAATGAAAAGTAGAGTAGTATTGTTGAAAGGATTCAAAAATTATACTGTTAAATAGTACTGTATCAATATATTATTTTAAAAATAATTATTTTATAAGATAATTGGTTGCTATCAGAATGCAATTCTTATTGAGTACATACTATATTATCACTTTTAAAGGTTTGATTTAATTTATATTCTCTAATCCTGGCAACATCCCTCCCTATAAATTGGGTACTATTATTATACCCATTTTGAAAATAAGGAAACTGGGTTCCTAGTAGGTAAGATGTCACATAGTGAGGTACAATAGAGGCATAATGCAAAATGAGGAACACAAACACACACACACACACACACACACACACACACACACACACACTGAAAGGCCAATGCATCAATGAAGGGAACTTAAGAAGAGAGAAGGGGGTTAAGGGAGTGTGGCACAGTGGTGTGGGGGAAGAGGGTGCTAAGGTGGGCCCCTATCCAAGCACCTCTTCCCCCTGAGGGACCACACACACACAGGCATGGTATAGAGTTTATTCAGGGTAAAGGTTGGGAGATAGTGGTAGAGAAAGGCAGAGAGGAGTTAATGGTAGAAAGAGAGAGTAGAGAGTAGAGAGTAGTGGAGGTCGGCCATGACCACGTGGAGAGGGGGGGAAGGGGAGAAGAGCCCAAGGGGCAGAGAGGTAAGAGTGGGATAAGAAAGGGGGGGAGAGAGGAAGGGCAAGTAGCCCCTTTTATAGTGGGCCAGGTCTATGGGATGGGGCATACCTGGCTACTATTGCCAGGTAAGTGTGGGGTGGAGCTTAGAATACCAACACACACACACACACACTCCTAACTGGAACCATATGAGATAAGAATTGATCCTACTTTGTTTTCAGAAGACCTGTGCAATTTATAAAGAACATATATTCTGCTGGTTGGGACTTCCAAGCAGGGAGTTGGCATCTGTCAAGGAAAACTCTTGCTGAAGGGCAAGAACACAGGAGAGAGACAGGGCAACAAGGCGAAACACACTTTATAATAAACCTTCTTTGACAAGAACAAGCTTGCTTCTGTTATGACATTAATCCTTGGTAGACAAGATTTCTCATTACCTAGTAACCTTTCTCTCTCTGTCTAAGGCAGGGTTCTATTAAGTCAGTCAGACTCACTATGTAGCTCAGGCTAGCTTCAGACTCCCTTGTAGCTTCAGACTCACAATTCTCTTGTCTCAGCTTTTCAAGTGCTGGGATTAGAGCATGCAACACCAAACCCTGCTTGCTTGGTGACATCTAAATTACCTGGTGACTTGTTGAAAGTCCCATTTCGTACACCGTGGCTCTGGGGACTGAGTCGTTGACCTTGAAGTTTAGGGGTAACATTGACACCCAACTGTAGTACAACCCTGTGTAGCACGCCTAGCTTCTAGGACAGGTCTCCACACACTATGGGAAGTTAGAAAGCAAAGGGGTTTTTGTGTGTATGGATGTCCTAATGTTGACAGGCGTTCTTGATGGGGGTAAGGATGATATCGCTGTCTTTATGGCTCCTGTGTTTATTTGAATTTTATGATAATCATGTTGGCAGACAATCACCACTGCCAGTGTTAACAGACAGTCATCCCCTGTATGTCTTCTGTACTTTCAGGAATATCCATGGAATGGGTTTTCACTAAAGACTTGTGAGTAGAAATGACATATCTCCCTCATTTAGAAGCAGTTATACATGACACAAGACACAAGGATGCCTTTGGGGGGGGGTGCTGGCTACTAGTGAGACCCTAAGATATTCAGGAATATGAATGACACAGCTTGCCTGTGAGATCTTGTTGGACACACAAGTGTTGAATACCAGGTAGTCCTTTTGTATTTTCAGTTCCCTGAAATTATCCTGTTTGTTTCTTCTTTCCTGTCTTTCCAGTTTCTGCAAGGGTTGGGCTTGTGTCTGTCTCTCCTTCACTGCTGTTTTCCTCAGGCCTAACACAGAGAGGACTCACGGGAAGAGCCCTGATATGTAGCCTGAATGAAGAACTGAATACAGTCTCTCCAGCACTGAACTGGCTGGGTTGGTGTGTCAACTTGACACAAGTTAAAGTCATCAGAAAGGAAGGAGACTCAGTTGAGGAAAAATTTCCCTGAGATCCAGCTCTAGGTCATTTTCTCAATTAGTGATCAATGGGGGAGGGCCCAGCCTATGGTGGACAGAGCCATCCTTAAGCTGGTGGGCCTGGGTTCTATAAGAAAGCCGCTGAGCAAACCACAGGCAGCAAGCCAGCCAGCAGTGTTCCTCCATGGCTGGGGTTCCCGACCTGATGTCCTCCAAAGATAAACTATGATCTGGAAGTGTGAACTGAATAAACCCTTTCTGCCCCAACTTGCTTTTTGGTCATGGTGTTTCATTTGCAGCAATAGAAACCCTAAGACAGGAACCTGCAGGAGCAGAGGCTGAAGCAATGCTGAGTTTTGTGCAACCTCACTGTGAAAGGACAAGCTTGGCGGGAGGGAGATGAGAACTCAAGTTAAGGCTGCAGCCAGCCTAGGATTGGAAGGAGGCAACAGGTACTATCAACCCGGCTTCCTGAAAGGGAGCAATTTACAGCCGCCCCCAGGAGACTCAGCAGGAGCCCTGCTAATAGCTGCCCTAGAAACGCAGTGGGATCCACCAGTTAGGGTGTTTAGTTACAGTAACAGACGCTGCCTCATAGCAAGGTTTAACAAGACAATCTAGCTCTCAGTTTTAAAAGTCTAGCTGAGGCTGGGGATGTTGTGGAGTGCTTGCCCATTGCGAATGAAACTTCCTAGAAAGAAGCTATGCCTGTAGCTGATGGACTGATTAGGACTTCTGTAACATGCAAGCATGGATTCACCATTTGATGTCCTATATAATTTATAATAGAACAATCTTGTGGACACGGATGGAAGGCAACCTGGTTGAAAAGCATCATGGGTTATATGAGCAATGAGAATGCAGAGCCGGAAGTTACTCCCGAGCACCTGCTTGCTGACCTATGCTGACTATGATAGTGCTTCTGTTTCCCTGATAAGCACTAGCTGCTTCATTATCTACAGTGAAGAGTTTCTGTTTGGTAGACACTGACATCACTTTAATCATAAATCTTGATAACTTCTTGATTTCACTAGTCAGAAAGATTTATGTCTAGAACATATATTTAATCAACTTTTCTGACTCCTGTTGAGAATGTATTGGATTTGGGTTGAGCCACAGACGTGGCCATTTGGTGTCTTAATTCTTACATTCTGACAGAGAAAGGCTCCTGACTGGACAGCACTGGGCAATGGCATGCTGATAGGAAAAAGCTTCTAGTATCTTCCCCCTCTTCGGCAGCACTGAATGTTTGATTTGGGGTCTCAGCACATCAGCTGTGACCTTTAACTTTTTAAATTTCATGTGTATGATTATTTGCCTCATGTATGTTTGTTTGGGTACCAGACATGCATGTGCATGTCTGGGGCCCACCAAGGTCAGAAGAGGGTGTCAGATCCCTTGGAACTGGAGTTACAGGCAATTGTGAGCCACTGTCTAGGTGGCAGAAACAGGATCCAGTTCCTCTGCAAGAGCAGCAAGTGCTATTAACCCCTGAGCTAGCTCTCCAGTCTCCCCCCATGTCCCTTACACACTGTGGATTTTAAAAAGGAGAAGATTTCATAATGGATGGTTCCCCCCCCCCCAACATCCCAGCTCTGAGCACATTCCAGGAATCTCCTCACCTAGTAGGCACCCCCTGTGTAGGTGTTAAAGTGTTTCTTCCAGCTTAGATCCCTGGGGAGATGGTTACAATAGAGCTAGCCCTGGCCTCATCCCTGAGTTTTATGAGCAGCTGTAGCATCATAACTCAAGATCTGCATTTTAGTAAGAATTGATTGACAATTTACCTTCATGTAAAAAGCCAACATCACTATTCCCAGGCCCTTGTCAGTGTCAGGTCAAACCTCTCATGACTTCTTGAGTGTTTCCTGGTCTCTGTCTCCAGTGACCTTGTTCCCTTTTCTTAGCTGCCGGGTTTCTATTAGGATGCTTGCTCTCAGGGCATCGCAGACTGTGTGGCTGCTTCCCTGGTCCAGTGTGCTGTTTTCTGTGCTGCATAATGCGAATGTCTGATTAATGCTTCTCAAGATCTCCAATCCCAATCTGTTAAATTAACCAACCAGAATTGGTGGTTATAGTTATCTAGTCATGGACAGTTCTCTTGATCTCTCTGGATTCTAGGGACAGTGTGTGTGTGTGTGTGTGTGTGTGTGTGTGTGTGTGTGTGTGTGTGTGAGTGATGACCTAGACAGCCTCATTGTCCCTTTTGTCATTTACTGGGGTTTTTCTTAAGAACCTTTAGTTGGGCTGGAGAGATGACTCAGCGGTCAGGAGCGTTGACTGCTCTTCCTAGAGGTCCTGAATTCACTTCCCAGCAACCACATGGTGTCTCACAACCATCTGCAATGGGATCTGATGCCCTCTTCTGGTGTGTCTGAAGACAGCAACAGTGTACTCACATACACAAAATAAATAAATAATTCTGGTTTTTTTTTTTTTTTTTAAAGAACCCCTAGTCAATGGTGATTGAGTAATTTATCCCTCGTGCTGCTTATGTCCAGCTCAGCTCCTACCATGTCAGGTTTGAAAACGGAAAACAGTGAGGTGATGAGAATTCTCCTGATTGTCTGCTCACAGTGCCCTTGGGTGTGAGGCAAGGGGAAGACTCCATTGTCTCCCCTTCTCTATTGATTGCTGTCCCTGGTGACCTTTCAGGTTCATATGCGTGATACCATTCTCCTCTTTAATTGCTGTCAGTGTAAGTCTTAAGATGTCTGTCTTGTCCTTGTGAAGAATCAGGTCACTGTGATCTGTTCAAATAAGTGACCTTCAAAGCCTGTGGGCATTAAAACCACGAGGAATCAGGATCTTCTTCTGCCTCCATCTTGGCTTCTTCTCGAATAATTTATCCTAAGGGCAGAGAGAGGGACCCATTCACTGGGAACAAACAACAAACAAAAAACTGGCCCTGGTAATTCCCTGGGACTTTTTGTTATTTCTAAGGTCAGAAATAAGCTCTTTCTCAAAGAACTTTTGCTCAGCTGTACATTGATGGAGAAAACAGACCTGAGATAGGTCTCAGGCAAAAAAGATTTCATGGAAAAGAGAAGCTAATGTGGACTGGGGAGAAAGGCAGATGGAGTGATGTGTCTGGGTTCGGCCAAGGATCTACACGATCACCGCAAGGTTTGTTTTTTTGTTTGTTTGTTTTTTTACTATAGACCCCTGGCCTCTGAGCTCCCTTGGGTGATTTCTAAAAGCTACTGAGCAAACTAGAGGCTCCCAGTGGTGCTGTTCTTTCTGCATGCCACTGTAATCCTGCAGCATGGGACAAGCATGTGGTTTCCACTCTTAGAGGTGGAGCTAATGTGTGCCCTGTGGGTCTTAGCTATTAATTATCCAATGACATTGAGTTAGATGAATTGGCTGAGGATTCCTTTAAAGAAAACAGATGTTGCTACAAAGTCATATTCCACACTATGAAGAAAGGCCACCAACATGTCAAATACGTGACTTTATACACATAAAACGAAAGAAGAACTAGAACAAGACGTGAAATGTGTGACTTATAACTTAAAATCTAACCTTGATTGGCATTAAATACTATAAAAAGGACCGTCTATGTAATTGTGTATTGTGCTCATAGGAATCACTTTCTGATTAAGATTTTTATTATGGTCTTCTCATTGGCAGCTAATCCAATTTGTCTTAGTTAAGGGGACATTTCAGCCAAGTGGGTTCTTCATTTTCCATTCCTAAAGTAACTTGTGAGAAATGTGTTAGGCTAGTTTCTGGTTACTTTCCACGGAGTTTCTATCTTACACTGATTGAAATAAGTGATTTCCAAGGCTCAAGCAAATTAGCATGCTTGCAGGATTTGCTGAGACACACTGGCTGCCAGTAAGTCTCGGGGATTGGATCTATGGATTTGCCTTTTCATTCTTTTCCTTAACTTTGAGACAAGATTTCATTAGCCCAGCCTATCCTCAAACTCACTATGTAGCAGAGATGACTTTCAACTTCTGATTCTCTTGACCCCATCCCCTCCAAGTGCTGAAATCACAGGCATGCTGCATGCAGCCCTGGGGAGGGGATAGAACCCAGAGCCTTGTATCTTGTATATGCTGGGCATGTGCCCTACCAAGCTATGCCCCTAGCCCCTGGATTTTCCTCTCTAGCATATGATCCCACTGATGTTTTTGCTAGGGCTTGGGAACCAATTAATTTTAAAGTATCATACTCTGGGTAATAGTTGAATTATATTTGAATCCTGAAGGTGTAGCTTGTGGAGTGTTCTTCCAAGCAGAGTCCCCATTTGTAGACTAAATCAGTCCATTGTTATTGCCTGAGGCCTTTTCCCTTTTGTTTTGGTTGAGGAATTTTGTTTTTATTTAGAGGCTGCTTTTAGCAGACCTTAGTCCTGTATTCTGGTCATCTGTGCATGCATTTTCTCTTTTGACACCAGAGTTCTTAAAGGATTTCTTTCACCTTTGAGCCTTCACTGTACCTTACACCCTAATTGCAGACATTATCTCATTGTTTGCTAAATTGCAGACAACATTAGATCATTACTTGCTAAATTGAATTTAGCTATGTTTGTATGTTTTGCGTTTGCTTTAGGCCTGATTTTCTAAATCTAAAAATTAAAGGCTACAAATACAGAATTAAATTAGGCATACAGCTCACATATTGTTATTTGAACACACCAACTTGCCTGACTCTGAGGGTTTGGGAAAGGATAGTTTCTTTAGACGAAGGCCAGAGCTTTCAAATCTAATTATAGCCACTTATGTTTTATTGAGACATTTATTGAGACAGATTTCTGTACCTCTTTATGGGTTACATTATGGTAATCTGATAACTATATACAGTGGGTAATAATCATACCAGAGCAATGAGACCTTAAACATTAATCATTTTTATGTGCTGAAAATTTTGTCATTTTGTAACATACCATAAATTCTTTTAACCAGTATTTATGCTACATGCTATTAAGAGCAAACAAAACAAACAAATAAACAACAGAGCCAAACAACAAAAACTAAGCTAGCTCTCCCTGTGTTGGCATGACTTAAAGAATTTCTTCCTAGCTCCTTACCCTCACTCTTCCCCGGCTCTAAGGACAACCATTTCTTTCTTCTGCGGGATTTACTAGTTTCTATAAATAGATTTGTGATGTTTGTCCATTCCTGGCTTATTTCACTTAGCACAGTGACCTTTGAACGACGGAATTTCATTCTCTTCAGAGCTGCTGCACCACACACACATTGTGTTTTCTCTACCCCTTAGTTCCCTGCTGAGCCTGCGCTTTAGCTTCCCTGAATGGCAGCTGCCATTCAGCTGGGACTGTGGTGTTTCCTTGGTGGACTTTCACCTCCTCTGGGTTGGTACTGAGTGACAGAAGTGCTGATGGGTTGGGTGGTTGTCCTCCCTCCCTCCTTCCCTCCCTCCTTCCCTCTCTCCCTCCCATCCTTCCTGAGAGCCGGCTTGGCTTAGTTTTTGTGTTTGGCTTCCTCCTTCCCTTCCTCCCTTTCTTCCTTCCTCTTTAGTTTGGCGGTATCCATGCTATTTTCCACATCTCTATACTAATTCACATTCCCATGAACAGTGAGTTCTCATTTCTCCACATCTTTGCCAGTGTTTACTGCCTTTTGTCTTTTCAATAATAGCCATTCTGTCTGGGGTACTGTGGGGTGGGGGGTGTAGATGCTAGGGTGGTGTGTGTGTAAATGATACAGCCCTTTGTGGGTTTGATTTGCATTTCCTCTTCAGTTACTGAGCTCTCCCCCATGCGCCTGTTAGCCAGTTGTGTCTTCTTATAAGAAGTGTCTATTTCTTTAGTCCATTTTAAAAGAAATTTTTCTTGGGTGCTCAGTTTTTTGAGTTCTTCATACAGGCTAGGCATTAATTTCTGTCAAATGATGAGTTTGCAAATATTTTCTCTCAATTTGTAGCTTATCTCTTTTTTTAAAAAATTATATATACATATATGTCTCCCCCCTCTCTCTATATATATGTATATAGTTTGTTTGCATGTATATCTGTGCACAACTTGTGTACCTAGTACCTAGTGAGTGAGGCTGGAAGAGGGTCTTCTAGGACTAGATGGAGCCAGGGGAGGGGGGAGAGAAAGGAAGAGCATGTGCAGAGGGAGAGACAGAGAGAGAGGCAGAGAGGCAGAGAGGCAGAGAGAGAACCAAGTGTCTGGGTTATATAGTGAAGAGCCACTAGGGGAGAGGAAGCCCAGCCCCTGGGCTGGAAAGTTCAGGTAGGGACTCAGGGACACTGGGAGAACCTGGAGGCTGCTTCTGCTTTGGGACATTAAATACACACCCCAGCTGCTAGTCCTGAGACTGAATTCTAACCAAAAGTCTATGCATTTGGGGATCCTGGTTTTAAAAAAAAATCAATATCTGATACCAATGCCTTGAAGTATGTCCCCCCATGATTGTTTTTGTTTGCTTATTTTGTAGTAATTTCATAGTATAAAGCTTCACATTTATGTCTGATTGATTTGAGTTGGTTGTGTGTGTGTGTGTGTATATGTGTGCACGCGTAGAGAACAAAGTAGTGTCACTTTTCTGCATTCAGTTCAGCTTACCCAATCTCTCTCCCTTGGAGGTTTTAGCTCTAGGGCATGCGTTTGGCCTATGTGGTTCTGGGGTTGCTGGGCTTGCATGGGACTGACTGCCTCTAGGTCCTAGGAGGAAGGCTCTCACTGAGAGGAAGATTGTGGAGTACTCAATACAGTATGGGAGATGAATCACATATATTACTCAGGGTTTCTGTTGCTGCAATGAAACACCGTGACCAAGAAGCAAGTTGAGGAGGAAAGGATTTACTTCACTTACACTTCCATGTCACTGTTTATTACCAAAGGAAGTCAGGACTGGAACTCACACAGGACAGGGACCTGGAGGCAGGAGCTGATGCAGAGGCCATGGAGAGATGGATGCTTACTGGATTGTTTCCCCTGGCTTGCTCAGCTTGCTTTCTTATAGAACCCAGGACTAACAGCCCAGGGATGGCTCCACCCACAATGGGCCCTTACACCCTTGATCACTAATTGAGAAAATGCCTTATAGCTGGATCTCATGGAGGCATTTCATCAAGGGAAGCTCCTTTCTCTGTGACAACTCCAGCTTGTGTCAAGTTCACACAGAAAACCAGCCAGTACACGCACATCTGAGACCTTCCTGTCTCCCCAGTGCAAGCTTATGTGATGTCAGCAGATGCAGTCTGAAGATCATGGATTAGGAAGGAGACTGTCCCCAATTCTGCCACATGAGCGTTGCTGGTGCTGAGGCTAGACACGTTGGTAGTTGCCTTCTTGGAGAGGTCTGACACTAACAGGACCTTTTCCAGTTCCCAGGGCAGAGCACTGCAGCACTCTGCGTCAGTAGCTACAGTTTACGGGTTGAGACGGAAACGTTCCAAATTTGTCACCAGGGAAAGTTCAGATGGTGGAAGGCTTGTTAGGAACGTTCCCAGCTCCCAGTAGATGGGTATAGGCAGGGCTACCATGTTGTGATTGCCCCAGAACCCTTGTTGTGAGTGGGACCATACCTTCTCCAGTTCTTATGCTTCCAGCAAAGGGAGGTGCTGAAGTTCTGCCTGGTTCTGCCTCCCAGCCTCATGCTCCCAGAAATGGGACTCAGACTCAAATTACATTTACAAATACCTTGGCCATATATCAGGCTCTGTTCTGACTAGATGAAAACTGAAGATAGCCATTTATTCTTAACCTATATTTTGCCATGTGGCCGGTTGCCTGTGCTCAGGGGCCAAGTGCTTGCTTCTCTTTACCTCATTTTGGGCTTCTCTCCTGCCTCCTTCCTTCTCTCCCAGAATTCTTTCTCCTATTGATGTCCCACCTCTATTCCTGCCTAAGCCATAGGCCATGGGCTTTTTAATTGACAGGTGAGGTATCCATACAATACACAAGATGATCTCTATCGGGAGGGATTGGGCTTGAAGCCGTGACATTGAAGTTGCCGGCTGCTGAACACCTACCTGCCTTCTACCATGTGTCTTTTTCTGACCGTGTGAGGCCATCTACCTGGGAAGTCAGTTGAAGTCATAATTCACTTTATTCATTTCTTTAGGTCGACTGGAGAGCTGGTTCAGCAGTTAAGAGCACACACTGTCTTCCCCAGGATCCAAGTTCAGTTCCAACTGGCGACTCACCACTGCCTGTAACTCCAGCTCCAGGGGAATCTAACACCTCAGCCTCCACAGGCACTGCAGTTCACTTGGACACACCTCCACAGAGATATAGACACACATATAATTCAATATTAAATAAATCTTTAAAAAAAATCAAGGTGTAGACAAACCCAGACTCCTCCAGGCATTCTGCTACCGAGTATTTCTGTTTGGAACCAACCCTTAAAGAACAGAGATCAGCAGGAGCAGCTGGCCAGTCTGGTCAATGTAGCAATGGTGTCACACTTCAAAATCCCTTGAGCAGAGCTTAACTCCCCACCCAGTGAAACCTGTGCTCTGTGAAAGTCAAGGCCCCCCTCCCCCTCCCACAGCAACCCCTCCCCCTCCTCCACAGTGCCCTGCCACCAATAGATCACTCAGGCTGCTCTGGGTTCAACAGCACCCACCTTCTTTACCTGTTGGCCACAAAATAAGTGTTTTTTCCATTTCAAAAATCCCAGTAAGATAGTATTGGCTTCTGCACATGTTGGGCCATGGACCCTTGTTTCGGAACAATTTCTGGCAACCAGATGGGATGAGGAGTGTCTTTCTACCTGCCTGATGCTCAGGTCCCTCAGCTGGCCCTGGCTCTGGTTGCTGCCCCGCAGTGGTCACATCAGCTGAGGCTAGTCTGGGATCTGAGCAGCCTGAAGCTGCTTCCCCGCTGTGGCACTTCCGGCTTCCATCCTGCAGAAAGAAACTTCACTGGGTCTAAGCACAAAAGCCAGTTCAATTCAGAGGGGCCCCTTGGTCTTAGAGACATAAGTTGTCTCTCCAGTTTAGTAGCATAAATTGTCCCTCAGTTTTTGAATTTCAGGGGTGAAGCAATTCCTTTGTGAGTCCTGGTATAGAGAACTCTCCTGCACCTAATGCTAAGGCAGATCCATGCTCCGCTTGCAGACTGTTTATCTGTGATATGGTCCTGAGTGGACTGCACTGTGCTCCAATTTAATGTAATTTTTTAAAATGCTTTTTAGGGTCACTTATAGTTTATTAGTCAGTGTTATGATGACTGACAGAAGCCATAGAATTTAGTGGCTGTAGCAATAGTCCTGTGAGAAATTAATGTCAATGATGGTCTTTTGATCCTATAAAAGAGAGAGAGAGAGAGAGAGAGAGAGAGAGAGAGAGACTAATGTTCCCTCTGGCTCCCTCTGGCTTCCCCCAGGTGACTAAGTCTTGATGGGAACATCAAAGAAGACACTTCTCAAGATGTGAGGCACTTTTCCAGAGAACCAGCCAAGAGCACACTCTGCTCCAGGGGTGTAAAGGTCTCTAAGAAGTCATCTGGGAGATTTGAATTGTGAGTGGTCACCCCACACCTGTGCTACTCCACACCTGTGCTACCGCCCACCCCACACCTGGGCCACTTCACACCCAAGCCACTCCACACCTGTACTAGTCATCCCACACCTGGGCCACTTCACACCCAAGCCACTCTACACCTGTGCTAGTCACCCTATACCTGTGCTGCCTCCCTCCCCCACCCCCTTGAGCTGCCCCACACCTGAACCCACACATGGATTGGGGGGGGGGTTTCCAAGTCATATAAAATGGTTTATCTGCCCTGCTAACACCTCTTAGGGAAGGAATCACCATAGCAGCACATTATGGACCTTAAGCAGTCCTTACCCACACGTGGCAGCCCTTACCCACACGTGGCAGTCCTTACCCACACGTGGCAGCCCTTACCCACACGTGGCAGTCCTTACCCACACGTGGCAGCCCTTACCCACATGTGGCAGCCCTTACCCACACAAGGCAGACCTTACCCACATGTGGCGGTCCTTACCTACACGTGGCAGCCCTTACCCACACGTGGCGGTCCTTACCTACACGTGGCAGCCCTTACCCACACGTGGCAGCCCTTACCCACATGTGGCAGCCCTTACCTACATGAGGCAGTCCTTACCCACACGTGGCAGCCCTTACCCACACGAGGCAGCCCTTACCTACACGTGGCAGCCCTTACCCACACGTGGCAGACCTTACCCACATGTGGCGGTCCTTACCTACACGTGGCGGTCCTTACCCACACGTGGCAGTCCTTACCCACACGTGGCAGTCCTTACCCACACGTGGCGGTCCTTACCCACACGAGGCAGCCCTTACCTACACGTGGCAGCCCTTACCCACACGTGGCGGTCCTTACCTACACGTGGCAGTCCTTACCTACACGTGGCAGTCCTTACCCACACGTGGCAGTCCTTACCCACACGTGGCAGTCCTTACCCACACGTGGCGGTCCTTACCCACACGAGGCAGCCCTTACCCACACGAGGCAGCCCTTATCCACAGGAGGCAGCCCTTATCCACAGGAGGCAGCCCTTACCCACACGAGGCAGCCCTTACCCACACGTGGCAGCCCTTACCCACACGAGGCAGCCCTTATCCACAGGAGGCAGCCCTTATCCACAGGAGGCAGCCCTTACCCACACGAGGCAGCCCTTACCCACACGTGGCAGCCCTTACCCACACGAGGCAGCCCTTATCCACAGGAGGCAGCCCTTACCCACACGTGGCAGTCCTTACCCACACGTGGCAGCCCTTACCCACACGAGGCAGCCCTTACCCACAGGAGGCAGCCCTTACCCACACGTGGCAGCCCTTACCCACACGAGGCAGCCCTTACCCACACGAGGCAGCCCTTACCCACACGAGGCAGCCCTTACCCACACGAGGCAGCCCTTACCCACACGTGGCAGCCCTTACCCACACGAGGCAGCCCTTACCCACACGAGGCAGCCCTTACCCACACGAGGCAGCCCTTACCCACACGAGGCAGCCCTTACCCACACGAGGCAGCCCTTACCCACACGAGGCAGTCCTTACCCACATGTGGCAGCCCTTACCCACACAAGGCAGACCTTACCCACATGTGGCGGTCCTTACCTACACGTGGCAGCCCTTACCCACACGTGGCAGCCCTTACCCACATGTGGCAGCCCTTACCTACATGAGGCAGTCCTTACCCACACGTGGCAGCCCTTACCCACACGAGGCAGCCCTTACCTACACGTGGCAGCCCTTACCCACACGTGGCAGACCTTACCCACATGTGGCGGTCCTTACCTACACGTGGCGGTCCTTACCCACACGTGGCAGTCCTTACCCACACGTGGCAGTCCTTACCCACACGTGGCGGTCCTTACCCACACGAGGCAGCCCTTACCTACACGTGGCAGCCCTTACCCACACGTGGCGGTCCTTACCTACACGTGGCAGTCCTTACCTACACGTGGCAGTCCTTACCCACACGTGGCAGTCCTTACCCACACGTGGCAGTCCTTACCCACACGTGGCGGTCCTTACCCACACGAGGCAGCCCTTACCCACACGAGGCAGCCCTTATCCACAGGAGGCAGCCCTTATCCACAGGAGGCAGCCCTTACCCACACGAGGCAGCCCTTACCCACACGTGGCAGCCCTTACCCACACGAGGCAGCCCTTATCCACAGGAGGCAGCCCTTATCCACAGGAGGCAGCCCTTACCCACACGAGGCAGCCCTTACCCACACGTGGCAGCCCTTACCCACACGAGGCAGCCCTTATCCACAGGAGGCAGCCCTTACCCACACGTGGCAGTCCTTACCCACACGTGGCAGCCCTTACCCACACGAGGCAGCCCTTACCCACAGGAGGCAGCCCTTACCCACACGTGGCAGCCCTTACCCACACGAGGCAGCCCTTACCCACACGAGGCAGCCCTTACCCACACGAGGCAGCCCTTACCCACACGAGGCAGCCCTTACCCACACGTGGCAGCCCTTACCCACACGAGGCAGCCCTTACCCACACGAGGCAGCCCTTACCCACACGAGGCAGCCCTTACCCACACGAGGCAGCCCTTACCCACACGAGGCAGCCCTTACCCACACGAGGCAGCCCTTACCCACACGAGGCAGCCCTTACCCACACGAGGCAGCCCTTACCTACACGAGGCAATCCTTACCCACACGAGGCAGCCCTTACCCACACGAGGCAGCCCTTACCCACACGAGGCAGCCCTTACCCACACGAGGCAGCCCTTACCTACACGTGGCGGTCCTTACCCATGAGTGGCAGTCAGAGCGCTCCTTGCAGGAGTCAGTTTTCTCTTCCTAAGGTGCAGATTTCCTACTGCCACCATGAGAGTTCCAGGGACCTCAGACTTAGCAGAAAATGCCTTTGCCTGCTCAACCATCTTTAACAGGATCTAAAGGACAAGTGTTGCAAAGGAAAACTTATTAGTGATCGAATTGGCTGAAATTAGAAAGTGATATACATTGTTTTCTTTTAAAAACAAACTGAAGCCTTTATACACAAAACAATGATTTCATGAAATTTTATCCTCATCCTAGGAAAGGTGTGAAAATCTTACGGTCCTGACATAATGCTGTCAGTCGAGTTTTTTTTTTCTAATTTTTATGTGCATGAGTATTTTGTCTGCATATGTGTTGGTGTGCCGTGTGTGTGCCTGGTACCCGTGGGAGACAGAAGAGGCCACTGGATCTCCTGGAACTGGACTTACAGTGGTTTGTTAGACCCCATATTGGTGTTGGAGAACAAACCAGGGTTTTTTTGTTTGTTTTGTGTTTTGTTTTGAAGAACAAGTGCCCTTCGTTTCTGAGCCATTAAAATAATGAATTTCTTTCACCAGTGGCTAGGGTGAACTTTCATCTAAATTTAAACATGGTCCCCATGCCTCAGCTCTCAGCTTGGATTTGTTTCCAGTACATTTGTGAGCAAAGTGAACCCAGTTGGGACAGCAAGATGGCTCAGCAGGTAAAGGTAAAGATGCCTGCTACCAAGGCTGACAAACGTGGGTGCCTTCCTGGGAACCACATGGTGGAAGAAAAGAATTTCTCCCCCAGCTGTCCTCCGGCCTCTGCATAAGTGCTATGGCATATGCACTACCAACTTCTGACACTAAATAATTTAGAAACTCAGTTAATAAGTATAGTTTTGTTTTTTTTTACTATCTTTGATATAGATTGGTGGGACTTTAGAAAATTATGCTTTGAGGTTTGAAACTTTTGCAAATTTTTTCGGCTCTTAATAGTTTTGTTTTCCATGTAAAATTTTGTACCTGTTGCCTGTCAAAATGTGTACAATTCCTAAGAATAATAAAAAAATATAATAAATGTTGATAGTCTAGTACTTCAAGATGATAGCTTTCCTCTACAGAAAATACAAAATTGAACTTAACAATGGACTTCAGGTGCTGTGTGGTGGTGGCACATACCTTTAATCCCAGCACTTGGGAGGCAGAGGCAGGTGGATCTCTGAGTTCGAGGCCAGCCTTGTCTACAGAGCAGGTTCTAGGAATATACAGAGAAACTACACACACACACACACACACACACACACAAAACTAATCAATCAGCCAACCAACAAATGCCACCCTCCCCCAAAAAAACAAACAGGCAAACGAACAAACAATACATTCCATGTATTGAGCTAAGTGTGAGGCTATTCTGTCTAAAGCTGTGTGTAGTCCCAGTGTGGCTGAGAGGGTATGGTGCTGTACTACTTTTCCGTTGCTCTGATTAAACAGTCTGACTAAAGACAATGTAAGTAAGAGATGGCTTATTCTGGCTTTCAGCTTTAGAGAAATAAGAGCTCACTGTGGAGGAGGAAAAGCACAGTGACTGTGGAGGACAGTCTGACAGGAGCAGGAAGCTGAAAGAGCACACCTCCTAGCAGGTTTGAAGCAGAGGGAGAACCCGAAGCTCCCAAGGCCCCGCCCCTTCTGACATACATCTTTCACCATGGCCACACCTTCACATAATCTCACAGCATCACTAGCTGGGGACCAATGCCTGAACCTCTGGGAGCCATTTCTCACTCAAACCACAAGCAATGACTGTAATGCTAAATTCTGTACATGAAGGCCTAGACTGTTGTGCAAACCTTGTTTCTCAATTTAAAACTATTGGTTGAATAAAGATGCTAACAGCCTGGGCAAAAGAGAGAGAGGTGGAGTTTTGATTTTGGAGCTTGTGGTCTGAGAAGACTATGAGGAAGTCATAGGGGAAAAGATGAAGACAGGAGAAGATGCCCTGGGGTAAGGGATTGTAAGAACCGGCCGTGTAGACTGGCCAGTCAGTAAGAGTGGCCCACTGTACTGGCTGGTTTTGTGTCAATTTGACACAAGCTGGAGTTATCACAGAGAAAGGAGCCTCCCTTGAGGAAATGCCTCCATGAGATCCAGCTGTGGGGCATTTTCTCAATTAGTGATCAAGGGAGGAAGTATGTCACTGTGGGGGTGGGCAATGAGACCCTCCTCCTAACCACATGGAAGCCGGTCTTCTCCCAGCTGCCTGCAGAACAAGAGGTGGAACTCTCAGCTCCTCCAGTCTCACGTCTGCCTGGATGCTGCCATGTTCCCGCCTTGATGATAATGAATTGGACCTGTAAGCCAGCCCCAATGAAATGTTGCCCTTATAAGAGTTGCCTTGGTTATGGTGTCTGTTCACAGTAATAAAACCCTAACTAAGACAGATGGGGTAGGTGGGCCAACACCAAACCCTAGCTCTGTGCCTGGGTGGTAGCTGGGTTGGTCAGCCTGTCTGATCTTCCACTCTCAGGCCAGCAGGGTGGGCTCTCCTGCGCCCATGTTTCCAGGAGCACCTCTACCGTGCTACCCAGGCAAGGTGCAGGCCCTGCTCTCTCTAGTGCTGTACCCTGAAAGGGCCAGGGTCAGTTGCAGGCCCTGTGTGTTGGGGGGCTGGCTCTCCTGCACCCATGCCACGTCATAGCCAACAAGGGGCAGAGCAGCTTTCTCAACCCTATGCCCTTGGGGCTGGCTCACCCGCAACCCCCCACAACCAGGGCCAGCTACTGTACTGCCTGGACTAGATGCAGCCTGCTCTCCTGAGTGACAGCCCATGAGGGGTGGGGCCACCTCTTCCCTCTTCCGAAGCTCTCAGATAGCATCATGGCCCCAGGAGGCAGCACAGACCAGGGCTGTCTGCATGGCCTTGGGTAGTAACATGGGCTCTGGATATCGACCCAGACGCCCCCCCCCCCCCACTGCTGCATGGCCACAGACCAGACATGCTCCTCAGTGGTAGCATAGGCTAGGACCTGACCATGGCCGTAGGTAGCAGTGCAGGCTCCTGACATCAGGTTGCTTCTCACTGTCCTCACATCTCGAGTTCTGCCTCTCTTCATTGTGTACACATCATTCCCTTTCTACCACTTGCTCACTCATCTTAGTGACGCTGGGCTTCTGGGCATCTTCTGCCTGGCCTGTGCTGAGTGAGAAAAGCCCCTTGGATTGGCCCCTCCTCTCACTTTTAGTTATCTTCAGTTGGTCTCTACCAGGCCGGGTTAACCTTTCTATTCTCCGAGTCTACAATAATTTTTAGTCTAGGCAGCACTCATCTGTTTAGATTGACCAGATAAATGGTTGTCTCCCATTAATGATTGTTACCTTATCTTAGAGAACCATCCCTCAACTCAAAACAGATCAACAGTGTCTTAGGTTTCTATTCCTGCACAAACATCATGACCAAGAAGCAAGTTGGGGAGGAAAGGGTTTATTCAGCTTACACTTCCACATTGCTGTTCATCACAAAAGAAAGTCAGGACTAGAACTCAAGCAGGTCAGGAAGCAGGAGCTGATGCAGAGGCCATGGAGGGATGTTTCTTACTGGTTTGCTCAGCTTGCTTTTTTATAGAACCCAAGACCACCAGCCCAGGGATGGCACCACCCACAGTGGGCCCTCCCCACTTGATCACTAATTGAGAAAATACCTTACAGATGGATCTTATGAAGGCATTTCCTCAAGGGAGGCTCCTTTCACCGTGATAACTCCAGTTTGTGTCAAGGTGACACACAAAACCAGCCAGTAGAAACATGATATAGCTTGTCATTAATTCATCATGACTTAGGACTCAGCAAGGACAAAGAAGAGGGCACTGAAATTGGTTAAAGCTTCAACATAGACATAAGTCCCCTACATAGAAGAATATGAGGAGGTACAGCAGCGATCTAGTACTTGGGAGGCAGAGCCAGGCTAATCTTGAGCCAAGCTATGTGGTGAGGCCCCACACTAAAAGATTAAGTATTGGGGTGATGTAGCAAAGCATTGGGGAGCTTGCCTGGCATGGGCAAGGGTCTGGGTTCAAATTACAGCCAGGAAAAAAAAACCTTAATAACAAAGTTGTTAATTATTGTTCAGAAAATGTCTTTCTTACAGTTTGAAATTGATATTTCAAGACTGGAGATAAGCAGGAAAAAGCCTGATTAACCAATTTACCCCAAGTTCAAAAACTCTTGCAGAACATAACTCTTACCACCCCCATAAAACAATGTATCCTGTCTAAAGGCAAGCCGCCCACCCAGGATGTGACTTCCCCTTCTCTTTATGAATTACCCAGATAGCAACTGATCTGAGTGGCAGATTTGACTTTATGGTCCCTGTGGAGAGCTTTTGGGGCTGCTTCTAGGAATTTGGCAGGAATTTGACGTTGGGCCAGGACAGGAAGTAGGCGCAAGATCTTGATCATCTTGGTAAGTACCTGGAGACCACTTTGTTTATTGTCTTGTTTTTTCCATGACTGTTTTTGTTTATTGCCTCTTTTGTTCCTTGACCTAGAATTGACTTTATTCTTCGAATGCACTTAAAATGGTATAAAAGCAGGCTGGAGAAAAATAAGCCTGCTTCAGCCTCAGCGCTGGCTGGAGTCATGTTATAGTGTTATCTAATTGTCTTCTTCTTTTTGATCCTTGCTCCCGAGTTGAGACCCCATAGACCGACTGAGCTGGCTTCATCAGGCCCCCGATCTATTTGTTGGTATGTGATAAAGTTTTCTTCTTTTGCAAAAAACCTATTGCCAGAGCATTGGCTCCCACACACGATGGGCCGCTGGCCCCTGTTCAAAAGTGTTCCATTTCCTCTGCTAACTAATGCTCATGTCCTATCCTTGCTTGTTCCCAGGCCTCTCCCTCAGTCACTGTCTGAAAATGCAACTCTTCCTTTTCTGTCTGTCGAGCTGGGTTTGGGGTTCCTGTTTCCAGCTATGATGGCTGCACTCTGCTAATGCCTAAGCATGCCAGAAGGCTGCTGCTATGGTTTGAATGAGATTGGCTGGGCTGGAGAGATGGCTCAGCCGTTAAAGGCTAGGCCCACAACCAAAAATATAAGAGAATGGCCCCCACAGGCTCTTATATTTGAGTACTTGGTCCTTAGTAGGCAGAAGTATTTGAGAAGGATGAAAAAGTATGACCTTGTTGGAGGAGATGTGTCACTGGGGTTAGACTTTGGGGATTTCAAGAGGTTTTCTCTGTTTCCTACTTGTAGGTCAAAATGTAAGCTCTCAGCTACTGCTTAGATGCCATGCCTGCTTGCCCGCTGCTGTGCTCCCTGTCACGATGGTCCTGGACTCTAATCCTTTCAAACTGTAAGCCCCAAATCTTCTGTCTATAAGTTGCCTTGGTCATAATGTCTCTTCACGGCAATAGAGAAGTA
This sequence comes from Apodemus sylvaticus, assembly GCF_947179515.1. NCBI lineage: Eukaryota > Metazoa > Chordata > Mammalia > Rodentia > Muridae > Apodemus > Apodemus sylvaticus. The sequence continues at coordinate 50,717,330 of NC_067476.1, read as the reverse complement.
ACCAAGACAGACACCTAAACTCTTCACCTCTCGACTTTCCCTGTGAGGTATCTATAAAGAGCAACAGTGCAGCAGTCACAAACATTAACCTGCCTGGAAGTGCTACTAAACTCTGCCCTCAGCTCTGTGAGGCTCAGATTATCATGAAGCACCTTTATCTCCGTTTGATGCTTTTAACTATGAAAACAAACCTTTTTCTCCCCTTACTTTTTAATGAGAGTTTTGAAATCAGAAGATAGAGCCAGGATCTTCATTTTACACCGTTAACAGCAGTAAGCTGTATTGAGTATCTTTTTAAAAAGATTATATTTATTTAATGTATGTGAGTACACAGTAGCTGTCTTCAGACACACCAGAAGAGGGTATCAGATCACATTATAGATGGTTGTAAGCCACCATGTGGTTGCTGGGACTTGAACTCGGGACTTCTAGAGCAATCAGTGCTTTTAACTGCTGAGCCATCTCTCCAGCCCTGAGTATTTTCATTTACAGATTTTAGTTTTGAAGTATCCCAACTTTGGGAAAGGCCAGCATCTCAATGACCAAGTCTTAATGTCCCCAGTAAAGCCCTAAGGCTAATTTACTCTCAGCTTCTGTTTGAAAAAAAAATCAGAATTTTTTTAGTAAGGGGAAAGCTTATCTCCTTGGAGATCTAGATCTGAGAAGGTGCTGATATTTCACCCCAGATCTCTGACCAAGGACCCCATTTCAACCCCTTATTTGCCTGCATAGTTCAGAAGACTGTTGGCTCTATATTATAGGGAGCCAGATCAAATAATGGGCCAGTTTTTAAGGACAAGACCACCACGTAAAGTTCATGCCAGAGATGGACATGGATATATTATATATTATCTGTTTGATTCCAACTATCTGTTTCCCTTTTCCCACTTTGAGATCTGCCTCAGAGAGAGGCGAGGGGGCTATGACAGGGCCACAAATTCTAGACAAGGCAGATTCAGGATACACACAGGCTCGCTCTTGGTAAGTGTGAGCTGTGACTGACAGGAATTCTTTCCATGAATCTCACAGTTTAGTGTTTTTGTATCTTAAGCCCAGACTCAGCACAGATGGTTTCTGCAATGGTTTCCTTCTCACTTGTAGGAAGTAGTATTAAGAGATAGACAGCGTGGACTCCATCAAGGATAAAAGTGAAAAAGTCTCCAACTCCAACCTCAATGAGAAATGTAAATGAGCAAACTGAATGAATCTCAGTTCACATCCCCATGAAAAGTGTAGTCAAATAAAAAGACTGCGCGTATAGAGTTAGGTAATCTACTCTCCTCCCATTTTAGAGTTAGGTAATCTACTCTCCTCCCATTTTCTTTTTTGGAGACAGGATTTTATGTAGCCAAGGCTAGCTTCTAGCAAACTCCATACACAGCTGAGGGTGACCTTGACACTCTAGCCCTCCAGCCTCTACGTTCTGAATGCTGGGATGTGCACCGCAACTCCCAGCCTTTTGTAGTACTAGACACACAACACTGAACTCAGTATATCCTGGGCAAGCACTCTACCAACTTACCTAAGGCCTCTACTTTTTTGTATCACTTTTAATCAGTTAAAAAAATCCATCCAGACTGGGATTATCTCAATTCTCTATTATACTTTCAATTTTCCTTTCTATGGCTCTGTGAATATTCTCATTGGCATCATCAACTCATAAAAACATCAGCAAACACTCTATAAATAAAATATGACTTGAAGTAGACCTGTCTATCTGCACCTATCTATAAAACTGATCCCCAGGGATATAAATATCGATTAGGAACACAATGAATAGATTTATCTAGGTGTGGTGGCACATGACTGTAAAATTACTCAGGCAGAAGGTCGCAGGTTCACGCAGAGGATTAGGGAATTCAGATCAGCAGCAGAGCACTTGGTTGAACGACCACTGGATTCAATTCCCAGTATTGAAAATAAAAACAAAATACAGCTTAAAATAATTATAGTTTAGGAGACAGTTGGGTTCTGGTCTACAGGGAGCTGAGTCACATAAAGTTTCGTGACAGAGATGGACATGGATATAATATTTGCCTTATTCAAGACAGAGAAAAAAGTAGTACACAGACCATGAGAATAAAATTCACATGAATAAGAGAAATCACCCTTCCTAGTATTTTGTGTAGATTTTTAGGATGCTGTTTCCAAATACATTCAAAATGAGAGCATATTTCCCAATCTTAAGCATAAGTGAAGACGTAGACCTGATACTTGCCTTGGAAATTTGGGTGAAATAACTGCAGGCTAGAAAGATGTTTTCCATTGGAGTTTTAGGTCGCATTGACTACACCATGACTAGTACCTGCATGGCAGAACTGTTTAACTTTACAGTTAAAGAACTCACAGGGCACAGAGACTCCTTGTTGTATATGATACAATTTTAGTGTAATTCTTGTGTCAGAGGTGTGATTAGTAAATTATTTTACTCTAAATCAAGCTTAAAGTTCATAGTTTATGGACTCCATCATCATAGGGCTGAACTGACTTTCTGAAAGGTGAAAGCCATAGATTTCCCTTGTTATATCAAACTAAGAACTAGATATGATTTCCTTGTTTCGACTTTTGTATTATATAGAAAACCAGACTGTGCTTTGGGATATTATATGTTGTATAAATACTACCAAAGCCCACATTTGTGGACTGAATTATGGGTTAACTACCCGCTGTCCCACTGAGAACTGTTGCAGAGAATTGCTAAGGACCAGGCAGGAAAGCACACAGCCCAGAAAGAGAATGAAAAGGGCGGCCACCGTGGAGAGATGGAGTAGAGAGCTGCAGTGGCCTGGAGCTGTCAGGCTGCGTCCTGCTGAACTAATGTCACTTACTCAAGACAGTCAGGAACACTATGCAAGACATCACATAGTGTCCATAAATTAAACAGAGATAGCTCAGTTCTTAAGAGCACGACTGCTCTTCTGAAGGTCCTGAGTTCAATTCCCAACAACCCCATGGTGGCTCACAATCATCCATAATGAGATCTGATGCCCTCTTCTGGGGTGTCTGAAGACAGCTACAATGTACTCACATTTAATAAATAAATAAATCTTAAAAAAAAATCTTGGTATTGAGTAATACCAGGTTCTTTAAAAACAATTTTTTTTTTAAAAAAATCAAGATATTTATGCAAAATGTAGAATCTTACTAATACCAGAGAAAGTGTTAATAGTGTTAAGTTGGGCTGGAGAGATGGCTCAGCGGTTAAGAGCACTGACTGCTCTTCCGAAGGTTCTGAGTTCAAATCCCAGCAACCACATGGTGGCTCATGACCATCTGTAATGAGATCTGATGCCCTTTTTTAGGGCATCTGAAGACAGCTACAGTGTACTTGCATATAATAAATAAATCTTTAAGAAAAAAAGAGTGTAAAGTTACTAATATAGTGTAGAGATAATATCTGATATATTGTATAGACACATCACCAGCTAATTAAAAAAAAAAACAAAAACAAAAGTATGGCCTATAGGAAAGGGTAGAATAGAAGGTAGAACATCCTGGAGGCAGAAAGAATTCTGGGATAGAGCCAGGTGGGGGAGATTCTCCTGGGAAGATGTGATGAGACAGACTCATGTGACCTGAGCATGGGTAACCAGCCATGTGGCAGAATGTAACTTACAGTAAATGGGTTATTTTAAACTATGATCTAATCAGAGAAGAGCCTCGCTATATGGCCAAGGTATTTGTAAATATATTTTGAGTCTGAGCCTTATTTCTGGGAGCACAGGGCTGGGAGGAAGAACCAGGATCAGCAAACTTCTGCAGTATAGAATGTTACATGAATCAGATTATGACTGTAGTGGCTTGTCACATTGGCATATTAATATAAATACAGCTTATCATAAGCATGTGTATGCTGAGATGTTTTCCATATTTTTCTCTACTTTATCACACTATGTCAGCGCATATTTCCCTGGTTTTGGATATGGCATTGCAACATAGTAAGGTCTTGCTTGGTAGCTTGTGCTGGCCTCAAACTCACTACGTGACCCTGTACTGGCCTTGAACACTGGCAATCCCTCTGCCTCACCCTTCTCCTTACTGGATCCAGGATGAGGATCTTCATTTCAAAGGTGTCTCAGGTCTTACATTATTTTAAAAGACCTCCTTCTATCATGTAGACAAGAGAAACTAGTGATAGTTACTTGGGGCCAGTAGTGAGCTATAGGTGTTTACCAGAATCAAAGTTTAATAAATCTGACTCCTCACTACAGTCTATTCCTGACCCCCAAACTGCTGATTGACATGTTTTGCAGCTCTAGAGATCCACAGAAACAAGTCTCACCCACACCAGTGTTTAAAAGAGTAGGAATTTGTAGACACTTCTATAACAGCATTCTGTCACCCTCTCCCTGCAGGACCAAGCTGAAGACATCGGTTTCAATGGATTACTTCAAAGTCTGCAGTATTAGAATAGCACACAGCACATGCTAGGGTAAAAATCTGCCTTTTTCCTCATGTCATCAAAATAAGTATTTACTGGAAGCAACCTCAGCAAGATTATTTTTTTCAGTGACATGTTATATTTTACTGAATTAAGTCAAATAATTAAAAATTATATATAAAACATATTTTAGCTCTAGTAAATCTAGAAATGTTGAAATCAATGGTAAAAACATTTGTCTTTCCTTTGGCAAATTGACCAGACCCATTATAGAAATATCTTCCCAGTGTTTTCTGGAGAAAAGTGGAAAATTATATTGTTAAATTCAGAAACACAGAATTCTAAACTAGCTAATTTATATATTACTCAATTTCTCTGTTTCTAAGTTCTTGACCCATATGGTTCACTTATTCATTAAGTGTACACTTTAAGATATCACCAAATTTGGAATTTAATATATACTCTATTTCCATTCTGTCCAAAACGGTTTCATAAAAAACCTAGCCTAATGTCATGAGACAATTACCATTGAAATCAAAACCATTTCAGTTTTAAAATAATTGTGTACTGAAATCTTAAATAAAACCTTTCCAGGGGCGGGGTGGGGGGCGGGGGGGGGGGGGGGGAGGTTGGCAGATTAAACTCACCTTTGGTTTTGTCAAACTCTAATTCAAAATAACATGTAGTTCACATCTAGTATGAATTTATTTCTAAGCTTTTCATTCTAATTCCATTAAATTTTCTTCTATAAGTAATATATTTAGTTGTGTCTAACTTACACTTTTTATTTTTGCATACTGGTGTTCCATAATAAATTTTAATGCCCTTATAATAGTATTCTGGTTACGGACTTATTAAACAAAATCTCCACCAATCTCCACAGCTTCTATACTTGAACACATTTCTATATTATATAGGCTTATTTTTTTCGACATACACATGGAATGCCTTCCTATTCTTGGATATTATTACTGTGACTTTTGGCTGTCTCCTTCAAGAATGGCACTAATTCTTTATCTAAAGTACTGAAAGAGCTGCAGGATGCAGTGACTATTCAATAGCTACCATGTATCAAATTAAGCCGAAGGCTGCTTTTCAACCTGGTCGGCTCAATTAAACAGTTCTTAGAAATTTTGTCATCTTGTGGCTTTGTTCTGTTTTTAAAGTTATGTAACTTTATATATACACTTTATTTTGGTAAACTCCACATGTTTGGTTTAGTTCTCTTAACTACAATGTTCCAAGAATTCTCCTTCACCATCCTTGTTTAATTTTCAATCTCATTTATTTCATTTTTTTCTCCATGAAAATGGTTTATTTTCCCCTGTCTTTCCGTGTTCCCGTTGGTAATCACACGTATGTTTAACAAAAAAGAAAAAGAAAAAAAAGTGGCAATTTTTAAACTTTGATTTAAATAAAGAATCAAAGCTATTCTCATATGACATAACTACTTCAAATTTCCTGAGTCCAAAGTCCCCATCACCTGCCAAGAAACCTTTCCCAGTCTGAAGTTGATCCCAGGCCATGGCTCTGGAGTGAAAAGCTTCATGCAGCTTTTGCACATAGCCATATAAAGTGCACTAGGTCTACATCAGGATGATATTCCTGATTCATTACAGTAGATTAATCCTTCGTGTTTAGGTGTGTACTGACTGCCCTGCCTTGCAACTCTATTAAGATTACTTGCAAACCGGCCACGCCCTTAGAAATTTAGCTCTCTCTTCTGAAGTTAAGGACCAGGATGACTGGCCTTCTAGTTTATGAAATAGTTCAAAATCTCTAAATAGGGCAAGTGGCTTCGAGGAATGCTTTGCCAAGAAATGTAACATACATTTGTTGTCTTGTCTCATATTACACAATAAAACTATTTCTTGTGATTGTAAAAAGTTATTCTCACTTCAATTATGTTGATGTTCGTGTTTCATTTACATAACTTTCAAGAGCCCACGATAGCTTTTGAAAAATTTGCCCTTTGGTTTGGTTTGACTTAAAGCAAAAGTTAATGGCAAGCTAGTAGACTGCAAAATCCCATAAATACATACAAACAATTCTATCACGAAAAGATCATTCACTGCATTTTTTTTTTTTGCTAAAGCAGTAACAAAATTTAAATTCCCTTTTGACTTTTGCTGATTCTAAATGAAAGAGTTTAGTTACTTGCTAAGTTTTTGGGTTTGAAAACCCAAATATTACAATACAAATGAATTGGGACACTTGAAAAAGAAAAGATTTCAAACTTTAAAAAGTTAGAGAAAGGTGAGAACCCTGTATCTTTAAAACATTTTCCTACATTTCTAGGCTATGAGCAAGCATTTCCAGTTCTTCCCTGAGAAAATCTGGCTGGCTGGGTGATTCCAAAGAAAATCCAAGCTACAAGAAGAATGGAAACTTCCTGGCCCACCAATGCTTTCTGTGTGAAAACGGGCTTGTTAAGATTAGCAAACAAGTAGGGGATGGCCAGGCTAGAACAAGGCAAAAAAAGCCACCATTTTGGTGTTTCCCTGGCAGGGACCACTTTACATAAGGGCCACCAATTTCTCTATTTAACTCTAAAAATCTCACCTGGGAGAAGGCCCTGAGGAAACCTAGCTCCTCCGAAGGGACCCAAGAATATCAACAATTGTAAAACAGCAGGGAATTCACCTCAGTCTTTGTGCAACCGGTTATCAAATTTATAAAGCAAACAACACACTAAATTCCAGAGTCTCACAGAAACCTAAACTGGAATGGCAAATCTTGCCTCAGCCTCGTTACTGACTGCTCTGCCCCTGCCCATGCATCCAGTGCAAGCTTGCCCAAACTTTTAGAAACCAAAGACTCCTGTGACACAAGGCAGCCACACAGGAACCATCAGATCCCTGGTGAAACCTGACCTCTCAGCAAGGACTCCAGGAAGAAGAAAAGATCAGAGGAGACCAGCTCTGCGGGGGTCTTCCCGAGGAGACCCTGGAATGAACGTATTTATTTTTACGCTGCCAACTGCTGATCGCTTTACAGAAATGCACCATGCTGTAGCTCTGAGTGGAACTGAGAATAACAGAAACATTTATTAACGTTATAATTATAATTACTCTTTAACAAAGCTATTATTAAATAACCTGTACAAAGTCCGAATCGGGCCTAGCAAAAACTTAAGCCCTGTTTTTGAATCTCCCAAGGTCCTTCTGCTTTTTGTTTTTTTGTTTTTTTCCTTCAGCAGCGACTCCCACAAGCAAGGCCAGCCCTGGGTAGAATCCCCTAATGTAAGTCTCCCAGGCAGGCGATGGCTCGGACTTTGGAATCCTCCTGGGTAACTCGGAGTTCTCAACTACTCCGACTCAGCCTTCAGCCCCTGCCTGCCCTGCCCTCCGCTCTTGGGACGTGTGGCTTCTTGGGACTTCGCTTATGGAGGAGGACAATTAAAAAGTTCATTTTTAAGGTTTCCTCTCTGTCAGCTACCTCGATGGCAAGTACCCAGGCGTGCCAGCAAAGGTGCTGGGAAGGATGCCTTGGGCAGGAGTGGCCTCGGAAGTGCCCGGGTGAGCTCATAGGTCCCGCGGGTTCTCCCGCTTTACCCCTGCCTCCGCGACTTTGAGCTTCTTATTTTGGTGCGTCTTCACGTGCTTGGCGAGGTGATCGCTTCGCATGAAGCGTTTGCCGCACTCGGGACAGGCGAAGCGCTTCTCGCCCGTGTGAGTCCGCAGGTGCCGCTGCAGCTCGTCCGAGCGCGTGAAGCTCTTGCCGCAGAAGAGCCAGTTGCACACGAAGGGCCGCTCGCCCGTGTGCCAGCGCAGGTGCGCCTTCAGATGCGACGTCTTGCCGTACACCTTGCCGCAGCCTGGCACGTGGCACACGTGTTGCTTCTTTTTGCCCGGCTCCACCTCGGGGGCACCGCCAGCCGCCTGGCAGTTGGGGCAGCGGCAGCGGCGGCACCTCCTGGCCGTGGCCGCCAGGGGGGCCTTGGTCTGCAGCAGCGCGGCGATCTGGCTCTGGTACTGTGCAAAGTCCGACGGGCCCAACACTAGACCCCGTTGCAGGGCAGCAGCAGCCGCTGCAGCAGCGGCAGCCGAGGCAGGGAAGCGGGGAGC